>NC_138077.1:124225453-124855661 GCF_964212035.1 Myotis nattereri | reverse complement strand
GTATTATATGAAATGCTGAAAGGTATTCTTTAAGAAGAGGAAGAAGAAGAAAAAGGTAAAGATACAAATTATGAACAACAAATACACATCTATCAACAAGGTAATCTAAAAATCAAGTGAATAAATAATCTAATGAACAGAATAAACTTGTGAATATAATAGAATCAGGGGCATAGAAAGAGAGTGGACTGACTATTCTTGGGGGGGGGGGGGGGAAATGGGTGTGGGGGTGTGGGAAGAGACTGGACAAAAATTGTACACCTATGGATGAGGACAGTGGTGGGGAGGGGTAAGGGCAGAGGGTGGGGTGGGAACCAAGTGGAGGGAAGCTATGGGGGGAAAAAAGAGGAACAACTGTAATAATCCTAACAATAAAGATTTAATTAAAAACAACAAAAAAAGGGAAGACTGCTTTGTATTTGTAGTATTCAGATTGGGCAGGCTGTGAAAGTGTTCCCTCTGCCAGGAGAATAGCAGAGCCAAGTTTGGAAAATCGGAAGTAATTGGGTCAGGTCAGTGCAGGAGAGTTAAGAACCAAAAATCCTTAATCAATCTTGGATTTGATCACAAACAAGACAGGCTAAATTCTTACTTGAGGGGTGAGAACCTGGTGGAATTCAACCCATAAGCAGCACACTTCAAACCACTACATAACATTCCTAGAAAATTTGCTCAGATTCTGAGATATACAAAGAATAACAAATTAACATGGAAAATTCTTCCTCAAAGGCTGGAAACTCCCAGACCCCAGCCCTCCTTAACACTCCTGGTAGGAAGCCTTTTATTTACAAGTGCTTTACAGAAATGGAAAGATTTAACTAGAAATTATATCAATTTAAAATGGCCAAAATGCAGGGGTTTTTTTTGATGCAAATTTAGAAAAATGCTGGCTTTAAAATTAAACTGAATGGATGAATGGGAAAAATATCTTGATTTGGAAATTAAAAACTTCTTGGAGAAGCACAGATAAATTATTATTTAAAAAAAGAAATTAATAATAAATCTTAGAGACTGTCTCTGAACTAAAGAAGGCTTCTGAAGCTAATAAATGACTGTACCCCATTCCTCCCCCTTCTACAGGTCCTCTACTATATCCTTTGTTCTCTGAGCTTCCTTGGACTTACCCTTCCCTTCCTGTCTTCCTTCCCTTTCTATCTCCTCCACTACCACTCCTTACTGATATAAGGGAAAAAGAAAATAAAAATTCTAACAGCTCCCTTTGGAGAAAAGCTGGTCTCAGCCAAAGAGGAAACAGCAACTGTTCCCCGATTTTCTCCAGGACTCTGATGGATTCACAAAGAAATTTAACTGTTAGAACATGTAATCCTGGCTATTCTAACCTATTCCAATTAACATACCCACTGGTTTCTGGGAGCAAAAGCGACAGGATTGCTAAAGAAAGTTCGAGGTAAAACTGCAGAGAAGTCTGTCCACCTTAAGGATTATAGGAAACTGAAGTGGGATTTAGAAGAAAACAAAACAAACAAACAAACAAAACAGAAGCAAGCAAATAAGGTGCTGCAAGGATTGAGAAAGCATTTCCCCCTCTTATTATAGGTGAGGAGAAACTAAAATTACCATAAAAAAGGGAAGGTTTGTCATCACAGATGCAGAAGATAATAGGCTCAGTTAAGGTAAAGATTGACTTTTGTCAGGGAAGCCTGGCCTAGGACATGATCACCTGCCATAAACTGCTTGTAGTTAGAAAGTTTTAATTTCAGGCCATCCTTTGTGTTACTTTAGGTCTCTGAGTTTGTAAGGCCGCCACGCAGCCTTGTCAGGTTTAGCATGTGGTCCCTCTTCACCCATACTGGCTATCACTCCTAAGGGCAGTGGGTGATAATTTCATCTCCCTTCCCAAGGGCAGACCTTCCTATTCAGATATCAAACCCAGAGGTAAGTAGGGCTTCCCTGCCCTGCCCCCGGAGGAAACAGCTACACAATGCCAAACCAATGGAGGTAGAGTAAACAGTGGGCCTAAGTCGTTGGTCTAAGGATTGCAGAATGGCTTAACCAGTTTGGCTCAGTGGATAGAGTGTGGGCCTGCAGACTCAAGGGTCCCAGGTTCGATTCTGGTCAAGGGCATGTACCTTGGTTGCAGGCATATACCCAGTGGGGAGTGTGCAGGAGGCAGCTGATCATTGTTTCTCTCTCATCGATGTTTCTAACTCTCTAACCCTCTCCCTTCCTCTCTGTAAAAAATCAATAAACTATATTTAAAAAAAAAAAAAAAAAGGATTGCAGAATGACCAAAAGGGTCGGTCGGTTTGGCTCACTTTCTCTGTTTTGTTCCATTGGTTTCCACTCCATTGTCTTAAGTTTTCTCAGCCAGAGCGAGTTGGGCTTCTTTGTGTTGAATAGCAGTATTGTCCCGCCAGATGTAACTTACTTCTGGCAAATGGGAGGCTAACTGACCAATCAGGGCAGGAGGCCTTGTGCAGGAGACAGTGCAAATGGAAAGGAAAATGTGCTACCTCTATCAATAGCTAAGCCAGCGGGAAAACGCTCCCTGGCACCTCTGCTGGAGAACTTCTGTTGTAAGAGACACCCCACGCCCTGCAGCAGTTTAGACTCAAAAGTGTAGCTGCTTGCTCCTTTTTATTTTTAACTCGGAGGGGATCAATTAGAGCCTTCAGATCTCAGCCCCCAAGGCCCTGGTCTGAGCTGCTGACTCAGGAGAACCAGACAGCACGCCCTCCTGGGACAGCAGCACTTCTCAACTGGTTTGAAAAATTGCAGCTGGATCCCAACAGCTGCAGCTCTCCGACTGGGCCAGGAGCAGGAGGGGTGGGAAAGGAGCTGACAGCTCAGCCTCTCCCTTCCAGCCCACCCCACCCCACCCCACGGCTACTTTCATGCATCACTTTTCTTTTCCTTAACCCTTAAGTTTGTGCCTACACCCACCCACCCCCAACCATCCCCCCCCCCCCCAAAAAAAAACAAACCCCACTCTCTTTACAGCCTGGTGGCATAACATAACCTCTTCTTATTCTTTGTGGCGACATTTCTGGAGGCAGCAGTCCCCCCTGAGGCGTGGGGTCTGGCAAGTCATTAGTGAGTGAAGCTTCCTCTTCCTGTTCGGGTCCCCAGGCCAACAGGCCGCCCTCTTCCATTTTTACCTTTGATGTGAAGCTTGCCTGGCGTTTCCTCTCGCGCATTTGTCTCTGATCCCTAACTGCTCCCTTTCCCACCCAGAATTCCTGGTATGCTCTCCAGACGCGGGGCGGCAGGGCCGCTGGGACCCTCGTGGGGTGGAAGCGGCTTCCGGGCTTGGCTCGGGGAAGTAAGAGCTCCGCTTGCTTTCGCCTTGGTCTCATCGTCTGTAAACGAAGAGGGTTGGGTTAAAACAATTTGTTTTCAAATGTTGTTGTTGGTAGTAGATAAAAATTTTATTTAGTTGGAAAGTAGCAGGAAAGACATCCTACCCACCGGGCTCATGCCTCCATCCCCATCTGACACCTTTCTCCGGACCACAGCTCAGAAGTCACCACACTGCATGCTCCCCAGGCCCCTTGCAGCTGTAACAGCCCCGCATCCTGTAACTCGCAGTTTTTAAGATGGGCCTTAGGAGAGGGAAGGGAATGTTCGGCGGGGCAGCTTGTCCCTCCCGGTTGTGTCCTGGACATGGCTGGGGGGCAGGAAAGAAGCAAACGCTATTACCGCCAATGGCAACCGCTTATACATTGTGGCCCTTGCAGCCTCGCTTTACCTAAAAGCAAGTTGGGGAAACAAAGGGGTGTTTCCAATCATCCCTGGCCCACCCTGGGAGATGAGCCTCAAGAGATGGCCCTAACTGGTTTGGCTCAGTGGACAGAGCGTTGGCCTGCCCACTGAAAGGTCCCAGGTTCGATTTCAGTCAAGGGCTCCGTCCCTGGTGTGGGGTGTGCAGGAGGCAGCCGAGCAGTAATTCTCTCTCATCACTGATGTTTCTATCTCTCTCTCCCTCTCCCTTCCTCTCCCTGAAATCAATAAAATGTATTTAAAAAAAATTGTATATGCTATAAATAGCAAGAAACTATAATAACTGCTGGCTTTTTTCCTAGTTAATAAAGAAAACCAAATGATGAAATTGGCCTGAAGATAAGCCATTTTATTTATTCATAATTTACTTCTGCTTCAGGACTCCAGGAATATACAGTGACACCACCCACCAGGGACAGAGCATCTGCAGGCCGACGCTCCATCCACTGAGCCAAACTAGCCAGGGCTATCGCATATACAATTTTATCTGAGTTGGGCAGAGCCCAAATGACATTAAACAACTAAGTGAAAAAAGATCAATCATCAAATTTTTTTATTATATTGATTAATCAAAACAATCTTACATAAAAAATATATTTTGTATCTTTGTTCATTGATAATTGTGGCTTTCTTTTCCTACTGGAAAAGAATATATATATACATATATATATATATATATATATATATATGCATATATTTTCAAATAGGCTATAATTTGCAATTCCAACTGTAAAATGTTATTATTTATAAATATAGTTAGATAATATTTACCAGACATTATTTATCAAATATTTAATATTTTTATTCAAGAATGTTATATGCACTAATAAACCATGAGCAGTCTTGCAAGATATTATTACTGTTTTATAGTAAGGGAAACAAAGACAGAATGAGGCAGGCATAGTGGTTTTCTCAAAGCTATAAGAAGTATCAGGTTCCAAATATTTAAATGTTTCTATCCCTTAGGTCTTTGTATACAAAATAACTTCAAAGATAATTACTTTTTAATTTAAACAGCTCAACTTTTTATTTGCTCTGTGTTTTAAAATTAAGTTTTATTGTGATATAATTTACATATATTAAAATTAAAATACGTGTTTTGATGAGTGTTAAAAAACAAAATTCAACTGAGTAAATTTAATGATCTTACTGGCTTTGTTCAACAATACATGAAACAGGCAGCATCCAATGTAGCAGATAGAAAGGAGCTCCCAGGAGCCCTTTACAGGCAGAAGGGAGCAGGAATAAGGACGTAACAGGCAGAAAACCTGGTTCGTGGTTAAGGGTCACCTTCCTTGGGGGTGGCAGGGTTTGTCAGGCAGATTACCTGAGCTAGCTCTGGTCAGGAGATTCCTGGTGGACTGGTGTAAGATTCCATTTCTAGGAGAGTCAAAACTGTCATTAAGTCTCAGTTTGGTGATGTGAAGCTTAGCATAAGCTTAATAGAAACACTTTTTTAAAATATATTTTTTTATTGATTTCAGAGAGGAAGGGAGAGGGAGAGAGAGACAGAAACATCAATGATGAGAGGGAATCATTGATTGGCTGACGCCTGCACATCCCCTAGTGGGGATCAAGCCCACAACCGGGTCATTTGCCCTGACGGGAATCGAACCTGGGACCCTTCAGTCCGCAGGCCTATGCTCTATCCACTGAGCCAAACCAGCCAGGGCAACCATTTCTAATTTCGACTATTTGTTAGAGAAATGTATTTTATTACTCCTCAGGAAACAGGGCAGCTCACTATGAAGTCACAGTATGGCCTCAGTAACTTGTTCACCTCTTTGAATCTCAATCAAAATAGGTAAGGGGACTAGATTAAAAGATCTCATGGGTCCCTTCCAGCTCCAAAGTTCTATGACTTTCCGTTTATGCTTTCAGAACACTAACTAAGTGGCTCCCTCGGAACGCTCCTCCCCTGCCTCCCTGTCCCACGCTCCCCTGGTTCTCCTCCTCCTCCTGTTCTTTCTTGACCTCCTTCCCAGCCTCTCCTCAAAGGTCGGAATTCCTCAGGCTTGTCTCTGGACCTCTGCTGCTGGCACTGCCCACTCTTCACAGCTGCAGCAGCTACCCGCCCACTAACAATGTCCACATCTGTGTGTCTGAGCCCACTGCTCCCGGCCTTCTGGGGACACATTACATGGCTACTGAGTACTGTACATGGATGTACGCAGGCACGTCCAACATGCCGTGTCCAACAGGACTTCTCTCCAACCCAAATGCTGCTTCGTTTCCTATTTGCCTCATGTAAGTGAAAAGCAGCACTTATTTACATCTCAAAGTAACTTTGAGAGGTGTTATTTTCCCATCATACAGAATCTATACACTAGAGATGAAAAGTGGAAGCTTAAAGGAGGAAGGAATGTGTCTAAGCTGTACAGCTAGTGAGCAATGAGTTTGTACTTAACCTCAAGTGTCTCTGACTCCAAGGCTAGAGCTCCCCCCACTGCCCTTCGAGGTTTGGCCAAGCCAGAAACCTGGGCATTGAATCAATTCCTCCCTCACCACTCATTCCCCACCCAGCGCCGGCACCTGACTCCAAAGGTGCCCAGATCAGCTCCTCAAATATCTGCCCTGGCTTACTTCTTTCACCCTCACCCTCTCCTAGCGAGGCGCTGGACTTCCTCTCTTCAAACCATGCTTCACGTTTAGTAAAAGTGCTTTTTGTACAACACAGATCCTGTCATCATGCCACTCTCCTGTAAAAACCCTTCAGTGGCAATGCACACCTACTGAGCCAAGAGCCAGCTTTTCCACATAGCAACAGCCCTCTATCTGCTTCTCTAGCGTTACAGTCCGTCTTCATTATTTGCAGGTTCTGTATTGGCCAGTGTGTGTTCTCTCTAAAATGTGTTTATAACCCAAATCAATATTCGTGGCGCTTCTGCAGTCATTGCAGACATATGCAGAGAGGCGGGAACTGTGACTCGCCTAATGCATACCTTCCCTGCTGAGGTGAACAAGGTGATGCTTGCTTCCCATTTCAGCTCCTTCTCTAAACAAGTGTCCTCTTCATGGCCTACTTAGCACCACATTTTCCACATTTTTGTGCTTTTTGTTGATGATTTTGCTGTTTAAAAAAGACTTGAAACATAGCGCTGAAGTGCTGTCTGGTGTTCCTAAGTGCAAGAAGGCTGTGATGTGACTTGTGGAGAAAATACCTGTTAGATGGGCTTCATTCAGGCATGAACGACAGTGCTGTCAGCTGTGAGCTCAATGTTAGTGAATCACCAATACAGCACATCTGGAAAAAGGAAGAGGAAATCCACAAACCTGTAGATGAAGCGACTCCAGAAAGTGCTAGAGTAGCATCTGCAGTAGTCCCCCTTATCCAAGGTTTTACTTCCTGCTGTTCTGCCAATTCTGAAAATGTTAAATGGAAACTTCAAGAAACAAATCATTCAATAAACAGTTCGTACGTTTTAAAACACGTGCTGCTCTGGCCTGGCTGGTGTGGCTCAGTTTGGGCCCCATCCAATGCACTGAGAGGAGGCCGATTCAATTCCCGGTCAGGGCTCATGCCTGGGTTGCAGGCTTAATCCCCAGCTGGGGTGTCCCAGAGGCGACCCATGGGTGTTTCTCTCTTCAATGTTTCTCTCTCTCTCTCTCTCTCTCTCTCTCTCTCTCTCTCCCTTCATCTCTCTCTCTAAAAAATACAAAAAACAAACAAACATGCTGTTCTAAGAAGTGTGATGAAATCACATGGCTTCTTATCTATCCTCCTAAGATGTGAATCATCCCTTTGTCCAGCTCATCCATGCTGTTCACACTCCCTGCCTGTTAGTCACTTAGCAGCCATCTTGGTTGTCAGAGTGACTGTCCCATTATCACAGTGTTTGTGTTCAAGTGGCCCTTATTTTACTTAATAATGGCCGCAAAGTGCACGATGCTGCCAATTAGGATATGCCAGAGAGCAGCTGTAAAGTGCTTCCTTTAGGTGAAAAGGTGAAAGTTCTCGAGTTAAAGAGGAAAGAAAAAAAGCCATATGCTGAGGTTGCTAAGATCTGCATTAAGAATATTCTACCTGTGAAATTGTAAAGAAGAAAAAATACACACTAGTTTTTCTGTTGCACCTCAACTGCAAAAGCTATGGCCACATTGTGTGATAAGTGCTTAGTTAAGGTAAAGAAGGCATTAAATTTGCAGGTGGGAAACGTGAACAGAAAATGTGTTCTGATTGACAGCAACGTGTTGCCCCAGAAAGAGTTGAGCCTATAACAAAGACTTTAGCAAGGGATCCCCTGAAATGAGAGACCATCCTTATATAATAAAACCCTAATATGCAAATTGACCAAACGGTGGAATGACCAGTCGCAATGACGTGCACTGACCACCAGGGGGCAGACGCTCGACACAGGAGGTGCCCCCTGGTGGTCAGTGTGCTCCCACAAAGGGAGTGCCACTCAGCCAAAAGCCTGTCTCACAGCTGGCGAGTGCAGCGGTGGTGGCGGGAGCCTCTCCTGCCTCTGCAGCAGTGCCAAGGACCCCTCAGGGGATGTCTGCGAAGGGGTACTGGACTGCAAGAGGGTACAGGCCGGACTGAGGGACCCCTCTCCTCCCCAGTGCACGAATATCATGCACCAGGCCTCTAGTGTTCACATAACTTTCAATACATTATATTATTATAATTGTTCTTTTATTATTAACTATTGGTCTCAATCTCTAACTGTTCTCAATTTATAAATTCAACATTATAGCTATATATGTATAGGAAAAACATAGTAAAAATAGGGTTTGGTACAATTCGCTGTTCCAGACATCCTATGAGTATCTTGGAATAATGGGCATAATGCATGATGAAGCTATGAAAAAGCAGCTAAATTTGTGGATTCATGAGATGACAACTGATTTAGTAAAGCATAATGAGCAGTGTTTTGAGGAGAGCCAAAGAAGCTATGGCCAGGAGAATGTTAAACTCTTCTCAGCCAGTGCTGACTGACTCACACATTTCAAAAGGTGATACGGTGTGGAAAGCATTAAACTTGCAGGTGAGGCAGGCTCTGCAGACAGACCAGGAGCCTGTGGAAGAACTTGTAAAACACCTGCTAAGTGTTGCACAGGAAAAGGGTTATGTGGAAGCTCAGGTGTGCAATGATGTTGGGATTGGCTTCCTTTACAGGGAGGTTGGCAAATGAACATATATGACAAAATGGGGTTTTGGCTATACATACATATATATAGGGGCGGCAAAAGACTTCAAGATATTTCTCACGTTGCACTTTTATTTTATTTTTTAAATTAGCATACAGTACAATGCCATAGATGATTTTGTGTTTCTATGTTCTGGTACTTAGCTCAGAGCCTGGCTCATAGATAGGAGCAATAAAGATGTACAGGAAAAAAAAAGCACATAGGCCCTTTCTAGTAGCTCAGTTTAGAGCAGTGATGGCGAACCTTTTGAGCTCGGTGTGTCAGCACTTTGAAAAACCCTAACTTAACTCTGGTGCCGTGTCACATATAGAAATTTTTTGATATTTGCAACCATAGTAAAACAAAGATTTATATTTTTTATATTTATTTTATATATTTAAATGCCATTTAACAAAGAAAAAATCAACCAAAAAATGAGTTTGCGTGTCACCTCTGACACGCCTGTCATAGGTTCGCCATCACTGGTTTAGAGCATCGTCCTGATATGCCAAGGTTGCAGGTTTGATCTCTGGTCAGGGCACATTCAGGAATCAACCAATGAATGCATAAAGAAGTCGAACAATACATGGATGTTTTTCTCTCTCTCCCTCCCTTATTCTCTCTCTCAAACCAATAAAAAGCTTTTAAAAAAAGGCATACAGGGTAAAATAAATAAATAAATAAATAATAAAATAAAATAAATAAAAATAAAAAGCATAAAGAGTAATGATATCTATTCATTCTACATAACTGAAGGTCCCCCTGTCATAAATTGTAAATAAATGGATAAAATATTTTTAAATTAGCATATTAAATTAATAGCTTGTTTTCTGAAAAATTTTAAATAATTCCTCTGCCCACTCTCTCTGTCTTATTTGATAATCCTCACCCCAGGATATTTGGTCCACTGCTTTCACAAGAGGACACTGGTTTAGAGAGTGGAAGAGAGGGAGAGAGGGAGAGAGGAAGAGAGAGAGAGTGGGGCCAGGGATGGAACCTGCAACCCAGGTATATGCCTTTGATAGGAAAAACATAGTATAAATAGTCCAAGACCCTTCAGTGTGTGGGCTAACACTCCAACCATTGAGCCACACTGGCCAGGGTCCCTTCTCTCTCTCTCTTTTAAAAATATATTTTTATTGATTTCAGAGAGAAAGGGATATGGAGAGAGAGACAGAAACAACAATGATGAGAGAGAATTATTGACCAGCTGCCTCCTGCACACCCTCTACTAGGGATTGAATAGGTCCATACTCAACCATTGAGCAACACCAGCTGGGGGGGGGTCCCTTTTCTTTTCTTTTTTTTATTATTTTTTTTTCTGTTCATCAGATTATTTATTCACTTGATTTTTAGATTCACTTGTTGATAGATGTGTATTTGTTGTTCATAATTGGTATCTTTACCTTTTTCTTCTTCCTCCTCTTCTTAAAGGATACCTTTCAGCATTTCATATAATACTGGTTTGGTGGTGATGAACTCCTTTAGCTTTTCCTTATCTGTGAATTAGACCTGTATATAATAAAATTTTATGAGCAAAATGGAGTAATTAGAAACTTGGAACAAGTGGTATCAGGAATTTTGGCAGACCTCAATCCTATATAATAAAAGGCTAATATGCAAATTGCCCCCTTGACTAGGAGTTCAACTGGAGGTTTAACCTGGAGTTTGACCAGGGGGTGGGGCCAGCCGGCCAACCATCCTTGGCCCTTCCTCCCAGCCAGCCGGCCCGGTCGGCCCCAATCGAGCAGGCCAGCTGGATCCCATCCATGCACGGATTTGTGCACCGGGCCTCAAATATAATTATAGACTTTTAGAACCAAAGATATCTTAATTTACATATATGTTAATTAGGCTCTTTCAGGTTATCTAAGAAGATAGAAGGGGGAAAAAACAGAATCAACCCTCCCCAAGCTGTGTGGGGTCTAAAAGGAAGGCCATTCATTTATAGACAAGCCTGGGTCCAGCTTTCCGATAGCAGCGCTGTGACTCCACAACCAGCTGTCTCCTCAATCAGGTCTTTGTCACTCCTGCACCTGGGGCTGTTGGTAAGAAAACTCCAGAGAATGATTGGTCATGCTTCGTCCTGACTCAGCACTCCTGTCACTCTTCTCTCTGCCCACCTCATGCTCCTGTCTAGACTGGCAAGTGCTGACAGTCTCTTCAGGTCTCAAAGTCAAGTCCCCACACAGCAAAGATCCGATGGCTTCCAAAAGTGACACTCCTTCCTGCTGGGCAGAGGTCTCACATGAGTCCACCTCCTAAGACAGAGGTCACCGTACAAATTAGCTGCCCTTGGAGCCAGCACCTCCTTCTTGGGCGAGAAATGTGAGACAGTGCAGCCGCTTCTCAGAAGGACCTGTGGGTGTGGGATACAGGCACCACATACCACTGCGAGCTTCTCTCGGAGTCAACAGAGACAGATGCTAAAGCCTATCAGTGGTTCTCAACCTTCCTAATGCTGCGACCCTTTAATACAGTTCCTCATGTTGTGGTGACCCCCAACCATAAAATTATTTTTGTGGCTACTTCATAACTGTAATTTTGCTACTGTTATGAATTGTAATATAAATATCTGATATGCAGGATGTTTTTTCATTGTTCGCAACCCTCAGGTTGAGAACCACTGGCCTAGATCCTCATCCCAACAAGGGTCTCTGAAGCACATCTTCTCCCTCCTTTTGAGATTTGCCTATTGGGCTTGTTTATTTTTTTATTTTTTTTAAAAATATTTTATTGATTTTTTACAGAGAGGAGGGGAGAGGGATAGAGAGTTAGAAACATCAATAAGAGAGAAACATTGATCAGCTGCCTCCTGCACACTCTCTACTGGGGATGTGCCCGCAACCAAGGTACATGCCCTTGAGTCCACAGGCTGACACTCTATCCACTGAGTCAAACTGGTTAGGGCGGGCTTGTTTCTTTTGCCCTGCTCTAAAGGTTTGGGTTAAGCCTGCAAAGATGAACAGAATCGTCTCATTTATGAAATGTCTACACATATTGCCATTGTGTCTTTTTTTTTAATTAAATCTTTATTGTTCAGATTATTACAGTTGTTCCTCTTTTTTCCCCCCATAGCTCCCCTCCACCTGGTTCCTAACCCACCCTCTGCCCTCCCCCCCACCTCCCCACCACCGCCACTGTCCTCATCCATAGGTGTACGATTTTTGTTCAGTCTCTTCCCACACCCCCCACACCCTTCCCCTGCCCCCCAGAATAGTCAGTCCACTCCCTTTCTATGCCCCTGATTCTATTATATTCACCAGTTTATTCTGTTCATTAGATTATTTATTCACTTGATTTTTAGATTCACTTGTTGATAGATGTGTATTTGTTGTTCATAATTTGTATCTTTACCTTTTTCTTCTTCTTCCTCTTCTTAAAGGATATCTCTCAGCATTTCATATAATACTGGTTTGGTGGTGATAAACTCCTTTAGCTTTTTCTTATCTGTGAAGCTCTTTATCTGACCTTCAATTCTGAATGATAGCTTTGCTGGGCAAAGTAATCTTGGTTGTAGGTTCTTGGTATTCATCATTTTGAATATTTCTTGCCACTCCCTTCTGGTCTGCATAGTTTCTGTTAAGAAATCAGCTGACAGTTGTATGGGTACTTCCTTGTAGGTAACTGACTGTTTTTCTCTTGCTGCTTTTAAGATTCTCTCTTTTCTTTTGCTCTTGGCATTTTAATTATGATGTGTCTTGGTGTGGTCCTCTTTGGATTCCTTTTGTTTGGGGTTCTCTGCGCTGCCTGGACTTGTAAGTCTATTTCTTTGACCAGGTAGGGGAAGTTTTCTGTCATTATTTCTTCAAATAGGTTTTCAATATCTTGCTCTCTCTCTTCTTCTGGCACACCCATAATTCGGATGTTGGTACACTTGAAGCTGTCCCAGAGGCTCCTTACACTATCTTCATATTTTTGGATTCTTTTTTCTTTTTGTTTTTCTAGTTGGGTGTTTTTTGCTTCTTCGCATTTCAAATCTTTTATTTGATTCTTGCAATCCTATAGTCGGCTGTTGGAACTCTGTATAATATTCTTTATTTCAGTCAGTATATGCTTAATTTCTAGTTGGTCCTTTTTCATAACCTTGAAGGTCTCACTAGATTTATTGAGGGTCTCACTAAAATTCTTGAAAAACCTTAGAAGTGTGGTTTTGAACTCTATATCCAGTAGTTTGCTTTCCTCAATTTCTGTCATTTGTGATCTGTTTCTTTGTCTCTGCATTTTTTATGCTTCCCTATGTTGATAGAGTGGCTTTGTGTGCTAGGTGACCTATAGGGCCCAGTGGCTCAGCCTCCCCAATTACCTGAGGTGGACACTCTTGGTGCACCCTTTTGTGGGCTTTGTGCACACTTTTGTTGTAGTTAAGCCTTGATTGTTGTAGGTATCACTGGGAGGAATTGACCTCCAGGCCAATTGGCTGTGAGAATCAGCTGTGTCTACAGTGGGAGAACTTCTGTGCTGGAGACATCCTTAGGGGCAAGACTTGCTTCAGTGGGGCTTTGGTGCTCACTGAGTCTACTCCCTGAATGTGTCCCTTATGGATCTGAGGAGTTGTAATCTGGATGGTCCCACTCTGACCACTGGGTACACTGGCTCTTGGATCTCTAAGGAGGTGCTAATTTAGCCCTTGCCTGAGGCTACCCAGCAGGAGCTATGGAGAGATCTGCAGATTCCTCTTCTTTGTTTGGAGGTGCCCAGATGAGGCCCAGCTGTGAAGCAATGCAAGCTGCTGTGGGGCCTTGGGCCTTCTTTTGGAAGTTCTGGGTCTCTCTGACCCAGCTGCAGTTTGTTAGGCAATTTTCAGATCGCAAAGGGCCAGGCCTTTCATATGCAAAAGCCTCTGTGCACAGCTTGGGTGGGGCAGGGTCTCAGGGAATCAACGGTGCGGAGCAAACAACTATGGCTGATCCTCAGCCCTGCCCTACGAGGCCCCAGGTCTCAGTGTCCCATGGTAATCGCTGCAAGCATCTCTGAGAGAAAGCTGCGCTTGAATTCCGCCCCCTGCCAGACAGTCCAGTTTCTCCCCGTATGAGTCTGGGTCCCCAGAGACTTGCCTGGAACTGGAGTTCAGAGCAGTCAGGAGCTTGAGACTCCCTCCTGATTGAAAAGGACAACGGTGTCCTCAGTTGCCAGCCCTTTCCACGTGTGCCTCCGTACCTCTGCACTTTACTTCCGCACCTCCTCTGAGTCTCAGTGTGCTTTTGTCTTTCCTTCTAGTTGTAGAATTTCCACTCAGCCAGCCTTCCTGTGGTTCTGGATGATGTCTGTTTTGTCTTTTAATTGTATTTTTGAAGTGGTTGTGCGGGGCAGCAATTTCTGGTGTTTACCTATGCTGCCATCTTGATTTTGCCATTGTGTCTTTTATCACAATTACTTATGGATGAAAATTCAGGATGTCTGATATCCCTGTAACACTGAATAAGTGGACCTACAATATTGTTTATTTTCCCTAATCTAAAAAAATGAGTTGCCACTTTAAAAATAACTATGTAACCCTGCAAGGGAAACTGGTATGAAGCTCACCAGAATTTGCTGTCATTTCAAAGCTATTAATACTGTATTTTTTTAGAAGTTTGAAGCAAGGCAATAGGAAAAGTAGTGTTTATTCAATTGGTGCTAATTGAGGACCCAGGCATTGTACTAAGCCCTGGAAGCAGAGGAGTGAACACCACAGGCATGTTCCCTGCTCTCACGGAACTTAAATCGTATGTATTCAGGCCCTGATCAGGTGCTCAGTTGGTTAGAGTGTCCTCTGGATATGCCAAGGTTGAGAGTTCGATCCTGGTCAGGGCACATACAAGAATCAACCAATTAAGTCAAATAACAAATCTCTCTCTCCCCCTTCCTCTCTCTCTAAAATCACTAAATAAATTAAAAAGTATGTATTCAATCAACCTGTTTTTTCATTTTTTTAAAGGACAATGAAGAGTAGCAAAAGGGTAGAGTGAGGGTCAAAACTAATTCCTGGAGTCCTGTACCCAAATTTTCTAACTCAAGTACAAACGAGAGACTAAGCAACCACATTAGCACTTTGAGCATTGAAAGAGGCAGCAAATGCGAACTTTAAGCAAGCTGTGAGAATAATGCCATGATGATATTTTTAATAATTAATAGTCTTGTTGTCCATTAAGTTTTCTTCTTTTCCTTCTCCTCCATTCTTATATCCCCTGACTAAAAGAAAAAACCCTCAACAAAAAATTAGTGGTAGATATCCTAATTGTTACATTGATTTTAGACTTTCATAAAACTAGTGACATATGATGAGACTTCAGGCCCTACAGCCCTGAGTATTACTAGTTTTCATCACAAAAAACTCATTATTGCCTCAGCCAGCTTCCACCTGAGTTCCTCAGCCTCAGGCCACTGTGAAAACCCCTGGTCTACTCCCAGCTCTAATTAGCTTTTTCTGCAGCAGATTCATCACTGCTCACAAAGCTATTCCTTTAAGAATTCCATTAAACCCCCCAAAGCCCATGAATGGGGTGCTCTTTCCTATTGTTCCTCTCAGCACCAGGGAGGGCAGTCTGCTGGCAGGGGTCTTAGTAGTAGATTTCTAGAAATCACATCAAATATATAACTTGACATCTATTATTCATCCCTGGAGCTGGCAATGGCCTGGATTCCTAGGGTGGGGAACCCTGCTACCCAGAGCATCACACCCTAGATCAGGGCCAACAGAGGACAGCCTCATCATCTCCCAAACAAACGTCACTGAGCGCAAAAGTGGAACCTTGGCATGTGCCTAAAAAATTTATTTAAAACTTTATTTAAAACAGGAGGTGAATTGACCCCTTTGAGCTATGGCCTAACTCTGCTTCTGTATTTGACAGTTTGTGTACTCTGCTTCTGCAACCGAAGTGTCTCCCCATTCTTGACCCCCTGACCATTTCTCTATATAATTAGTAGATATGCCCCCTCTCACTCCCATCCTAACTGCTCCCTATGTAGGCAGTACTGCAACCCTCAACAGTGACGGTAAGCATCCTGGGACTGAACCACAGAGCAGTTTCACAGGGAGAAAGATACAGACGTCTGACTCTTGGACCCCCTGGGCAATGAACCAGCCCTCAGATTCACCTGGAAGCCACTCTTATGTTGGACACTGACTGACTTGTAGGTAGAATGTTGTGTCTGGGCAGCTTCAGGCCTACTCGGGCAGAAGGGTTGTTGGAGTCAGTCTCAGGATAACACATTTATTATAAAAGAAATTAAAATGTTTGTCACACTAGTACATTTTGTAAGACTCAAATAGATTTCCCTAAACATATATTTTACTTTTATTGTGGTTCTCTATCCTCATATTTCTAAAAAAATAGTGTCATGGGAAGTAATCTATAGCATGGTGACTAAGAGTAAATCTTAAAAGTTTTCATTTTAAAAAAAAAGGAATTGTAACCATGTATGGAGACAATGTTAACTAGACTTATAGTGTGATTACTTTGCAATATATCCAAATACAATCATTATGCCACACACCTGATACTAATATAATGTTATGTATCAATTATACCGCAATAAAGATAATGTCAATTATTATTAAAGTTTGGTAAGTAATTCTACAGCTTGCTGATACATGAAAGATAAATCACTGGACAACTTAAAGCCCTCATGCAGTAGCTCTTTTAAGTAAACCAGGTGTTGAAAAAGAAACAACAGTCTCAAAGTGCAGTCACTTGCCTCAAGGACAACAAACCTAAACTTAATTGCAGTTTTAGCCCGTCCCCGGAGTGTGACCTTATATCAATCAGTCTGAAAATTCCTGATGAACACTAGTGAGGTAATTTTTTCCTTCAAGAAATGTGCCCTGGCCTAAAATACCACCTTGCCTTTTTTTTTCTAAATAGTTTCTTGTCCCACCCAGTTTCTGCCAATAAAAACCTTCCCCTTTGTACAATTTCTTGGAGCACTTCTCTGTTTACTAGAGGAGATGCTGCCAAATACATGAACTGTTCAATAAAGCCAACTAGGTCTTAACATTTATTTGGTTGAATTTTTGTCATTAACAGATTTGGTGTCAGTGGTAGGACCAAAGGAGACTTCTGACAGCTTTGGGGATGAAAAACACAGGCTTGGTGCCCAAGAACTAGTTGAGTTCTCTGTCTTTCTGTTTCTGAGGTCACCGTAAGGTGCCCTTAGCTCTGAACTCCACTGTGCATTGAGCTCCCAATCTAATTGGCATTTCGGTCCAGGGCTTAGCAGGCAGGTGGCTCCATCTGGAACACAAATCCGAAGCCCTGTGGTTCCGTCTGCAGTTCCTATTGACTGGGAATTCTGCCCAGATTTCCCAGGGGGAGCTTCTGGTGACCGCTGTGGTTCACCATGTGTTTGGGATCAGTACACAGTGCCCATTCTTCGGGGCCTGCTGGCCTTGTTCTTTACCGACTCACCAGGCTCCATGGAGGGCATCATTTGTGGTTACTGGTCAGAGCTGGAGTGAGTCCAGCTTAAACACTGGGCCAGATCTGAGTTTAAACTGGGTGGTGCGAATTTGAGCTGGCCAGGGTCAGGTGGGAGGCCTCAGGTGAATACATTTTGTATTAATAAAGGTTAGTTGTTAATGGGAATCTTGGAGGTAAAAAAAAAAAAAGTATAGGCATTTGAGAAACCAAAAGGCCTAGCAAAAAGAAATGGGACCCTTTTTATCTAGAGTTGAGCAAGCCACCTTCCACAGACCTGTTTATTTTATGTTTAAGAACAATCTAGTCTCAGGAGCTGCAGATATCTAGAAAGATGGCTAAATTTTACTAAAATTAACCTAGATTTACAATGGCCATTATGGGGAATGTTTTAAATAAATAAGACCATTTAAGAAGTACACTAAAAGCAAGGGCTTTTAAGTGGGACAAACAGAATGGGATTTTAATTGACATGCAGAATCTTCCAAAAGTCTCAAGATTCCAGAATAGCTTCATTAAAAGACTCATTACAAAAGGCTAATGAAAAGTGGAAGGCACAAAAAGCACCTAAAGATGATAGGCTGAGAGTGACTCCACACTGCACCCCCATAGGGGCCCATCATCAGGATGATGGTTACTGGTCCGAAGACTGCGACACTGGAAAGAGACTGTTCTCAAAGGTCTTATGCAAATTCTTTTTGCATGCCTTCATATCTACCTCCAAATGGGCCCCTCCCACAGTAATTCCCTTAAACAGATATGGGAAAACCATAATTAATATTAATGGGCCCTCAGAAACAGCAAGAAAGAGAGAGAACCCACAGGGTTCGTGGTCACCACATCTGTGTTTTTCATCCCCAATGCTGTCAGCAGTCTTCTTTGGTCCCACCGCTGACACCAAATCTGTTAATGATAACGATAATGTTAATGCCAAATTCTAGTTGATACTGGAGTTATACTTTCTACTTTAAGCCCCACCCTCACAGGATAAATACCTTGGAGTAAAAAAAAGTTTTCTGTTGTGGGAGTATCTAATAAAGTTCAAAGAGAATTTTATCTCAACCAGTACTAATGGCTCTGGGACCTTTTACTGGAAAACATTATGAATTGCTACATGAAGCTCCAGTCAGTCTAGTAGAGATCTCCTTTCTCAATTAAAGGGCTAAACTGTTTTGCCTCTAATGGAGATCTCCCTTAGTATTTCCTGACCAGCCTGAACTTGATCTTTTATATTCCTTACTGTATATCCTTTACATAGAAGAGGAAGAATTCCAACAGAAGTAGCCTACAGGTTTTAATCCAGGTGCCTGAAAACCTGTAGGCTACTTCTAATACTGACACTGGATGAATAAAAAGTACAGAACCTATAAAGATTCCGATATAACTAAACCTCTCCCTAAATTACCTCAATACCCATCCACGCCTGAGGCCATGTGAGGCCTCACACCCATAATAGAAGACCTACTCGCCCAGCGCTAATCCCCTGTATTAGTATCTGCAACACAGAGATGTTGCCAATTTGGAAATCTAGTGGATGAGGATGGTAATATGTCTAGGATTTGAGAGCTGTTAATAAAATGGTTGTTTCAAACCCAAACGCTCTTTGTCATAAGTTCCACCAGATTCAAAATGGCTCACTGTTGTTATAAACTTGGTCAGCCTTTTTCAGCATCCTTATAGACCCCAACAGCCAATATATACTTGCTCCATGCCCTTACCCAAGCATGCCAGTGATCAAAAGGGGGAAATGTTAATATTTATACTAGTAGTTGGTATGCCTTTGGGGGGCTGTCCATGATTTGGGGGTGCTATGAAAACAAAGGGGTTTTCTTACATCCTCTGGGACCCCAACCAAAATGGGCAATACCTAAATAGTCTTCTTACTGCTCTTACCTTCTGAAATATCTGTCACCGAAACTAAGGCTCCCGCTGAAAGGCCTAAACCTGAGTATCAGGAAAACGCCCAAGCTGACTTTCACGCAAACGCAGCAGCATCAGGATCTGTAAAGATGGTGGTGCATGTGGATGAAGTCCATCTGCTTCGGCAGAAAACAGTCCCTCAGTGCCAGACTTTGCCTTCCTGATGTCCTTGCAACATGGCATCAGTCTGCCTCTGAATCAGAAAAATTAAGATGAGCTGCAAATTAAATGAATAGCTGGGGCTATGGAAAACCCAATGCTGCAACTTGGTTCTTCTAGGCCCGTGGTTGGCAAATTGCGGCTCGCGAGCCACATGCGGCTCTTTGGCCCCTTGAGTGTGGCTCTTCCTAAACCTTAGGAATACCCTAATTAAGTTAATAACAATGTACCTACCTATATAGTTTAAGTTTAAAAAATTTGACTCTCAAAAGAAATTTCAGTCATTGTACTGTTGATATTTGGCTCTGTTGGCTAATGAGTTTGCCGACCACTGTTCTAGGCTCCCTGGAAAAACCCTAATTTCTGATTTTTTATTCCTTCACCCACCATAGTGCACTCAAGATGATTCAAATTATAAATAGACATAAAATTTATAACACAGTCTACCAGCAACATCTGACTTGCCAGCTCCATATCCTGGAAAAACTATTTTTGTCCCCAGGGGCCTCAAACTTCCTCTCTCTGGGCCCTTTTAACACCTGCAGCTGGACTTCATTCAACTGCTACTTAGCATGGGTTAGCAATAAGTTCTTGTTGTTGTATATATATTTTCTGAATGGGTTAAAGCCTTCCCCTGCCGCAGGCTAACGCCTCACAATGGCAAAGTAACTGTTAGAAAACATGCTTCCCACTTGGGGTATCCCTCCACAATCTCCAGTGATCGAGGCACCCACTTCACTGGGCAAATCATACTCAATAGAAACCTTGCAAACTTCTTAGAATTATCACTGCGCCTACCACCCTCAACCATCAGGCAAGGTCGACTGAAGGAATATGATCCTCAATCTTAAAATCTCTAAACTTGCTGAAGCCACTGGGCTCCCTGGCCCAAGGTGTTGCCTTTGGTCTTGCCAGCTGTTTGCAGCACCTCCTTTGGGAAACATAAACTCACTCCATTGGCAGACCAAAGACTGAAATAATCCTTTCTTTTCTTTTGGTAATAACTTTCCTATCCCACCCGGTTTCTCCCCATAAAAACCTTCCACTTTGCACACCTTCTCAGAGCACCTCCCTGTTTACTAAATGGGAGGCTGCCCAATTCATGAATTGTTCAATAAAACCAATGAAATCTTAAGACTTACTTGGTTAAATTTTTGTTCATTAACGCAGGTGAAGTAAGGCTTACAGGTTCTTACAAGAATCTGTGACTGTTGATAAGGAAACATGTTCTCTGGCTTTCCCTATTGCAATTTTGGGCACAGATATTACACAACTTGGTCATAAAAATGAAGGTAATCTAGAAGATGCAGAATACACTTCTCTTCATTTTTTATAGATTATCATCTAGAATAAGACGTTTAAAAATCTTTTTGAGAACTTTTTTGGCTTTTGGCTTAGAGGAGACCAAGGTGCAATTTTCTTTGGTTGTTCAGAATCTGGGTTCATCCAACACCAGCCACCTCTACCCGCTGCCTCCACTATGCTGCAGAAGTTGGACTCCAAAGAGATCCAAATCGTACACCTGAGGTGCACCAGTGGGGAAGTTGGTGCCACATCAGCTCTGGTGCCCAAGATTGGCCTGCTGGATCTGTCTCCAAAAAAGGGCTGGTGATGACATTGCCAAAGCAACCAGTGATTGGAAGGGTCTGAGGACTACAATGGAGCTGACCATTCAGAACAGACTGGACTTCTCACTCTGCCCTGATCATCAAAGCCCTCAAGGAACTCCCAGAAGACAGAAAGAAGCAAAAACACATTTAGCACAGTGGAAATATCATTTTTACGAGATTGTCAACATTGGTCAACAGATATGGCACCGATCTTTAGCTAGAGAACTCTCTGGAACTATGTAAGAGGTGCTGGGACTGCCCAATCTGTGGGCTGCAATGTTGACACCATCACTCTCATGACATCATAGATGACAAACAGTGGTGCTGTGGAATGCCCGGCTAGTTAAGAACTACAACAAAAAATATTTCTTTAATTATTGTTTTTAACCCTCACTGGAGGATATATTTTTTGTTTGTTTGTTTGTTTGCCTGGGACCTGTTTTTATTGATTCCTCGGAGAATGACCTAAACAGATTAAATTTCCTGAAGGTAAGACAGGGTTGGGACCTCAGTTTGGGCCCAGATTCCCTGCCACAAGGTTATTGTTTCATTACTCAGCAATGTTATCTACTTAAGTAGATATAAAACGATAGCTGGAAAGTTGTAGGACCAAGTTTATGTTTTTATTGATTTTAAAGAGATAGCAGAAGGGAGAGAGAGGGGAAAAAAACACATTGCTCAGTAATGAAACAATAGCTGGAAAATTGTAGGACCAAGTTTATGTTTTTATTGACTTTAAACAGAGAGCAGAAGGGAGAGAGATGCGGGGGGGGGGGGGGGGGACCACATCAATGTAAGAGAGAAACATTGATTAGTGCCTCCCAGTGCCTCCCTTGCACACCCCAACCAGGGCTCAAACCTGCCACCTAGATATGTGTCCTGACCAGGAATCAAACCCACAATCTTTTGGTGTATGGAACGATGCTCCAACCAAATGAGCTACCTAGTCAGGGAGAAAACCTCCCCAATACATTTTTTACTAACCTGGACTCATTGAGAACATCCATGGACCCCTGGGAGTTTGAGAACCTGCCATAGTTTGTTGCTGTGGAAACAACCAAGAGCTCCATCTGTCCCTCCTAGGATTTGGAGATTCCCATAAAATGCTAGATTGACTTGCCAATGTTGATTGGATAGTTATGCTAACAAATGACCAGTTATAAACTTTCATTTAAAGGGTTTTCTTCTTTCAGGACATGTTTAACACTTTTAAAATTATATGAAACACTGTTCCTGCTTTCTGATAGTTAGAAATCCTCCTCTCATGACTTAAAAAACACTGTAATCATAATAGAAAAACTCAAACAGATGAAAGGACCAGTGTGAAAATAAATAAAATTTAATTTAAAAGTAATACTAAATTAATTAAAATCCCAGCAGTGTTTTAAAAATGGAAATTGATTATCTGATTCTAAATTTTATATGAGATGCAAAGGGCCAAGGAAAGCCAAGATATTTTTAAAGAAGAACTCAATTAGAGAAACTACTCCATGGATACAGAATTAATATGATGCTATGGAAATTAAGGCGGTAATATTAAAATAAGAATAAAAACAGCTCATCTGGTGTGGCTCAGTGGTTGAGCATCGACCTATGAACCAGGAGGTCACAGTTTGATTACTGGTCAGGGCACATGCCCAGGTTGTAGGCTCAATCCCTGGGGGGGGGGGGGGGGGGAGGCGGAGGTGAGGGGGCGGGGGGGGGGGGGTCGTGCAGGAGGCAGCCTAACAATGATTCTCATCATTAATGTTCCTATCTCTCTCTCCCTCCCCCTTCCTCTCTCTGAAATCAATAAAAAAATATATATTTAAAAGAATAAAAAACAAGCCAAATGGAAAAGATCAGAGCCCCCAAGATGGCCAATACATATATGGACATGTGATCTATGACAAAGGAAGTACTGTAGATTAGTGATTAAAAAATACATTAAAACAAATGAATGATGCTACATCATTTAGATAGTCATGTGTAAACAAGCAGATCTTGAAACCTATCTTATAATAAAAGCCCAGTGACCATAATGGCAGAACGACCAGAACGAACGCTCGACCAGTCACTATGAGGTGCACTGACCACCTTTTGGTTCCTTTCCCCTGCCGGCAGGCTCAGATTGCCAATGGCAAATGGGTACCCGGGGTGGGTGCTGGGGGATGTGGGCGATGGCAGGCCAAGGACCCCGCCCTGCCAGTCGCCCCCCACACACAGGGACACAGATGTCATTTGGAATGGGACCTGAGCTTTTCTCAGGGTCAGACTTCTTGGGGACGCCACTGATGAATTCTTGGGGGGTCCCTTGATTGAAAATTTCATGGTAGGTGTTTTGGGCATGAACTTAGGTTGAGGTGCAACCCTTTTTGGCATAGACTTTCTTCTCGACTGACTGCACACTGCCTAGCACATAACAGTGCTCAACAAATAGCATTTTTTTTCTCTTTTCCCTGCAAGAAGTTACAAAAATAGAACTATGGGGAAATTTTAGAAGCGCTGAGATGAATCAGGAATAGTCTGTGGATGAGGTGATTTGAGCCAAGAACTGAAGGACGTGTTCCTCATCCATTCACCAGGCGCGGCAGTCCGCCCAGTATGGTTACGGTGCGGCTACAGGGGGAGCCCGGGACCAAAGCCAAGCAGGGTTTGCAGACACGAGGGCCAGACAGATGTTCATCAAATAATCATGTAATAAGTATAAATTTACATGGAAAGTGACCCAAATGTCCAATGGGAATGTGGTGAAATAATTGTGTTCGTTCTTTTTTTTAAAATCCTCACTTGAGGAGTGAGGGTATTTTTTCCCATTGATTCTAGAGAGAGTGGAAGGGAGGGGAGAGGAGAGAGAGAGGGACATCGATGTGTGACAGAGACACATTGATTGGTTGCCTTCTACACTCACCCTTACCCAAAATGGGATCTGCAACCCAGGTACGTGCCCTTGACAGGCAATTGAACCCAAGACTCTCTGGTGCATAGGCCAATGCTCTAACTACTGAGCAACACCAGCCAGGGCAAATATATGTGCTTTTGATTTAATATATTGTCCCAAAGAATTGTAAAATAATTGTACTAACATTGGGTATTTAAAAGGGGACTATAAAATTATAGAGTATAATCTATATTTTATAAAAACATACCCAGGCAGCATGGCTCAGTGGTTGAGCATCAAACTATGAACCATGAGGTCACGATTTGATTCTGGGTCAGGGAACATAGCCAGGTTGCAAGCTTGATCCCATTATGGGGTGTGCAAGAGGCAGCCGATCAATGATTCTCCCTCATCATTGATGTTTCTATCTCTTTCTCCCTTTTCCTTCCTCTCTGAAATCAATAAAAATATATTTAAACAAATAAAAACAAATGCATGTTTACCTATGCATTGGAAAGTTGGTTAAACATAATCTCCTTGGTGATGAGACTGTGAAGCATAGAATATGTTCTCATTAAATAGTACTGCTTTTGCCAGGCGGCAAATTGATTTGTTATCCATTGTTGAATTTGCAGCTAGACGCTTTGCATACTTTAAATAAGGGACTTAGGTTTTACTGAATTCTTATTCAGTAGTTTCATTTTGGTTTTGATGGTGCAGAGAAGTAAGCTAAATGTCACTGAGGATTCTTCTTGCTGAGTGGTACCAGGGTGGTCCTGGTGACAGCCCTCACCCCGTGGGGCTCCTGGAGACGTAATTATGGCACTGAGTTCCTCTCAGTGCCGGCCCAAGCAGGGTTCGTCCTTCTCTATTGCTGCTTGTTTTTTGTCTGGTATTTCTGAAGACAAAAACTTGTGTCTAAATGGAAATTTTCAGAAATGCTTCCAGAGATAATGATGGGAGTTTGGTTTTCATGTCTGTATTCCTCTTCATCTGACTAAGCCCCTGTTATTAATCAAAATCTGGATTGTTCTAGAGTAGTTCTGTCTTTCAAAATGATAGCTCCTGCTACCACCCCTATCACAAATCATTTTGTTTGAAAGGTTTTCCTCGGAAGATACTGAAAACAATAATTCTATTTTTCTGAATTTGTGTTTTTTTATACAGCTGGGTATTTTCAAGCTGAAAATTAGAAGTATTTATTACAGAACTGAGGGATATTACATAAGAATAGAATAAGGCATATAATTTGTTATAAACTATGAAAATTCTAGTTTTTATTCTGATCTGTGATATTCCCCCCTTTCAAAAAAAAGGTTTTCTTTGTTTTATAATTTATTTTAAATACCCACTGAGTTATTTAAGCTGACACAGTTTTAGCCCAGCCGGGATTTGAGCATTGACCTTTGAACCAGGAGGTCACGGTTCGATTCCTGGTCAAGGCACATGCCCAGTTTGTAGGCTCAATCCCCAGTTGGGGGCTTGCAGGAGGCATCCTATCAATGGTCCTCTCTCATCATGGATGTTTCTATCTCTCCCTTTCCTCTCTGAAATCAATATATATATATCTATATATATCTATATATCTATCTATCTATCTATCTATCTATCTATCTATATGACTTATAAGCTGACATATTTCTAATGGATAGGATAACATTGCATCATACCATCTTGAACTTACCCTACTTTGCACAATAGAGGCAATAAGGATTGGCCTTATGAATACAGGGTCATTTTTAATCATGACTTAAGAGATGCTAGAAAGACCTCTTACTGGTTTCTTAACAGCCAAAATCACACGTTAGAGATTTATGCTTTTAAGTCTTAAAAGACTTTTCATCATGAGTTTCTGTTATGAATATCTAGGATGAAAGCGGCTGTCATCCAGAATCTTAACCAGGGTTTCCTGCCAGCCACCTGGGAGGACAGAGCGGAATGTCCAGGTTGGTGAAAGTCTCATTACTGTGGGGCCGTAGGGAATAGCTGGCAGGAAGCTGGTCTCACCAATGACTTTTCCGGCTGAGCCTGGTTCTGCAGTGACAGCAGCTCCTATTGTACAGGGCTGTGAAATTATTCAGAAAAGGGTGAGGATAAAGCATATACATTTTTTCTGCTTGAAACTGCTTGGCATTTACTTCTGAGACTTATATGACATTCTAGAAAAGGCAAAATTATAGGGATATAAAATGGCCAGTGGTTACCAAGGATGGGGTGGGGGAGGGAATTGGTTACAAAGCAGCAGCATGAAATAATTTTTGGAGTGTGAAACAGTTCCATGTGTTACTATGGAGATGGAGACCTAACTCTATACAGTTGTCAAAACCACAAGGAGTAGTTCTACTCTATGCAAATTTTTAAAAACTAACCAGGATGTTGGGGGGACTCGGATGGAATGCAGTTAGTAGCTAGTGAATGTATGACCATATGGAAGGGGGTGCCGATGAAAGCTCCTGACCTTCGTAGCTTTGGAAAACAGTGTCATGACAGGATACTGTGAAACTAAAGAACTGTACACAGACACAGACACTGTCCTCTAGTTGGTTCCTTTGTTTCTCACAAGGGCATGAGTTAGCAATTCTGAAACTACTTTACATGTTAGCAAATATACTGTAGACAATTGGAGCCCTGTTTTTTACTGTTGGGAAAGAAGTTACAAGCAAAGGGAGAATACTAGAATGAACTCTGTAGTATGAACCTGTCTATTTTAACATAGTTATCCAGATAGATAGATAGATAGATAGATAGATAGATAGATAGATAGATAGACAGATAGATGAGTATACCTGAGTTTGTACTCATACATATATTTCCAAACTCTGTCTACTGAGAGGGCCTACTGGCAGTGGCACTCCAGTAGCAGTGAGCACACCTTGCACCCAGATCTTAGTTCCTGAATATCATTATCCAATAAAAGGAACCAGGGTTTCTTGGAGAAATGATTAACTCTAGGGCTGGGGTGGAAAATGCAAGATTATCCTAGACCAGTGGTTCTCAACCTTCCAAATGACCCCCAACCATAAAATTATTTTCGTTGCTACTTCATAACTGCAATTTTGCTACTGTAAATAATATGTAATTATATATGTGTTTTCCAATGGTCTTAGGCAACCCCTGTGAAAGGGTCATTCGACCCCCAAAAGGGTCGCTACCCACAGGTTGAGAACCGCTGCCCTAGACTATCTTGTAGTACCCGGAAGTTAAAAAGTACTAAAAAAAAAAAAAAAAAAGAAAGATGGAACTGTAAAAGGAGTCAACCTAATGGCCCAAGCTAGAATAATAATGTGAGCAGCAATATAAATAATGACAGCATTGGATTATTACCCAATAATAAAATCATCACTAGAACACCACAATATTAATTACTGTAGACAAGATTCAGTCATGAATGCAAAAATTGTGAGTAAAACATAAAGACGAAACAATATATTTGCATCGCTTCAAATATCTCCCTCCAAATATTTATTAATAACCTTTTTCTCATAATTTTTAAAGGACTTCTGAGTATTAAAGACAAAATGATAACATCGTATTATGGGATTTATAACTTGTGTAGATATAAAATGTATGACAACAGTAGCACAAAGTATTGAAGGCGGTAAATGAAACTTCTCTGTAGCAAGGTTTTATATATTACATTTATTAAAACAGTACACTATTAACTCTAAATAGATTGTGATAGGTTAAAGGTGCTTATTTTAATCTCTGGAGCAACCACTGAAATAATGTGGAGGTGTCATTTAAATGTTAATAAAGAAATTAAATAGAATACAAAAAAAGAGTATTTGTGCTCTGGCTGGTGGCTCAGTTGATTGGAGTATCATCCTATACACCAAAAGATTTCTCGGGTATATACCTAGGTTGCAGTTTTGATCCCCGGTCAGGGAGGTAACAAATAGATGTTTCTCTCTCTCACATCAATGTTTCTCTCTCTCTCTCTCTCTCTCTCTCTCTCTCTCTCTCTCTCTCTCTCTTTCTCTCCCTCTCTCTGTCTCTCTCTCCCTGACTCAATAAAAACATATCATTGGGTGAGGATTTCTCAAAAAAAGTATATGTACAAAAAAGTTCACAGATCTTTTATAGTACCCCAAATCAGAAAATAACCCAAATGTTCATCAATAAAAAAAGGATGAACAAATTGTAGTTTGTTTATTTACTACAACAGAATAGAACTCAGTAATACCAAGGAACAAAGTACACACATCATAGATGAACGTTGGACAGACTAGAGTGAGACAAGCTGACATAATACATCATTGTATGATTACAGGCAAAATAAGCCTATGATGAAAAAACTCAGAACAGTGGTTGCCTATAGGGGAGGAAAAAAATTGCCTGAGAAGGAACATGAGAGATTTTTCTGGGGATGATGGAAATACTCTGTTCTTAAAAGGGGTGAAGGCTATGCAGGTGTTTATATTTATCAAAACTCTACAGTTAATATCTGTGCCTTTCCGTGTTTGTACATCTTGCCACATGAAAAACAATCTGAGAAAAATAAAGTGAGTGGGTCATAAGCTGAGTTATAGATGAGACAAAAATGGCAGATAATTAGTAGTTGTTGAAGTTGGGTCTATTATAGCATTTTGTTATTTTGAATATGCTTAAATATTTTTGTAATAAAATGTTTTTATAAAAAGACAAAATTGATTTACAGTGCTAGCCATTAAGATAGTGGTTACCTTTGGGAAGAGGGAACCAGAAAGTGATTGTCAGGGGCCTGAGCAAAGCTGGATCTAGCTACTGGTTACACAAGTGTATTCACTCTGTAATAATTTATCAAGCTTTACATCAATGGTTTCTGCATATATTTCATTATGCATGTTATACATAAATACATAAATTTAAGTATTACTATTTACACGAATATCCCAACTCAATATCTCAGAATAACAGCTAGTTCACCCAAAGCTTGTTTTGCTTGGAAGTGGAACATGCCACTCATGGCATCATCATAAACTTGGATTTTAATATTCCAAAGTATTTATTAATATCCTAACCCTTGGGCGACCCTTAGGATCTTTCCATTTTTGCCTCAATTTGGTAAATAGAATGGTTTTGACTTTTTAAAAATGAATTTTGAGAGAGAGAGATAGAGAGAGAGAGAGAAGCATCGATGTGAGAGAGAAACATGTACCTGTTGTCTCCCTACGCACCCCATGCCCTGACCAGGTATGTGCCTGACTGGAATCAAACCTCAACCTTTTGGTGGATGGGATGATGCTCCAACCAGCTGAGCCAGCTGGCCAATGCTGGTTTTGATTTTTAATAATGCTATTTTTTCCTCCAGAAAAGTCCCCCACACTGATGCTCACCAAGACCATAACACCTACCACAGTGCCTTTAGTGTAGTGTACACACGATATTGTGGAACTTGATTGAATCAGGACCAAAACAGGTATTAGAGGTTTGTTCATGCAAAAGATTGAAAGTAGGGAATGCAGGTAAGCCTGAAGGGTACAACTCAGCAGCAAATGTTTTTACATTTACCTGATATAAACCCTTTGGAACTAGTTTGCCCAAAGCTGTTGGTTTAAAGCAGTGGTTCTCCTCCCGGCCACACAGTAATCACCTGGAGAGCCACAAAAATACTGATGCCCGTCCCACTCCAGGGATTTGGATTTCATTGGTCTGTTGCAACTAGGGTTTGGGGAATTTTGAAAGCCCTCACCCCAGGTGATTCTAATGTGCAGTCAAGATTCAGGGCCAAAGATTCCTTAGCTGCAAGTGATGCCCATATGTGCTATGGTGTGTGTGGGGAGGGAGGAAGGAGGAGGATTAGAAAACAGCCATGCCCTATTAAAATCAAAGGACTACTTCAGGATTAGTTAGGATTTGGCTAAATTGCAGCAGGGGGGAATGTCTTCCAGCTGATCTATCTGTATGTCATTTGCTTTCAGAGTAAGAGGCTGTTTCTGGCACAGTTTGGTTTAGTCGGTGTTGAAAATCATAGCTAGCCTGCAAATACCACAAAGGGATGAAAAGAATTTGCAAACTTATTGAGAGAATTATACATGCTTTCAAATTTCTCTTGTGATTAGAAAGAAAAACTATATTGCTGGGGTCTTGATTCCTTAAACTCAGTCCTCAGCCATTCCCCTAAATTATTCCAAGCCTTTCTAAGACACTCCAGTAGCCCTGGCCAGTGTATCTCACTTGGTTGGGCATCATCCTGTGCACGGTGGCCAGTTCGATTCCAGGTCAGGGCACAGGCCTGGGTTGCTAGCTCAATCCCTGGTTGGGGATGTGCCAGAGGCAGCCAATTGATACTGCATTCTCACATCAATGTTTCTCTCTCTCTCCTCCCTCTCCCTTCCTCTCTCTCTAAAAATCAATTTTTAAAAATTGGAAAGAAAAGACACTCCAGCAAACTTCTTGAGGGTATTATTCCCTATGATGAAAGGTACTAGATAGACTGCAATCTCAGAGGAACCCTGCTTTTCTTTCAGAAGGGTCTCTCTCCAGACCTCACGTGGTTCGGAAGCTGTAGGAGGAGAGTGGTCTAGTAGGAATAGTGGGCCCTAAAGTCAGGCGGAGTTGACATGGAATCCCAGCCCAGCCACTTGGGGCTTTGGACAACTTTCTTGACTTGCAACAGTTCTATAAACCTTGTCTTCAAGAAAAGGCATAATGACGGTGATTGCAAAGACATCAGTGATTCTTCATTCCTCCCTTTGCGATGTGATTTTACAGCCATTCCCATCGAGAGGCGGAGCCTGCTACTCCATGCCTCGCATCAGGGCTGGCCTTACTGTTTTGGCCAAACAGAACGCAGCAGATGTAATAGTGTGCCGGATTGCATGAATGAGGCTTAAAAGGTCTGCTTCGCTTTTTTTTTTTTTTTTTAGAACCCAGCCATCTCCATGAGAACAAACCTGTTAGCCTACTGGAGGATGAGGTACCACAGGGAGTAAAACCATAGTGCTGGTTGACAGCTAGCTTAACCCCCAGAAGCAAAGGCCCCTAGTCGACCAGCAGCTACCACATACATTCATGAAGGAGCCCAGCTGAGAGCAGAAGAAGGATCCAGCTGAGCCCAGCCAGCGCTGCTGGCCATTTCAGTCATGAGCTACATGAATACTGGGGTGGTTTGTGATGCAGGGATAGCTAATACAGAGACCCACTGCAGACAGGATGCCAGGTTTCAGGGATAATAATAATGTGACTTGGCAAACAGTAGGCATCCTATAGATGCTGATTTTCTTTTCCCCTTTTTAAGTTGGATCTCTTGAGTTTTACAGAAATACATGTAGACATGTATGCATGTGATTGGTGCTTAAACTCCCACAGTATCCCACACCACAAGGAAAACAGACAACCTCTTTAAAAAAGAAAAGAAAAGAAAACAGACAACCTCTAGGGCCTAAGGTCAGATTGCAAAATAAGAAGTTGCCTTTAATCCATGCCCTTCCATCTGAACTCCGGAGGTCAAGGCTGTGGATAGATCTGAAGATATGCAGTTCTCTCCTCTTGGGGCCTCATCTTCCTTTCATTGCTGTCTGGTCTCTGGAAAGGGGAATGGACCACGCCAAGAAGAAAGTGGTGTACCTTTGGAAATTTCCTGCTTGCATCCCTCCATTCCCTCTCAGGCTCCATCTCTCCCTGCCTTGGGTCTGAGGAGAGATGTTAACAGGAAGGGTGATCCCTAGCCCTGGCAGAGAAGGGCTCTGACTCCCCCTGACTAAAGAGGGGGAGTCAGAGCCCTTAGACCTGCACTGGCAGCTACAAACTTGAAGTATGACTGGTTAGAATTATGATGTACTAGGAGTATAAAATAGAGTGAATTTCAAGATTCTCTATATACACAGAAAGAAATACAAAATATTTCATTAAAATTTTTATATTGATTACACATTAAAATAATATTTTGGATAGATTGGGTTAAATTATATTATAATCAATTTCACTGATTTCTTTCTATGTTTTTAATGTGGTTAATAGGAAATTAGAAACTACAGACATGGCTCACATTGTATTTCTATTGAACTGCTGTCTTAGAAGGTTGCCTCCCTTTTCTTTTTTTTATATATTTTATTTTTTACAGAGAGGAAGGGAGAGGCATAGAGAGTTAGACACATTGATGAGAGAGAAACATCAATCAGCTGCCTCCTGCACATCTCCTACTGGGCATGTGCCCGCAATCAAGGTACATGTCCTTGACTGGAATCGAACCTGGGACCCTTCAGTCCACAGGCTGACGCTCTATCCACTGAGCCAAACCAGGTAGGGCATTGCCTCCCTTTTCTTTTCTTTTTTTAAAAATATATTTTATTGATTTTTTTACAGAGAGGAAGGGAGAGGGATAGAGAGTTAGAAACATCGATGAGAGAGAAGCATCGATCAGCTGCCTCCTGCACACTCCCTACTGGGGATGTGCCTGCAACCAAGGTACATGCCCTTGACTGGAATCGAACCTGGGACTCTTCAGTCCCCAGGCCGACGCTCTATCCAGTGAGCCAAACCGGCTAGGGCATTGACTCCCTTTTCAAACCTCAGGCTTCCTCCAGGAGACCAGAGGTCAGGAAAGTTATGAAGTCAGAAATTTTAGAATAATTTGTTATTTTATTGTTTCCATTTGTGAATAAAGGATTTAATAAAGCCTTTTACCCCAACATAACCTTACATATAAGGTTTAATGTCAAAACAAGTGCACTGCATTCACTTTGAGCAGGGCTGCCGCAGTGCGAAGACACCGTCCTCAACCTCAAGACTTTACTGGTGAGAGAGCCTCTCAAGTTTGGCTGCAGGTCCCTGTATTTGCATCTTCTTCAATCCTTCACTCTGGTGTGATGAAGGAACATGACCAAAATTAACGTTTGGAGCCCCCAGAAGCCAAAGGATTTGTCTTTCTCTGCTTACCAACATTTTTAGTTTCTATTTTCAGAAATACCAGTTGCAGGCCACAGCTGGGGAAAAGAACACAATGAATTGAGTCTAGAGACACATTGCACCTAATTTCCACAGGCATGTGCTTTGCTAAAGTGTGCATAACATCCAACAACCCTAGTAGGTTCTCAAGACTTAGCCACACCAAGCATGCGACTGTGACAGTCCCCTGTGCCATCAGTGGTGTTGAAAGGGACTGTGCATGCTGAATCCAGGGCCCACAGGGCTGCGACGCTGTGAAGGGAGCCAAACTTCACAGAAACACCAAATAATACTTTTTAAAAAAATCCTCATCTAAGGATATTTTTTCCTTTGATTTTTTAGAAGAGTGGGAGAGAGAGAGAAGGGAACATCGATGTGAGAGAGGCCCATCGATTGGTTGACTCCTGCATGCGCCCTGACTGGGTCCAGGGATCAAACCTGCCTTGCAGATACATACCCTTGACCAGAAATAAAACCCACGACCCTTTAGGTCTGCAGGCTGACACTCCAACCACGGGCCAGGCCCAAATAATACTCTTTAGTCAAAGCGAGCATGATGGCCAAAGTGAGCTGACTTGCGGCAATTTCATTCTTTTTCTTTTCCAGTAAACATGTTCAGGGAGTGAAGCCCTGCCTCATGGAGAGACGCTATGATGGCTGCTCAGGACTATGACTACATTCAAGAGGAATAAAGGAGGTGAAATCTGCATTTTAATTGTAAACAAGTGTCACTGAGAAAGTTTCAGATCCACACATCTATGTGTGTGTTAATCATCACAGTGATATGAAATGCAAGGAAATGATAGCGCATGTGTCACATGCTTCTCTTTCTCCCTCTCCCCCACCCCTTTTATAACCATTTGAAGTCCCTAAGTCCATGGATACTAGTTAAGAGAAAACAAAAAAGCAAAAACTCCCACTGGGCCCTAGCCGGTTTGGCTCAGTGGATAGAGCGTCAGCCTGTGGACTGAAGGGTCCCAGGTTTGATTCTGGTCAAGGGCATAAGCCCAGGCTGCGGGCTCAATCCCCAAGAGGCAGCCAGTCAATGATTCTCATCATTGATGTTTCTCTCTCTCCTTCTCCCTTCCTCTCTGAAATCAATTAAAAAATATTTTGAAAAACTCCCAATGGTATCCATGTGAACATTTAACATTGGAAAATTGGAGTTTTATTATTTTCTATTTTGTCTGTATTATTAATTTTAAAGACGGCAGAAGTCAAGAGTTCTACATTTCAGATATTGCATTTTTGTAAAAACTCTGAATGTAAAAAGCTTCATTTGAATGTAAAAATTTATTCCATTATTAACAATAATTGCAATTCTCCCATTCTATATGGAATACACTTTCAGGAACTGTGGGGAGGTGGAAAAGAAATAACAAGTATTGTTCTGATGAGATGTAAATCCCTTGAAGGCAGAACAGGGAGATCGTCTCTGGTGCAGTCTCTGGTGCTTCATTAGCACCGTGTCTGGCATGTAGCAGGCACTTAATTAAGAGGTTGATGATTGACTAAATGAATACTTCCAGTGGACATGAAGGCCAGATGCGGTAAATCCTACTCCTGGCACTGGATGTCCATGCACACAGTGATGCCCCTGTACCCCACTCCTGCCTGAGAATTAGCCTTCTACCACATCCCCTCCACACACACACACCTGCCCCAGGGCAATGGCTCCAGCTGTTGGAGAATTTGGAAATTTATCTCACCCAATGTTCTTACCTCATCACTTTCTTTCTTCCCCTCAGAGTCTGCACCCCAGCTGTCCTTTCATTGCTTATTCTGTCACACTGCTCAAAGCTCTGTACAGTATACTTTAGGCAGCTCTCCCCTTGCCCTTCTTCCCTCCCCACCACTACTCTATCTTACTTTCATGGATTTTTCACTCTTTTTCTTGTAAAATAACTTGTTTTGCACTCTCCACTTCATTCACATTCATTTGGGAATCAAAAATTCACCCCACAGCTTAGTATTCTACAATTATGGAAAAAATAAGTAACATTCTGAAATAAGAACCAGTGCTGTCCACCTCTAGAGATGTTTTTCTTTAATTAAAATTTTATGTTTAAATTACAGTTGATATTATTATTTTGTATTAGTTTTAGAAATACAGCACAGTAGTTAGACCATCATGTACTTTATAAAGTGATGCCCCTGATATTTCCAGTATCCACCTGGCATCATACATAATAATTATTATACTAGAGGCCCGATGCATGAAATTTGTGCAAGGGGCTCAGCTCTGGAAGCTGCGGTGGCTTGCCTCGGCCCTCGCAGCCCTGGCTTCAGCTGGAAGGTCATCTGAAGAACGTCCAGAAGGACCTTCAGAAGGTCATTCAGCTGTCCAGTCTAATTAGCATATTGTGCTTTTATTATTATAACTTATTAACTATATTCCCTATGCTGAACATATGGATGCATCCCTGTGACTATTTTGTAACTATCCAATTTGTATTGCCTAATTCCTTTCCCCTTTTCACCCATCCTCCTAATTCCCCTACCCCAATGTGGCAGCCATCAGTCTGTTCACTGAATCTTCAAGTTTATGTTATGAATTATTCATTTGTTTTGTTTAGATTCCACATATAAGTGAAATCATATGGTATTTGTCTTTCTTTGTCTGATTTATTCCACTTAGTACAATATCCTCTAGCTCCATCCATGTTGTCACAAATGCTAAGATGTACCATATCTTCTTTAACCCATTCATCTATTAATGGACACTTAGTTTACTTCCACATCTTGGCTATCTATAATAATAAAAGCGTAATATGCCAATCAGACCAGACTGCTGAACGACCTTCCAGACGTCATTTCGGATGACCTTCTGGACGAAACCGCTGCAGCAGGGGCTGAGGCAGAGGTGATTAGGGGTGATCAGGCAGGCAGGTGAGTGGTTAGTGGTGATCAGGCAGGCAGGTAAGTGGTTAGGGGCAATCAGGCAGGCAGGCGAGTGGTTAGGAGCCAGAGGTCCCGGATTGCGAAAGGGTGCAGGCCGGGTTGAGGGGACCCTCCCCTGTGCACAAATTTCATGCACTGGGCCTCTAGTCCTATATAATAAAAGCGTAATATGCAAAGTGTCTGCTCTACTGGCGCTGGACAGGTGGGCCATTCAACCAATCAAAGCGTGATATGCTAATAATATGCTAAGTGGTTTGTTCGCTGCTGGAGAGGAAGTAAAGATGGCAACAATCAGCGATTAAGAAAAGGTGCAAATAAATATAGGCATGGAGACAGCTCTAGACTGATTCTACTAGACCAGTTCTGGACGGCTTCAGGAAATTCTGTCAAGAAGTTGAGTTCTGCCCTCGCGCAGCTGAGATCAGGATCCCAAATAACTTTGAGTCTGAGTGAGAAAAACAAGCCCCTTCACACAGGCCCTGCTCCAGGCCCCCGTGTCCCATGCCTCGGCTCAGCGTCATCACCTCCTGGAGCCACAGCGAGCAGTTGGGTGGCCACATGCCAAGGACTGTGTATTTTGCAGACTGGGCTGTCAGCTTCTGGATGCAGCACTTCCCAGCATGTTCGCCATCCCTGTCATCCCCCAGTGCATGCAAACCCAGGTGCACCAGACTCTGTGAAGGAGGGACCAACCTAGTTCCCGCAGCCACCTGGTGAAAGTGCATGCCCAAGTTGTTGGCGTCCACTCTGCGGAGACCAAGGTGGAGGTGATAGGACTGGTGTCTGTGTGAAACATGGCGGGTGCACAAATCCGTGCACTGGGCCATTCGTTGTAAATAATGCGGTAATGAACATATGGATGCATATGTCTTTTTGAATTAGTGCTTTTGGGTTTCTTCAGACCCAAAGAACTGGAATCGCTGGGTCATAAGGCAGTTCCATTTTAAATATTCTGAGGAACCTTCATACTATTTTTCCATTATGGTTGCATCAAACTGCATTCCTACCAATAGTGCATGATGGTTCCCTTTCCTCCACATCCTCACCAACACTTGTTTGTTGATTTATTGATGGTAGCCATTTCAACAGGTGTGAGGGGATATCTCATTGTAGTTTTATTTTTATTTTATTAGTGATTGTTTTTTAAATTATTTTTAACTAGAGGCCCAATGCACGAAGATTTGTGCAAGAATAGGCCTTCCATGCTGAAACCGGTTTTGCTCAGTGGATAGAGCGTCGGCCTGCGGACTGAAAGGTCCCAGGTTCGATTCCGGTCAAGGGCATGTACCTGGGTTGCGGGCATATCCCCAGTAGGAGATGTGCAGGAGGCAGCTGATTGATGTTTCTCTCTCATCGATGTTTCTAACTCTCTATCTCTCTCCCTTCCTCTCTGTAAAAAATCAATAAAATATATTAAAAAAAAAAAAAAAAGAATAGGCCTTCCTTCCCCTGGCTGCCAGCACTGGCTTCCCTCCAGCACCCGGGACCTAGGCTGCTTCACTCCGGTCTCTGCCACTACCCACCGGGGGCGTGCTCTGAGCCATGTTGTGGCCACTCAGAGCACGCTCCCACCCCTGGTGTGTGTCCGCTGGGGCTGGGGGTGGCACGCAGTCCCCTCCTGCCCATCTGCACATGCAGCTCCTCCTGAGCCTGTCATGATGCCAGGCTAATTTGCATATTACCTGTTTATATATACAGATTTTTTGTGTGTGTGTGTGTGTGAGAGAGAGAGAGAGAGAGAGAGAGAGAGAGAGAGAGAGAGAGAGAATCATCCAGTGTAAGAGAGAAATATCCATCAGCTGCCTCTCACACATATCCCTGGGGATCGAAGCTACAACCTGGGTATGTGCCCTGACTGGGAATTGAATCCACAACCTTTTGGTGTACCAACAATGCTCCAACCAACTGAGTCACATCAGCTAGGGCTTTTTTTTAAAAAATCCTCATTTGAGGATATGTTTTCATTGATTTTTAGAGAAAGAAAAAGTCCGAGCGAGAGAGAGAGAGAGAGAGAGAGAGAGAGAGAGAGAGAGAGAAACCAATGAGAGAGAGAAACATAGATGGGTTGCCTCCTCTATGCACCCAACTGGAAACTGAACCCAAAACCTAGGTATGTGCCCTGACTGGGAATTGAACCCACAACCTTTTTGGTGTATAGGATGACACTAACAAAATGAGCTACCCAGTCAGGGCTCATTGTGGTTTTAATTTGCATTTCTCTGATGATTAGTGACATTGAGGATCTTTTCATGTCTTTTGGCCATCTGTATATCCTCTTTGAAGAAAGGTCTTCTGCCTGTTTGTTTGTTTTTTAAAATATCTTTTTATTTATTTCAGAGACAGGAAGGGAGAGGGAGAGAGAGATAGAAAAATCAATGATGAGAGAGAATCATTGATCCGCTGGCTGCCTCTTGCACACCCCTTACTGGGGAGGGAGCCTGCAACTCAGGCATGTGTCCTGGTGGGAATAGAACAGTTGTTCCTTGGTGGAGGCTCAATCAATGAGCCACGCTGGCTGGGCTTAAGTACGTGTTTTTGTATGCTGATAGAAATGGCCCATGGAGGGAGGAGGAAATGAATGATATTGGCAAGGAGTCATTACAGGCATAGAACTCTGGGAAGGTAGGCTGCCTGGCTGGCGTGGCTCAGTGGTTGAGCATCACCTATGAACCAAGAGGTCATGGTTCAATTCCAGGTCAGGCACATGCCCGGGTTGTGGGCTTGATCCCCAGTAGGGAGGTGTGCAAGAGGCAGCCAATCAATGATTTTCTCTCTCTTTCTCTCTCCCTTCCTCTCTGAAATCAATAAAAATATACTTTAAAAAAATAACTCTGGGAAGGTAGACTGAAAGCACTCCTCAGCCCCAAACTGATTTGCAGCTACAGCTTGAATCTGTAAAATAAATGGGATTTTTGCTTTCTATTTCATACTACAGGCACACCCCACAAAACAAATCCTCAAGTAATGTTTCCCTGAAAAGACAGGTCTGAGTTTTGAATACCCAAACTGCATAACAGGTATTTACCTCTCAATCCTTTGTGTGTGTGTGCAGCTGATGTTTATAAGTATAAAATGTATACTGAGTCTTCAAAATTTAATAAAATATTTTATTTTAAACTAAATGGCTTGCTAGAAAAGCATCTTGCCTCCAAATACAATTGGTAGACCATCAGAATCACACTAGTCTCTTGGCAAAGCTTTGGAATATCAACAAAATGTTAGGGATAGGAGGAAGAAATAGAATAGTGGGGACTAGCTATAATTATAAGAAATACTAATCACGCTCTGTTAACTGTGATTGTTTTGTTCTGATTAAAGAAAGCACATTCTGACCTGGCTGAGAGCTGTATGCCCTGGGACCTGGCAGTCAACCTCGAAATGCTGTGGTTCATTCTCCTAATCGAAGAACTGCCCATCATCACGGAAAGATGAATAACCTTGTTGCCTAAACAATGGAGTCCTGGAGGTGCCCGCCCTTTGCAACCCCAGTCTACATTGCCTGTAATTATACCCATTTTTATGCCTTTTGCCTACTTCCCCATGTACCTCCTTCTACCCAATATAAGCAGCTGGCTTAGGGGGCAAGGAGGTAGGGAGACAGGACAGATTTTTATGGATGACCTGCTGCTCTCCCATGCTGTCGGCAATATTGGAAAATAAAAACACTCATGTACCATTCAACCCTGTCTCTGCTTAATTGGCTCAAGCAGTGACAGGCAGCCCAGATCCATTAGCTGTCCAGTTTCAAAAGGAGATGAACAGATATGATATTGCTGCCTTTAGGAAGGCCACCACTGCTTAACTGTGAAGTGACCAAAAAGCAATGTTTTAAGCAGTGTATATCTGAGTATAATATTTGTAAATGAGTCTAGGTGCCCTATTGTGATTTAGGAAATTAGTGGAGTTTTTCTTTTTTGATTTTGAGAGTATGTTTATTAAATCTGGGGACAGTGAGACAAGGAAGGGCTTAAAATAGAAGAAGCAACAGGGGAGAGCTTGGTAGGGCTGCTTCGGCTCTCTGGAGACGTTATAAGAAAGGAGTGAGCCAAGGTGGGGCTGCTGCTGCCTCCAAAGCGGGCCTTGGGGATAGGTTCAGGGATTAGCCCAGGATGAGTTGCTGCTGCCCATTGCTCCATTGGTTGCAAGTCTCGTGTGGACCCTTAGAACGCAGGGAGCAAAAGCATCCCCGAGAGAGGGGGGAGAAGGCATGGGGTGCTCCAGGGGGAGACTGCCTAGAGTTTTTCATTGACTCCCTATGTCTTATAATTTTTCCCATTTACAATAATGAGAAATAGGTTTTCCTTAGCGTTTTCTCAGAGTCAGGTTTGGGCACAGGTTTGTGACATTAACCCCCAGGTGACTTTCTAGCTTTGTCTTGGTTTTAAATTTTTTATACTGTGGATGAAAAGGGGCCACATGCTAACCTGACTAGCTCAGGGAGGGTCTGCATGGCATCCTTGCAAACTCAGAGACCTAAAGCGAACCACAAAGGATGGTCTGAAATTAAAACCTTTTAACTAAAGCAATTTATGGTGGATAGTCATGTCCTAGGTCGGCATCTTCCCTGACAAAGGCCACTCTTTAATAAAGCTGAGCCTGTCTATTGTCTTTTTGAATCTATAAGAATATATCTTTACAATGTGAAAGTAGTTTTCCTTTTTCCAGAGCCCTCAAAGCACAGGCATTGGTCTGTGGAGACCAGAAATCCCCTCATGGTTATTGGGGGGCGGGGCTAGCCTGGGCGAGGGGCTGTGGGCAGTTTGCAGGCCAGCCACGCCCTGGCTTTGTCTGGAAGGATGTCCAGAATGACATCCGAAAGACATCTGGTCTACCCGGTCTAATTAGCATATTACCCTTTTATTAGTATAGAAGATTGTTGACTGTTAAGTCTCCTGCACTCACCTATGTAAAAAAGTGTGCATTATCATTTTATTTTTTATCCAGTCCCAGAGGTTCCCTGCTTAACTTTCTGCTGCCTCCCTAAGCTATCACCAATGGATTTCATGTAACCCATACATGCCTCCTCTTTTGATTGTAATGTATAAAAGAAGATACAAAACTGCCATTCTCTGGAACATTATCTCAACTCATTGAGTGTTTGCTTCCCGACAATTGTCAACAGTTTGAATCAAATAAACTCACAGAAATTCTTCACAGGTTTGAATGTTTCTTACGTTGACAATACTAACCTTGTAAATTACTTAACTTTGGTTCTTCCAAGTTTTATAGTAAAATTAATGTTCCAGGAAATTGTACCACGGGTATTCTGCTGTTTTGCATTCTCTCTGCACAGAATTGGGGCTGTGCATAATGCAATCTAAGAAGCATGTAGCTATGTAATAATTGGAGTTGATCAGGAAAGTTAAAAAGAAAAATGAATTATTACTGTAACTTCCAACAGCAACAAATTATCAGGAGGTTCCGAAGGATATTTTAAAGGGATCTTAAAAGTGGTCCCAAAGGCCTCTTATTGTAGGGCTGAAAATAGAAGTTGTGTATTTCCTTCCTAAAGAAACTTCCTTAATATTTTGGGAAGAACCAAGGGGGAAGGGTTGCGCTCAGAAGGAGGATTTATGGTAAGAGACAGCAGTTGGGAGAAATGGAGGGCACAGGAAGAAAGGTGGCTTTGAAAAGGCAAGTTCTAGGTTCCCAGGTACCAGAAATTTCCATTTTAGGCAGCGGATTTGCAGTGTCCGGTATCCGTTATTAAGCTTCTGCCTGAGTTCCAAAGAAGCCTAGATTGGTCCGCACCGCTAGCCCCAACCCTACCTGGGAGCCTGACTCCACTAGCAGGCGGACGAGGAGGAGGGGGCGGGGCGAGGAGAATGGGCGGGGCGAGGAGATGGGGCGGGACGACGAGGAGGGGCGGGGCGAGGAGGAGGGGCGGGCACACCAACTTCTGGAAGGCGTGCGTAAGGGAGAGCATGGCTACCCTGCGCAGGCTGCGACAGGTACCCCGGCACTTGCTGGTCTGCGAGAAATCCAACTTCGGTGACGACAAGTCGCGCCACAGGCATCTTGTGGAGACGCACTATCACAATTACAGGGTGAGTCCGACCGCCTGGGCCAGGGAGCCGGGGAGGCTTGGGAGATCCCGCGCTCTGGTGTGGTGGGTCCGCTCGCGAGGTGCTCTGGGAAGTGTAGTCTCTTAACCGCTTTGAGCCAGTGGTTTGCGGAGCTGTAGGACTACAATTCCCAGGATGCACCGGGCGTGAGGCAATGTGCTCTTGGCCTGATCCAAACGCCACTGGCTGGTCCCTTCCGCGGCCCAGGTGCCTTGCATTCCGGAGAGGGACTCCCAGCCCGCGGCTAGGGAGATAGGAGGGCGTGACAGCTGTGAAGCGCAGCCGCAGGGAACTTACTTTTGCCCCCAAAGGAAGCCAGACTCTCGCCTCCCCATCACCTAATTCCTTCCCCACAGAGCATCGTGCGGAGTCCAGCCCCAGGAAATCACTTGCTTTTCTATCCTGCGCATGGCAACTTTTTGCTTTGCCTGCCTGCTGCCCTCTGTGTCCTGCAGGCAAACTGTGCTATTTCTGCCGCTTTGGAGACACATTTCTGTGGTGGCCCTGCTAGCAAGCGCCCTTACGGGTCGTGTGGGGCTGGTAACACTGGCTGCTGTTTCTTGAATGTCACCCCCACCCTGGCCGCTGTGCTAAGTGTTTAGATCCCTGCTCAAGGGCACGATCCCGTCCTGGCAACCAATCGAAGTGTCTCTCACATTGTTGCTTCTCTCCCTCTCCCTCTTTCTCTCCCTCCCCCTCCCCCTCTCCCTCTCTCCCTTCAATTCGCTCTAAAAATCAATGGAAAAAATATCCTCGAGTGAGTATTAACCAAAAATAAAAAATAAAAGAATGTCATCTTCATGGAGTGCGTTCTTCACAGATGTGGGAAGTTGAGTCCTCGATGAGGTTAATCATGGGTTTATCCAGGATTTGCTGAGTAGGGAGAATAACCCAAATTCCCGGTCAAGTTTGAGTAGGCCGCTTTTACCAGCCTATTGAAGGGGCTAGGCCTCCAGAAAATCAGCCTATGATGATGGTTTAAGCCTTCTGCACTGTAAGAGACCGACCCGGTCTTCTCCCAGGCTGGACGGGCCAGTCTCGCCGACGGAAGCCTCGGTCCTGGTCCTTGGGAACAGACTGGCGGTCAGGCCTGGGAGAGCGGTTTTCAAGGTGTGGAGCCCGTGGGCAGCATGTACACCCTTAGGTTTAGCCTCTCTGCTTTGGATGGGAAGCTCACCCCTGCCAGCAGTCAGGGGTGTTCGCCTAACCCACCAGTCTGCTCTGAAGAATGTTTCGTCTCTAAAGTAGAATGGTCCGGGAACACTTCTGCTTCCAGGTGCCCTCTGAATCCATTGATTCTGAAGGGACACATTCCTTACGCCCTAAGGGACAGTTCCTTTGATTCAAGCCTGCTACTAGATAAACAAATCTAGATATTCAGTTGTCCTATATTTCCCTAAAATTTTGTTAGAGTAGTAAAAGGAACAGGACAAAATATATTGCTTATTTATAAAAGATACAATATTAACAAGACCTTGCTACTAAAGCAAGGGTGAGGAACCTTTTTCTGCCAGGAGTCATTTGGTTATTTCTAACATTATTCGCAGGCCATACAAAATTATCAGCTAAAAAGTAGCCTGCTGTATTTGGTCAAAGATTTAATTAACTCACCCTTAATGCCTTGGCAGGGCCAAAACAAATGATTTCTCGGGCCTTATAGGGCAGAGGTTCCCCACCCCTGCATTCAAGTTTTTTTGCTCATTCTTTCTCTAGAACTGTATCTTCGAATACAGAAATGAAAAACTTGAATTGTCAGATTTTTTTCCCGCCTGAGATTGACAAGTTAATTTATAAGAGTTTTGGCCCAGCCAGTGTGGCTCAGTGGTTGAGCATTGACCTATGAACCAGAAGGTCACACTTGGATTCCTGGTCAGGGCACATGCCCCGGGTTGCGGGTTCAATCCCCGGTAGGGGGCATGCAGGAGGCAGCCTATCAATGATTCTCTCATCATTGATGTTTCTATCTCTCTAACCTCCCCTTTCCACTCTGAAATCAATAAAAAAAAATTTTTTTCAAAGTTTTGTAGAAATAACAGTCTTCATGATGTAGAAACTTGGGTGTTGATCTACAGAATAATGAGACCTGTTTATATTTACACTTCCCAATAGGTTTCATTTCTGATTCCTGAGTGTGGGATACTATCAAAAGAACTGACAAGCCTGGTCATGGAAACTGGAGCCTATTACTCTGTGAAGAATTTACCTCTTCATGAACTAATTACCCAAGAATTCATCAATACCTTTGTAAAGAAAGGTAAGAAAAACTGTAGTGTCTGTGAGCGTGGCAAGACGGGGAAGGACAGTTAGATCATATCACAGTACAAGGGCGGGTGTTTTCAGCACGGCCTATGGAGATGGTCTGTGATCCAGTGCATGCATCATTCTCCCCATCTCCCCGGACTCTCAACTTTCTCTCGCTCATGCTTTCGTTAGGTGCTGCTTTCTGATGACACTTGTCCACAAGTGTTGCATGGGGGTGTTGTAACAAAAGGATATCCCTCGTCTTAAAACAGGAATTAATGAAGAGGAAAGTCTTTTGATCCCTGTTTTCAGATACCGTGCTGCTGGGTGTGTGGCTGCAAAGAACAATGCTCCCAGTAGTTCCCACAGCAGCTGTCTCACAGGGTGGCTTCCTGAGGCAACCACAGCAGCTGTTCTCAGAGCCGGGCACTTGTTGTGGTTTGATGTCTTCTGTTTAGATTTTATGACTCTCACCCTCCTCTGCTCACCTCATTCCCATTCATATCTGCTGGGTTGATTGGTTTATTCCTGTTCTTTTCTAGGATCCACTTGTTGGAAATTGTATTTCAGAAAGTGTTTAGGGATCCCACCCTCGCTCCAGAAGTTACTACACTTAGAAGTAAGCCACTTACTTATCTTGTTGTAGGACTCTTGTGTGTCCTCTCAGTGGAGCTGTGAAGGATCTTAGTTACCTGGAACTCCGCTCATTCTGATGTTGCTGGGTCTGCTTATGAAGCTGGACGACTTGTCTTTGGTTTCATCGACATTATTCCTTTATTCTGTTTTGAATCTTAATACTACTTTGTTAATAGTGTGGACATAGCAATAGTAGGCACTGTTACACATCTTTTTTTTTTTAATATATTTTTTATTGATTAAGATATTACATATGTGTACCCCCCCCCCCGCTCATGCCCTCACCCCCCCGTTGTCCGAGTCCATTGGTTAGGCATATATGCTTGCATATAAGTCCTTTGGTTGATCTTTCCCCCTTGCCCCCACCCTCCCCTACCTTCCCTCCAAGGCCCGACATTCCAATCAATGCCTCTCCGTCTCTGGATCAGTCCTTGTTCATCAGTTTATGTTGTTCATTATATTCCACAAATGAGTGAGATCCTGTGGTATTTAACCGCTCTCCAGTTCCATCCATGCTGTGGCAAATGGTAAGAGTTCCTTTTTCTTCTTCCTCTTCTTAAAGAATACCTTTCAGCATTTCATATAATGCTGGTTTGGTGGTGATGAACTCCTTTAGCTTTTTCTTATCTGTGAAGCTCTTTATCTGACCTTCCATTCTGAATGATAGCTTTACTGGATAAAGTAATCTTGGTTGCAGGTTCTTGCTATTCATCTCTTTGAATATTTCTTGCCACTCTCTTCTGGCCTGCATGGTTTCTGTTGAGAAATCAGCTGACAGTCAAATGGGTACTCCCTTGTAGGTAACTGACTTTCTTTCTCTTGCTGCTTTTAAGATTCTCTCTTTATCTTTTGCTCTTGGCATTTTAATTCTGATGTGTCTTGGTGTGGTCCTCTTTGGATTCCTTTTGTTTGGGGTTCTCTGTGCTTCCTGGACTTGTAAGTCCATTTCTTTCACCAGGTAGGGGAAGTTTTCTGTCATTATTTCTTCAAAAAGGTTTTCAATATCTTGCCCTCTCTCTCCTTCTGGTACCCCTATAATTCTGATGTTGGTACACTTGAAGTTGTCCCAGAGGTTCCTTATACTATCTTCATATTTTTGGAATCTCTTTTCTTTTTTCTTTTTCGGTTGGGTATTTTTTGTTTCTTTGTATTTCAAATCTTTGACTTGATTCTTGGGATCCTCTTGTCTGCTGTTGGATCTCTGTAAATTATTCTTTATTTCAGTCAGTGTATGCTTAATTTCTAGTTGGTCCTTTTTCATGTCCTCCATGGTCTCACTATACTCATTGAGGGATTCATTAAATTTATCGGCGGTTTCCATAAAATTCTTGAAAAACCTTATAAACGTGGCCTTGAACTCTATATCCAGTCGTTTGCTTTCCTCCATTTCTGCCATTTGTGACCTGTTTCTTTGTCTCCGCATTTTGGCTGCTTCCCTGTGTTGATAGAGTGGCCCTGCGCGCAAGGTGTCCTGTAGGGCCCAGTGGCTCAGCCTCCCCAGTTACCTGGGGTGGACACTCTTGGTGCACTCTTGGTGCCTTGGTTGTTGTAGGATCACTGGGAGGAATTGACCTCCAGGCCAATTGGCTGTGAGAATCAGCTGTGTCTGAAGTGGGAGAACTTCTGTGCTGAAGACACCCTTCTGGGGCAAGACTTGCTTCAGTGGGGCTTTGGTGCTCACTGAGTCTGCTCCCTGAGTGTGTCCCTTATGGATCTGAGGAGTTGCAATCTGTATGGTCCCCCTCTGACCACTGGGTACAGTGGCTCCTGGATCTAAGGAGGTGCTAATTCAGCCTCTGCCTGAGGCCACACAGCAGGAGCCACGAAGAGGCTCAGCTGTGAAGCAATGCAAGCCGCTGCGGGGCCTTGGGCCTTCTCTTGGAAGTTCCGGGTCTGCCTGGCTCGGCTGCAGTTAGGTACATTCACATGCAAAAGCCTCTGCCGCAACCTGGGTGGGGCGGGGTCTCAGGGAGTCAAAGGGCGGAGAAAGCAGCTATGGCTGATTCTCCGCCTGGAGTCGCGAGTCTCAGTGTCCCGGTAACGGCTGCAAGCACCTCTGAGGGAAAGCCGCCCTCAAGTTCGCCCGCTGCCCGACAGACCAGCTTCTCCCCATATGAGTCCTGGGTCCCCAGAGACTTGCTGGAACCAGAGTTCAGCACAGTCGGGAGCTTGTGATTCAAAAAGACAGCCGCGTCCTCAGGTGCCACCCCATTTCCGCGCGCGCGCGAGCCGCCACCGTACCTCTGCACTTCACCTCCGCAGCTCCTCTGGCTCTCAGCGTGCTTTTCTTTTCTTCTAGTTGTAGAATTTACACTCAGCCAGCCTTCCTGTTGTTCTGGATGATGTTTGCTCTGTCCTTTGCGGTATTTTTCAATTGTTGTGGGAGGCGACAATTTCCCGGTGTTTATCTATGTCGCCATCTTAGTTTCTCTCCCACTGTTACACATCTTATCCAATTTAAATCCTTGCAACAACTCTATGAAATAGGCCTATGATTCCCATTTTACAGGTGAGGAAATTGAACTGGGAGAGATTGAGTTGCTTTCTTAACTTCATTTAAGTTCCTGGCACATTTGAATCTCAGCCTGGAACCCTGCGTCACGTGTGTGTACACTTACCTAATAGTCCACTTTGTGCCTCTCTGCCAGCATCCCCAAAAACTCACGCCCCACGCTTAGTCCATCTTCTGCTCGATAGCAGTCAGCTTGCACAATCAGGTCTTGGGCAGGGGTTTAAACTAACTGTGCTTGTTGCTGGTGGGAATACAGGCTGGTGCAGCTACTATGGAAGACAGTATGGAGTTTCCTCAAAAAACTAAAAATGGAACTCCCATTTGACCCTGTGATCCTACTTCTAGGAATATATCCCAAGAAATCAGAAAGGATGTATGCACCCATATGTTCATAGCAGCACAATTCAACCATAGCTAAGATCTGGAAACAGCCTAAGTGCCCATCAGTAGATGAATGGATTAGAAAACTGTGGTACATCTACACGATGGAATACTATGCTGCTGTAAAAAAGAAGGAACTCTTACCATTTGCAACGGCATGGATGGAACTGGAGAGCATTATGCTAAGTGAAATAAACCAGTCAATGAAGGAAAAATACCACATGATCTCACTCATTCATGGATAATAAAGACCATTATAAACTTATGAACAAAAATAGATACAGAGGCAGAGCTGCCTCAAACAGACTGTCAAACTGCAGCGGGAAGGCCGGGAAGGTAGGGGGGCAGAAGGGGAGGGGTAAGAGATCAACTGAAGGACTTGTATGCATGCATATAAGCATAACCAATGGACATAAGACACTGGGGGATAGGGGAGGCCAGGGGATTGTCAAGGGCGGGGGAAAAAAGGAGGCATATGTAATACCCTTTGTAATACTTTAAGCAATAAAAAACAAAACAAAACAAAAACTAACTGTGCTTGGCCTTTCATGTCCCCCAGGTCAGCGCTGGCAGGTTTTAGGTGTATTGCGTGAGCTGGAGCAGTAATTTCAAAGATTTATTATCATATAAAAATCCGCTAACTTTTTGCAGCTGTGATTTTTTTTTCTAAATTTCTCCTCTGGGCTTTCTCTTACAGGTTCATGCTATGCACTATCATACAATACAAATATTGATGAAGATAATACTGTTGCCCTGCTGCCAAATGGTAACAACACTCATCTTTTCTTTGTTAATTAAAAAGGAAATGCAAACTGTAAAAAAAGTCAAATCATCCTGATGTACAGAAAGTGAAAGTCACCGTTTCATCCCCCTTCTTCCAAACTCACTCCCCTCCTTAGAAGGAACTGTTGTTAACAGGTTGTATTCATTCTTCTAGACATTTCCTATGAATTTATAAACACACATAAAGGTGCTTCTTTTTAACATAAATTACATTATAGTATTTTATCTCTCAGTTTGCCTTTTTCCCAAGCTCTATATCATAGACATCTTTCCATACCAGTGCATATAGTTCTAACGCACTATTTTTAATGTCTCGAAGGTATTCCAAAAAAGAGGTATACAATGACTTGTTCATTCTTTCTTTAGTAGAAATTTAGATAAATTTCTAGTTTCACTATTATAAATAATATCCTTGTATATGTAACATTTAAACAGTATCCTTGTATTATAAATAAGATGTCTGTATGTATAAATAATATCCTTGTATTATAAATAAAATTCTTGTATGCAATTTATCACTCTGATACTACCTTGCTTTCTTTTAGTCATAAGTCATGTTTTGACATCACTTTTATGGGAATTATTTGATTTATAGGGAAATTAATTTTATCACTGGATAAAGACACTTATGAAGAAACTGGACTTCAAGGTCGTCCATCTCGTTATTCTGGTAGAAAAATAATGAAATTTAGTAAGTATTATGCTTGCTCCATCAGTTTCTAGCAAGGTAGTAATCTTTTCGTGGCAATTTAAATTTAAATGCTTGAATCACCTCTATTCTCTTTGTTCAGAAAAAGTATGGGTTTTTCTTGTCTTTAAAGCTTCTGACTCAAAAGGCTCTCAGTTGGACCACAGGGAGGATAAGATAATGCTACTTCTCTTCAGCTGTAGGCTGCATCTTATAAAGATGATAGAATTAGAATGGTCCTTTAAGTATTTACGTTTTGGCTCAAAAATTTAAAATAATAAACTCAAGGTAAGAGTCTACAAATTGTTCTTAATGAAGAACTTCCTTTGAGCCCTAGCCCATGTGGCTCAGTTGGTTGAGGTCACTGGTTCAATTCCCAGTCGGGGCACATGCCCAGGGTTCAAATGGGGCATCTAAGAGGCAGCTGGTCAGTGATTCTCTCATTCATCAATGTTTCCTTCTTGCCCTCTTCCTCTCTCTCTAAAATCAACAAAAACATTTCAAAAGTACAAAAAAAGAATTTCCTTTGATTTGCCCAAGTCTGTGGTTACTGGTAGAAATGTACTTATGAGTTAAGAGTTGTCATTCCACTGGCAGTGTCCAGCTTGAGCCTCAGTAGCAAAAGTTGCCACATCCACAGGTAGGTTAGAGTTGACTCTGCCCTTGGCTTTGACCTAGGAAAAGTATGAATTAAAAACATCTGTTGCGCAGCTGTTTGGCTCAGTGGTTGAGTGTCACAGTTTGCCTCCTGGTCAGGGCACATGCTCCCGTTGTGGGCTTGATCCCCAGTTGGGGATGTGCAGGAGGCAGCCAATCAATGATTCTCTCCCTCTCCTTTCCTCTCTCTGAAATCAATAAAAACATTTTTAAAAATCTGTTATTATCTCTTAATGCTAGAAATGACCATTAAAGGCAGAATTTTGATTTGACAAAACAAAGAGAGGGCAAGAAGAACATAATTTTTATTACCCATATAGTTTCCTAAAACTCTGGATTTTTAATACAATACTTTTTCCACAGTGTAAGCTATTTACATATGAATGAAATACTTATTTCTGTTTCCATTTTTTAAGTTATTTCCATTGATTTGATGGACTTATCCTTTAAGCTGGATTCTAAGAAGTATGAAAGAATATCTTGGTCCTTCAAAGAAAAGAAGCCACTGAAATTTGATTTTCTATTGGCTTGGCATCATACAGGTATGAAGAATCAACTGTGAAATAATACAGTGATTTTGAAATCTAATTGTAATTAAAGGGGAGTGATGAAGAATGGTGATTCATCACTGTGGTCAGGGATATTATGTACACGTATGTGTGAACATTATTAAGGAAGCTGCCTTGGCCCCTCTCACATCCACAGAAACTGTAGTTCGGGATAATCTATGTGTGGAGCCAGCTGCCTCCATCTCCTTGCTTATATGTAGACCCAGAGATCTGTTTGTTTTATGTATTTTTATTTGTTTGTTGGTTTTTATTTTTAGACCCAGAGATCTTGAGAGTGAAAGCTGAGCAGCTTACCTTTACCTGTTTCTCTCCTTTCTCCAGCTTATCTCGAACAGCTTAATGTTTTAGATGTTATGTTTTAAACTAATACCACTATAGTTATATACACAAACTTCCCCTTCACATTGCACAGTAATAGTCAGGCATGCCATTAGAGGTTGGATTAAATTTGTTGCAGTTTTTAATTGATTAGAACAATAAATTTAATTCAAAATTTGATGGTCACCAAAATGTTAGTCTACTTACAATTGCTGTGCCTTCCTCCTTTTAGAAGTGTATTTTTTGGCACATCCCATGAATATAATGACTCAGAGCATCACAATTCCGATGGTGTAGAGCTCTCTTCTGGAAAATAGGAAAGCACATAGGTCCCTTTTGGAAATATGTCCGTCTCTCTGCCCCTTGTGGGAAGTGTCTGGCTGCTGGGTGTTTGTCTTGCATGAGTCCTGGGTCTGTAATACTTTAGTGCTCCTCCTCCTCCTCATGGTAGAGATACAAGAGGGCAGAGAGATGGACTGACATTTTAGTCACACGAGTCTTCATTGAGGACCATCTATGCATTGGGTTCTGCATGGCTCTGGGTCCTAAGATTCACAATTATTTTAAGGGATTGTCAGGAACTATCTGCGACTTTATCCTACTTATAAGCTACGAAGTTAGCCTGCACAGTCTCATAGATGCTGGCAGGAGACATGGGTCAGAGACAAATGACTGAATGACTCACAGCAACATCAGTGCTCAGAGTATCAGCACTTGCACCGTCCACCGAACTCCAGATCCTCCAGGGAGATACACAGGGGTCCTGGTGGTGCTGGCCATACATGTTGCAGGAAGGGAGACTGGAGCTTATCTAACGAACTCAAATCTTTTCTACTGGGCAGTAAGCCTGCTGACCTTTGCCCTGGAAGGAGGGAAGGAGATAATATTTTCATTAGACTGAACAGCAAACAAGCCTGCCATTTGCTCCAGAGGGGGGCACCATTTTTTCTTCCAAGGATATTGGAAAATCCTTGAAGATACACTGGATTACTGGGTTCAGAGACAACCTTGAATGTGTTTCCACCATCATTCAGTTCCTCTTTCTTTTATAGAGTATGTGCAAATATGTTTCTTTTTCTGTAGAATTCATTAATTTTATTTGTACAAAAGTTATGCTTTGGGTCTTATTTAAGTTGAAATTTTCTTACTACAGAAAATGATGAAACTAGTATGGGTTGAATCTGAAAGTATATGTTTTTCTTGGAAAAGTGTGAAAGAAGATGAATGTTTATAGAACTTGGACACATGCAGCTGAAAGCAACTTAAATTATTTTAATTTGAATAAAGCATTGCACAACTTCCTTCCATTTTACTTAAACCTACCTGCTTCCGGTAACTCTCCTATGGGAGGAGTAGTTTGAGGGTTTCATGGGACCTGTTTACAATATTCAAAAGGCCTTATATGGTTTGTTTTAAGGTGTGGGAGACTCAGCGATGATGTCATACTTCTCCAGTTACGGAATTCAGGAGCATCAGCCAAAAGTCGCATTGAGCACAATGACAGAGCTGCAATGCCCGGTGCTGCAGAGCAGCGAGCTCCGGGGAAAGCCAGGGGCAGCCTGCAGCCCTGGCGAGCTCCTCGATTGGCTGGGCGCCGTGTTCAGTAATGCCAAACTGTGCGTAAGAGCGCTCCTGCGCCTCTAAGGGCTCTGGCTTCAACAGGGTCTTAATATTCTGAAAGTGAACATATGGTGGACATAAATGTGTTTTTTTTCTTTTTTGTGACAGAAATAATGAGTCTAATAATTTCATATCAACCTATTGCTGTCCTCAGCCAAGCACAGTGGTGGCCAAAGCTTGTTTGTGTACAATCACCGGTTTCATACTTCCAGAGAAGATATGTCTCCTGTTGGAACAGCTGTGGTATGAAACTTTTTGCTTTTTTCATCTGGTTTGTCTGTGCCAACGTGACATTTTAGGAGCAGTGCTACTGTTCCAGATTTCATCGTCCTGCCATACACATTTCCCTTTTTTTCCTTGTTTGGGCTCACAGTGCAGCAACGTTATCATCTTAAATGACGTAATTATCCTTGGTGATGGGAAATTCTGTTGCCACATACTTGTCCGTATGGAAAGACAAATAACAGAGCTTCAGGGTACTTCTTGAAGACAAACTGCTCATTTTTCTAGTTCTGCTGCCCTGGATCACTTTGTTGAAGTTATAATGTCATTAAGAAAATACCAATACCCTATGAAAGACATAATCTGTTTTAAATAATGGAGTTCTGCAAAATGTCTAATTTTTAAAGGGAGTACAAAAAAGGAGTTAACTATCTCTGAATCCAAATCCTATCTAAGATCAGTTCCAGCCCTAACATCGTATGAATCACTGGGCATCATTAATATGCCAAGGACTGTATTAAGTAGTAGTAGTTTTTTCATTTTGGGAGGTATGTAAATAAGTGCTACATTGTATCTAATGTCAGGAAACTCAGCCCCCATATTGAAAAGTCTACAAAGTAAGCATAATGTGTCAGTCTTCACTTTGAAAATGTCTAAGGTTGAAGTCTTGATGGTTTTCCTTTTTAAACCCAGCATTCTTTTTCACATGTGTTAGTTTAGTACTTAGATTTTCTTCAATAGGAAGGCTTCAGTTTTAGAATCCAATAAATTATTTTGCAGGATTTCAGGTAACAGAGACTGAAAGCAGCACTATTATACGGAGAGAAACTATTCTTATTCACTTTGGGGGTTTTTTGTCCTTTGAATCTTACATGATCTTCCACAATGGAGGTAGGAAAAGCTGAAGTTTGTTTTGTGCATTGTATATTGGTTAACCTTTATTGAATTGACAATATAGCATCAAGAATTTAATTTTCATTTCCTGATTTTTATAAATAAAAATTAAGGTCTAAGCTTCATTGGAACATCAGAAGTATCACTTACTCTGAATAAGAAAAAAAAAGTGAACATTCCTAATTCTTCCTGTTTGTTAAGAATTAATCTTTCTTTTTCAGTCGCTACTTTGACGAACCCAAGTTAGCTCCGTGGGTTACGTTGTCGGTTCAAGGCTTTGCAGACAGCCCTGTTTCATGGAGAGAAAATGAACATGGTTTTCAAAAAGGAGGAGAACATTTATACAACTTTGTGATTTTTAATAATCAGGACTATTGGCTTCAGATGGCTGTTGGGGCAAATGATGACTGTCCACCATGAAAATACAAAATTTATAATCATGTTTGTCTATGTTTATTTTTTTCAGATTTCTTAGTGGTAAAATGTCTGTGTGCTCACTCGAGCATATATGATGATGACATACCTTAGATAAGCATCTGTTTGCATCCTGCTCTGGGGGTGGGGCCCGTCCTGTGACTGCAGCGGGGGTCAGTCATCCAGTGATTAGCTCAGTTCATTTCTCCCTGTAGGATAAGCACAGGGGTACGAGCAACTACAAGGGAGAGGGAGCCAGGGACCAGGGGTTGTGGGGTCATCGGGTAAGATGTGTGCTCTTACTCAGATACATGATTGCAACTTTTTCACACAATAGTAAAAAGATACCCTCATATCATACCAGAGCCAGTCCCTGCTTCAAGGGCTGTTCATACATTACCTCATTTAGTCCTCACATCATCCTGCGAGGAAATGGGCACAGAGTGTAAATAAGCTACGGAGGCCACACTGCTTGTGAATCAGTCAGACTGACATGCCTGCTGCCTCTGAGTGATGTGTTCCCTCTCTCCTGCCTCTGGATCAGGATCGATATTTGAATACTGTATATTGTTAACATAGTGAAAGAATTATTTTTTTCCAGCTGTATGACTGATAAAGACCAGCTGAAAACAACTAAAACTTCTGGAATACATATCAAAAACTATTATTTAAAGTGTATCACCGAGCTGCAAATAAACAGTTCTCAGAGACTAAATAAAAAATATCTAATGAAAATAGAAACCCAAGGATATAATTCAGGATATAATTGATGCCACTTTTCACACTTAGGATATTTGCCAAATGTTAAGTGGAACTTTGCTTTTCACAGCCTGGGGTGGGGGCAGCAGCGGTAGAATAGCAGACAAAGCTGAGGGCCCACCCAAGGTGGCAGTGTAATGGGAGATCTCACAGAGGTGACACTCTAAAAGGATAGCTTAGTGAGGATGAGCCATGAATGAACCTGTCTGCCTCCCCTTCTTCCCTCCCCCAGATAGCAAGGAAGATCATCCCTGAGAGCAGATGCATAACCCCAAGCAGCCCTTAGCTGATTTATTCACACAGCCTGGGTAGTCTAAAGACGTCTCAGGCTAGAAATTTGTTTGTTTCTCAACTATTGAGTTCCCACCAACGGCACAATCTGCTCCTAACATTAAGCTCCTTCCTTTGCAATTCGGTCTTTCTTAAGTGGTCCAATAAATGCTTTCTTTTCTTTAAAAAATATTTTCATTGGTATTTAGAGAGAGAGAGGGGAAGAGGAAGAGAAACATGGAGTGAGAGCAAAACATCAATTGGTGCCTATTGCACGCCCCCTACTGGGAATAGAACCAGCAACCTTTTGGTGCACAGGATAACACCCAACCACCTGAGCCAACCAGCTAGGGCATGATGCTTTCTTCCATCATCTGGAAGCAGCCTTGTGGTGTCAGCGGATTTAAGATTAATCTCCATGGCCCAGTGTTTGGTCTGCACCTCAAGTTGGAAATTTAAATTGATGTCAGGTTTGAGTGCCTTCCAGGTGACTGGCAGAGGAACTCAGATAGTTACAAGGGTTTGAGTTCATGATCAAAAATCACAAACAGATAAAATAGACAAACAGAAGTGATGGACAGAAGCAGGCCTACAAAGACTTAAAATACTAGGGTTACCAAACAATATAAAGTATGTTGTATATTGTATATTTAAAGAAAGCAGATTGGGAAAAGTATCAAATGGAATCTGGGAATGAAAAAATGTAATAGTTTAATGGACTGGCTTAATAGTACACTAAACACTGAAAAGAAAGGAATAGATACGGGGAATAAGGATGTTTCAAACTTGCAAAAGCAGAAAGACTTTATCATCAGAAGACCAGGCATTACAAGAAAAATTAGGATGTTCTTCAGACAGAAGGAAAATGGTATCACATGGGAATCTAGATCTATACAAAAGGATGAAGATCACTGGAAATAGTAACAATATGGGCAAATGCATAATTTATTATTATCCAAACCTCTTCAAGAGATTGTTGTTCAAGTAATCATAATATATTGTGGACTTTTATAATATACTAGAGGCCCGGTGCACGAAATTCCTGCACGAGGGGGAGGGGCATCCCTCAGCCCAGCCTGCACCCTCTCCAATCTGGGACCCTTTAGGGTATGTCCAACATCCCTCTCACAATCCAGGACTGCTGGCTCCTAACCACTCGCCTGACTGCCTGTCTGATTGCCCCTAACCACTTCTGCCTGCCAGCCTGATCACCCCCTAACCACTCACCTGCCAGCCTGATTGGCGCCTAACTGCTCCCCTGCCAGCCCAATCACCCCCAACTGCCTTCCCCTGCTTGCCTGGTTGCCCCCAACTGTCCTCCCCTGCAGGCCTGGTCGCCCCTAACTGCCCTGCCCTGCTGGCTCGGTCACCCCCAACTGCCCTGCCCTGCCGGCCATCTTGTGGCCACATGGGGGTGACCATCTTGTGTGTTGAAGTGATGGTCAATTTGCATACTGGCCACGACTAATTAGCATACCAGGGCTAATTAGCATATCCCTCTCTTATTGTGTTGGAGTGACGGTCAATTTGCATACTGGTTGTGACTAGCATATCCAGTCATGACTAATTAGCATATCTGGGCTAATTAGCATATCCCTCTCTTATTATATAGGATGTAAAAGTAAAATGGATGGCAATAATAGTTTAAAGACCAGAAGGGAATAAGTATACTATAAGCATACTATTGCAAGTTTCTTGTAGTACACATGGCTTACTTACATGTAGACTGAAAAATTTAAGATGAATATATACTATAAACCTCAAAGTAACCACTAAAATAAAACATAATTGTAGCTAACAGATAAAATGGAATAGTAAAAAGTATTTAATTAATCCAAAAAATGACAGAAAAAATAGGTAAAAGAATTTAAAACAGATGGGATGAATAGAAAAAGTAAAATGACTGGCAGAAACAAAACATTGCCTTCAGATATTATTCACATTATTACATATTAAGCACATTGAATATAGTCTAAACACTCCAATTAAAAGGCAGAGATTATTAGATTGGATTAAAGAGAAAAGACTGAACTATATTCTGCCTTCATGAAATGTACTTTTGGGGGAGAAACCAAGATGGCGGCATAGATAAACACCGGAGTTTGCTGCCTCGAACAACCACTTCAAAAATACAACTAAAAGACGGAACGGATATCATCCAGAACAACAGGAAGGCTGGCTGAGTGGAAGTTCTACAACTAGGAGGAAAGAGAAAAGCATACCGAGACTCAGAGGCGGCGCAGTGCTGAAGTAAAATACTAAGGTGCGGAGTGCATGCGGAGCGGGCTGGGGGCTGAGGGCGTGGTTGTCGTTTTCAATCTGGAGGGAGTCTCAGGCTCTGAGCTCCAGTTCCGGGCCAGTCTCTAGGGACCCAGACTCATACAGGAGAAGCGGGATGGTCTGGCATCGCTCAGAACCCTAGGGCAGCTTTCTCTCTGTGGGGCTTGCAGCGATTACTGGGACACTGAGAAGCAGAGCCTCTGAGGGCAAGACTGAGAGCAGCCATAATTGCTAACCCCGCCCTGTTGATCCCGTGGGACCCGCCCCGCCCAAGCCCTGCAGGGAGACTTTTGCTGGATAGCCTCAGGCAAAGGCTAGATTAGCAACTCCCTAGAGATCCAGGAGCCAGGAAACCCAGAGGTCAGAATGGGAACATCCAGTTTGCAGCTCTGTGGAACCATAAAAGACACACTCAGGGGGCAGACTCAGTGAGCCCCAAAGCCCCATCGAAGCAAGTCCAGCCCCAGAGGGGTATCTCCAGCACAGAAGTTCTCCCACTGCAGACACAGCTGATTCTCACAGCCAACTGGCCTGGAGGTCAATTCCTCACAGTGATAACTACAACAATCAAGGCTTAATTACAACAAGACTGTGCACAAAGCCCACAAGGGGGTGCACCAAGAGTGTCTACCTCAGGTAATTGGGACACTTAGCACAGAAAGGCACTCTACCGACACAGCGAAGCATAAAAAATGCCGAGACAAAGAAACAGGACACAAACGACAGAATCGGAGGAAAGCAAACTGCTGGATATAGAGTTCAAAACCACACTTTTAAGGTCTTTAAAGAACTGTCTAGAAGCAGCCGATAAATTTAATAAGGCCCTCGAAAAGACTGGTGAGACCACCGATAAACGTAGTGAGATCCTCAAGAAGACTGGTGAAACCCTCGAAGATGTGATAAAGAACCAACTAGAAATTAAGGATATACTGACTGAAATAAAGAATATTATACAGACTCCCAACAGCAGACCAGAGGATCGCAAGAATCAAGTCAAAGATTTGAAATACGAAGAAGCAAAAAACACCCAACTGGAAAAGCAAAATGAAAAAAGAATCTAAAAATACGAAGATAGCATAAGGAGCCTCTGGGACAGCTTCAAGCATACCAGCATCCAAATTATAGGGGTGCCAGAAGAAGAGAGAGAGCAAGATATTGAAAACCTATTTGAAGAAATAATGACAGAAAACTTCCACTACCTGGTGGAAGAAATAGACTTACAAGTCCAGGAAGCGCAGAGAACCCCAAACAAAAGGAATCCAAAGAGGACCACACCAAGACACATCATAATTAAAATGCCAAGAGCAAAAGACAAAGAGAGAATCTTAAAAGCAGCAAGAGAAAGAAAATCAGTTACCTACAAGGGAGTACCCATACGACTGTCAGCTGATTTCTCATCAGAAACTTTGCAGGCCAGAAGGGAGTGGCAAGAAATATTCAAAGTGATGAATACCAAGAACCTACAACCAAGACTGCTTTATCCAACAAAGATATCATTCAGAAGTGAAGGCCAGATAAAAAGAGCTTCACAGATAAGAAAAAGCTAAAGGAGTTCATCACCACCAAACCAGTATTATATGAAATGCTGAAAGGTATCCTTTAAGAAGAGGAAGAAGAAGAAAAAGGTAAAGATACAAATTATGAACAACAAATACACATCTATCAACAAGTGAATCTAAAAATCAAGTGAATAAATAATCTGATGAACAGTATGAACTGGTGATTGTGATAGAATCAGGGGCATAGAAAGGGAATGGACTGACTATTCTTGGGGGGAAAGGGGTGTGGGAGATGCGGGAAGAGATTGGACAATAATCGTGCACCTATGGATGAGGACAGTGGGAGGGGAGTGAGGGCGGAGGGTGGGGTGGGAACTGAATGGAGGGGAGTTATGGTGGGAAAAAAGAGTAACTAATGTAATAATCTGAACAATAAAGATTTAATTTAAAAAAAAGAAATGTACTTTTAAAGATACAAATAACTTAAAACTAAAAGAATGGAAAAGAATATACCATAAGAAAAAAAAAAAGAATATACCATGCTAACAGTTAAAAAACAAAAAAAGCTGGAGTGGCTATATTAATATCAAAATATATTTTAGAACAAAGAACATTAATTTTAAAAAGTTATCCTATACTGATAATGCCAATTAATGAATATAAAGTGACATAATCCTAAATGTATTTGCACCTAATAACAAAGCTTCAAAACACTTGGAGCAAAAACTAATAGAGCTGTGCCCAGCTAGCATGGCTCAGTGGTTGAGCATTGACCTGTGAACCAGGGGGTCAAGGTTTGATTCCTGCTCAGGGCACATGCCCGGGTTGTGGGCTTGATCCCCAGTGTGAAGCATGCAGGAGGCAGCCAGTCAATGATTCTCTCTCATCACTGATGTTTCTATCTCTCTCTGCCTCTCCCTTCCTCTCTGAAATTAATAAAAATATATTTAAAAAAATAAAAAATAGAGCTGCAAGTAGAAAGATAAATACACAATATCAGATATTTTAATACCTCTTTAATCTATATAACAAGTTGGCAGAAAATTAGCCAAAATATATTAAACTTGAATGACAGTACCAACCCATTTGACCTGACTGATATTTATAGAGCATTCTATCCCACCAGAGTAGAATATAAAATTTTTCTCAAGTGCATATGGAACATTTATGAAGAGAGACAATGTTATGGCCCATTAAAGAACTAAAATTTAAAAGTATTCATCATATACAATATGCTTTGGGTCACAATGGAATTAAACTAGAAATCAATAATAGAAAGATCCTTAAAAATCCCCAAATATTTGGAAACTAACTCACAAGTCATAGAACAAATTTAAATGAATTTAGAAAGTAATTTAGCCATCACTAATCATCAGGGAAATGTAAATCAAAACATAACGAGATACCACCTCCTACCAGTCAGAGTGGCTACTATCAGAAAGTCAACAAATATGTTGGTGAGGATGCAGAGAAAAGGGGACCCTTGTGCATTGTTGGTATAACTGCAAATTGGTGTAACTACTGTGGAAAACAGTATGGATGGTCCTCAAAAAATTAAAAGTCTATTTACCAACCTGCTGGTATGGCTCAGTAATTGACCGTTGACCTATGAAGCAGGAGGTCATGGTTCCATTCCTGGGGTGTACAAGAGGCAGTCGATCAATGATTCTCTCTCATCATTGATATTTCTATCTCTCCCTCTTTCTTCCTCTCTGAAATTAATAAAAATTTTATTTTTAAGAAAATCAACAACAAAAATGAAATTGACCTGCTCCTTGAAAATGCAAGTTGCAGGAGCTCACTCAAGAATAGAAAAAGCCTTCCTATAACAAAAATCCATATCCAGATGGCTTCAGTGGTGAGTTTTACCAAACATTTAGGAACAGTCAACCAGTGTAATTCAATCCTGTGTTATTCAAGGGTCAACTTTATATACATATTATACATAATAAATATATTTATATATTATATTTATATAAAATTAAATGCATGTTAATACATAATGTAATATGTGTAAATATATATTTATATTTAATAGATATATTTATTATGTCTATTATAAGTATTTATTATAATGGATTGGCTCATGCAATTAAGGAGGCTGAGAAGTCCATGAGATCTGTCACCTGCAAGCTGGGACCCAGGGGAGCTGGTGGTGTAGTTCAGTCCAAGCCCGAAGACCTGAGGACTGGGAGAGTCACTGGTTTAAGTCCCAGTCCAAGGGCAGAAGACGAATGTCTTAGCTCAACAGGCAGAGGAAGTGCAGATTCTCCCTCCTCAGCCTTTTTGTTCTATTCATGCCCCAGTGGATTGGATGAGGCCCAGCCACATTGAGAAAGACAATCTGATTTACTGAGTCCACCAATGCAAATGCTCAACCCACCCAGAAACCTCCTAGACACACCCAGAAGTAAGGTTTAACCAAATATATGGATACCCCAGGATCCAGTCATGTTGTCACATACAATTAACCCATCACACTCCTCATGAGTTACTTTAGCCTGTAATGTTTATTGAGCATCTGGTTTATACTCAGTAGTTATTAGTTGGGCTGTGAGAACAGAACAAATTGATGACGCAACTTCTCCTTTTGAGGAAAAGACATTTCAGAAGGACCTTGACCCCATTAGCTTTTGGCTGAAGCTGACACAGAGACTTTTATGGGCTTGAAGGTGCTGGAGAAGATGGAGCCTCAGGTCAGCGAGGATCCTTTGCCTGAGGAGGAAGGCCACTGAGAAACTTTTTGGTCCTGGAGCTGCTGCTGTCTCTCAGCCCCTCTCCCTCAACCCCTGGGCTCCAACTCACCAGTTTGGGGAGCCATTGCTCAACAGAACACCAACTCTTTTTGGCTAGAAATTGACAAAAGCCATTTTCCTTTAATGAATAATGGAAAATGTTTCTTAAGAGGCTGCATTACAGCTCACCCTGAGCAACATGGGTTTAAACTTCATGGGTTCATTTATATGCAGATTATTTTTCAATAAATATACTGGAAAATTTTTTGGAGATTTGCAACAATTTCAGAAAATGTGCAGATGAACCATGTAGCCTAGAAATATATTTAAAAATAAGAAAAAGTTAGTTATGTCATGAATGCATAAGTACTAGTTTTATTTTGCCATTTACTACCATAAAATATATACAAATCTGTCATAAAATTTTTAACTTACCCAAACTTACGCACACAAACACAGAATCCTCATGGTGTGATTCACAATCAAGAAAAAATGTAAACAAAAGTAAAGATGCAGTATTACATGTGCATCACTGTGTAAAATGAACCAGAGTGCATGCTGTACTGCTGCAATAATTGTATAGCCTCCTCCTGCTGCTGCTGCAGTGAGCTCAAGTGCTGTGAGTATCTGCTCAGCGGGTTTGTGATGCCCATCATCTCCAAGTGAGTAGTTCATCTCTCCAGGACATGTTGTATTGCAGTAAAGTGATCTCTCGTGGTTCTTGTGTCTTTTCATCATGTTCGATGCAATTCAGTGAATGTTGAATGACACAACGGGACCCATACAAAGTGTCACTAGTGATGCTGGAAGTGCTCCCAAGAAGCAGAGAGCCCGGCCAGCATGGCTCAGCGGTTGAGCATCGACCTATGAACCAGGAGGTCGGGGTTCGATTCCTGGTCAGGGCACATGCCTGGGTTTCAGGCCAATTCCCAGTGTGGGGCATGCAGGAGGCAGCCAATCAATGATTCTCTCTCAACATTGAGTTTCTACCTTTTTCTCCCTCTTCCTTCCTCTCTGAAATCAATAAAAATATATTTTTAAAAGAGAAGCAGAGAAAAGTCATGACATTATAAGAAAAAGTTGAAATGCTTGATATGTGCTGTAGATCAAGGTCTGCAGTTGCAATTGCCCACCATTTCAAGATAAATACATACAGCACAGGAGGAACTACTTTTGAAAAACAAAAGGAAATTCATGCCGCTGTCACTGCAGCTACATCCAGCAGGTGTGATAACCTTGCATATATATATATATATATATATATATATATATATATATATATATTCTATAACATCTATATATATTTAACATATATAAAACCCTATCTAATAAAAGAGAAACATGGTAATTAGCGTACGACCGCTACCCTTCCCATTGGCTAATCAGGGCGATATGCAAATTAACTCCCAGCCAAGATGGCAGCCGGCAGCCAGGCAGCTGGAAGCTAACATGAGGCTTGCTTGCCTCAGTGATGGAGGACTCCAACGATCCCCACCTGCCGCTGCCGGCCTCTGAGCTTGCAGTTTAAGAAACATTGTAACAAATATAGAAGCTAAACAAAACCCCAGAAACCAGCTTTCAGCTGGCCCGGGATCTCAGAGCTGGAGTTGATACAGTGTCTCGATTATAGAACCTAAACAAACCAGAAACCTGCTTTAAGCAGCAGAGGCCTCAGAGCTGGAGCCAGAACTAAAGCTGGCCCAGAATAAAAAAAAAAAAAAAAGAAAAAAAGGAGCCGTTGGGAGCTTCAGTCACCCACCAGCCTGAAAACAGCCCTCAGCCCCTCACCCAGACTGGCCAGGAACCCCAGTGGGGACCCCCACCCTGAAGGGTGTGTGACCAGCTGCAAACAGCCATCATCCCCTCACCCAGGCTAGCCAGGCACCCAAGTGGGACCCCCACCCTGATCCAGGACACCCTTCAGGGCAAACCAGCTGGCACCCACCCGTGCACCAGGCCAATATCCTATATAGTAAAAGGGTAATATGCCTCCCAGCACCGGGATCGGCGGAGCCGCGAGGCCTCCCAGCACCGGGATCAGCGTGACAGGGGTCAGCAACAAAACCCTCTGATCACCCTGCGGCTCTGTGTGTGACAGGGGGAGGGGCCACAACCTCCCTATCTGCCCTGCTCTGTTCGTGACAGGGGAAGGCGCCCCAACCCCCTGATCAGCCCTGCTCTGTGCCTGATAGGGGGGAGCTCCCCAACCCCCTGATCGCCCTGCGGCTCTGTGTGTGACAGGGTGCGGTGCCCCAACCCCCCCCCCCCCCCCACAGGCCCTGCTCTGTGTGTGACGGGGTAGAGCCATAACCTCCCCATAGGCCCTGCCCTGAGTGTGAGAGTGGTGGTGCCCCAACCCCCTGCTCGGCCCTGCTCTGTGGGTGATAGAGGGCAGCGCCCCAACACCCCCCCCCCCCCCCCGCCACAGGCCCTGCTCTGTGTGTGATGGGGTAGAGCCATAACCTCCCCATAGGCCCTACCCTGAGTGTGACAGTGGCGGCGCCCCAACCCCCTGATTGGCCCTGCTCTGTGCATGACAGAGGGTGGCATCGCAACCTCCTGATCCGCCCTGCTCTGTGCATGACAGGGGGCGGTGCCCCAACTCCCCAATCGGCCCTGCTCTGTGCCCAACCAGGGGCTGCACCTAGGGATTGGGCCTGCCCTCTGCCACCCGGGAGCAGGCCTAAGCCAGCAGGTTGTTATCTTCCGAGGGGTCCCAGACTGCGAGAGGGCACATGCCAGGCTGAGGGACCCCCCCTCCCCCCCGAGTGCACAAATTTTTGTGCACCGGGCCTCCAGTATATATATATATTTTAACATCTAGTCTTTTTTTAAAAAAAGTTTTCATTGTTTGATTTGAGAGAGAGCGGGGGAGAGAGAAACCTTGATTTGTTGTTCCACTTATTTAAGCATTCCTTTGTTCATTCTTGTATGTACCCTGACTGGGAATCAAACCCACAACCTTGGCATATTGGGATGATGCTCCAACCAACTGAGCTACCTGGTGAGGGCTTCAAATATTTTTTAATCTTGTATTGAAAATGCAGCTTTTATTGTATTGGGTGCAGGATTGCTGTAAGAAGGGCCCGCCTATAGGCTCTAATATGGTTCCAGAAACTGTGAAGCCATTATATGACAACCTGAAACAGAAAGAAGATGAAAGATCTAAAGCCAGAGAATTTAATGCCAGCAAAGGATCATTTTAGCAGGAGGTTTGACTGAAAGGTGTGAAGATAAAAGGAGAAATAGCTTCTGCCAACCCAGAGGCAGGAGACAAGTTCCTAGATGCTGCTAAGAAAATCATTCAGTGAAAGGATATCTACCTGAACATGTTCTTTTTTTTTTTTAATTAAATCTTTATTGTTCAGATTATTACATTTGTTCCTCTTTTTTTCCCCCCCATAACTCCCCTCCTCCCAGTTCCCACCCACCCTCCGCCCTCACTCCCCACCCACTGTCCACATCCATAGGTGCACGATTTTTGTCCAGTCTCTTCCTGCATCTCCCACACCCCATTCCCCCCCAAGAATAGTCAGTCCATTCCCTTTCTATGTCCCTGATTCTATTATAATCAACAGTTCATTCTGTTCATCAGATTATTTATTCACTTGATTCTTAGATTCACTTGTTGATAGATGCATATTTGTTGTTCATAATTTGTATCTTTACCTTTTTCTTCCTCTTCCTCTTCTTAAAGGATACCTTTCAGCATTTCATATAATCCTGGTTTGGTGGTGATGAACTCCTTTAGCTTTTCCTTATCTGTGAAGCTCTTTATCTGACCTTCAGTTCTGAATGATAGCTTTGCTGGATAAAGTAATCTTGGTTGTAGGTTCTTGGTATTCATCACTTTGAATATTTCTTGCCATTCCCTTCTGGCCTGCAAAGTTTCTGTTGAGAAATCAGCTGACAGTCGTATGGGTATTCCCTTGTAGGTAACTGAGTTTCTTTCTCTTGCTGCTTTTAAGATTCTCTCTTTGTCTTTTGCTCTTGGCATTTTAATTATGATGTGTCTTGGTGTGGTCCTCTTTGGATTCCTTTTGTTTGGGGTTCTCCGTGCTTCTTGGACCTGTAAGTCCATTTCTTTCACCAGGTGGGGGAAGTTTTCTGTCATTATTTCTTCAAATAGGTTTTCAATATCTTGCTCTCTCTCATCTTCTGGCACCCCTATAATTCTGATGTTGGTACGCCTGAAGCTGTCCCAGAGGCTCCTTACACTATCCTCGCATTTTTGGATTCTTTTTTCATTTTGCTTTTCCGGTTGGGTGTTTTTTGCTTCCTCGCATTTCAAATCATTGACTTGATTCTTGCGCTCCTCTGTTCTGCTGTCGGGAGTCTGTATAATATTCTTTATTTCAGTCAGTGTATGCTTAATTTCTAGTTGGTTCCCCAGTATAACATCGAGGGTCTCATTAGTTTTCTTGTAGATCTCATTAAGTTTATCGGCGGCTTCTAAACAGTTCTTGAGAGACCTTAAAAGTGTGGTTCTGAACTCTAGATCTTCCATTGACAATTTTGTCCTGTTTCTTTGTCTCCGCATTTTGTTATGCTTCCTTGGTGCACCCCCTAGTGGTCTTTGTTCGTGGTCTTATAGTTAAATCTTGATTGTTGTAGCTAATTCCAGGGAGGGTTTGACCTCCAGGCCAAGTGGCTATGAGAATCAGCTGTGTCTGCAGTGAGAGAACTTCTGTCCTCTAGGGAGGTGCTAATCTGGCGTTTGCCTGAGGCTATCTGGCAAATGCCTCTGTGCAGGGCTTGGGCGGGGCGGGTCGCACAGGATCAACAGGGTGGGCCGGAGAGAGCAGTTATGGCAACTCTCAGTCCTGTCCCCAGGGGCTCTGCCTCTCTGAGTCCCAGCGACCGCTGCAAAGCTCGGAGAGAAAGCTGCACTCGCTCTGACCGAAACCAGGCAGTCCCGCCTCTCCCGTTTGAGTCTGGGTCCCTAAAGACTCGCCCGGATCTGGAGCTCAGAGTCTGCGACTCCCTCCCGATTGAAAACGCCAACCTCGCCCTCCGCCTCCAGCCCGCTCCATGCACTCCGCACCTCAGAATTTGACTTCAGCACTGCGCCTCCTCTGAGTGTCCCTATGCGTTTCTCTTTCCTCCTAGTTGTAGGACTTCCACTCAGCCAGCGTTCCAGTGGTTCTGGGTGATGTCCGTTCCTCTTTTAGTTTCACTTTTGAAGTAGTTGTTCAAGGCAGCAAACTCTGGCGTTAACCTATGCCGCCATCTTGGTTCTCCAGAACTGAACATGTTCTTAATGTGGACAAAAGTGCCTTATTCTGGAAAAGAAGCCACAAAAGACATTTATTAGTAAGGAAGAGAAGCGAGCACCAGGACTTAAGGCAGGAAGAGATAGGCTAAGTCTACTGCTTTGTGCAAATGCAGTTGTGTTTATGATCAGGACCGGCCTCATCTATAAAGCTGCTAACCCCCGAGCCTTGGAGGGAACAGATAGACACCAGCTGCTAGTCTTTTGGTTATATTACAACAAGAAGTCCTGCAGAACTAGAACACTGTTTTTGAATCGGTTCCATCAATATTTTGTCCCTAAAGTCAGGAAGTACTTTGCCAGTTGTTTTGATATTGAACAATGCCTCTGATCACCCGGGACCCCATAAGTTCAACACCGAAGGTGCAAAAGTGGTCTATTTGCCCCTAACACCACGTCTCTATTTCAGCCCTTAGATCTGGGGTCATAAGGACCTTTAAGACTTTACAGTGCTCTGTGGAAAGGATTGTCAGTGCCATGAAAGAGAACCCCAATAGAGAGGACACCAAGTCTAGAAGGATTACACCATTGAAGATGCCATCGTTGTTATAGGAAAATTTGTGTAAACCATCAAGCCCAAAACAATAAATTCCTGCTGGAGGAAACTGCCAGATGTTGTGCATGACTTCACAGCATTTACAACAGAGACAGTCAAGAAACTCATGAGAGATTGTGGATATGACTAAAAAAGGTGGGGAGGTGAAGGGTTTGCTTTTTACTTCTTCTTTTAAAAAAAATATATATATATATTTTATTGATTTTTCACAGAGAGGAAGGGAGAGGGATAGAGAGTTAGAAACATCGATGAGAGAGAAACATCAATCAGCTGCCTCCTGCACATCTCCTACTGGAGATGTGCGTGCAACCAAGGTACATGCCCTTGACCGGAATCGAACCTGGGACCTTTCAGTCCGCAGGCCGACGCTCTATCCACTGAGCCAAACCGGTTCTGGCAAAAAAAGAACTGTATGAGACGTTTTTGTGTTATCATCATCATCATCATCACCTAAGTATTTATTGTGTATTCATCACGTAGAGTAGTCATCGTGTAGAACGTTGTGTGCAAGGCTTATATAGAAGTGGATAGCCTATCCTTACACAGGCATAAGGTGATACTTAATGTAAAATTAATACTATGTTGGTTTTCTTACTGTTTTATAACTTTGCTATCAAAGAATAATATTACCATATAGAAAGCTCTCCCTCTCCCCCTCCCTCACCTTCCCCCCTTCTCATAATTGGTAAGCAGTTTTTTAAAAAATGTAACGTTTCTAATACTGTATTATAAATATGACTGTAATGCTGTATGCCATTAAATTTTTTATAACAATTCATTTGTGCATAGGCTAGACTACCTGAAAGTAGATGCTGATTCTTCGTTATCCATGCGGAAGTTGTTATACCTACAATAAGTATGTATTTCTTTTTCACATGATCTTTTATTTTTGATGTCTAGTGTTAGTGATACACATAGCATCTTCTCAGTGTTCTGTATTATATAAGACAACCTTGATGAAGGTACTGACAGACAGGATTTGTCTTGTAAACAGACAGTGTAAACTTACAGTATCTATAAATACAATATAGTACTGTAAGTGAATGTCCTCTTTGTTATAATTTCCTAAAAAAATATTTTTATTGATTTCAGAGAGGAAGGGAGAGGGAGAGAGAGATAGAAACATCAATGATGCCCTAACTGGTTTGGCTTAGTGGATAGAGCGTCGGCCTGCGGACTGAAGGGTCCCATGTTCGATTCCAGTCAAGGGCATATACCTTGGTTGAGGGCACAACCCCAGTAGGGAGTGTGCAGAAGGCAGCTCAATTGATGTTTCTCTCTCATCAATGTTTCTAACTCTCTATCCCTCTCCCTTTCTCTCTGTAAAAAATCAATAAAATATATTAAAAAAAAGAAACATCAGTGATGAGAGAGAATCATTGATCAGCTGCCTCCTGCACGCCCCACACTGACGATAGAGCCCAAAACTTGGGCCTGTGCCGTGACTGGGAATTGAACTGTGACCTCCTGGTTCCTAGGTCAATGCTCAACCACTGAGCCATGCCGGCTGGGTTGTTATAATTTTCTTAATAACATTTCCTTTTCTCTAGCTTCCTTTATTGTAAGAATACAGTATATAATACATATAACATACAAAATATGTCTTAATCATCTATTTGTGTTATTAGTAAGGCTTCCGGTGAATGGTAGGCTAATAGTAGTTAAGTTTGAGGGAGTCAAAAGTTATAGGTGATGTCTGACTGTAGAGGGGTTGGGGCCTCTAACAGCCCTCACCCCGTGTTGCTCAGGAGTCAAGTGTACTTTATAGAAATAATCATTTCTGATCTGTAGCTCTGTGCCCCTTTTATGGACTAGCAGTTCATGCATTGCTCTTAAAGAATGGGTGTCTTTATTTTGGGACAGGGAACACTATGGAAAAAAATGGTTGGACTTGGGAGAGGACTGATTTTTTTCTTTCTCTTTTAATATTCATAATAGGGGGGATGAGAGTTGGAGGTGGCCATAGCCAGCTGTGTGTGAAGGAGCCGCTGAAATCCCTCAGTCACTTGAGCAGGGTTAGTTGAAAAGCCCCAGGGAGAAAGGTGGGGCTGGGAGGAAATTCAGGACGGACCTCTGGTTATCACTCTGTCAGCATCTGTGAGCTCTTTCTGAGGAAAAAACAGGCCCAGAGAAAAGATATAATCTGCAGACTTTCTTTCTTAGCCTCAACAAGTGAGGTAAGTTGGAACCTTTTCCTTTTTTTTTTTTTTTTTTTTTTTTAATATTTGAAGAGCTCACATCTGGCTCTTATTTCAAACAATTGGCAGCCTCAAGGCAGTGCATTCAGTAAAATCTTAGTGACTTTCTTGGCTTTCGGGCCATGCTGTCTGATGCATGCTCTGGGGGAGAGCATCGGCTAAGGCTTGAGGATGTCGGGTGGCTCTCGGTCCAGCAGCAGCCAGAATGTGCAGTGTCTCTCTTAGGTCCCTAACAGGCCTCATCTCTTTGCTCCTGTGGGAAAGTCATGGGCATGAATTGCCTTCTGAACTTCCAAAGCTTGTCTCTGCTTCTCAACTAATAAACATTGCCCCTGTTTTATTTTTAATCTATTCTAAAGTTCTCAGAATATAAGTACCAGCCAGTATACTTCATTTTATAATAATAGCTGACATTTACTAAGCTCTTACTGTGTGTCCAGGCTAAATATTTCAGACACGTTCCATCAGTAAATGCCCACTAAAGACACTTGAAGCAGGTGTTACATTTTGCAGATAAGGTTAGAGAAATTACATAATCTTCCCAAGGCTAAATAAACAGTGACACAAAAATTACAAATTATTCCCTTCCGTAGCTGGAGATTTTAAACATAAAGGAACACTATCTCTGTTAAATTCCCTTATTCATGTTTGATTGTCAAAGTCAGATTGTGAAGATGAAAAGGAATTATTTCAGTTATCCATTGTTAGGTAACAAATCACTCTCTAAATCTATGGCTTAACAATTTCTTATTTAAATAACAATTTATTATTTCTCATGACACTGCCAGTTGGCAAAAATAAATAAATAAGACTGCATCACACTAAAAAGTTTCTGCACAGTGAAGGAAACCATCAACAAAACAAAAGGACAACCTACAGACTGGAAGAAGATATTTGGCAATGATACATCTGATAAGGAGTTAATATTCAAAATGTATTAGAAATTCATACAAATTAGCACCAAAGAAAGAAAAACCACCAAAATTTTCAATTAAAAAATAGGCAGAGGACTTGAATACATATTTTCCAAAGAGGACATACAGATGGCCAGCAGACATATGAGAAGATGCTCAACATCACTAATCATAAAGGAAATGGAAATTAGAACCACAATGCAATAGCACATCACACATGTCAGAATGGCTATCATCAAAAATCAATAAATAACAAGTGTTGGTGAGGATGTGTAGAAAAGAGAGTTCTTGTACACTGTTGGTGGGATTGTAAATTGGTACCGCCTCTATGGAAAACAGTATAAACTTTCCTCAAAAAGTTAAAAATAGAGTTGGCATACAAATAAGCAATACCACTTCTGGGTATTTATCTGAAGAAAACGAAAATGAATTAGAAGAGTTATGTGTACTCCTATGTTCACTGAAACATTATTTACAACAGCCAAGATATGGAAGGAACCGGTGTTCATCCATAGACAAAGAAGAAGTGGCACATATATACAATGGAATATGACTCAGCCACAAAAAAGAGCATAATCTTGCCATTTGTGACAACATGAATGGCCCTAGAGCAGGGGTGGGCAACCCCTGGCATGCGTGCCAAACATGGCACGCCAGTAACTTTTGCTGGCATGCGAAACCCTCTCTTATAATCTTCCATTTACAAATTTTTTCTTAATATCGACTTTTTTATTTTTCAGATAAATTCAGTGTAGGTGCATCTTAGAAAAATAAATAATTTTACATAACAAGTTATCTTAAAGACCATAGACGTGGATTCACTTGAGAGGGGAAGAGCAATTTCTATGCCTCTGCCTTAACTCTCCCTGCCTTCCTAGATCCGACCAGTGTTTTGGTTTCATCCACATACGCTTGTGAATCTTTGTTTTCAGTGATAAATTTTGTTAAGTCTCATAATAGGAGTAGCCTGACGGATGAAAGTAGTAGCTCGTGCATATCTCTGAAGGTCACAAAATATAAACCTGATGTAAAATCTCTGTCATCAGTGATGCAGCACCAAAAGTCCCACTGATAATATCAAACGGAGTCATAAAGTTTTCTGTCGGACTATCAGTGTACATGTATACATTAAAAAATAAATGTATTTTTCATCATCATATACTGTGTTTTTGTTGCTCAAATGAATTTTATTATTTCTTCAAGGTTCTTCACATACGTACACCTTAAGAGATATCAAGTAGGTGTAACATGTTCTCAAAAAATTAGGGTTGGCACACAGAAGAATTTTGAGTCAGAGATTTTGCTGGTTTTGGCACGCACTCACAGAAAGGTTTCCCACCCCTGCCCTAGAGTATATTAGGCTAAGTAAAATAAGTCAGACAGAGAAAGGTAAATGTTGCATGATTTCATTTATATGTAAAATATTTAAAAAGTAAATAAACAAAACAGAAATGGACCCATAGATATAGAGAATAAGCTGATGGTTGCCAAAGGGGAGGTGGTTGTGGGGAGTGAAAAAAGGAAATCATGACACAGGCACAACAGAGGGAAGTCCATGTGAAGACATAGGGAGAAGGTGGTCATCTACAAGTGAAGAGAGGCCTCAGCAGAAACCAACCCTGCCGATACCTTGACCCTGGACTTCCAGTCTCCAGGACTTGAAGAGAATATATTTCTGTTGTCTAAGCACCCAGTCTGTGGTAATTGTTATGGCAGGCCCCGCAGACTCATACAGCGATGAAGGGCCCTGAGGCTCAGGGCCAGGACAGCTGTAGGGAGATCAGCCAAGTGGGAGGATGCCCAGTGCTCACCATCTGAGTGGTAGTTTTAGGAAAGAGACAGCGGTCATTTTCTAAACGTTCCTACCACATAGTGCATTCACTCTCAGTCAAAAGGCTGGGAGGTGATTTCAAAACCTCATCGCAGACTTGGTGGGCGGTAGATTTCTGAGGGGGCCAACTCTGGGAACGCAGTTCTGGGGACAGGAGATCGAAAGATAGGGCAGTAAGCAGCAGCCCTTCAGATTTACTTAAAAATAATTTTTAAATTGTGGCAAAGACACAACATAAAATTTATCATCTTGACTTTTTAATATATATATATATATTTTTAATACATTTTTATTAATTTCAGAGAGGAAGGGAGAGGGAGAGATAGAAACATCAATGATGAGAGAGAATCATTGATTGACTGCCTTCGCCATGCCCGCTACTGGGTACTGAGCCCGCAACCCGACATGTGCCCCCACTGGGAATAGAACCATGACCTCATGGTTGATGCTCAACCACTGAGCCAAACCCAGGACTGCACTACTCTTTCAATTCTCCCGATGACCCATGACCCCATGAGGTAGGGACAGGAATCTCTTCCCTTTTCAGCAAGTCTATACATCAAGCGTCTCTTTAGCTTTTATTCCCGTGGCAGGGGTCAGTGATGCTTCCTCACTGGGACGGGTGGCAGGTGCACATCAGTGCTGAGTTCGTGACTCTGGGACGTTGCTCTGAGAAGCCAGACTCAGTGTCCGACGTCTGTGCCAAGGCAGAACCTTGCCTATGGACGTGAGTTGAGAGTTAACATGCACACCACACATGATGCTCCTGTGGCAGAGGGTAAGGCGAGGGGACCCTGGCTTTGTGTATTCCTGGCGATACATGAAGCAGAGGATGAGTAGCCCTAGGAAAGCTCAACTCCCACTGGACTGCACACTAGGTGGGAAATAGAGGGAGAAAGGAGTATGTTTAGGGTCAGAGCTCCTGAATTAGGGCCCCTCAAGGGGCTGGAGGCCAGGCTCAACTCCGGAGGGGTGCTCCAGCCCTCAGCAGGGCAAGAGAGGAGCAGCATGGATGGCGGGAGGGAGGGGAGCACCTGGCTCCCTCCTGGATCCCTTCTGCTCTTTCTAAGTGTTGCAACTGGGCTTTGGCAATTAGGGTTCCTTGGATCCCCTGGGAGGGAAGTTACCAAATTCCCGCTCCTGTCTGGAAATGTCCTTCCAGCTGCCCCTTGTGTTCATGGTGTCAGCAATCACTGGCCAGGAGGGAGACTCGTGGCCCAGGCTCAGACCTCAGAACAAGTTGGGGAACAAAACCCATTTCTCGAGTCTGCATATCTATGGAGGAGGAGGAAGGGGAGCCATTTGAAATACCTGGGATTATCTGAGGGAAAATGTCTGTCTTCACCAAGTTGGATATTTCACGTGACTTCGGGGTGTTCAGAAACACCGTCTTGCTTTTTCACTTAGTTCAGGAAGCTGAAAAGAGACAGAGGTGGGTGAATTTGTCTTATTTCATTTTTCCTAAAAGATAGCAGCCTGTTTCCTCTTGGCATAAACCCAAAGCCTCTGTGATTAAACAATAGACAACCACGTGGAGCCAGCAGGCACATGAAACATGTGGGCTTATAGCCAAGAGGGTTAGCCAGGGGGACCGGCTCCCCTTCTCTAGTGACCTCCCGGCTTCCCAGGGCAGCCACCCTCCTGCCTCTGGCACAGTCAGGAAGAAAAAAAAAATGCATATTTAAAGAAGCCAGAATTTTATGTAAAAAAAAGTCTACAGGACCTCTGGAATGGTCCTGCCAGAGGGAACACATCCATTTAGATATTTGATTTGCATCCAAAATTCATTCCACCAAAGACCTGGCACCCAGAGCCGTCTGCTGGCCCATTTGAGAACTAGCGCAGACAGTTCTGGTGTGTGTGCCTGGAAGGCAGTCTCAGCTCCCGGGGACTCAGAGCCAAACGCCGTAACTGGCTCCCAATACCAGGCATCAGATTTACCCCAGTCTCAGGCAAACGCCCAGTCGAGGGCAGTGGAACTGAAGCTGCCGCCATCACCATCCGCTGCTTCATGCTGGCTTAGGGGCCTGAACTTCCTCAGTCTCAGCCAAATGCGGCCTGAGGCTGAGAGGAATGGGCTGGGGTCCAGCCACTGGGCCCAAGCTTCCCATCATTTTCTACTGCTTCCTTTCGATTCTTGAGCAGCAGATTGTCTAGTGTTCCTGCCAAAACCCCAGACAGCCCATGAATAGTCAGCAGCAATTTGCAAAGCCATTCCATTTGCAGCTGCTATTTTCATTCAGAATTTTCTGGAATTCCAGTGGCCAGTCAACATTAAGTTTGTTCTTTTCATCTTCAGGCTTGCAAGGAACTTGGACCTCTTTGGGGAGGACATGGGAGGGATCTGGGTCCGCTTCCTCAGATTGGAAGGAGACCCCAGACACAAAGGGCCAGCAGGGGGAGCCATTTGTGGCCTCTTGGAGGGAAGGGCCTATTGTGTATCTGAGCGCAGTGGAGTGCCCCAAATTGCAGCACCCGCCACACTGCCTTAGTCACAAGATACCATTTGTGAAAAAGCAAAGCACAGAAAATGCAAATAATACTAACAAATCTCCTCTCTTCTCCCATCCCTGGCACTAAATAGGTGACCAATAAATGGCATTTGAACTGAATTATTTGTCAAGAAGAATGCTTCACAGACATTCAACTCCTTTTCTTTTTATTATTATTATTTTCTATTTCAATAAAAATGATTTTAAATATAATAATGTTACATACAATAAACATTAATATTTCAAGATAAACAATTTTAAGTATAATGTTACATGCAATAAAAATTAGTATTTCAAGAAAAAAAGATTTTAAATATAATATTACCAAAACTGTACTAACATAGTACAATATCACAAAAGTTGTAAGAACTATTAAAAATCTGCAAATAACAGGATTACTTCTATTATATTCTAAAATATTTTCCCCCTCTGGCTCTATTTTGGATCATCAGTTTATGTTGTTCATTATATTCCTCAAATGAGTGAGATCATGTGATTTTTATCTTTCTCTGATTGGCTTATTCGCTCAGCGTAATGCTCTCCAGGTCCATCCATGCTGTTGCAAATGGCAAAAGTTCCTTCTTTTTTACAGCAGGGTAGTATTCCATTGTGTAGATGTACCACAGTTTTTTAATCCACTCATCTACCAATGGGCACTTAGGCTGTTTCCAAATCTTAGCCATTGTAAATTGTGCTTCTATGAACATAGGGGTGCATATATCCTTTCTGATTGGTGTTTCTAGTTTCTTGGGATATATTCCTAGAAGTGGGATTACTGGATCAAATGGGAGGTCCATACTGTTTTCCACAGTGGTTGCCCCAGTCTGCATTCCCACCAGCAGTGCAAGAGTGCTGGGGTCCAACCCCAGCAGGTCCAGGGGTTCCAAAAGGTGTAGACGAAGTCGGCGAAGAAGGAATGACACGGGGACAGCATTCAGTTAATCAGCAGCCTAGCCAGGATCTCTAGCCAGGATCTCCAGCCAAGTTCTGGTCTGGATCTCCAGCCAAGTTCTGTTCAGGATCTCCAGCGAAGTTCTGGTGTTTATTGTCTTGTTACATCTGTATTTATACCAGTTGATTTTAATCCTGTCAATTTCTATTGCAAAGGTTAGGGCGTTTCTTATCTCCATTCCAGGGAGTAAAGATTATGTAGCTTAAGCGTGATTGTTTGTAGTTAAAGTGATTAACTACCCGCCTGGCACTTAGTTAAGGGGTTTTATCCCCTCCCTAACTTCAGGAAAAAATCCCTATCTGGGAAAACAACCTTTCTCTGAGAGGTGACCTTTGTTAAAACACATAGCACTAAGGGGAGCAAACATATTAAGAACAATATGCTATATATGCCAGGTCCCTTGAAACATATGCTGTGCAGATGTTTCTTTCCTGCAGCGACTGTGTCAAGCAGCAAGGATGGACCGGCTTCCGGCACAAGAGGGCTCCTTTTTCTCCACATCCTGGCCTGCACTTGTTTGTTGATTTGTTGATGATAGCCATTCTGACAAGTGTGAGATGGTACCTCCTTGTCGTTTTGATTTGCATCTCTCAGATGATTAGTGACTTTGAGCATGTTTTCATATGTCTCATGGCCTTCTGTAGGTCCTCTTTCAAAAAGTGTCTACTGAGGTCCTTTGCTCATTTTTTTATTGAATTGTTTATCTTCCTTTTATTAAGATGTATGAGTTCCCTGAAAAATTTTGGAAATTAAACCCTTATCAGAGGTAACATTGGCAAATATATTCTGCCATTCAGTGGGCTTTCTTGTTGTTTTGTTGATGGTTTCTTTTGCTGTGCAGAAGCTTTTTATTTTGATATAGTCCCATTTGTTTATTTTCTCCTTAGTTTCCATTACCTTGGGAGCTGCATGGGTAAAGATATTGCTATGACATATGTCTGATATTTTGCTGCCTTTGGATTCTTCTAAGATTCTTATGGTATCCCATCTTACATTTAAGTCCTTTATCCATTTTGAGTTTATTTTTGTGTATGGTGCAAATTAGTGGTCCGGTTTCAATTTTTTGCATGTATTTGTCCAAATTTCCCAACACCATTTATTGAAGAGACTATCGTCACTCCATTGTATGCTCTTGCCTCCTTTGTCAAATATTAATTGAGCATAATGGCCTGGGTCTATTTCTGGGTACTCTGTTCTGTTCCTTTGGTCTATATGTCTGTTCTTGTGCCAGTACCAGGCAGTTTTGAGAACAGTGGCTTTGTAATATAGCTAGATATCTGGTATTGTGACCCCTCCAACTTTGTTCTTTTTCAGGTTTGCTGCAGCTATTGGGGATCTTTTTTTATTCCAGATGAATTTTTGGAGAGTTTGTTCTAGGTCTGTGAAATATTCCGTTGGTATCTTAATGGAGATTGCATTGAATCTTAGATTGCTTTAGGTAGTATGAACATTTTGATGATGTTGATTCTACCAATCCATGAACATGGTATGTTCTTCCATCTGTTTATGTCTTCCTCTATCTCTTTTGTTAACATCCTGTAGCTTTCCGAGTATAGGTGTTTTACCTCTTTAGTTAAGTTTATTCCTAAATATTTTAATTTTTTGGTGCAATGGTAAATGGGATTACTTTTTTAGTTTCTCTTTCTGTGAGTTCATTATTGGTGTATAAAAAAGCCATAGATTTCTGGGTGTTAGTTTTGTATCCTGCTACATTACTAAATTCATTTATTAAGTCTAGTAGTTTTTTATGGAGTCTTTGGGTTTTTCTATGTACAATATCATGTTATCTGCAAATAATGATAGTTTTGCTTCTTCTTTTCCCATTTGGATGCCTTTTATTTCTTCTTCTTGTCTGATCGCTATGGCTAGTACTTCCAGTACTACGTCAAACAGGAGTGGTGAAAGTGGGCATCCCTGTCTTGTTCCTGTTCTTAGGGGAAATGGTTTTAGTTTTTGCCCATTGAGTATGATGTTGACTCTAAGTTTGTAATATAAGGCTTTTATTATGTTGAGGTATGATCCCTCTATTCCCACTTTGCTGAGAGTTTTTATAAAATATGGGTGTTGGATTTTGTCAAATGCTTTTTCTGCATCTATCAATATGATCACGTGTTTTTGTCTTTCGATTTGTTTATGTGTGAATAAACATTTATTGATTTGTGAATATTGTAGCAGTCTTGCATCCCTGGAATAAATGCAACTTGATTGTGGTGTATGATCTTTTTAAAATATTGCTGAATGCGACTTGCTGATATTTTGTTGAGGATTTTAGCATCTATGTTCATCAGGGATATTGTTCTGTAATTCTCTTTCTTTGTAGTGTTTTGAAGTTAGGATAATGCTGGCCTCATAAAAGGAGTTTGTAAGTGTTCCTTCCTCTTGGATTTTCTGAAATAGTTTGAGGAGGATAAGTGTTTGTTCTTCTATGAATGTTTGGTAAAACTCCCCTGTGAAGCTATCCAGACCTGGACTTTTGTTTGGTGGGAATTTTTTTTATTACTGCTTCTATTTCATCAGTTGTTACTGGCCTATTCAGGTTTTTTTATTCTTCCCATTCAGTTTTGGGAGATTGTATATTTCTAGAAATTTGTCTATTTCATCCACATTGTCCAGCTTGTTGGCATACAGTTGCTCATAGTATGTAATTACAATCATTTGTATTTCTATCGTGTCAGGGGTTACTCCTCCACTTTCGTTTCTGATTTTATATATTTGGGCCCTCTCTCTTTGTTTCTTGATGAGTCTGGCTAATGGTTTATCAATTTTGTTTATCCTTTCAAAGAACCAGCTCTTGGTTTCGTTGATTTTTTGTATTGTTTTTTAGTCTCTATGTTATTTATTTCTGTTCTAATCTTTTTTTATTTCCTTCCTTCTACTCACTATGGGCTTTTCTTGTTGTTCTCTTTCTAGTTCTTTAAGTTGTAAGGTTAAATAGTTTATTGCTGATTTTTCTTGGGTTTTTTTGAGGTATGCTTGTAATGCTATGAACTTCCCTCTCAGGACCGCATTTGCTGTGTCCCAGAGAATTTGGGTTGTTGTGTGTTCATTTTCATTTGTTTCCAGGAAATTTTTTATTTCTTTCTTGATCTCATTGGTAACCTATTCATTGTTTAATAAGATGCTATTTAGTCTCCATGTGTTTAAATGTTTCTAGGTGTTTTTACTGTAGTTGACTTCTAATTTCATTCCTCTGTCATCTGAGAAGATGCTTGATATAATTTCAATCTTCTTGAACTTGTAGAGACTTGTTTTGTGTCTTAACATGTGGTCTATCTTAGTGAATGACCCATGTGTACTTTAGAAGAATGTATATTCTGCTGCATTGGGGTGAAATGTTCTATAAATGTCAATTAAATCCATCTGATCTAGTGGGTCCTTTAGAGTCTTTGTTTCCTTGCTAAGTTTTTGTTTGGAAGATCTATCCAGTGCAGTCAGAAGGGTGTTAAAGTCCCCTACTATGTATTATTGTCAATCTCTCTGTTAAAGTCCTCTAGAAGTTTCTTTTATATTTAGGTGCTCCTATATTGGGTGTATATATGTCTACCAGGGTTCTATACTCTTGTTGGGTCAATCCCTATAGTATTATGTAGTGGCCTTTGCTGTCTCTTGTGATGGCCTTCATTTTAAAGTCTATTTTGTCGGATCTGAGTATTGCTACTTCAACTTTTTTTTTTTCCATTTGCATGGAAAATTTTTTTCTATCCTTTCACTCTCATCCTGTGTGTGTCTTTTGTTCTGAGGTGGGTGTCTTGTAGACAGCATATAGTTGGGTCATGTTTTTGTATCCAATCTGCTACCCTACGCCTTTTGATTGGAACATTTAGTCCATTTACATTTAGGGTTACTACTGATAGGTACTTATTTATTGCCACTATATTTCTGTATGGCTAGGTTTCTCTCTCTCTTTCTTCTCATTACAGCAATCTCTTTAGCATTTCTTGTAATGCTGGCTTGGTGGTGATGAACTCTTTTAGCCTTTTTTTGGTTTTGTTTTGTCTGGGAAGCTCTTTATTTGGCCGTCTATTTTGTATGATAGCCTTGCTGGATATAGTAATCTTGGTCTCAGAACCTTGTTTTCCATTACCTTGAGAACTTCATGCCAATCCCTTCTCGCCTGTAGAGTTTCTGGTGAAAAATCAGGTGTCAGCCTTATGGGAACTCCTTTGTAGGTAACAGTTTTCTGTTCTCTTGCTGCCTTTAAGATTTTCTCTTTGTCTTTAATTTTTGACATTTTAATTATGATGTGTCTGGGTGTGGGCCTGTTTGGGTTCTTCTTGTTTGGGGTTCTCTGTGTCTCCTGAACTTGTGTGACTTTTTCCCTTTACCAGGTTAGGGAAGTTTTCTGACATTATTTCTTCAAACACCTTCTCTATGCCTTTCTCCCTTTCTGCCTCTTCCAACTACACCTGCTATTCTAATATTATTACATTTCTAATACTATTATGTTTCATAATGTCCCATGGCTCCCTTAAGCTGTCCTCCTGTTTTTTAATTGGTTTTTCTTTTTGGTTTTCTAATTGAGTGATATTTTCAACTCTGTCTTCTAGTTCACTGACTCGATCCTCAGCTTCCCCTAATCTGCTGTGTATTCCTCCCAATGTGTTCTTTCTTTTACGTCATCTTTTATCTCAGATGTTTTTTTCCCATAGTTACTATATCTTTTTTCATGCTGTTGAGCATCTTTACCATCAATACACTGAACTCTGTTTCAAATAAATTTCTTATCTCTGCTCCTTTATCTCTTCTTCTGGAGAATTCTCTGGTTCATTCATTTGGGGGGTGTTTTTTTTTGTCTCCTCATTTTGGCTGTCTGTTTGGGTTTGAAACTGTATTACCCCTCTATACCTCTCAATCTCTAGTGCAGGACAGTGTTAAAGGCTGTTTTTGACTAATTAGATCAGGCAGAGACTCAAAGCCTCCAGAGACCTCCTCTGCCTACAGACTGATAGGATTCTGACTTGAATTGCCTCCCAGGCAATCATCCTCAGGTGTGGTAAGAGATTTTTTTTTTTAACAGGGTGGGGCAGTTGCTACTGCCTGGAGGCTAATTGTTATTTTTAATCTCTTAAGTGGCCTCAGGGCAATGTGTTTTCCAATAAGGTGTGTCAATTGTCTTCCCCCCAGGGACGGTAGATGTCTATGTGGGAAAATGACCTCCACTGGGTGAGGGAATGACTCAGCCCAGGAAACTTGGGGTGTCTGCCTTCTGAGTTCTATCCCTTGAGTCCTCAGTCCTGGCTTCTGCCCTTAAAGCTCCAGTCCACTTCACCCTCCCTCTGCCAGAGCACAAGGTGGATGGCTCCACAGGGAATTTTGTGTGTTGGACCTTTAAGAGGGTGCCTGAATATTCAGCTGTCACTCTCTGGCAGATAGCACCCCACTGATTTTCATAGACAGATGTTATGTGGGTACCCTCTTCTGGTTTGGTGCTCTCTTCTGGAAGGCTCAGCTTGAAGATTAGATCCCAGAGTTCTCAGTGGCAACCCCCCACAGCTGAGCTATCTCTCTGGGATTCAGTTGCTGTCTGTGGGTGCAAAGAGGACCCTTTCACACTTCTGCCCTCCTACCAGTCCAACTGCCTATTTACAGATGAATAGATAAAGAAGATAACAAACGCGTAGAAACAGAGAACAGATTATGATGACCAGAGGCAAGGGAGGGGGAGGAATGAATGAATGTGGTCAAAAGTACAAACTGCCAGTTATAAAATAAGTAAGTTCTGGGGGTGTTATGCACAGCATAGTGATTATATTAACAATACTGTTTTGTATATTTGAAAGTCACTAAGAGAGTAGATCTTAAAGTTCTCATCACAAGAAAAATAATTTGTAACTCTGTGAGGTGATAGGTGTTAACTAAACTTATTATGATGGTCATTTTGCAATAGATATGTCAAATAATTATGTTGTACACCTTGTATTTTTTAAAAATATATTTTTATTGACTTCAGAGAGGAAGGAAGAGGAAGAGAGAGATGGAAACATCAATGATGAGAGAGAATCATGATTAGCTGCCTCCTGCATGCCCCCTACTGGGGATCGAGGCCACAACCCTGGCATGTGCCCTTGACCGGAATCAAACCTGGGACCCTTCAGTTCGTAGGCTGACACCCTATCCACTGAGCCAAACCAGCCAGGGCTGTACACCTTGTATTTATACAATATTACATGTCAATTATATCTCAATAAAACTGGGGGGAAAAGAAATTCTTAATTTTATTATTATCCAATGTATTGATCTTTTCCTTTTGGGTTAGTCTTTTTTGTGTCCTGTTGAAGAAATCTTGACCTGTCTCTCAAGGAGCTTTTAAAATCTATAAATGCCTACTAAGCCCTACTTTTCTGATCCCTCTTTTCTGCCAGAAATGAACTAAGCACTTTCATGGATGTTAATGCTTATTTTGTGGGAAAACACTATTTTCATCATCATTTCCTAAACTAGGACATGGTATGCATGATGGACAATTTCCATGGCTACCCAATGTCTGAACATCCTTCATGCATTAAAAAAGTATGGCTCTGAATGTGGCAGTGGGGAGCCAGGTGGCCCCCCAACCCAGACCTGCCTGCCCCACATAGGTGCAGGACTCATGTGAAGAAGGTGTGATATCCTTGGGCAGATCCACATGAGAGACACAGTCCTGCAAGCAGACTGAGGACAGAGAAGCATTCATTTATAATAACACTAGAGGCCCGGTGCACATATTTGTGCACCAGTGGGGTCCCTTAGCCTGGCCTGCGGGGATCAGGCTGAAACCAGCAGTCCAACATCCCCTGAGGGGTCCCAGAATGCAAGAGGGCCCCCTGGTGGTCAGTGCGTGTCATAGCTACCGGTTGGCCAGTTGAAGGGTCAGCTGGTTACTTAGGCTTTTATATATATAGATAGGCTCCTACTCTGGTGGATAGCTCAGCTGGTTAGAGCATTGTCCCGATACACCGAGGTTGTGGTTCGATCTCCAAAATATAAGAGTCAACCAATGAATGCATAAATAAGTGGAACAACAAATCAATGTTTCTCTCTTTCTCTCTCTCCCTCTCTCTCCCCCTTTCTCTTCCTCTAAAATAAGTAAATAAATAAAAACATAGCATGGGCTCCAGAGGCTTCATGGCTGGGAAAGGAGCCAGTGGGGAAAGGCCTGGTATGCCGAGGTGCAGAGCAGGAAGGGGAAGCTGCAAGAAAGGAGAGAGAAGGGGTGCACCTCTTGTCTAGCTGCTGGGTGCCATAAGGATGAGAGGTGGGGTTGCAGCTGAGTGCTTCACATGTCTTCTTACTGGCTTTTGTGTTTTGGTGCCAGCCCTGGCCCAGAGTCTGCACTGTAAGGAGCCTGCCAGGGAAGACAGTGAGGATTGCTGCCAAGCTGGTGAAGGCTGGTTGCGATGTCCTGTGGGCAGGGTCTCTGGGCACGTGAGCAAAGCTGGGGCTATGCTGAGGGTCAGACTCCCAGGAAGTGGCCCCATGCCAGCCTTTCAGCTGCTTCTGCTTTCTGGGAATTGAGAATTTAAAACACAGAATGAAAGCTGCAACCTACAAAAAGAAAGAATTTGCTTGCTGGACTTAACCAGTACTATAAATTACTAGAGGCCCAGTGCACAAAATTCTTACAAGGATAGGATCCCTAGCAGCTACCGGCTGCCAGATGGGGCATCCCTTCCCCTTTCCCCAGCTGTCTGCTGCTGCCGCCCGCCGGCCAGGGCAGGGTGGTTGTGGGGAGGGGCCACCGGCAGTTGGCCAGCCAGCCCCTCTTCCTGGTTGAACTCCCTGTTAAGGGAACAATCTGCATATTAGGCTTTTATTATATAGGATTGTCGATCTATTTATTTGTGACAAAAAGCTGATCAGCAGTTAGCTGGGGAGAGATGGGAGGGCAGAAGGGAGGCTTACTGAGAGGCACATGGAAACTTTGGGGTGATGGAGATGTTCACTGTCTTGATGATGATGGTGCCACCAGTGTATACATATTTCAAAACATATTCAGTTGTACAGTTTAAATATGTGCAGTTCCTTGTATGTCCCTTACTCCTCAAGAAAGCCATAAAAAAAACATCCTACACACACACACACACACACACACACACACACACACACACAGTTTGCAATGAAGCAGATCAGATTACATGTTTTAAATTTTTTTATCTTTATTGTTGTAAGTATTACAGATGTCTCTTTTTTTTCCCCCATTTACTCCCCTCACCCCCCCACCCCCACCCCCACCCCAGCCTATGTCTGTGTGCCTGGGCCATGCATTTAAGTGTATTAGTTCTTTGGTTTATCTCTTCTCGTTTCCCCCTCCCCCCACTCCCTGAGGTATGTCAGTCTGTTCCAGGCCTCCAGGCCTCAGGACTTAATTTGTTGGTCAATTCATTTTGTTCATTAGATTCCACATATGAGTGAGATCATGTGATACTTGTCTTTCTCTGACTGGCTTATTTCACTTAGCATGATACTCTTCAAGTCCCTCCATGCTGTCTCAAAGGGTAAGAGATCCTTCTTTTATACCACTTTCACTGGTCTAGGGTTCCATGAAGGTCCAAGCTGAGGAGAGGACTAGCCAGAGGTACAGAGTAGGAAACATTTAATCCCACTTCTATCTCATCCCCATGACTATTAAACACACAGACAGTCACTGGAGCTTGTGACTTGAACTTCAAAATTTGTAGGGCCCGTGACAAGAGTCCCTCTTCTTTTTTAAAAAAAAAAAAATTTTTTTTTATTGATGTCAGAGATAATCATTATCAGCTGCCTCCTGCACTTCCCACATCGGGGATCGAGCCCGAAACCTGGGCATATGCCCTTGACAAGGAATAGAACTGTGACCTCCTGGTCCATAGGTCGACGCTCAACCACTGAGCCCCGCCGGTGGGGCCCTCTTCTCCTTTTTGCAGTGGGATGCTCTTCCCTCCTCCTTCCTGGGAAAATTGGAATTTGATAAGAGGAGTTGGGTGTGAAAACTGTAAGGGAATGAAGCACAGGAGAGAGCCCCATGGCAGAGCTGAGGACTGGTGTTCTGACAGTCTCACACCTTATAGAACAAGATTTACAGGTCATTTCTCTCCACGCTGTGTTTATGGAACAGTTTCTCACTCCAGGAGGCTTTAGACTCTCTAATAACAAAGGAAAAAAGTCAGTGGAAACTATCATCACTAACAGATTGTTACTAAGAAAAATGTTCACCAAAATGTAAAAATCAACAGATTATTTTTCCTTTTACGCGAAAGAGGTCTAGGAAGGGGTGCTTCTGAGGAGGGTTGCTGAGGTGTTGACCTGCTTTCTGTAGGAGGTGCCTCCTCCAGGAGCCGGAGGTGGCCCTCTGGGGATCAATAGCTCCTGCCAGGCAGCTGGCTGAGGTCTTTGGTGAGGGATCAGAAGCTGGGACACAGGTCCCCACGCCAGGACCAACACCTCATTAGCACAGCACTGAGCCCCAAAGCAAAATATGGGAAAATCCTTCCCCCAAACACCCAGCAATGGACCATGGGAGCTGGCTTCCCAGAGTGAGCAAGAAGAGGCAGGAAGAGACCAAGTGCATGCAAAATGGAAGTCACAGGATTTCACAGCTGATTTCAGAAATGATGGCCCATTACTTTGCTATATTCTGTTTGTTAAAAATAAGTCACTTGGTCCAGCCCACCCTGAAGGGGAGGGGATTACAGGAGGGTATGATTCCCAGTCCGTGGAGATTATTGAGAGACAATTTAGAAGGTGCCTACCATACTCACCCATGGAAACTTGCAAAAATAAAACAACTCAAAACTGGTTACATGACATTAAATCCCTGCATCCTCATTAAAGGTCAATTTCTGAGTCATGTCAAAATCTCCCTTAATGATTTGTACTTGCCTAGTTTTTGTAGTAGAGCTGTCAATTTTTGCTTTCTATATTTTGAGGATAAGGAATTGTTCTTTCAGTAAAACTCAATCTGCTGTCATTATGAAGTAATGTTTTTCTCTAACTGCCATATATATATATATCTCCTCACCTGAGGATATGTTTTCATTGATTCTTGGAGAGAGAGAGAGAGAGAGAGAGAGAGAGAGAGAGAGAGAGAGATCGGTTGCCTCCCATACTCGCCCTAATCTGAGATTAAACTCAAAACCTGGGCATGTGCCTGGCTGGAAATCGACCCTCAACCTTTTGTTGCATTGGGTGATGTTCCAACCATCTGAGTCACCTAGCCAGGGCCTACTTAGTAGATATTCTGATATTAGCTTAGCTATGGCAGGTTCTTTTTTGTTAGTATTTGCACAGTATAGGTTTTCTACATTTTTATTTTCCACTTTATATATTTTTGTAAAGACCATATATGTATACCTACATCTTTTCATACAAGCATTTAGTCCATTTTCACTTAATGTTTTTATTACTATTTTGAGCTAAAATTCACCATATCAATTATGTATTTATTATCAATCCCTTTTTTTCCTTTCTGCTTATTTTGAATCAATTTTCCATTTTCTCCCTATGTTAGTTTAAAGGATATATGATTCTTTTTTAAACAAAATTAAGATATAATTCAAATGCCATAAAATTAACTATTTTAAAACATATGTTTAGTGGTTTTCAGTATATTCCCAAGGTTGCACAAACATTGCCACTAAATCCAGAACATTTCTATCAATCCAAAATAAAGCCCTGAACTTGTTAGCAGTCACTCAACCCCCACCCCTCACCACCTGGCAACTACTAATCTACTTTCTGTTTCTTTCTTCTTTTTTAAAATATATTTTTATTGATTTCAGAGAGGAAGGGAGAGGGAAAGAGAGATAGAAACATCAATGATGAGAGAGAATTATTGATCAGTTGCCTCCTACACTGGGAATCAAGCCCACAACCCGGACATGTGCCCTGGCCGGGAATTGAACCGTGATCTCAATGCTCAACCACTGAGCTATGCCAGCCAGGCTACTTTCTGTTTATATGGATTTGCTTATTCTAAACATTTCATACAAGTGGAATCATACAATATGTGGCTTTTGTGTCTGGCTTCTTCCACTTAGCATAATGTTTTCAAGGTAGAACCACATCATAATGCTTATCAGTACTTCCATTCCTGCCCCGTTGGCGTGGCTCAGTAGTTGAGCGTCATGCACAGAGCAGGGCGATCGGGAGGTTGTGATGCCACCCTCAGTCACACTCAAGGCACGGTGGATGGGGAGGTTGTGGCGCCACCCCCGTCACGCACAGAACAGGGCCAATCAGGGGGTTGGGGCACTGCCCCCTGTCACTCACAGAGCAGGGCCCATCAGGGGGGTTGGGGCTCTGTACCCTGTCATGCACAGAGCAGGGCCCATCAGGGGTTGGGGCGCTGCCCCCTGTCACGCACAGAGCAGGGCCCAACAGGGGGTTGGGGCGCCGCCCTCTATCACCCACAGAGCAGGGCTGATCAGGGGGTTGGGGTGCCGCCACTCTCATACTCAGGGCAGGGCCAATGGGGAGGTTATGGCTCTACCCCGTCACACACAGAGCAGGGCCTGTGGGGGGCGGGGTTGGGGCACTGCACCCTGTCACACACAGAGCCGCAGGGCTATCAGGGGGTTGGAGAGCTCCCACCTATCAGGCACAGAGCAGGGCTGATCAGGGGGTTGGGGCGCCTTCCCCTATCATGAACAGAGCAGGGCAGATAGGGAGGTTGTGGCCCCGCCCCATGTCACACACAGAGCCACAGGGTGATCAGGGGGTTTGGGTGCTGCCCCCTGTCATGCTGATCCCGGTGCTGGGAGGCCTCACAACTCCGCTGATCCTGCTGCTGGGAGGCATATTACCCTTTTACTATATAGGGTAGAGGCCTGGTGCATGGGTGGGTGCTGGCTGGTTTGCCCTGAAGGGTGTCCTGGATCAGGGTGGGAGTCCCCACTGGGGTGCCTGGCCAGCCTGGGTGAGGGGATGATGGCTGTTTGCAGCTGGTCACACACCCTTCAGGGTGGGGGTCCCCACTGGGGTGCCTGGCCAGTCTGGGTGAGGGGCTGAGGGCTGTATTCAGGCTGGGGGTGACTGAAGCTCCCAACCACTCCTTTTTTCTTCCTTTTTTTTTTTTTTATTCTGGGCCAGCTTTAGCTTTGAGGCTTGGCTCCAGCCCTTAGGCCTCCGCTGCTGAAAGTAGGTTTCTGGCCTTTGCTTACACAATGTTGCGATCCTGCTGGCTGAAGCCTGGTGGACTAAAACAGGTTTCTGGGGTTTTGTTTAGCTTCTATATTTGTTACATAGTTGCTTAGAGTTGCAATTCAGAGGCCTGCAGCGGCAGGCGGGGAACGTTGAAGTCCTCTGTCACTGAAGCAAGCAAGCCTCATGTTAGTTTCAAGCTGCCTGGCTGCCAGCCGCCATCTTGGCTGGCAGTTAATTTGCATATTACCCTGATTAGCCAATGGGAAGGGTAGCGGTCGTACGCCAATTACCATGTTTCTCTTTTATTAGATAGGATTGTTTTCTTAATTCAGTTTTAGATTGTTTATTGCCACTGTAAAGAAATACAACTGATTTTTGTATTTTGATCTTGTATCCTGTAACTTTACTCAACTAATTGGGTTTTGTGTGTATGTATATGTGGATCCTTTAGCATTTTCTATATATATATATAAAATCATGTTCTCTACAGATAGTTTTACTTCTTCCTTTACAATCTGGATGACTTTTGTTTCTTTTTCTTTGACATATAACATTATATTATTAGTTTCAGGTGCACAAGATAATGATTCTATACAAATGCTCCTCTACTTACGATGGGGCTATATCCCTATGAACCCATCCTAAATTGAAAATATAATTCAGCAATGCGTTTAACGCTACAGTTGATCACTGAACAGTATGGTTTTGAACTGTGTGGCCCAATTGTATGTAGCCTTTTTTTTTCAATTAACAATCTGAAAAAACTTGCAGATGAATCATGTAGCCTAAAACAGACAACATAAATACAGTACAGTACTATATATGTATTTTCTCTTCCGTATGATTCCGTTAACATTTTATTCTCTTTAGCTTACTTTATTGTAAGAATACAATATAAAATACATATAACATACAAAATATATATTAATTGACTGTTTATGTCATTGGTAAGGCTTTTCTGGTTGACTGTAGGTTATTAATAAAGTTTGGGGAGTCAAAGTTATATGCAGATTCTTTTTTTTTTTAATTAAATCTTTATTGTTCAGATTATTACATTTGTTCCTCTTTTTTCCCCCATAACTCCCCTCCTCCCAGTTCCCGCCCCACCCTCTGCCCTCACTCCCCACCCACTGTCCTCATCCATAGGTGCACGATTTTTGTCCAGTCTCTTCCCGCATCTCCCACACCCCTTTTCCCCCAAGAATAGTCAGTCCATTCTCTTTCTATGTCCCTGATTCTATTATGATCACCAGATTATTTATTCACTTGACTCTTAGATTCACTTGTTGATAGATGCATGTTTGTTGTTCATAATTTGTATCTTTACCTTTTTCTTCTTCTTCCTCTTCTTAAAGGGTACCTTTCAGCATTTCATATAATACTGGTTTGGTGGTGATGAACTCTTTTAGCTTTTCCTTATCTGTGAACCTCTTTATCTGACCTTCAGTTCTGAATGATAGCTTTGCTGGATAAAGTAATCTTGGTTGTAGGTTCTTGGTATTCATCACTTTGAATATTTCTTGCCATTCCCTCCTGGCCTGCAAAGTTTCTGTTGAGAAATCAGCTGACAGTCGTATGGGTACTCCCTTGTAGGTAACTGACTTTCTTTCTCTTGCTGCTTTTAAGATTCTCTCTTTGTCTTTTGCTCTTGGCATTTTAATTCTGATGTGTCTTGGTGTGGTCCTCTTTGGATTCCTTTTGTTTGGGGTTCTCTGCGCTTCCTGGACTTGTAAGTCTATTTCTTTCACCAGGTGGGGAAGTTTTCTGTCATTATTTCTTCAAATAGGTTTTCAATATCTTGCTCTCTCTCATCTTCTGGCACCCCTATAATTCTGATGTTGGTACGCTTGAAGCTGTCCCAGAGGCTCCTTACACTATCTTTGTATTTTCGGATTCTTTTTTCATTTTGCTTTTCCAGTTGGGTGTTTTTTGCTTCTTTGTGTTTTGAATCTTTGACTTGATTCTTGCGCTCCTCTGGTCTGCTGTTGGGTGTCTGTATAATATTCTTTATTTCAGTCAGTGTATGCTTAATTTCTAGTTGGTTCTTTATCACAACATCGAGGGTCTCATTAGATTTCTTGAGGATCTCACTACATTTATCGGCGGTCTCACCAGTCTTTTCGAGGGCCTTACTAAGTTTATCGGCAGCTTCTAGACAGTTCCTGAGAGACCTTAAAAGTGTGGTTTTGAGCTCTATATCTTCCATTTCTGACATTTGCGTCCTGTTTCTTTGTCTCCGCATTTCTTATCTTTTCTTGGTGCACCCCCTAGTGGTCTTTGTGCGCAGTCTTGTTGTAATTAAGCCTTGATTGTTGTCGGCAATACCAGGGGTGATTTGACCTCCAGGCTAACTGGCTATGAGAGTCAGCTGTGTCTGCAGTGGGAGAGCTTCTGTGCTGGATCTCTAGGGCGGTGCTAATCTAGCATTTGCCTGAGGCTATCCGGCAAATGGCTCTGCGCAGGGCTTGGGCGGGGCGGGTCCCCGGGGATCTACAGGGCGGGCGGAGCAAGCAGTTATGGCTGCTCTCAGTTCCGTCCCTAGGTGCTCTGCCTCTCAGAGTCCCAGCAACCGCTGCAAACCTCGGAGAGAAAGCTGCCTTCGAGTTCCGACCAAAGCCAGACAGTCCCGCTTCTCCCGTTTGAGTTTGGGTCCCTAGAGACTCGCCTGGATCTGGAGCTCAGAGTCTGAAACTCCCTCCCGATTGAAAACAACAACCGCGCCCTTGCCACCAGCCCGCTCCGCGCACACACTCCGCACCTGAGTATTTCACTTCAGCACTGCGCCTCCTCTGAGTCTGGGTATGATATTCTCTTTCCTCCTACTTGTAGAATTTCCACTCAGCCATCCTTCCTGTGGTTCTGGATGATGTCCGTTCTGTCCTTTAGTTATATCTCTGAAGTGGTTGTTTGAGGCAGCAATCTCCAGTGTTAACCTGTGCCGCCATCTTGGTTTCTCCTGTTATATGCAGATTCTTGACTGCATGGGGGTCAGTGGCCCTAAACCCCAAGTTGTTAAAGGGTCTACTGTACACTGTAGGCTGTCAGTTGTTTACCTTGGTGACAGTGTCACTGACCACAAGCTGTGGCTCACTGCCAGCATCACAAGAGAGTAACATGTATTTTTGCTAGCCCCGGAAAAGATCAAAATTCAGAATTTAAAGTTCAGGTTCTACTGAATGCATTTTGCTTTCACACCATCGTAAAATTTTAAAAAGGAGTAAGTCATAGCTTCATAAGTCAGTAACTGTCTATATCCTATATAATAAAGAGGTAATATGCAAATTGACCATCACTCCAACACAAAAGATGGCTGCCCCCATGTGGTCAAAGATGGCCACCACAAGATGGACAGCAAGGGAGAGCAGTTGTGGGCAATCAGGCCTGCAGGGGAGGGCAGTTGGGAGGGACCAGGTCTGCAAGGGAGGGCAGTTAGGGGTGACTGGGCTGGCAGGGGAGGGCAGTTGGGGGGGACCAGGCCAGCAGGGGAGGGCAGTTGGGGGGACCAGGCCAGCAGGGGAGGGCAGTTGGGGGTGACCAGGCCTGCAGGTGAGGGCAGTTGGGGGCAACCAGGCCTGCAGGGGAGGGCAGTTGGGGGTGACCAGGCTGGCAGGGAGGGCAGTTAGGGGCAACCAGGCCAGCAAGGGTGGGAAGTTAGGGGTGACTGGGCCAGCAGGGGAGGGCAGTTGGGAGTGACCAGACCTGCAGGGGAGGGAAGTTAGGGGTGACAAGGCCAGCAGGGGAGGGAAGTTAGGGGCAATCAGGCTGAAAGGGGAGCAGTTAGGCATCGATCAGACTGACGGGAGTGGTTAGGAGGTGATCAGGCAGGCAGGCAGGCAAGCAGCTGGGAGCCAGCAGTCCTGGATTGTGAGAGAGCAGTTGGACATTGCTCAAGAGGCCCCAGATTGAAGAGGGTGCAGGCTGGGCTGAGGGACACCCCCACCCCATGCACGAATTTCATACCCCAGGCCTCTAGTTTGTATATATTGTGAAACGATCACTACAATAAATCTAATTAGTATCCATCACCATACATAGTTACAAATTTTTTCTTGTGATGAGAACTTTTAAGATCTACTCTCTCAGCATATTACATTCCCATGACTTATTTCATAACTGGAAGTTTGTACCTCTTCACACCCTTCACCCATTTTGTCCCCTTTGCTGCCACTCCTGTTCATCTCACTTCCCCATCCTAGCCCCTGGCAACTACCAATTTATTCTCTGTATCTATGAGCTTGATGTTTGGTTTGGTTTTCAATTCCACATATAAGTGAGATCATTTGTCTTTCTCTGGCTTATTTAACTTATCATAATGCTCTCAAGGTTCATACATGGTAGCGCAAGTGGCAAGATTTCATTCTTTTTTTATGGCTGAATAATATTCATTTGTTTTCTTGTCTAATTGTCCTGGCTAGAACTTTCAGAACAATGTTGAATGGAGTGGTAAGAGCAAACACCTTTGTCTTGTTTCTGATTTTAAGGTGAAAGCTTTCAATAGCATCATTAAGTATGATGTTAGCTGTGGGCTTTTCATAGATGGCCTTTATCAACTTGAGGAAATTCCTTTCTAATCCTAGTTTGTTAAGTGTGAGGATGTTGGATTTTTCAAATGCCGCCCCCCCCCCCCACCGCATTTACTGAGATAATGTTGAGGTTTCATCCTTTATCAATGTGGTGTATTGTATTGATTTTTGTATGTTGAACCAAACTTTCATTCCTGGGTTAAATCCCACTTGGTCATGGTGTATAATTTTTATGTGGTACCATTGTTACCATCTATATTAATAAGGGATATTGATTTACAGGTTTTTCTTTTTTGTTGTTAATCCTCACTGATATTTTTTCCCCACTGATTTTTAGAGAGAGTGGAAGGGAAGGATGGAGGGAGAGACAGAGAGAGAAATGTCAATGTGAGAGAGACACATCGATTGGTTGCCTCTCCCATGGGCCTCAACCAGAGCAAGGGACTGAACCTGAAACCCAGGTACATGCCCTTGATTGGAAATCGAACCTGAGACCCTTTGGTGCACAGGTGGACACTCCAATCACTGACACACCGGCCAGGGTCTGTTTTCTTTTCTTATGATGTCTTTGTGTGGTTTTGGTAATAGGGTAACATTGGCCTCATAGAATAGGTTAAAAAGTATTTCTTTCTCTTGGAAGCACTTGTGAAGGATTAGTATTTTCTTTTTAAGCATTTTCTAGAACTCATGAGAACTCACGAGTGAAGCCATCTGTTCTGAGCTTTTCTTTGTGCCAAGTTTTTTGATGACTGATTCAACCTCTTTACTTGTTGGTGTATTCAGTTTTTCTATTTCTTCTTGTGTCAGTTTCAGCAATTTTTGTCTTTCAAAGAATTAGTTCATCTCATATAGTTTATCTAATTTGTTGGTATGCAAATGCTCATAATATTCTCTTAGAATTCTTTACTTCTATAAGGTTGGTGGTACTTTCTCCTTTCAGTCCTGATTTTAGTAATTTAAGTATTCCCTTTTCCTTGGGCAGTCTAGTTCATCTTTTCAAAGAGCTAACTTTTGATTTTCCCTGTGTTTATATTCTCCATTTCACTTGTTTCTAGTCTAATCTTTATTTCCTTCCTTCTGTTTGCTGTGGGTTTAGTCTGCTCTCTTTTCTTAAAAAAAATATTTTTATTGATTTCAGAAAGGGAAAGGGAGAGAGATGGAAATAATCAATGATGAGAATCATTGAATGGCTGCTTCCTGCACACCCCCTACTGGGGATGATCAAGCCCACAACCTGGGCTTGTGCCCAGCCCGGGAATTGAACGCAGACCTCCTGGTTCATAGGTCGATGCTCAACCACTGAGTCACACTGGCCTGGTTCCTTTTTCTAGTTTCTTAAGCTGGGAGACTAGATTGACTGGTATCTATTTATTTTTCCTTTTAAAGATAGTGTTATGTTACATAATTTATTGTTTTTTAAAAATTTTTTCATTCATCTCTATTTTCTAATTTCCCTTGTAAAGGTGTCTTTTTTGCTGTTTAGAAATGTGTTTAATTTCTACATTTTTTAATTTCCTAAATTTCTGTTGTAAATAATTTTTTTCCATTGCAGTTGGACATATATTTTATGATTTCAATCCTTTTAAATTCACTGAGACTTGTTTTATTGCCTAACATATGGTCTATATAGGGAAATGTTCATGTGCACTTGAGAATATGTATTCTGCTGTTGGGTTGAGGGTTCTATAGGTGTGTGTTAGGTTTATAGTGTTGTTGAAGTGTTCCATTTCATTGTATATCTGGTATCTAGTCCCCCCCCCCCCCAGAATGTTCCATATGGGTGATATTTGAATTTCTTTTATCACACCAAAAAAGTAACTTTTAAACCACCGTTCAAATTATACAATGCCATTTTCACCAAAGCAGTATTTTTTTTTTTAAATTAAATCTTTACTGTTCAGGAGAAAACTAAGATGGCGGCATAGGGAAACACCGGGAAATTGCTGCCTCCTACAACAACTTCAAAACAAAATAAAAAGACAAAACGAACATCATCCAGAACTTACAGGAAGGCTGGCGGAGTGGAAAATCTAAAACTAGAAGGAAAGAGAAAAGCACATTGAGGGTCAGGAGCTGCGGAAGTAAAGTGCAGAGGTACGGAGGCTAGCGCGCGGAAAGGGGCTGGTACCTGAGGACGTGGCTGTCTTTTTGAATTGGGAGGGAGTCACAAGCTCCCGACTGCTCTGAACTCCGGTTGCAGGAAGTCTCTGGAGACCCAGGACTCATACGGGGAGAAACTGGACTGTCTGGCAGCGGGCAGAACTCGGAACTCGAGGGCAGCTTTCCCTCAGAGGTGCTTGCAGCAATTACCGGGACACTGAGACGAGAGGCCCCTTAGGGCAGGGCTGAGAATCCGCCATAGCTCCTTGCTCCGTCCTTTGATTCCCTGAGACCCCGCCCCACCTAGGCTGTGGCAGAGGCTTTTGCATATGAATGCCCTGGCCATTTGCAATCTGAAAATTACCTAACAAGTTGCAGCTGGGCCAGACACACCCAGAACTTCCAAGAAAAGGCACAAGGCCCCACAGCAGCTTGCATTGCTTCACAGCTGGGCCTCATCTGGGCACCTCCAAACTCCAAAAAAGGAAGGGGAATCTGCAGTTCTCTTCATAGCTCCAACTGGGTAACCTCCAAGAGCCAGTGTACCCAGTGGTCAGAGGGGGACCATCCAGATTACAACTCCTCAGATCCATAAGGGACACACCCAGGGGGCAGACTCAGTGAGCACCAAAGCCCCACTGAAGCAAGTTTTGCCCCAGAAGGGTGTCTTCAGCACAGAAGTTCTCCCACTGCAGACACAGCCATTTCTCACTGCCAATTGGCCTGGAGGTCAATTCCTCCCAGTGATTTTACAAAAATCAAGCCATAACTACAACAAGACTGTGCACAAAGCCCACAAGGGGGTGCACCAAGAGTGTCCACCTCAGGTAATTGGGGAGGCTGAGCCACTGGGCCGTACAGGACACCTAGCACACAAAACAACTCTACCAACACAGGGAAGCATAAAAAAATGCGGAGACAAAGAAACAGGTCACAAATGACAGAAATGGAGGAAAGCAAACGACTGGATATATTGTTCAAAACCACGTTTATAAGGTTTTTCAAGAATTTTATGGAAACCGCCGATAAATTTAGTGAGACCCTCAAGAAATCTAGTGAGACCCTCGAGGATATGAAAAAGGACCAACTAGAAATTAAGCATACACTGACTGAAATAAAGAATAATAACAGCAGACAAGAGGATCCCAAGAATCAAGTCAAAGATTTGAAATACAAAGAAATAAAAAATACCCAACCGAAAAAGAAAAAAAAAAAAAACGATTCCAAAAATATGAAGATAGTGTAAGGAGCCTCTGGGACAACTTCAAGCGTACCAACATCAGAATTATAGGGGTGCCAGAAGATTAGAGAGAGCAAGATACTGAAAACCTATTTGAAGAAATAATGACAGAAAACTTCCCCCACCTGGTGAAAGAAATAGACTTACAGGTCCAGGAAGCGCAGAGAACCCCAAACAAAAGGAATCCAAAGAGGACCACACCAAGACACATCAGAATTAAAATGCCAAGAGCAAAAGACAAAGAGAGAATCTTAAAAGCAGCAAGAGAAAGACAGTCAGTTACCTACAAGGGAGTACCCATACGACTGTCAGCTGATTTCTCAACAGAAACCATGCAGGCCAGAAGAGAGTGGCAAGAAATATTCAAAGTGATGAATACCAAGAACCTACAACCAAGATTACTTTATCCAGCAAAGCTATCATTCAGAATAGAAGGTCAGATAAAGAGCTTCACAGATAAGAAAAAGCTAAGGGAGTTCATTATCACCAAACCAGCATTATATGAAATGCTGAAAGGTATTCTTTAAGAAGAGGAAGAAGAAAAAGGAACTCTTACCATTTGCCAAAGCATGGATGGAACTAGAGAGCGGATCATACCACATGATCTCACTCATGTGTGGAATATAATGAACAACATAAACTGATGAACAAGGACTGATCCAGAAACGGAGTGGCATTGATTGGACTGTCGGGCCTTGGAGGGAAGGTAGGGGAGGGTGGGGGTATGGGGGAAAGATCAACCAAAGGACTTATATGCAAGCATATAGGCCTAACCAATGGACACGGACAACGGGGGGGGGGGGGGGGGGTGAGAGCATGAGCCGGGGAGGGGGGGGTAGGGGGTAACGTGGGGATAAGGACACATATGTAATATCTTAATCAATAAAAAATATATTAAAAAATCTTTATTGTTCAGATTATTACATTTGTTCCTCTTTTTTCCCCCATAACTCCCCTCCTCCCAGTTCCCACCCCACCCTCCACCCTCACTCCCCACCCACTGTCCTCATCCATAGGTGCATGATTTTTGTCCAGTCTCTTCCCGCATCTCCCACACCCCTTTTCCCCCAAGAATAGTCAGTCCATTCCCTTTCTATGTCCCTGATTCTATTATAATCACCAGTTCATTCTGTTCATCAGATTATTTATTCACTTGATTCTTAGATTCACTTGTTCATAGATGCATATTTGTTGTTCATAATTTGTATTTTTACCTTTTTCTTCCTCTTCCTCTTCTTAAAGGATACCTTTCAGCATTTCATATAATACTGGTTTGGTGGTGATGAACTCCTTTAGCTTTTCCTTATCTGTGAAGCTCTTTATCTGACCTTCAATTCTGAATGATAGCTTTGCTGGATAAAGTAATCTTGGTTGTAGGTTCTTGGTATTCATCACTTTGAATATTTCTTGCCATTCCCTTCTGGCCTGCAAAGTTTCTGTTGAGAAATCAGCTGACAGTCGTATGGGTATTCCCTTGTAAGTAACTGGGTTTCTTTCTCTTGCTGCTTTTAAGATTCTCTCTTTGTCTTTTGCTCTTGGCATTTTAATTCTGATGTGTCTTGGTGTGGTCCTCTTTGGATTCCTTTTGTTTGGGGTTCTCTGCGCTTCCTGGACTTGTAAGTCTATTTCTTTCACCAGGTGGGGGAAGTTTTCTGTCATTATTTCTTCAAATAGGTTTTCAGTATCTTGCTCTCTCTAATCTTCTGGCACCCCTATAATTCTGATGTTGGTACGCTTGAAGCTGTCTCAGAGGCTCCTTACCCTATCTTCGTATTTTCGGATTCTTTTTTCATTTTGCTTCTCCGGTTGGGTGTTTTTTGCTTCTTCGCATTTCAAATCTTTGACTTGATTCTTGCGCTCCTCTGGTCTGCTGTTGGGTGTCTGTATAATATTCTTTATTTCAGTCAGTGTATGCTTAATTTCTAGTTGGTTTTTTATCACAACATCGAGGGTCTCATTAGATTTCTTGTAGATCTCATTAAGTTTATCGGCAGTTTCTAGAAAATTATTGAAAGACTTTAAAAGTGCGGGTTTGAGCTCTATATCCTCTATTTCGGTCATGTTTCTTTGTCTCCACTTTTTTTTTTTGTATTTTATTTTATTTATTTTTTAAATGATTGAGCCTTTTGTTTAGGCACTTTAAAAAATGTTTTCTTTTTCTTTTTCTTTTTTTAGAGAGAGAGAGAGAGAAAAAGAAAGAGAAATATCTATGTGAGAGAGAAATATCTATCGGGTGCCTCCTGCACATCCCTTCTGGGGATCGAGCCCACAATCAGAGCATGTACCCTGACTGGGAATCAGACCTGCAACCTTTTGATGCATGGGATGATGCTCAACCAACTGAGCCACACCAACCAGTGTGACATTTAATTTTATTAGCTCAGGCACCCTTGCTAAATCTTAACTAAAACTCTCAATAGTTTAACTGGCTGGCATAGGAACTATTCTTAATAACATTCAGGTACTTCCACTGGGAAGTAAATGGATCGTATTAAAAAATAACAGTACATAGGAAACTCATCTCATTGTCAGTCATGGAAATCAAAGAAGTAAATGGTTATGCCCTCACTTTATGAAATTCTAAATTCACCAAAACCCGATCTATTTTATCTACTCCAATAAATAATAATATATGATACATGGGAAAGGGATGTTTTTGTTGGGAAGGATTAAAGAATTTCTCTGTGATTGGTAACTTCTATTGTAATTGATACTGCTATAATTGGCTAGTTATTAATAACCAGAGGCCTGGTGCATGAAATTCATACACCGGTAGGGGGGTCCCTAGGCCTGGCCAGCGATCAGGGCTGATCAGGGCCTTCCAGCTGCTGGCCGGGGCCTTCCTTCATTCCGGGCCACACCCTGGTGGTCAGCGCACATCATAGCAAGTGATCAAACTCCCAGTCTCCCAGTAGAACTCCAGAGGGGACACTTTGCATATTAGCCTTTTATATATACACTAGAGGCCTGTTGCACAAAGAGATTCGTGCAATAGGCCTTCCCTTCTCCTGGCTGCAGGCACCGGTTTTCCTCCGGCACCCGGGACCCAGGCCTTCGCTCTGGCCAGAGCCGCCTTCTATCCTCCATCTTTACGGCCCTGACCGGAGCCGCCTTCTGTCCTCCGTCTTTGCAGCCCTGGTGAGAGCCGCCTTCCATCTTCCATCTTCGCTGCTCCGGCTCGCCTTCAGTCTTTGCTCCGCCGCTTGGAGCCTACGTATGCAAATTAACCGCCATCTTTGATTTTTGTTGGCAGTTAATTTGCATATCGAGCTGATTAGCCAATAGGAGGCTTATCGAAGGTACAGTCAATTATCCTGTTTGTCTATTATTAGATAGGATAGAATTGGAGCAAAGGAGAAGGCCAGACATTATAGGCATGTCATATGGGCATGTCAGGAAGCTGCAGCTTTGCATTACCCAGGGAACCACCAGCCTTTATTCCTTGCAGAAATGCTGGGGGAAGGGATCCAACAAAGAGAAGATACACATGTGCCCAGTAAAGTTGGGGTGATGTTGGGGTCCAACCCCAGCAGGTCCAGGGGTTCCCAAAGGTGTGGACGGAGTCGGCGAAGAAGAAATGGCATGGAGACAGCATTCAGTTAATCAGCAGCCTAGCCAGGTTCTCTAGTCAAGTTCTCCAGCTAGGTTCTGTGTCTCCACATTTTTTATGCTTTCTTGGTGCACCCCCTTGTGGTCTTTGTGCGCATTCTTGTTGTAGTTAAGCCTTGATTGTTGTAGGTAATACTGGAGGGGATTTGACCTCCAGGCCAACTGGCTATGAGAATCAGCTGTGTCTGCAGTGGGAGAACTTCTGTGCTGGATCTCTAGGGTGGTGCTAATCTAGCCTTTGCCTGAGGCTATCCGGCAAGTGCCTCTGTGCAGGGCTTGGGCGGGGCAGGTCCCGGGGGATCTACAGGGTGGGCGAAGCGAGCAGTTATGGCTGCTCTCAGTCCCGTCCCCAGGGGCTCTGCCTCTCAGAGTCCCAGCAACCACTGCAAACCTCGGAGAGAAAGCTGCCTTCGAGTTCCGACCGAAGCCAGACAGTCCCGATTCTCCCTTTTGAGTCTGGGTCCCTAGAGACTCACCCGGATCTGGAGCTCAGAGCCTGAGACTCCCTCCCGATTGAAACAGACAACCGCACCCTCAGCCGCCAGCCCGCTCTGCATGCACTGCGCACCTTAGTATTTGACTTCAGCACTGCGCCTCCTCTGAGTCTCGGTATGCTATTCTCTTTCCTCCTAGTTGTAGAACTTCCACTCAGCCAGTCTTCCTGTGGGTCTGGATGATGTCCGTTCTGTCTTTTAGTTGTATTTTTGAAGTGGTTGTTCGAGGCAGCAAACTCTGGCGTTAAGCTATGCTGCCATCTTGGTTTCCCCCATCTCTCAAAGCAGTATTTATCTGTGTCTTCAGACACTGTAGGAATGTTCCCATAGGATAGGGAGGAGTTCCTGGAATATAGCCCTTCCCCTGTGACCAAGCAGTGAGGGTGTTTGTTTCTAAATGTTCGTATGTATTAAGAGCTTAATACATGCCAGCTCCTACAGATGCAGAAATAGTTTGTAGATTGCCAAAATCCTCTGGTAGGTCCAGCCTCACTTGAAAAAAGTACTAAATCCTAAGTCGCCAAATAGCCTCAAACCACCGTGTCCAACTGCTCCACTTCTGCCCATAGAACCACAGGCTGTGGGGGCCAGAATAGACTGGGCTTTCCAGGCCATCCTCCTGTCCATTCCCAGTGCTGGTCACAGACAAGTCAAGCTACTTGCCCTGGTCAAATACCCTAGATACTTGGATCTCAGTGTGGAGGTCATGAGTTAATTGGTTTCGTGTGCTAAGCAATCCAGGTAATTCTAATGTGTAACGTTCGACACCCATCACTGGACACTTGCCATAGTCAGTTTTTGCCTCATTCTGATTTTGGCAAGTAAAGTTGTCAAGTTGTTGAGGAAAGCAGGCACCCAGAGCAGTGGAGTATGAAGCAGTAGCTAGTAGCTACTCCTGAATGCCAGGCCACATACAAGGCTGTATGATGGGAAGATCACCTGACCCCTCTGGGCCCATTACCTCTTGTATAAAGAGGTGCATGCAATGCCACAGACCCTCTCCCCCTCGATCTGGGCTTTACTGAAGGGCCGAAGGTTCCTCCGAGGACTGTTCTCCCCTGCCCAGAATCTGCCTTCTTGTGGAGGGAGGGTAGATTCCCCCTGGCATGTCCTGGAGGCCATTAGAGTGCACTTTAGGACAGGAAGGGCATGGGCTGGGGAATGCTGGTTACAAGACAGTAAGGTCAGTAAGAGGCCACCGGATGGGCTAGCTGGCCTGGAATTTGGGAGAAGCAGATGAGACTGAGCTTCCTGAGGGCCAGACCGACAGGCTGACGGAGCCGTGTCCCAGGCTGTTCCTCTCACGTCACTACTTGGTAGGTACCAATTCAACTGCAAGGCACACATTTCCCTTCCCTTGGAGATGTAACATGTGTTCATGCTAATGTAAATGAAGAGGTCATGCATGGGTGGGTTGGAGCCTGTGATGCGGCCAAAGGGGAGTTGGTCAAGGCTGGCCCATGCCCCTCTGGGCTCCTGCTTTAACCAGAGACTTGGGGTAAAAAACCCCAAGTGAACCCTTGTTCACTCTTGACCAAGTAACAGGGGCCAAGAGGAGCCACGTGAGCAGCCCTTGCCAGGTGCTCGCCCCGCACTTCTCTCCCTTTACATTGTAGGCATGGAGTTCCCGCAAAGATCTCAAAGTTCAAGGTCTTTTGATTTCTTCAGTCTTCTTGCAAGGGATGTCAGAAATGAAGTCAGCTACCAAAAGATTTGACAGCTCCCATTGTATGATTATATATTATTAAAAATATATTACATCAATAAATATTCTCTAAAAACAGTATACTAAAAAAAAAAAATCACACGAGCTAGCAGTGCTCAGTCTAGTACTTGGCGCTCAGGCAGGGTAAGTGCTGGCTGCTGGTACTGCCACACAGCTGAGGAATCAAGGCAAGAAGGGGACAGCCCTGGTCGAAGCCCTAGTGGGCAGTAGTACCCACCTCTACCTCAACTTCCGAGGGGCTGAGTAGTGTTTCACCCCAGGGGCTGGGAAGCACTAGGGGAAAGGACTTGATAAACAGAACAGAATATGGTTTTTTAACCTTTTAAAAGCATACAATAGGCCTGGCTGGTGTGGCTCAGTGGCTGTGTTGATCTATGAACCAGGAGGTCGTGGTTCGATTCCCAGTCAGGCACGTGCCTTGGTTGTGGGCTCGATCCCCAGTAGGGGGCATGTGGGAGGTGGCCGATCAGTGATTCTCTCTCATTACTGATGTTTCTCTCCCTCTCCCTTCCTCTCTGAAATGAATTAAAGTATATTTTGAAAAGTTAAAAAAAAGCATACAATGGGTGTTTTTGGTATGCTGTTCCACCTAAGATTTTATAAAGACTTCATTCCTTTCCCACAGCAGTGTGGCTGTAGCACAATTATTTAACAAACCTTACTGATGAACACAGTATGCTGTTTCCAACTTTCTTCTAGTAGGAACAATCCTGAGATGAGTTTAATTGTATATGTATCTTTATTCTTACTTTCTGCAAGAATTCACTCACTAAGATGAATTCTTATAAATAGGACTTACTGGGTCTAGGTTTTTAATACTTATTTTGACAGTTACTATCAAATTCTCTTCTAAAGTTCAACTAATTTAGACTTTCACCAATATGAGAGGCTACACTTTCTGTCACCCTCACCAAGACTGAGCATGAGCCTCCTGAATCAGTTCCCTATTTGTAAATTCTAAGAGACAAACATTACAGGGGAGTCGTCAGAATGTAGGTTTTGCCACACTGAACTGGGCTGGAAGGCTGGTCCTACCTCTGACCAGTTACCCACATGATCTGGGGTGAGTATGTCACACCTCAGGTTCTTTATCTAGAACAGGAATGGAAATATCTATGCTGTAGGTTTGGGTAAAGAAGCCATAAATTATAACTTTCTGTACAAATAGAAAAGTCTCTTAATACTGAATCAAAGATATAAATCACAGGAGCTTATATGGGATACAATATAATTCTAAATATGCAGAACTAGTTAATATATGCTAAAAATATGCATCTTTGAAAAAGAAGCAACAGGATGAGTGACACAAATTTCAGGAAATGAAAATGGCAACCTGGGGAGGGGGATGTGGATGTGACCTGGGAGGACACGGGCCATTTTCTAGTTCCTCCCTAGGAGTAGTTACACAGTGATTCGGCACTCTTTATACTGTACAAATGTTTTATGCTCCTATTTCACAAAAATACATTCATTGAGAAACTTCAGAAGTGAAGAATTTTGAGAAACATTTTAAATGTGTTAAGAAATATTAGTTTTATTTAACCAGTTTTCACAGCTGAATATTTATTCTATAAAAACTTTACAGATTGTACAGTTTATATATATTTCAAACTACTGAACAAAAAAGTAGGTCCCACAGATGCAAAAATACTGCACCAACCAATCCCAGGTAAAGGCAGGTTTATACACTGTACAGCTCTCCACGCAGCCAGGAGGCGGTCAGTTCTAGTATAAAATTTAAAACTGTACAAAAATAAGGTTTTGATTTTATTTCACTCTTCATACATTCAATATGATTGCAAGCGCAGAAGCCTGCCTAATGGCAGGCCTCTGTAATCAGGAATCGGCCCCACTCCTGAGAGCAGTGCGCATGTCTGTATACGTAGGGCACTCTTGGACACCACACTGTACTCAGTGTATTGTGTAGACATGAACCCGAAGACCAAGAACATTAAACATCGAATATAAGGTAGTTCTTTTACTTAAAAAGGAGTTTCTGCATTTAATAGTGTGCCAAAAGAATTTTAACTTATTAAATAAAATATATTCTAAGTGAAACTAAAAAATACAGTTTATAAACATAAAAATACTTTTTTTGGTGTAATACAGCAATCATATCTGCACATAGAAAACCAAAATTGTATATAAAGTAGCATTTCTCACCCAGCAACAAGAAGCATTGCAGTTATTTTTTCAAAAGGGTCAAAGACACTATTTAAACCCCACTAAGGCTAACTAATAGCTTAGATACCACACTTAGGCTGTTCCGTGAGTCACTAGGACTGCAAAACAAGCTTCCTTCCAGAGACAGTGGTTTCTCCATGTTAACTGGGTGAGAACCAGATATATTAAAAGAGAAGGAAAAAGCAACTGATTTTTTTTCAGCATAAATCCTAAGTGTACTTTAGTGTGGGGGCACATTCATCAGTGGATTTTTCATCAGAAATATCCTAAAAGGTAAGTCTTACTTTTGATTTGGACTTTTCATCTGAGTTATCTGTGCCTTCTTGGAGAAAAAAGCACATCTCAGATCCTTCTATATCTCTATTTGGGGCAGGGGAGATGAGGCTTTCTAGTGCCTCTTTAGAGTCTGTTCTAGAAGGAAAAAATAAGGAAAACAAACATTATCCCAGACTTTCCCTGCAACCCCAAACCAGCAAAACACACTTTCTTCTTTATACAGTACAAGCCAAAGATAGCAGAAATTAGAGCTGCAACGAGCAATCTAGTGCTCACCATTACACTCTCATACTTGTCTGAATATTAAGTATAAAATAATGATGTTTGGACAAAGGAGCTTTGTAATTATTTATTTTAAAGTTACAGTACTTAAAAACTCCTTGATAATAAATAGCTTGGATGTTTCAAGTCCTGCTTCCAAGCGTGAGCTAAGAGTGAACATGTTTCAGGCTGTGAGGATGGATTCAGGCACCTTGGAGCCACAGATGTCCTGCTCTTCAATTCCAGTGTCATCAGCAGGCAGCCTGCCAATCAAAACTCATCGATCTTCCTCTGCAAGTATTTCAGCATGGAGTCCATCCCTTGGGCGGAGCCCCAGATCTTCTTCAGCACTTCACACTCTCTCTCATTGGCCTGCTCCAACTCTGTCTTCATGTTGCAGCGTACAAGGGCTTTGGATTCCTCCAGCACCTGGACCAAACAACACAGTTAGTTAGCAGGTGTGTGTCTGCAAGCACTGGCTCCACTGCACCCCAAGTTTGTGTGAATAATTATCAAACTTGAGTAATGACCTATCAAAAAAAAAGCTACCAGCCTAACCGGTTTGGCTCAGTGGATAAAGCATCGGCCTGTGGATTGAAGGATCCCAGGTTCGATTCCGGTCAAGGGCATGTACCTTGGTTGCAAGCACATCCCCAGTAGGGAGTGTGCAGGAGGCAGCTGATCGATGTTTCTCTCTGATGGATGTTTCTAACTCTCTATCGTTCTCCCTTCCTCTCTGTAAAAAAAATCAATAAAGTATAAGAAAAAAAAAAAAGCTCCCAGACGTTTCTCACAATATACACCAGGCCTAATATATGTACAAAGTCTATTTTACACTAGGTATCAGACACATTCTCAAGGTCAAAACGGTTGTCAAGCTATTTCAAAAGCGAGCTGAACTGTCTGCTACTCCCTGCCTCTTCCCGACGCCAAGACCAGCCGTGGCCCACCCTGCTGTGCTGCATGAGCCCACTCCTAACTCTGGTGCTCCAGGGAAACGGGGAGAATGTCTGTTGAGGGGATTTTTAAACTAAAATTTAATTTTAATAATGAGGGCTGTTCATGTTTGGGATAGCTTAGAGCAGCAGTTTCCAACCTTTTTCATCTCATGGCAAACATAAACTATAAAATTCCACCGGTGGCACACCAAAAAAGATTACATTTTGCTGATCTGACAAAAAAAAAAAAGTATAATTTTAATTCACACTGGACAGCTATTGTGCTGGCTGTTCTCATTTTTTTATTTTAAGGGCAAAGAGATCAGTGCCCCTAATAGTCAGGTACTGCACGTTTTAAAAATTCTTGTGGCACACTGGTTGAAAATCACTGGCTTAGAGGGAAGTTAGATCAATTAACATCAAATAACATTTCACTTTATGATTTGGCAAGTGCAATTTTGTTAAAAGATTATCCAGTACAATAGACAAAACTTAGGGAAGAGCTATATAAATGTTGTTTTCTGGCAGACTTTACAGGATTAAAAAAAATAATCCTCACCCGAGGGCATGCTTATTGATCTTCGAGAGGGAGACAGCAGAGGGAGGGAGAGAGAAACATCAATTGGTTGCCTTCCTGTACTTGCCCTGACTTGGAATCAAACCCACAACCTTTTGGCCAGGGATATAGGGCAGTTTTAAGTTACTAAACTTGAGATTGAAATGCTTTCCTTTAATTCTTGGGCATTTGCAAAGGGAGGACAGGGTAAGCAGACTGAAGCACTGGCATCCATTACGGCTCCCGTCAGTATTTTCCATGAAGGTGGCTGTGCAGGGAGCGCTCAGGGAAATACTGTGAAAAGTCTGATCTCTCTGGAGGAAAAGGTCACGGCAAAAAACACACAAAAAGTCACACACTTAAGAGAACAAATTTGACGTACAACTGGATTACACGAGGCAAGCTCCTTAATGCGAACCATGACCTCTTGGGTGAAGGTCCCAGGCCAGAACACCTGCGAGACCAGGCCCTTGCCACACGCCTCCTGCGCTGTCAGCTTACGGCCACTGAGCAACATTTCATTTGCCTGAAAGGAAGAAGAGTTGACACTGATATGAAATATGAAATGTGATGGGGAGGCAGGCAGAAAAGACCCAACCCAGTAACTCATCCCTTAAAAATTCACACTGAGGATGGGTGTTTGAACGGCCTGGGCTGGGACCCCTTGCACACCCTCCAGGGCTGCAACCAACCCTCTCTAGAGCCTGTGCACTGAGCAGAAACCCAGCAAGGCACAGTCCACGACGCGGGCAGGAAGCAACATACCGGTCAGTGGGTTTTCAAAAAAATGAATGTAAAAGGCTTATTTTATGATGTAATACAGGATCAAATAGATAGCCAAGAAATCTAAATTAGAGAAGATCTGTTAGTTAATTTGAAGTCACTGGCATGTCCCTCTCTGCCTGCCTCCTCCTCCCAATGTATGCACTAATTTAAAACACAAAACAGTTTCCTGGGAAAATGAGGCCCAAGCAAAGCTAGAACATTTGCAATTTTAGGGACGTGAGCACATGCAGGCGGGGAGGTCCTGCAGGGGGATACCTGGGAGGAGACGACCAGGACTGAGAAATACCCTAAACGACCACTGCCTAGGAAGGTCTGACTATACGCATGACTCAATGGAGGGAGTGAACACTTGGTTGTGTGTGTGCGTGTGTGTGTGTGTGTGTGTGTGTGTGTGTGTGTATGAAACTGGCTTTAACTTTGTCCTGGATTCTACAGCACTTTTAAGGTCTCATCACAAATTTGCATGAATTTCATTATCACTCTAATGATAGGCTCACAGATGCTGAAGTAAGGAGAAAAGAGGAGAATATCTATCTGACAAAGAAACTGCACGATTCTAATGTCACAATTTCCTATCTTGCATGGTTAACCTTCCTGAAGATTCTGGTGGTCACAAAGAGCTTCTGAGCTCAGGTAAAATAGACTTTTGGTCAGTGTCTTTCTTTTCCAAAAGAAGCAAAATCATTGTTATGAAAAGACCTCAAAGTATTAAGTGTCTCTCTCAGTTGACAGTACCTGTGTACCTTCTATAAAGGCACCTCGATGGCCAACTGCACGTGAAATGCACAGTTTAGAGCAGCGGTCACAACCGGTGGGCCACGAGGTCTGAAAGGTTGGTGACCGCTGGTTTAGAGTATGCACACCAGAGCTGGCAGAGCAAATGTGCTGCTGATTCATCACCCATTTCAATATCGACAGAGATGCAAAGCAGCTGTAGAACAGGGTCTTCAGAAGGACTGCAAGGTTCTTAACACGCAGGACTCACTTTTGTCCCCAAGAGGAGCATGATTTGTCTAAGTCTTGGACAAAGCCATGAGTGTTTGAAGAGCCTGAAGATGTTCTACAAAACCCCCGAACAGCCTCCTCTCAGTAGAAAGGTCTAAAATAAACAATGGATTTAAAAATCTGACTTAATTTTATTGTTAGCTGTTAAGATCGTTCTTCTGAAGGAAAACAGTTCTTGATGAAATGACTTACTGAGAAGTGCTCTATGGACAGAGAATTTTCCATTCCTTGTATGCATTTCTTTTACTCTCAACATACTGTAAAGACAACAACACAACTAAATCACTTGGGTTAGTTTGAAGTATGTTTGCAGGACCAACCTGAACTACAGGGTCTTAGTTTGGGTAGGAAACACAAAGGACCTCGCTGGCCTGAGTGCATATGGGCAGTGGGAGTGACAAAGAGCAAGGCATCCTTCCTGCATTTCTTCTCCAGCACCTCCAGGAGGCCTCTCTGTCCTCCCAGTCATTTTGAAAGTATGTTTTGCCCACTGGAGGCCAATTTACTGCCCTACTACTATTCTCTCCTGGTCTTTCATTCCCTTTCCTTGATTCTCTCAGGCTTGAAGACAGGCAGCTGGGGCCAACAGCCCATCAGAACCATCCTCTCCTCCAGTGAGCGAGAGCCCACTAGCTCCCCACTGGCTGTCAATGGATGTGCAGGACATTTCTGAATCTACCCAAAGGACTGAATGTTGGGACTAACTCAAGGTTGTTAAATGCTTTCTCACCAAAATACAGGTGGTGAGTTGGTTTAAAATATACTTATCAAGTAAAACCATTAGGAAAAATTCCCTTGGTAAGATTAGTAGGATTAAATATACATAAGTTGAATGGATATGTTCTTATACACTCCATTTCCAATAGTTTTAAAAATTGACTCAATGTGGTCAAAATTGTCCAACTGTTTTAAAAAAGTTATAGTGTAGCTATGCAGACAAATGATAAATGCCAAAGGATAAGAAAGTATTGAGTTGCAGTATAGGTCACATGGGATATGGCATGTCGTACTCTAGTACAGCTATTTTCAACCTTTCTCATCTTGGCACACAAACTAAAATGTTTTTGCCGATCTGGCCAAAATAGGTACACTAGAGTGGTGTGTTTCTTCACCATCCTGGTCAACTGAGCCAGGAATAATACATTAGTTAAAATTTTCCTGGTGTGTTAGCCATGACTGGATTTAAGGCTTGCTCTTTGAATAGATAAGTGTCTTACAGGTTGACTGCTTCCTGTTCAAGTTTAGCCAAAAAGATCACATTAAGAAGTATGGTAAGAAAACCTGACGGGCTTGGGTGGGAGGAACCAGGAAGCTTCAAATCTCAAGGAGGCATAGTTTGGCAGTGGTTCTGCCACTTACTCCCTCGGACCAGTCTCTAACCTCCTCAAAGGGGAGCTCCTCACTGCAAACTCAGGGCAAGGCTCTCAGAGCCAAGAGCTGCCAGGTTTACAAATGGGCGTGTTGTCATCTTTGTGGTTCCCTCAACGGAGGCTCCTCAGCTGTCAGTCACAGGGCCCAACACTTTCCTGAGTGTAAAGGCTCACAGGGGTGGTCCTTGAGACAGGACCGGGCTTTGCAGTGTCTGGCTCAGCGTGGGCAATCCACGAATGTTCACTGGGCCCAAGGAGGACTCACTGTAGAGCTACCTGCATAGCTGTGACTACAGCCTGGCTCCAAGATCTCTCTCCCTGCAGCAGGTACTACAGAAAAAGGTAGTTTTCCCAGCTTGTTTACCTGCATGTTCTTCTTATCCTGATAATATGATCCCTTTAGCTGTCGTCCTGCAGTTTTTCACATAGCAAGTGGGGAAAACCAAACTTGTTCTAGGCTTGCCTCAGGCTCCTGAAATCACATACACTAAGAGCTCATGAAAGGAACTGTACCATTTGGGTAGCAGTCACTTTCAACAAGAGTTGTCACAATACAACTCACCTCATCAATGTTCACTCATGTTTTGTGTAGGGGTTTTAGTCAACTACTCCAAAAAAAGTGCAGAACTTACACTGTGTGCCGTTTAGGCTCTTTGCTTCAGCTTTATTTAGAGCAGGATTTCTCAACCTGGGCATGAAGATACTCTGGCCGGGTAAAGACACTTTAGTGTGGAGGACGTCCTGTGAGTTGTAGGAAAAACTACATCTCCTCTGTTGTGACACCAAGTTCCTAGACATTGCCTCATGCCCTCTAGGACTGGAGGATGAGGCAAACCGCCCTGGCTGGAAACTGCTGCTCAGGTTACACCGGGAGGTCACAGGAGAAGCAAACAATAATGACTTTCAAGACTTGTCCAGCGGGGTCAAAGGTGAGGGAGTCAGGAGTAGGCATTCACTTTGTACTACCTTCAAGCTACTTATGAATTTTTCTGAGCTCTGTGGACCCAAGACCGCTACCCCTTAGCAGCATTTGGCCCAAGGGCTCCACTTCCAAGCTACCTTTGCCCAAAATGTGTTCAAATGTCAAGTTTAATACTTTCCCCATAAAAAAAATGGAGACAACTTGAGGTGAACACTGATATGTCACTCAGAGCCACTGGCCAGGAGCACTATCAGCAGGCAACTCCCTGCGAGAGCTCTGCAGGCAGCCTCTCCCAGGGGCAGGCCCATCTTGGGGCTGCTGCATCCAATGGGTGTGGTGAGGGTACCTGGAACAACTGTGATGGCCACATATGCCCCAGAGTCTACCATGGGCTCAGCTAGGGCATCATCCGAACTGCACCACAGCTCACCTTTGCCCTCCACCCTACCCCGTTTCCTCTCTGCCTCGCCAGAGGTTGATACCTAATCCATGTCCTGCTTGCCATAGTCACCTGACCTCTGCTTCCATAGAACTACCTTGTGCCAGGTGGGAGTGGAAGCGGTATGAAAAGGATTTATTGCTCCCTAGCTGGCTGGCAATGAAGACCTTCTCACAGGTAATGGGACAGTAACTGCTAGTTGCCACTGACACTGAGGGATTCCCGGATAGCAAGATGGCAGAGAGAGTTGTGACCCACATCCAGACCCAGGACTTATCAGAGTGGCCAAGCTCCAGGCAAGGTTGATCAGCCACACACAGAAGGTCTGTTTGGCTATGTGAGGAAAAAGAGGGAGGGTAAACTTGGTATGGGGACTTCTGGGTGGATGCCCCCAAACTCTGAACCCTAGACTCCTCTGAGCCCACATAAACGGCCCACTCATCTCCATTCAGAACAGGTGCTGCCCCCTTGTTTGAAGACAATGCAGAAATCTCTCTTTATAGGACTGCATCACTTCCCTTAAGCCCTGCACATCCCCTCTCTTGGCCATCAGGCCTGTAACTCACCTATTGCCCAGAAGAGCTGCATGACAAGAGCTAGAAAGTGCTGGTGGAGCTGGGGGAAGACAAGGGACTGAATTCTGAGTGTTCTTCTTGACCAGGGGGTAAACCACCGGGTTGGACAGGGGAGCTTTCCTGAACTACAAGACTTAACATGCTGGCAAGTGCCCCAGGAGAGGCTGTGTGGTCTTGCTGCTGGGATGGCTTCTAAAGTATGGAGAAAGTAATAAGGGTCCAGGCCAAGTGAAGCTGAAATGCCAGAACCGCTGTAGCCGACAGTGGAGAGGGTAGGACAAGATGCCATGAGGAGCTTATGGCAATGTCAGAGAGATGATCTCAATGCAGGTCCCTGGGGCTCTGGAGCAAGGCCATGCCTTCTAGCAGAGAAGTATATACCTTTTAAAAAACAGTTCTAGTGTGCACACCAGGCCCTGGTAGAGAAAGAACACCTAGCCATGGACACCAAGTGAAATGTCCATCATATGCTGAGCTATCAGGCCCATCAAGGTCTAAGGGTCAGCCAGGGCCAGTGGCAGGTGCACAGCTGGGAACAGGCACAAACACCAGAGAGCATAGGCGAGATGCATAAGCGGGTGGCCCAAACCCACAAGTCACACACCACTGCTGTACCAGTGCCCCCCCTCAGTTAACATCCATGGCTGAATGGGGGATTCCCTGCGAACAAGCTTGGTTTATGGGTGGCCTGGCTCAAAAGAACATGGGAGGGGGATGCTCTGAAATGGGGGATATGCCTGGTCATTCATCTGGTGTAACAGAACTTCATCAGGGTTAGAATCCAGAGTGAGTAGGGTAGTGGTGAACAGTCTGGCTGGCTGGCCAGGGTCCTGGAAAACTGGGGACACAGATGTCTAGGGTAGAGGCATATAGATATGTGACTGGGGAAGGGCATAGACTGCTGGCACGCCAGTGTCCACCAGAGAGCACCCACCACGAAGAGGAACTAAACTACGTAAGAAAGGTGACACTAGCCAGTGCCGGTTGTCTGGCCACGCCGGTGCTGGAGCTCAACAGCACAGGCTCTGACTTATCAAGGCTGGCTCAGCTACTGTTGTGGCTGGACATCAAGCCTTCTAGTAGCAGACACCAGTGCCAAGCTACCTGCTTGGCATCATTCCTGAGACAATTAGCCAGCCAGGCATAAATTGACTGTTTACAGCAAGCATGTCAAACTCGCAGCCAGGGGGCCGCATGCCACATTTCTTTAAACGAGGCATGTGGCCCGTTGGCCGCAAGTTTGACATGCTTGGTACAGGAACAGATGCTTACTGTGGGTGTGGGTTTGCTTTCCTGCCTGCAAGTCCTCAGGCGACCTCACTCTGAGGCTCATGGGGTGTCACAGAACACAACGCCAGACCAGAATAGCCTCCTCCCAGCAAAGGAGGTGTGGGAGTGGGTCCTCTGGCGGAGTCACAGTCAACACCTGCAGAAGCTGCCAGTCCTAGGAGCACTGGGATGACCCGCAGTATGAGAGTAGCACCAGCCAGCAGGTGTGCTCCAGGAGGATGGGCACCGTCTTCCAACTCACAGTATACACAATGCAAAGACCTTGATATTGTACCATGTTCACAACAGGAAGAACACAAGCCTGGGAGAGAAAGGGTGGAAGTAGGAATGGCTGCACTTATGATCCCTCCCAATGATCTACTGAGGGACATTGTGCTTCCTCTCCTCACATCTCTGGGCGCTGCTGGCCCAGAGGGGGCACGCTTTGCTGGCAGACACAACAAGGGTCCCAGAGAACCTGAAGCTCTGACCACTGCCTGAGCACTTGATGTCTGAGCCCAGGTCCAGCAGGTGAGGAGGGGATGTGTGGAATCCTGAGGCCCACCAGGAGCCCCTTCCTCCTTCCCTGCCAACTCCAGCTGAGCAGGACATGATGACCAGGCTTCAGGCCTCTTGGGGACCAGTGACCTACCACCAGGGCAGCACTGAGGCCGGCAGAGGTGGTGAGGGGGGTGACTTAACACAGGAAGGGAGAGGATGAGGTGAGGGAGGACTAAGACCAGCTATGGCAGGGCGGCTGCAGTTTGTCATATTAAGCCCTCTCCTCCTTTACATTCCTTGATTTAAACTATTTAAAACTTTCTATTTTGGGAATAATTTTAGACTTATTGAAAGATTACAAAAGTAGTATAGAGAGTTCTTGTCAACCCATCACCCAGCTCTCCCTTAACATTAACATCTTATAGGACATTTTACAGTGACCAAAACCATAAAATTCCCATTGATATAATACGATGAATGGAACTACAAATCCTGCGCAAATGTTGCCAGTTTTCCCACTGCTGTCCTTTCTCTGATCAGGATCCTGAGAAGCCACACTGCACTGAGCTGTCAGTTCTTCTTGGCGTCCCCAGTCTGCAAAGGCTTCTCAGTCCTTCAGCGAGTTCTCCGACTGTGGCAGAAGGGCGCTGCTCTGCATCTATAGATGTGCCACACCTGGACTGCCTGGCACTCCCTGGATGAGACTGAGGCAATGCACATCTGGCAGGACTCCAGCAGGCTGACGCGATGCCATTCTCCGTGCAGCACATGAAGGCAAACCACAGCCGATAGGCCTTGTTTCTGGTGAACTTTAATCTCTCAGGAAGGAGGTGTCTGCAGGCTTCTCTACTTGAAAGTTACTAATTTTTCTATCGTAAATAAAGCGAGGATGCAAATATCCTTCTTCTCATGGTACTTTTACTACCCACTAATTTTAACATCCACGTAGTTCTTGCCTGCAGCAGTTACCACTGTCTAATCCTCTTCCTCTACGTCTCCCCCAGGAAGAGAGGACTCTGGAACCTGGAGGAACTGCCCCCTGCAAACTGAAGAGGCAGATCCAAGGGACAAGAGGTGGGCTGTGGCGCATGCAGAGATGTGCCGCTGAGAGCCACTACAGGGAGGTCTTGCTGCCCCAGCTGCTGGCAGTGCCATCAGCAGACATCCATTAGCTCCTGAGGGGACTTCCCAGCTGCAGAGAGCCACCTGTCCATGGGCACAGCCCACACTCAGTGACAATGGACATAAAGGAAGCAGCCACTTCGGTCCACTGTGGTACATCTATTAAGAGGCCATATATGCCCCGTGGGATAGCAGAAGCTTTGTTGGGCCTGCTCACAGTTCAATTTCTCCCCCTATCTCTTCCTTGTCCCTTCAATAGGTATTGGCTACTTAACTCCACTTAGCATCTGCTTTTGGAGACACTACAGGAATACCTCAGAGACACTGCAGATTGGGTTACAGACCATCGCAATAAAGTGAATATGACAATAAAGCAATTCACATGAATTTGTTTCCCAATGCACATACAAGTTAAGTTCATACCATACTGTAGTCTATTTCACGTGCAATAGCAGATGTCTAGAGACAATGTACATACTTTAATTTAAAAACACTTTATAGCTAGAAAACTCTAACCAGCATCTGAGCCATCAGCAAGTCATTATCTTTGCTGGTGGAGGGTCCTGCTCAGTGTTGACAGCTGCACACCAATCAGGGTGTTGGTTGCTGAACGTGGGGGTGGCTGTGGCAATTTCTTAAAATAAGACGAGACTGAAGTTTGCCACACTGACGGACTCTTGCTTTCATGAACAAACTGACTCTCTGTAGCATGTGATATTACTTGATAGCATTTCCCTAGAGTAGAACTTCTTTCAAAACTGGAGTCAGTCCTCTCAAACCTGCTGCTGCTTCATCAGCGAAGTTTATGTAGTGTTCTACATCCTTTTCTGCCACTCCAACCATTTGCACAGTATCTTCATGAGTAGATTCCATCTTAAAAAAACCACTTTCTTTGCTCATGCATGAGAAGCAACTCCCCATCCATTAGAGCAGCGGTTCGCAACCTGTGGGTCGCGACCCCTTCGGGGGTCGAACGACCCTTTCACAGGGGTCGCCTAAGACCATCGGAAAACACATATATAATTACATATTGTTTTTGTGATTAATCACTATGCTTTAATTACGTTCAATTTGTAACAATGAAACTGGGGGTCACCACAACACAAGGAACTGTATTAAAGGGTCGCGGCATTAGGAAGGTTGAGAACCACTACATTAGAGGTTTATCATGAGTGCAGCACTACAGTCACTTCTTCAGGTTCCACTTCTAACTCTAGTTCTCCTGCTATTTCCACCACATCTGCAGTTACTTCCTCCATAAGGGCTTGAACCCCCAAAGTCACCCATGAGGGTTGGAATCAAGTCCTTCCAAACTGTTAACGGTGATATTTTGACCTCCTCCCAGGAATGATAAATGATCTAAATGACATCTAGAATGGGAAATCCTTTCTAGAAGGATTTCAATGTACTTTGTATGGCAGCTATAGCCTTACAAAATGTATTCCTTAAATAGTAAGACTTGAAAACCAAAATTACTCCTTAGTCTATGGGCTGTAGAATGGCTGTGGTGTTAGCAGGCATGAAAACAACGTTAGTTTCACTGTACATTTCAGTTGGAGCTCTTGGTTGACCAGGTGGATTGGCAATGAGCGTAATATTTTGAAAGAAATCTTTTTTCTAAGCAGTTGGTCTCAACAGTGGGCTTGAAATATTCAGTAAACCATGTTGTAAATAGATGAGCTGTCATTTAGGCTTTGCTGTTCCATTTACAGAGCACAGGCAGAGTAGATTTAGTATAATTCTTCAGGGCCCAAGGATTTTTGGGGTGGTAAGTGAACATCGGCTTCAACTGAAAGTTACCAGCTGCATTAGCCCCTCACAAGAGTCAGCCTGTCCTTTGAAGCCAGACATTGACTTCTCCTCTCTAGTTATGAAATCCCTAGATGGCATCTTCCTCCAACATAAGGCTGTTTCATCTACAATGAAAACCTGTTCAGTGTGGCCACCTTCGTTAATGATCTTGGCTAGAGCTTCTGGATAACATGCTGCAGCTTCTACATCAGCACTCGCCTCTTCGCCCTGCACTTTCATGTTATCGAGGCAGCGTCTTTCCTTAAACCCCAACCTCTGCTGGCTTCAGACTTTTCTTTGGCAGCTTCCTCACCTCTCTCAGTTTCCACAGACTTGAAGAGAGTTAGGGCCTTGCTCTGGATTAGGCTTTGGTGTAAGGGAAAGCCATGGCTTGTTTGATTTTAAAACTTCCTACATATCAGCAATAAGGTTATTTTGCTTTTTTATCAGTTGTATGTTCACTGGAGTAGCATTTTTCATTTCCTTCTAGAACTTTTCCTTTGCATTCATAGCTTGGCTAACTGATGCAAGAGGTCTAGCTTTTGGCCTATCTTGGCTTTCAACACACCTTCCTCACTAAGCTGAATCATTTCTAAGTTCTGATTTAAGGTGAGACAAGTGTGACTCATCCTTTCACGTAGAGTGTAGCTTTTAGGTAATTAGGTATAAAAGACCCTTCCAGCGCAAACTCTGTTGTATGGGTTACAAATTGGGTATTTACTAATAGTGGATGTCAATATTAACTATGTAGAGATACAGATTTCTCACTGAATGAGGTCCTTCTCTAGAAAATGAGATTGAACAGTGTCCATAGATGTTCTATAAAACCAATATGAAAATGTATGATTTCATGAATTAAAAAATATAAGTTAATGAACAAGAAATGAGTTACAAGTGTATTTGATGAAAAGTCCCCATACATGACACCCTGTATATATTAGGAAACCAATAACCAAATTAGATTTCTTCAGGAAGTTTTCTAAAATGATTTTTTAAAACGAGGTACTCACAGATGCTCCTCCCATAATCTTGGGAAACATAACGGTGGAACAGCCATCTGGACTCTGTCCGAAGGTAGTATAGGGTGTTTGAAACCAAGCCTTTTCATTGGCCCAAACCACATCACAAAGAGGCAATATGGATGCTCCTAGTCCAATGGCAGGGCCATTTACTGCTACAATAATAGGCTTCTTAAACTGAATGAAAGTATTCACGAAGTTTCTAAAATGAAAAATAAATGGGGAATTACTCAAAATATTATGTATTTGAGCAACAAAAAACCCCACTATTATGGAATTCAATTTATTAGGATGTAAACTCTGTGAAAATTATGAGTTGAGATTTGTTGAAGGCCGTCCCTCAGGAGTTGTGGCCCACGGATTTATTTGTTGTGTGCTAGAAAGGCTTACTGATACCCAAGCTGCCATGTTGGAAGTGGCTGTTGCAACAGGACCTATCTGAAGATGATGGGCAACATACAGCCTGAGGCTGCTCTTACATTTGCAGTGGCTCATGGGCTCTATGACCAGTATGTTTTTTCCCTCAGCCTTCCTTCCCTTTAAGACACAAGAAGCCCAATAAACATCATGAGCTTCAGATGACCAATCTAGAAGCTCTCACAGAGAAAACCTAGCACAGGGCATACTATTAACACTGTCCAATGTTGAGCAAAGACTGGAGGATTGTGGTCAGGAACCATGGGGTTGGGATCTGGACTGGATTATGTGATTTTAGACAGCTGATTATTTGGAAACAACAGATATTTCCTGAGTTTATATAGGACTAGACTGAATGCCATTGAGGATATAGAGACAAGAAGCTTACAGGCTGGTTTAAAATATGAGATTCAAACAAGAAGAGCAGAAACCATAGACACCATTCTGAACTTGACTATGTGTTGTGGAATACAATTAAAGCAGGATTTCAGAGGAGAGTGAGACTAAGGGTAGGATGGCCTTCACAGAGGATGGGACATTTTACAAAACGGAGCCAAAGCTATTTGTAGATTTGTTTTAGGTTCAGGCTGGAATAGTAGGCTGCTTGAGGGTAGGTTGGTGCCATGCCATACTGGGAATGTGCACCTTCTCCACCACTAGAAGCTCTTTTTATGCTCAGAGGTTGCTTTTTTGTTCTGCTTTAACATGGGTAAGAGAAGGAAAAATACACACCAAAGTAAGTACCCAATAATTCCTTTAAGGCAGTCTTAGCTACAGATCAGAATCACAGAATTCTAAATTCTAAATCTGACCCCTATCTTTGGGTGTTCTCTACCATTCAGCAATTTAAAAGCTAGAGCATTCTGTTCAGATTTTCTCTGAAAATCATGATTTGGCATCTTAGATAGTACCCCTGCTCCCCACTGACACAGAGGGCCATATATTTTTTCGAGGACGGGTTGGGGGATGAGTATGTGTGTGCATGTGTAGAACAGGAAAAAAGGAGGGACTGTATGCAGAATTTGGCAGTTTGCAAGCCTAGCTCCATAAACTGTTCTTAAAGGTACCCATAGTCATAGACCTCAGCCTGGTCCCCAAAATTTGCTGAATCTTTTTCTTGAATGAAAATAAATTCATTCAAATGAATGAGGTGCACTAAGACTTTTTAAATGAGAGCATCTAAGGCACTGGTAGAAAGATCACACTGGGTTTTACTGATACAAAGAGAGCCAGGCAATCTTTTAAATAGGTCCTTGAAATAACTGTTGACAATCTACATGAAGATACTTGCATGTCTTTCCACTTTCATCTACCTCATATGAACATCTGGAAACTACGAATGGGATGGTAGATTAACATGGAAAAAATGATCAAAATAGTGTAATAAATTCTATAGAGAAATGGTAAAAGGAATTAATTATTCCATGTAGCAGTGTTTTCTCTCTCTACATGTTTGGATAAAAGAAAAAAGGTTCTAAGATAGATATTGCAAAATCAAAGCTTGTATTTTTAACAAGCTGGAGAAATATTTTTGGAACTGGATCTCCCACCCCTTGGTGCTGCTTTAATTGTTATTTTTGCTTGGAATGATAACTTAATCTGAAAGCCATAGCTGTTTCTGAGAAGGGGATGAATTTAGCCAGCACCCTCTGGGGTGAAGATATGTTCCCTTTTCAGAGAACACAACCTGGACCTTTGTGAACACATCCTAGAGTGTAAACTCTAGGAGGCCAGAGATGAGCATGGTTCTCAGATAAATTGGTTTTGTTTAAAAACACAAAAACAAAACAAAACTTTATCAAGTTGCTTTTCTGTTTAGTATAAACTTCCCAGTCACTACCAGAAGTGGGGATGCGGAGCTGCCTTCAGGGCTGGGGATGAAGCTCCAAGGGCCTGGCATTCAAGGAGAACCTGTTTTCCTTGCTTTTGCAAGTTATTTTAAAACAAAATCAAAATGCATGGATGTTCAAATATGCTCAGCTCAATGCAACATATTGAATTTAAAATTCAGTTTCCTTTGAATTATCTGCAAATTGAATTAAAGACTGTGTGGGTATGACAACGAAGGAAATATCATTGGCCACAAATGGAGTTTTAAAAGACTTATAATTAAACAAAATAAAAATTCTATCCATTCTTTTGAAGAACATTTAACACTTCACAGACATACCAAAGAGTTAGAAACTCACATAAACCCACTACTCTAGGAACTGTTTGAGGGAAATGAGGTCACCAGATCTGAAGTTTTAGTAGCTCACTGCCCCATCTCAGCTGAGCTCTCCCTTCATAGTGAATATATAGAACAGGGCTGAATGGGGGAGCGGCTGGTTCTAGGGGCATGCTTACTCACCGGCCTTGTTCTTTACCCAGGTCTCTGTCTCGCTCTGTGGTGGTAGAAGATGCCCCCCCTCTGGGAAGAGAAGGCTCCCTGGTCTTTCAGTTCCCAAAGATTTCAAAAGCCTAACTTTACAAACTGACTCATAATAATTTTATCACTAATGTACCAAATATTTTTATTACAATTTATTTGTAAGCTGTTTATCACCAATAATTCTGATAACAGAATTAGCGGCAGTAGATTCCTGACAAAGCTAATGTTTAAATCTAATCTTATTTCCTACTTTTCTTTTGGAAACTTGCTATAATGACATTCTTTGCCCCAAAGTTTTAAGAAATCAAGACAAGATACCACAGAAACAAAAAAATACACACAGCAATAGCTTTATGTGTATAGGCTAATTTTATACATATAAAACTTAACTGAAATGCAAATGAGCAAGAGTAAAAGTTAAGTGAATCTGGTGTAACTAATTATTTTTAGGATCCTGCTAGTGTACATTAAGAAAAATTCACAATGACAAAAATATATTCATTTCTTTAAAGAAGACCCAAGTTAAGTTTCCCTAAAGCAGGATTTGACTTTTCCCTAGAATACTGATTCAGTTCTTATGAGGAGTGAGGAGAGTGGGAAGGTCAGGAGAAAAAAGTGGGGGAGTGGGTAGTTGATGAAAATAAACATTTAGCATTACCTAGAAGTTTAACAAATGAAATCTCTCTAATCTATCTCTCCTCTGCTTTTTCTAATCCCAACAATATGAGCCTTAGCCTTGACAAGAGCAATTCAACCCTGGAGGAATGGGCTGGGATTAGGGTTGAGGCACCAACAAGATTTAGAAATGGCGCACTGGGAAATACCTGTGGGGTGAAGTGAGCCAGCACTGAGAAGCATTGGCTGGCAAGGTCTATTTTCTTAACAGAGCAGATCTCCCCAAATCACAGTATTATGTGTAAAATCAGTGTGCTCTTACAAAAAACATGCGGTCACCATCTAAGACATGTTTTGTACCAGAAAAATAAAAATTAAGTTCACTAGTTCATCCTGAAAAGAGAATGGACTTAACAATTAGGATTGTCTTAGAGGTACTGACAATCTCTCAAGGAATCACATGGATGGTCAAGCAGTTTAATTTCAAACTGAATAACAAGATGGTCCCATCTAGCATTCTACAAATTTGAAATTATTTAGGAGACTAAAAATAACACTTGAAATGAAAGTATTTTTGAAAAACTACTATATGATAGCTTAAGAAATGGTAATGTTCAAGAAGACTAAGAAATAAACAATGCCCTGTATACATGTATATACCATATGAGAAAACATAATTTTGAAAATCATTAAAAATGTTATAAAAGGCCAAAGTAATGCCCGACGTGTGGAGATCTGTCAGAGAGAGATGCCACACGCAACTCCAGACCTACCAAAACAGAAGCGCACTCTACCAATCTTGACATGCACTTCTGAATGGATTAGGGACCACAAAGCTGTGTCCCCAAGGTCACTGCTTAGGGTCTCAGCCACATGAAGCCCAGTAATTATCAAAAGAGGCCCAATGTCAACTCTCCAAATACCTAGGGATTTTAGAGACGACCCAACCAACTTTATTGCCATTTTGCAAATCTGTGACTCTCTAAGTTTTCATCTTTCTGTAAATAGCAAAGGGTCCTTAACGACTCACTTAGGGACATGTCATTTTAGGGAGGTGTGTGGGGAGCACTCTTGGTTGGTGACTCGGCTTCATTCACTTTAATCTTTACTCAAGGCTTTATTTATTTATTTATTTATTTATTTATTTATTTATTTATTTGAGGAGACAGACAGACAGACAGACAGACATTGATGTGAGAGAGAAACATGGACTAGTTGTCTCTCATATGCACCTCATCCACGGACCAAACCCGCTACCTAGGTATGTGACTGGTAATCAAACCTTCGAGCTTTTTGTGCATGGGATGCCACTCCAACCAACTGAACCACACAAGCCAGGGCTGGGTTTCATTCACTTTAAATAAATAAGTACATTTCACTATGGAAAATTAGATACTTTAAATACATATAGTAATTAGCATGAGAAATGAGGGACATAAAATATATGCACCTGGACATGCTTATAGCAGAATTATGTGGTTCTAGGAAAAGATTTTCAACTGTTAAGATATAGTAGTGGAAAAATCCAAAAACAGAAACAGCGAAAATGGAAACATCTAGTCATATTATTAAATGAAAAAAGGAAGTTGTAAAACAACACTGTATAATTCCATTTATTTAACAGAAATAAAAGTAAAGCTTTATTGTGTGTGTGTGTGTGTGTGTGTGTGTGTGTGTGTATGTGTGTGGAATACATATTTAAAAATGTTTAGAAAATGGTTGGGGAAGACATACAAATGAACTGTAGATGGGGGGTGAGATAGAGGAAACTTTTACTTTTTACTCTATGTTATAGTTTTATGTGTCGCTGACACTCAGGATAAATTTGAAAAAGAATGTGTAGTGCTTATACTAAAAAAAAAACACAACAAAACTTTTCGTGTGATATTATGAAACTGGATCATCACAAAGCCTAGACAATTTATTTTAGAGTCAAGCAAATATAAATCATTATGTGAAAGAGAATGCATCTTTATTTAAGGGGCGAAGACAGAACACACTCATATGGCAAATAATGTGGCTATATGCTATTGTATACTCTAATCATTAAATGTTCCCTGAGCACTTCACAGGGTTTGAGCCAGACTTGAAATCAGTTATTTGCTCAAGGCAAGTAGTAACGTATGCCAGGCCCACAGAAAAGATAGATGATTTAATTACTTTTACTACTCGTGTCTCCCAGTGGAAGGAGATGTACATTTCATTCACAAGCTTGTTTAAGCCTGTCCTATCAGCCATTGGTAACTAAAAGCAAAACACTCAAACCAATGTTTTAAAAATGCCATTCATGCATACCTGATAGCTTCAGCCATTTTAGTGCTTTCTCTTTTTCTGTCATCTGTTAAGCGCCGTATGAAATAAAGAAAGTCGAGACCGCAGCAGAAGACGCTGCCCACTGCGCTGAGCAGCACGAGCTTGCTGTCGTCGGCAGCAGCCGTGCTCAGTGCGCTCTGGACTTCTTTCATTACCTGAAAGTCACCAAAAATTAAAGTGGCAAAGAGTATTTTTGATACAGAATCCTAAAAGCATTTCATTGTGGAATATCTAGATCTACAGAAAGTAGATTTACAGCCTAATACTGTTCCCTGTATCTACCACAATTTAAAATAACTCACAAATTTCTTATTTCTGTAACCAAAGATTGGGAATGCTAGCCAGAAAGTATAATTGGAAAGACATGTGAATCTAAGTTACCTTAATATCCCAGTCATTGTGGCTCTCACAAGATACGGCAAATTACATATTATGTCCACTTGAAACAGCAGTTGACACATTCAACCATTGAAAGAAACCAGTTCAGTTCCCTGGGTTTTGTTGTTGTTGCTGAACACCAGCCTGCCACACTTGAGACAGAAATCCCAATAGTGTGGTGCTTAAGTGCATTAGGTGCTAGGATCTGAGCATGGAGACTGTTAGAAAGGCACAAAACCATTTGGAATCATCTCTGCAGCATTTACAAATAACCAATGAAGGGGCTCTGTAGTCTGAAAGTGGACTGGGAACCAGTGCCGAACTGGTTTGTCATGTGACCGTGGCCAGATATACAAACTTGATGCAGTTTGGTTTTCTTGTTTGGGAAAAACTTGACCTCGCTGCTCACAAGTGGAAAACAAGCAATTACCAGAACTTTAAATTTTAAATAAGGTACAATGCAGGTTCAAATACTTCTGATTTTAGATATTACTAGAACCAAGGTTATCTATTTAGGTCAAAGAATTAAACCTTTGCAAGCATTAGTTTCCCTTAATCCTTGAAAACTAACTTTACCAGGTACTACTAGTAGTGAACATGTGTTGAAATTGTTGTAGGTGTTAAGCTCCACTTCCATGCTGAAGATTGACTGGGAATGATGTTAAAATACTCTGAAAGGGTTGAAACCCAGGGTTATTTCAGTCTTGTTACAACAAAGAACCCTTTGAGAATCTGATGACGAGATAAAGAAAAGAATGTGCGCACACACATTCTACATGTAACTTCAGGGAGGCGGGAATCTCCCAGATGCCCCACACGCCCCCAGGTTAAGAGCTCATAACCTGGAGCACAATTACCACCTCCTCCATTCAGAACTCTGGTTCCTGTCCCAATCCACACCCTTGACAATGAAGATGGACACTCAACACACGCATACTGTCCCGACTTCACTGCAGTCATGAGGGTTACAAGGACCAAGACTGTCACACTTCACCTGTGCTTCCTACCTCCTGGTGGTTACTATGAAATAGCCCAGAAGGAGAGTTAGAAAAACACACAAAAAGGTGCCAATTTGGCTGAGCAGGCCTGGCAAACAGGGCTTGGAGAAACAGGACGCACAAAGCAGCCCAAGGAACATTTCTCACCTCTGGATTTAGTGAGTTATTCTCTGATGATTTTGTTGATAACAAGATGTGGGTGAAGCCATCCTGCTTCCTGACGACAATATCTCTGTATCTGTAGGCACTTTCTGTTTGCCTCACACTGAAACGCAACCGCTTGTCAAAAGGCTGGTCTCTTCTGTCGTCAAGAAATTTCCTTTTCCCGGCTGTCACTCCTGTAACAGATGTCTGTATGTTGGTTGTTCCATTGGCTGTTAATGCGTCCATAAACGGAGATGTACCTGCCAAGAGTTTGAAATCACAGTGGTCTGTGATGTCCTGCTACCAATTTCACTCCCAGTGTCATCTTTGAATTAGTTAAAAATGTTCCTTACAAACTCAGAATTGTAACATTTTAATGCAAGAACATTAAAAATCAGAAACTTTGGAAAGCCTACTTTTAAGGGCATTTTTTTCCATCAAAGTCTGACAAGGAAATCACCCTCTTGCTTATTTTGCTTAAAAAAGAAAGATGGGAAGGTATTTGCTGAAAGAAGCAACAAAATTTGAGACTTCTGAAGAATGGTATTAAAAGAGAATGGGTCTCATGGATAATACCTATTTCAGGCTTGAGAAGTTGAAAGGAAAAAGGAAACTGATTCAAGAAAATATCTTATTAGAACCAAGATAATCTATCAACTTGTGCAGACACACGATGCAACCACCAATTTATTTTTTTTTAAAATATTTTTATTGATTTTTTTTAGAGAGAGGAAGGGAGAGGAATAGAGAGATAGAAACATCTATGAGAGAGAAAAAATAGAACAGCTGCCTCCTGCACGTCTCCTACTGGGGACTGAGTCCGCAAACAAGGTACATGCCCTTGACCAGAACTGAACCCAGGACCCTTCGGTCCATGGGCTGATGCTCTAGTCACTGAGCCAAACCAGTTAAGGTGCAACCATCCATTTCTGCGGGGCTGCTCTACCAATTGGTGCCATGGCTGCCACTGCAGACCACCAGCCCTAGTGAGGTACTCAAGATACTCAGGAGTTCCTTTGGATGTCCTGGGATGTGGCCACTTAGGATGCGGGGTCCTAGCTCTACTACATGTTCTGTCACTAAAGACAGCTCTCCTTCCTGCCACCAAAAGTTCCTGCCGGCGGCAGCTCCTCAGCGTCAAACCTGGCTGCTGTTTTTCAATTTGTCTTAAAGATATGATCTCCTGAATTTAATATTTATTATGATAAAGTCAAGAGTTTTATTTAATACTTTCCTAGGGTTACCAAGAAATGTCAGGGTAAGAATTCAAGTATTAGGTAAATAATTATCCTCCTATTTATATGACCTGTCTACATATTATCTAACCTGATAATGAGTACACAGAGCCTTTGGGTAGAAGAAAGGGAAGGAAATGTAAGAAAACTGCTTAATAAAATTAGCAATGGAGAAGTTAAGTTCTCTAAGAAGAAGAACATGATAAAATATGAGTTGGAAGCATTTCCTCCAAAGTGAAAGAATAGGTCAAGGCCACCAAAGAAGACTCACAACAGGACATTTAGAGAAGTCAAATCATTTCCGATGTAAAACCACCTGATTTTCATTCAACTGGCACAAGTATTTTGGAAAACTTTCTTAATCAATTCAGTTTGTTTAAAAATTGGAAGAGATTAAAATACATGTAAATAGTTCAAGAGTCTAAAAATGTAAAAAAGACATATGGTGAAAGGCCTCCCATCATCTCCCCGTCCTCTAAGGTGCCATCTACCCAGGACCCTCAGCCCTCCAGTTAGCCACTGTCTGGTTTCCATGTATCCTTGAAATATCTGTGGACCCTGAGGAAAAACAGATCTGATGTGAACCCCAAGAAGAAATGTATATGTTGAAATAAACTTCCAATGATCAACTGAAGGTCCAAATTTTATAAAGAATGAGCTAGCAGCCATTTGCTGACAGGGGCTCCTCCAATACTCTGTATATTGGGAAAATCCTTAGACTGAACTCTCGGCTTCCCACACTGTGGCCTGCTGTGTAGGCTGTCTGAGTCACCCACTGCAGGGAAGCCCTAGTTTCATCTTTCAATCAGTGGATTGAAACCTGTTCCGTTCAATCAGAAGTGGACAATTGTATCCTCATTTACTTTTATAACAACCAGTCAGAATTGCACAATTTGGACTAACTGGGAATCTGGTTGGAAACTTTCTTGATAAAAGGTAGCCTCATCCTAGCCAGATTTGGTCAGTTAAAGCCTTGGCCCGCAGATGGGTCTTGGGTTCGATTACTGGTCAAGGGCACGTACCTCAGCTGCAGGTTTCCCAGCCCAAACAGAGGTGCATGCAGGAGCAACCAATCAATGTGTCTCTCTCATGTCGATGTTTCTTTCTCTCTTTCCCTCTCCCACCTCCCTTCCACTCTCTCTGGAAATCAGCGGAAAAAATATCCTCCAGTGAGGATAGAAAAAAAGGGCAGCCTCCCCTCTGTCTCAGTGGAGTGCACTTTCAGTTTGCATTGGATGCCGTATTTTCCCAGTTTGCAAACTGTTTCTCCTGAAAAATAAAATAAAATAAAATAAAATAAAAGTCTCCCCTTTCCTGCACCTCTTGGGGAATTTTGGTTTACAGTATATGCAAGCAAATAAGAATATAAATATTTCTACTTCAACCCTCCTTTAAAAAATACAAATGGTAGTATACCAGACATAGTGTTTTGTCATATCTTGTTGTTATTCATTTGCTTAATCTTAGAAATTGTTGTCTATCAGGCCAGTTTTCTTATTCTTTTCTAAAGCTGCACAGCAGTCTACTGAATAAATGTACTATAATTCATTTTACTAACCCACAGGGCAACATACACTAATATCCAACAATTTTTTGATATTTCAAACAATACTGTGACACATAACCTTGGCTTATGTCATCCCAATGCTGGCAAATCTATAGGATTTGTAACCTAAAGTATGTCTAACTGAAAGAGGATTTAATAAGCTGTTACCAGTAAGACAAGCTGAATCCTTCTGAGGACCCTTTCTCTTTCTGTTAACCTTCCATCTCTCTGGTATCAGATCATTCCCCATCTGTGTTCAAAAATGTCCTCCAATCTTTTCTACTCTAGATATCCCCTCTAATCTGCTCTTCTCAGCACTACCTTCTACTCACATGTCCATTACAGCTTAACTTGGTCTATATTTGCTGTCTCCACTTTCACCTCTGTCCATCATTCCTCAACCCACTCCAATTCGAAGCTGGAGTTGACATGACCAGACAACTTCTTGAGAACAGAGAAATGGATCATGAATGATTATGAACTACAGAACCTAGTGCCCAGGAGACAGGGATACTAATAGGAGAATTTGATGTAGCTGAAGAAGGATGAGATGAAGATAAATTAGATTTTATTCAGGTGACGTTGCTACTGAGCACAAAAGAGGGAGCAGAAGTCAAGGCTGGAGATAAGTACTTGGGAATTGGTGCCCATAAATGATGGCTGAATTGAGAGTAGGAACACCAAAGGGAAGAGTGAGGAATGAGCCTGCTGGGGAGAGCCATGTGCAGGACCAGGAGGCAACAGAGAAGCCAGAAGGCAACAGCAGGCTTCCCAAAAGGAAAGAGAGAATGCCATGGCAACAGGATGTGTCAGTAGTGGCATACACAGAGAGGTAAAGGAAAATGGAGAAGAAGTAATTGGAGGGAGGGAAAAAGGGGAGATTAGAAGTCATTAAAAAACTCAGGCAAGTTGTTTCACTAGAGTACTAAGGGTAAAAGCCAGACTATAGGATTCAAGAAAGACAGATAAAAGTTGTTAAATAAAAAACATAATGTTCAAATCAGGAATTTGCTAAAATGATGCTTCAAGGCCAGCTGACATGGCTCAGTGGTTGAGTATTGACCTATGAATCAGGAGGTCATGGTTTGGTTCCCGATCAGGGCATATGCCTGGGTTGTGGGCTTGATCCCCAGTGTGGAATGTGTAGAAGGTAGCTAATCAATGATTATCTTTCATCATTGATATTTCTATCTATCTTCTCCCTGTCTCTTTAAAATCAAGAAAAACATGTATATTTTTTAAATGCTGCTTTAAGGAACAGAGAAATACAACTGCAGGTGAGTGGACAACTGATCTTTAGGTGATGGCTGACAATAATGATTTCCCTGACTAAAAAGAGATCACATCAGAAATAATCCTGTGCAGATGCAAGCTGGAGGGCCACATGACTTGGGGGTAAAGGGTGAGGTGACAGAGGTGTGATGAGTGGAGACAGGCTAGAGGCTCTGGCCTTCTTGGGAAGAGGGATTCTTGCAGACTACACATGCCAGGGTGATAACAAGTGAGAGCTGTTTGGGTCTTTAAAAGTTACTAACTCCAAACTGGTTTTTAGTTGGTGCTGTACCAATGCACATTAGAATGCTCTCAGCAACAGAGGAGACAGTGTTGGCCTAGGTAGCAGGCTTTTACCAGGACAAAATCCCACACTGTTTGTGTTTCTCAGTGTCATTTCTTTTCCTATTTAAAAAAGCCACACATTCCTTAACTCTCCAAGAAGTTTTCCTGGTGGCTTCCTTCTACAAAGCAGGATTTCTAGGATACAAAGTGCATGTCGCCTTTATACATGAATCAGAAAAAGCCCAACTTTTTTTTTTTTTTTTTAGGCAATGTGTCCTATGGAGCTATCCATGGTTCTGCAAATTTAGAAATGGATTCATGTTGGCTCATGCTGACCAGGACTGTTGAACCTGGCCTCCATCTCCCTGTTAAAACTGTACTGGCTCAAGGTTGCCATTACAGTCCCTGCTGATTTCACCCACCCCAATATGACTCCCGAGATCCTCTGTTGTCCACCTATGGGGCGATATAACATCTCTGTGGCCTAATTTAGGGAGAGAAGTGTTTACAGCTGGACTGTCTCAGAATCAGACTGCCAGCACTGACTCTTGCCTGGAGTATCAAATGGCTGGTTTCTTCTGCTTATCTAGATGGCAGGTCAAATGCCACCTCCTCAGAGAAGCCCTCTTGAACCACCCCATCTAATGTGGGCCCCTTCCCATCACCATTTTCCAATTGCCCCTCTTTGTTTTTTGTAGCACTCCTCACCAGTTATTCCTTTCTCATTTGATTTGTATTTATAGTACTAGAGGCCCGGTGCATGGAATTGTGCACTGGTGGGGTCCCTTGGCCTGGCCTGCGGACATCCCCTGAGAGGTCCTGGATTGTGAGAGGGCACAGGCCAGGTCAAGGGACCCCACCGGTGCATGATCAGGGCTGGGGAGGGACCCAGGGTGTGTCCAGCCCATCTCGCCCAGTCCCAATCAGCGGGACCTCAGTAGCAAGCTAACCTACTGGACAGAACACCTGCCCTCCAGGGGCATCACTGTGCATAATGGCAACTGGTCGAACGGTCGAATGAATGGTCAGACACTTAGCATATTAGACTTTTATTATATAGGATATATTGTCATATTCCATACAGTTCCATGAGAGCAGGATCCCTGTCTGTCTCATTCACTAATGTATCTCTAGTGCTTAGAACACATAATAATATTTACTAAATAAGTGAATAAAAGGGACTGTAAAGTCCTTTTAGTCCAGCTTCCTCCACTTAGAGATCAGAGATAAGTGGCCTGCCAAAACGTCACACGGCTGATTACTTTGTGCCAATCTGAGGACAGTGAGTACTGCACTATAGGGCAGAATCAACTGCTAATGACTAATTCAAAGGTAAACACTGAGATTCAGGGAAAAAAATCCTCCACAATTCAAACTGTGTGAGAATTTATTGTGACTCACCAGACAAACTGATCCAATGAAAACACAGACGCCTGTCTCAGTGAACTGATAGTTTCTTAAGGATATGAATTCAGAGACTACTAAATGATTTTCTAGGGTTTACTGGCATAAAATTCACCTAGAAAAAACACACCATTTTAGTGTCTCTCCTAATATGCTTGACAGCAAAAACAGTACCTTCAAATGTACTGTTAACTTGTTAAAATTTGCTGCTTTAAAAGCCTGTCTCTGTAAAAATGAAATGTGCCTTCTGCTTTCAACCACAAGAGGGAAACAGTATCTGGATCTCCTCACTTGCCAGTGAAACTAGAAAACTGAACAATAGCCATGGAATAACCACTTCAGACACGGACAACAGGCAGTGCAGGATCATGCTCTTACAGTGAAGGGAACAAACAAGGTGGGCCCAGCAATCTTCTGATTTACTGGCTGGAGGCCATTTCCACGCTGCAAGTGCAGGGAGGGGAACTCAGATACTGCCTGCAAAAACACTGAACTGAGAACACAGACTGGCTGTGAGGAGGCCCAAGAGGCTATATTTTGTGAGATGGTGTATTGAAAAGGAGGGAGCTACACAGACAGTTCCAGAACTGCCTAGGGATCCACTTGAGTTGAACACCAATCTGAGCATGCATAGGGTGAAATTCACAAGGCTTGGGAGAGAATGATTACCTGTAAATTGAATAACTGCCAGAGTTCACAAAGCCTGGAAGCCCTCACCAGCCAGAATGGAAAGACTTCACTGAATATGTAGGGCATTGGATAAAGAGCCCAGAACAAGTACTAGCTACATTATAGAGCAGTGGTTCTCAACCTTCCTAATGCCGCGACCCTTTAATGCAGTTCCTCATGTTGTGGTGACCCCCAATTTCATTGTTACAAATTGAACATAATTAAAGCATAGTGATTAATCACAAAAACAATATGTAATTATATATGTGTTTTCCAATGGTCTTAGGCGACCCCTGTGAAAGGGTCGTTCGACCGCCAAAGGGGTTGCGACCCACAGGCTGAGAACCGCTGTTATAGAGGCTACTCTAGAACGGCACTAACAAAGCTTAAAAATAAGCCTTCAAAGGATCAAACCAATATCTAAGCAACAACTGGCTGCCAAAACAAACCTAACTAACACTGTTAAAGGCATACAATAAAATCCAACATGTAAAAGTCACAACATTTACCAATCAAAACTTGCTAAACATGCAAAGAAATAGGAAAATAACCCACTGCATGGGAGAACATATTTGCCAATGTCATATCTGATAAGGGCCTAATCTCCAAAATTTATAGGGAACTCATACAACTTAACAAAAGGAAGATAAACAATCCAATCAAAAAATGGGCAAAGGACCTAAATAGACACCTTTCAAAAGAGGACATTCAGAAAGCCAAGAGACATATGAAAACATGCTCCCAGTCACTAATCATCTGAGAGATGCAAATCAAAACAACAATGAGGTACCATCTCACACCTGTCAGACTGGCTATCATCAACAAACGAAAAGTGCTGGAGAGGATGTGGAGAAAAAGGAACACTTGTGCACTGCTGGTGGGAATGCAGACTGGTGCAGCCACTATGGAAGACAGTATGGAGTTTTCTCAAAAATCTGAAAATGGAACTCCCATTTGACCCTGTGATCCCTCTTCTAGGAATATATCCCAAGAAACCAGAAACACCAATCAGAAAGGATATATGCACCCCTATGTTCATAGCAGCACAATTCACCATAGCTAAGATCTGGAAACAGCCTAAGTGCCCATCAGTAGATGAATGGATTAGAAAACTGTGGTACATCTACACAATGGAATACTATGCTGCTGTAAAAAGGAAGGAACTCTTACCATTTGCAATGGCATTGATGGAACTGGAGAGCATTATGCTAAGTGAAATAAGCCAGTCAATGAAGGAAAAATACCACATGATCTCACTCATTCATGGATAATAAGACCATTATAAACTTATGAACAATAATAGATACAGAGGCAGAGCTGCCTCAAACAGACTGTCAAACTGCAGCGGGAAGGCCGGGGAGGGTTGGGGGGCAGGAGGGAGCAGGGTAAGAGATCAACTGAAGGACTTGTATGCATGCATATAAGCATAACCAATGGACACAAGACACTGGGGGATAGGGGAGGCCAGGGGATTGTCAAGGGCGGGGGGAAAAATAAGGACACATATGTAATACCTTTGTAATACTTCAAGCAATAAAATAAATTAAAAAAAAAAAAACAAATAGGAAAATAGGACCCATAACCAAGATTAAACAGTTAATGGAAAGAAAGCTAAAAATGAGAGATAAAGGGATTGTGAAAAAAGAACATTTCCACAACTGTTATAAATAACCTCAATGTGCTCAAGGAATTAAAGGACAACATGAACATGAGGAAATGGAAGAATAGAAATAAAAATTTCATTGGATGTGTTTAATAGGTTGAATACCACAAAAGAAAAGATCAGATAACTTAAAGGTATATCTATAGACTCTACCCAAAATGAAGCAAAAAGTGAAGACAGAATATACAATGAATAAAGCCCAAGTGTGCTGTGGGATAACATCATGCAGTGGAGCATATGTGCAATTTGAGTCCGAAAAAAGGTGTGTAAAAAATATCTGTAGAAAATAATGGCTGAAAGTTTTCAATAATTTGTTGATAACCAGAAGCCTATATACCCAAGGAGCTTAACAAATACCAGTTGGGATAAACACAAAGAAAAACCATACTATGGCACATAATTACCTACTGAAAGATAGTGATAAACAGAAAATCTTCAAAGCAGGAAGAGAAAAAGACATATTAGATACACCATCAGAACTGCTTATTTTTTTTTCTTCAAAAGTGTAAAAACAGAAGAAAAAGAAGGCATTTTTATTTTTAAATATATTTTTATTGATTTCAGAGAGGAAGGGAGATATAGAAATATCAATGATGACAGAGAATCATTGACTGGCTGCCTCCTGCACGCCCCCTAACATGGATCAAGCCCACAACCTGGGCATGTACCCTTGACTGGAATCAAACCCAGGCCCTTTCAGTCCATAGGCCAATGCTCTATCCATTGAGCCAAACTGACTAGGGCAGAAAAAGCATTTTTAATGTGCATGAAAGAAGAGAAGCCAACTTGGACATATGGTATATATGTAGCATTAATATCCTTCAAAAACAAAGCAGAAGTGAAAACTTTCCCAGAAAAAAGCTGAGAGAATTTGTAGACAGTAGATCTCTACTATAAGAAATGTTAAAGTTCTTCAGGCAAAATGATATTGGACAGAAGTCTGGAAATATACAAAGGAATAAAGAGCACCAGAATTGGTAAATATATGGGTAAAAATGAACCTGCACAGATTGCATATAAAGTTAAATGAGTAAAACCCACTTTGTATACACTATGCAAACACATGAGAATATCTTCAAGAAATGGACAACTTTTTGAGAAAACATGAATTCTTAAGACTGATCTCTGACAGCAGAAACAAAACGAAAAAATTACCAAGGAAAGATAAAAGTACAGTCATGAAGGAATTATCTCTGAAAACCACTTTCGGACTAGGCAAGGTAAGGAACAGCCAACTATTAAGTAAGTGTCGGTGCCAAGGAAAAAAGAAAATCTACCAAATTCATTTGTATTCTGATGTCAGAACTTGACATAGATGACATAAAACAAATCAACACACCATTCTTACTTATTACTTACTTGTGGGACCACAATCCTATTTTATTAACACCAAATACTGTGAAGCTATCTTTCTCAATTTTAATTCTAACACACTTCCAATCACAATCTCAGTAGATTTGGTTGGAAGGCAAGCTAAGACGTGTTTGAAAAGAATAATGAATGAAATATACCTTACTAGCTATATATTATACTAGAGGTACAATGCATGAAATTCGTGCAAGGGGCTCGGCCCTTGCAGCAGCCCTGGCTGCTGTGTGGCCCTGCCCCCTGACCATTGGTTGTTCTGGAAGGTTGTCCTGCCGTTCGGTCTAATTAGCATATTAGCTCCTTATTATTTGGATAGCTACATTAAGGACATGGTTTTAGTACAGGGAAAATGACAAACTAGACTTGGGCCTAAAAACATAGATCCTGCCCTACCTGCTTTGAGTCAGTGGATCGGGAGTCAGAGCCCCTCGCTCCTCCTCTCCCACCACCCCAGACTGAAGGGTCTTGGGTTCGATTCCGGTCAAGAGCAGGTACCTCAATTGCCAGCTCTATCCTGGCCCTGGGCAAGACACGTGCAGGAGGCAACCAATTTTTTTTTTGTTTTATTGCTTAAAGTATTACAAAGAGTATTATATATGTCTCCTTTTTTTCCCCTTCTTGACATTCCCCCGGCTTCCCCTATCCCCCAGTGTCTTATGTCCACTGGTTATGCTTATATGCATGCATAAAAGTCCTTCGGTTGATCTCTTACCCCCCTCCCGCCCCCCAATACTCCCCCAGCCTTCCCACTGTAGTTTGATAGTCTGTTCGATGCTGCTCTGCCTCTGTATCTATTTTTGTTCATCAGTTTATAATGGTCTTTATTATCCATAAATGAGTGAGATCATGTGGTATGTTTCTTTCATTGACTGACTTATTTCACTTAGCATAATGCTCTCCAGTTCCATCCATGCTGTTGCAAATGGTAAGAATTCCTTTTTTTTTTTTTTACAGCAGTGTAGTATTCCATTGTGTAGATGTACCACAGAGGAGGCAACCAACTGATGTATCTCTCTCGCATAGACATTTCTCTCTCTCTCTCTCCCCCCACTCCCTTTACTCTGTTTAAAATTTAATGGAAAAATATCCTTGGGTGAGAATTAACAAAACGAAACAAACAAAGATAGCTCCTATGATGATAATATATGCATTACAAATCAACACAAGTCAGTATGGACCATTCATTTGATAAATGGTAATGAGCGCTCACCAGTGGGCTCAGTGGTAGACCAGTGATGGCGAACCTTTTGAGCTCGGCGTGTCAGCATTTTGAAAAACCCTAACTTAACTCCAGTGCCGCATCACATATAGAAATTTTTTGATATTTTCAACCATAGTAAAACAAAGACTTATATTTTTGATATTTATTTTATATATTTAAATGCCAGTTAACAAAGAAAAATCAACCAAAAAAATGAGTTCGCGTGTCACCTCTGACATGCGTGTCATAGTTTCGCCATCACTGGGTTAGACTGTCGGTCTGCACACAGAAGGGTCACAGGCTAGATTCCCGGTCTGGGAGGCAACCAACTGATGTGTCCCTCTCACATCAATGTCTGTCTCTCTCCCACTACCCCCTTCCTTTCCTTGTTCCCTTCCATTTTTTCTAAAAAATTAATGGAAAAAATCTCCTGGGGTGAGGATAAACAACAAAAACAACAACAACAACAACAACAACAACAACAAGCTGGTAAATTTAATAAACTGTCAAGGCAGAATGGGTCTCAACCTCAAAAAAAAAATTCAAAACTGGTTTTTAACTATCTTGGATATTCATGACCATTGCTTTCTTTAGTTTAAGTTAGAGAGTAAGCACTGTAGTTTATACAGAATTATTAACTCTTTATAGAGTTTGACATTTCAAAATACTGTTATCCATACCCATTGAACTGAATCCCATTTAACTATACAAAGCCCACCATTTTATTCAGACTATGTAATCTGCAAACTGAATTCATTAGAACTTTTCAAATGAATATAAAAGGCAGACTTTAAACATCAGCATCCCATTTTCCCACATGTTAAATAAATCCTTTATAAATAATTATAAAAGTATCTTTGTTCCAACTCCTTCAATTACACTTTCCTGTCCATAAGGATCACTGGGTTTAAGGTTATATACACTCACCAGAGACACAGTGCATGAAATTCCTGCATGGGGCAAGAGGGGGGCGGGTGTGTGGTCTCCTCAGCCGGCCTGCACCCTCTCACAATCCGGAACCACTCACTCCTCACCGCTCGCCTGCCTGTTCTCATGCCTGTTTGCTCCTTACCATTCAGCTCACTTTTCCTTAGTGCTGCCACAGAGGTGGGAAAAGCTCCTGCCACTGCTGCTGTGCTCGCCAGCCATGAGCCTGGCTTCTGGCTGAGCAGTGCTCCCACTGTGGGAGTGCACTGACCACCAGGGGGCAGCTCCTGCGTTGAGCATCTGCCCCCTGGTGGTCAGTGTGTGTCATAGTGACCGGTCGTTCTGTTGTAATGGTCGCTTAAGCTTTTATATATATAGATTCTTAGCTGTTTTCAAAAGATAATATATTGTCAGTGGTGCTACAATGTTTTGCTTCAACAGGATGGATATATTAGGAACAATTTGAGCACACTGCAAATTTCACCTGTGTTTATGCCTGATTTTGTCTGGAGAAAGTTGGTGATAATTACCCTCAGGTGAATCTAGCTGGGCAGGAATACGCAAACCCCACACCTGCAGCAGCTACCCCGTCCTCATCAGGTGCACAGCTTTCCCTGTGATTTCAGATCCCACGGCAGCACAATTCACAATAACCCAGGAGTTGAGCCCTTCCTACACCCACTTCCTCCAGCAAACTGCAGGACTCCTACGAGATAAAGTGCCACATGTATTGTAGTTATTTATGTTTTTCTTAGTCATTTAAAATGTCACATTGTGCTACCATTTTTATTAGGGTCCTATCTTATTTTTAAATATGCCAATGACAAAGTTTTTATATGCTGGGCCTCTTTCTCATTTCCCTCATAAGTCCTGTGGTCTTTCTAGTGCATGACTTTGCATAGTGTGATTTTTAGGAATGCATATGCTGCATTATAGCAGAACTGGCTGCACGTTTTCTTTCCATTTCTCAGAATGAAAGTCATACTCTTTTGTCTGATTCAAGAATGAATTTATTCACAGCCACATTTTAGACCTGGCCCTAAAAATAAAACCACCTAAATACCAAAACCAGCCAGCAACTGCTCAATGTGGAATAAGCATGGAAATGTTACAATCAAGCCCCATATCCAGATAGAGCTTTGTTTTTCATCAGCCAAATCCTTTCAGGAGGAACTTCCTAATGTCAGGCAGGGGCTCCACTCAAACTCCACTGAAAGATGCCTGGACATTGCTGTCCCTACCCCAAACTGTACAGGTAAGGAGCTAGGAACAGTGGCTTCCAAAGCAAAGGCCCCCAAGCTTCTCGAAACTGAATGAAGATTCTCCAACAGGAAGAAGACAAAAGCATTAAGTGTTTATGCTCCAAGGCACCTTATCCCAGCAGTTATAGCAATTGCTGTCCATGCTCAGTCTAGATTAGAAGGTCTTTTTCTTCTAGTCATTTCAGTAAAGCTACTCTCTACCTAGTCTGATCCTCAACTCTTTGTGTAGGGGTGGGTGAGTGCTATTTTATTTCTCCCTATTCCACACAACAGTGCCTTTCAAGCTTTGGGATACAAAATCAATTTTGGGGATACCAATCAACAGTTACTTAAAAGAGAATAAGAGAAACTAGAGAGCACTGCATACCCAGGTCCACCAGATAAAATGCAACTCTTACTATGAGTTGTACTGGAGAAGTTTGAAAATAGCTTTAGACTGTAAGCACCTGTGCATGCAGTGCCATCTTGTCAGAAAGCCTGAGCTTTACTTCTGGGCACAGATGGGGCTTCCCTGGAGACTCCAACCTGGACACAATATTCTCCTGTTGTATCCTCTAGACCAGCAGTCGCCGAACTTTTGGACCTGACGGACCACCGGTTGGTGACCGCTACTCCAATGGTTTCCTTAAATCAGCAGTCACCAACCCTTCGGACCTCCAGTTGGCGACTGCTGCTCTAGACACTCATCACATTGAGCTGTAAAGAGCTGACTTCTCTGAGCACAGTATCTGACACTTGGTCACAGGCCTCCGGAAGGGTCACATCTTCCTCTCACTTAGCAACAGTGAGGAGAAGAGACAAGACACATTAGCAGCATTATCGCTGCAGGGCAGACTTACGTCCAATTAACCTCTGCCTTAGTTCTGCCACTGTTCTTGTCATTCGCCTGATTTTCACAGTAACTTTTTTACATCTTGACCACTTGATCAGTCTCACTGCTTCTCTAGCTTTAGTTTTGCTACCACACACCAACCATGGCCAACTTATGGCCACAAGAGCTTATGGCTTCAAATCTTTTATTCAAGTACTTTTCCTATAAAACTAGGAAAAGTCTGACATTATCTTCTAAGAACTAACCAGGCACGACCATTTGCATCCTAGCTATCGACCATGAACTAGAGCCATACCAAGCTGGGCGAGGGGCTCCTGGTACAATATTAGTACTTGGGAATAAACACTGCAACCTACTCATTCTTTAAGGAAAAAAAAAAACACCAAAGAATAGAGGCTGCATAAGAGCTATTTTAGTCCATGAAGTATAAAATAATTCCTTGAAACAACTAAATAACTCCTGAATTCTAGAAATATACTGAAGGAAGATGAATAAAAAATTGTGAAATGAATTACTTAAAAACTCGAGAGCACAGAGAATTAGAAAGCATGTTGAAAATAAAAAAAGAACATAAACTGTGGTTTCTTCAATTAAAATTATTCTGTTTAAGAACCAGAGACGGAAGATGGCGGCGATATAGGCAGACGCGTCCCAGGTCGTGTCCCGGAGCAAATGGATTGAGCAGCTGAAACTAATAACACCCACCCCGAATTGGCGAAATTGCTCAGCTGGTGAGACTGTTTGCAACCGGGAAGGGCAGAACTCCCCTGGAAAGTGCCTGGTACGTGGTGCCTTGTTGTGTTGTATTTTGTGCCTTTAAATCAACGCAGCAGATCCAAGGAACAGCAGCCTCCTGAGCACCACACCCTCTGCTGAGGAACAGCAGCTGTACGTGAAACCTCCCCCCACCAGCCAGAAGAGCCACCACAACTGTGAACAGCACCCACCAGAGGAGCTGCTGCCAACTGAAGAGCAGCTGCTACCACAACCGCCCGAAGAGCAACCACAGACCAAGGAGTCACTGCCACCCAGGGAGCAGCCACTGAACGACTCAATGTCTAGATATGTCAGTGAGATCAAACATGGGTAGACAAAGAAACCCCCAAAGGAAAGAGAAGGAGGACTCTCCAGAAAAGCAGCTAAGTAATACAGAGGCATGCAACATGACAGAAAAAGAATTCAGAATAAGAGTCCTAGAGTACATAAACCGGATGGAGGAAAAAATCAACAACTTCTGAAAGAAGCAAGAAGAAACAGATGAAAAAAAATCAATAACATATGGAAGAAGCAAGAAGAAACAGATGAAAAAATCAACAACTTAAGTAAGACCCAAGAAGAAATGAAGAGTGATATAGCTGCAATAAAAAACACCATTGAAAGTATCAACAGTAGATTAGGAGAAGCGGAGGACCGAATTAGTGAACTAGAAGACAAGGAAGCAAAACACACCCAAAATGTACTGCAATTGGAAAAAAAAATTAAAAGACAGGAGGAGAGCCTAAGGGAGCTTTGGGACAACAAGAAACGAAACAACAATACTTACCTGGCAGGGGAGATACCATGATCACGAAGAAACGAAACAACATAGGGGTGCCAGAACAACAGAAAGATGAACAAGGATTAGAAAACCTATTAGAAGAAATAATATCAGAAAACTTCCCTGAGGTGGGGAAGAAAAAAGTCACACAAGCCCAGAGAGTCCCAAACAAGGTGAACCCGAAAAGACCCACACCAAGACACATCATAATTACCATGGTAAATGTTCAGGAGAAAGAGAGAATCTTACGGGCTGCAAGAGAGAGACTGAAAGTTACATACAAGGGATCTCCCATTAGATTATCAAATGATTTCTCAACAGAAACACATCAGGCTAGAAAAGAATGGACGGAAATTTACAAAGTGATGCAAAGCAAAGGACTGAATCCAAGAATACTCTATCCAGCAAGGCTATCATTCAAACATGAAGGGGAAATAACAAGCTTCACAGACAAAAAAAGGCTAAGGGAGTTTATCACCACCAAGCCAGCAATGCAAGGAATGCTAAAGGGACTGGTATAAAAAGAAGAAATAAAAAGCTCAGAAAGAAAACAGCCACACAAAAAAAGAAATGGCTATAAAAACAAGTACCTTTCAATAATAACTTTAAACGTAAATGGACTAACTGCTCCAACCAAAAGACATCGAGTGGCTGAATGGATAAAAAAATATGACCCATATATCTGCTGTCTACAAGAAACCCACCTCATTAGAAGGGACTCACACTGACTGAAAGTGAAAGGATGGAAAAATATCTTTCAGGCAAATGGAAAGGAAAAGAAAGCTGGGGTAGCAATACTTATATTGGACAAAATAGACCTCAAAGTGAAGCCCATAACAAGAGATAAGGAAGGCCACTTTATAATAATAAAGGGATCAATACAACAAGATATAACCCTGGTAAACATATATGCACCCAATGCAGGAGCACCCAAATTCATAAAAAAACTCCTGGAAGATATCAAAGGAGAGATCGGCAACAATACAATCATAGTAGGGGACTTTAATACACGACTGACAGCACTGGATAAGTCCTCTAAACAAACAATCAGCAAAGATACAGCAATCCTAAATGACTCACTAGATCAGATGGACTTAATAGACATCTTCAGAACACTTCACCCCAAAGCCAGGGAATATACATTCTACTCAAATGCTCATAAGACATATTCAAAAATAGACCATATATTGGGTCCAAGCAAAGTATCCCCAAATTCAAGAAGATTGAAATCATAAAAAGCATCTTCGCAGACCACGATGGCATAATATTAGAAATAAACTACAATAAAACAACCCAAAATACTCAAACACCTGGAAGCTGAATAGCATGCTATTAAATATTGATTGGGTTACCAATGAGATCAAAGAAGAAATTAAAAACATCCTGGAAACTAATGACAATGAAAACACAACAATCCAAAACCTATGGGACACAATGAAAGCAGTCCTGAGAGGGAAGTTTATAGCTCTACAGGCCTATCTCAACAAACAAGAAAAAATGGTAGTAAATCATCTAACTCTACAACTCAAAGAATTAGAAAGAGAGCAACAAGAAAACCCCAGAGTGAGCAGAAGGAAGGAGATAATAAAGATTAGAGCAGAAATAAATGACATAGAGACCAAAAAAACAATACAGAAAATCAATGAAACCAAGAGCTGGTTCTTTGAAAGGATAAATAAGATTGACAAACCTCTAGCCAGACTCACCAAGAAGCAAAGAGAGAGGGCCCAAATCAACAAAATCAGAAACGATAGAGGCGAAATAACAACAGACCCCACAGAAATACAAATGATTGTTAAAAAATACTATGGACAGCTCTACTCCAACAAACTAGACAACCTGGAGGAAATGGACAAATTCCTAGAAAAATACAACATTCCAAAACTCAATCAGGAAGAATCTAAAAATCTCAACAGGCCAATAACTATGGAAGAAATTGAAGCAGTCATCAAAAAGCTTCCAGCAAACAAAAGCCCAGGACCAGACGGCTTCACAGGGGAGTTTTACCAAACATTCAAGGAAGAGCTAAAACCTATCCTCCTCAGACTACTACAAAAAATTCAAGAGGAAGGAACACTTTCAAGCTCATTCTATGAAGCCAGCATCACCCTAATACCAAAACCAGGTAAAGACAACACAATGAAAGAGAATTACAGGCCAATATCCCTCATGAACATAGATGCCAAAATCCTCAACAAAATCTTAGCAAATCGGATCCAGCAATACATCAGAAAGATCATACACCATGACCAAGTAGGATTTATCCCAGGGATGCAAGGATGGTACAATATCTGCAAATCAATAAAAGTGATACATCACATCAACAAATTGAAAGAAAAAAACCACATGGTCATATCAATTGATGCAGAAAAAAACATTTGACAAAATTCAACACCCATTTTTGATAAAAACTCTCAGTAAGGCGGGAGTGGAAGGATCATACCTCAACATAATAAAAGCCATATATGACAGGCCCACAGCCAACATCATACTCAATGGACAATAACTAACACCATTTCCCCTAAGAACAAGAACAAGACAGGGATGCCCCCTCTCACCACTCCTGTTCAACATAGTACTGGAAGTGTTAGGCATTGCAATTCGGCAAGAAGAAGAAATAAAAGGCATCCAAATTGGAAAAGAGGAAGTAAAACTGTCCTTATTTGCAGACGACATGATATTATACATACAAAACCCTAGAGACTCCATCAAAAAGCTACTAGACTTAATACATCAATTTGGCAATGTAGCAGGATACAAAATTAACCCCAAGAAATCTGAGGCATTTCTATACACCAATAGTGAACTTTCAGAAAGAGAGATTATAAAAACAACCCCGTTTACCATCGCACCAAAAAAATTAAGCTACCTAGGAATAAACTTAACTAAAGAGGTAAAAGACCTCTACTCAGAAAACTACAGGACGTTGAAAAAAGATATAGAGGAAGACATAAACAGATGGAAGAACATACCGTGTTCATGGATTGGTAGAATCAACATCATTAAAATGTCCATACTACCCAAAGCAATCTATAAATTCAATGCACTTCCCATTAAAATACCAATGGCATACTTCATAGATCTAGAACGAACTCTCCAAAATTTTCATCTGGAATAAAAAAAGACCCCGAATAGCTACAGAAATCCTGAAAAAGAACAAAGTAGGTGGGATCTCAATACCAGATATCAAGATGTGTTACAAAGCCACTGTTCTCAAAACTGCCTGGTACTGGCACAAGAATAGGCATATAGGTCAATGGAATAGAATAGAGAGCCCAGAATTGGCCAGAACCAATATGCTCAATTAATATTTGACAAAGGAGGCAAGAACATACAATGGAGCCAAGATAGTCTCTTCAATAAATGGTGTTGGGAAAACTGGACAGATATATGCAAGAAAATGAAACTAGACCACCAACTCACACCATACACAAAAATAAACTCAAAATGGATAAAGGACTTAAATGTTCGGCAGGAAACCATAAAAATTCTAGAAGAATCCAAAGGCAACAAAATCTCAGACATATGCTGAAGCAATTTCTTCACTGATACAGCTCCTAGGGCACTTGAAACTAAAGAGAAAATGAACAAATGGGACTACATCAAAATAAAAAGCTTCTGCACAGCAAAAGAAACCATCAACAAAACAACGAGAAAACCCACTGTGTGGGAAAACATATTTGCCAATGTCATATCTGATAAGGGCCTAATCTCCAAAATTTATAGGGAACTCATACAACTTAACAAAAGGAAGATAAACAATCCAATCAAAAAATGGGCAAAGGACCTAAATAGACACCTTTCAAAAGAGGACATTCAGAAAGCCAAGAGACATATGAAAACATGCTCCAAGTCACTAATCATCCGAGAGATGCAAATCAAAACAACAATGAGGTACCATCTCACACCTGTCAGACTGGCTATCATCAACAAACGAAAAGTGCTGGAGAGGATGTGGAGAAAAAGGAACACTTGTGCACTGCTGGTGGGAATGCAGACTGGTGCAGCCACTATGGAAGACAGTATGGAGTATCCTCAAAAATCTGAAAATGGAACTCCCATTTGACCCTGTGATCCCTCTTCTAGGAATATATCCCAAGAAACCAGAAACACCAATCAGAAAGGATATATGCACCCCTATGTTCATAGCAGCACAATTCACCATAGCTAAGATCTGGAAACAGCCTAAGTGCCCATCAGTAGATGAATGGATTAGAAAACTGTGGTACATATACACGATGGAATACTATGCTGCTGTAAAAAGGAAGGAACTCTTACCATTTGCAACAGCATGGATGGAACTGGAGAGCATTATGCTAAGTGAAATAAGCCAGTCAATGAAGGAAATTACCACATGATCTCACTCATTCATGGATAATAGAGACCATTATAAACTTATGAACAATAATAGATACAGAGGCAGAGCTGCCTCAAACAGACTGTCAAACTGCAGCGGGAAGGCCGGGGAGGGTTGGGGGGCAGGAGGTAGGGGGGTAAGAGATCAACCAAAGGACTTGTATGCATGCATATAAGCATAACCAATGGACATAAGACACTGGGGGATAGGGGAGGCTAGGGGACTGTCTATGGCGGGGGGAAAAAATGGACACATACGTAATACCCTTTGTAATACTTTAAGCAAAAAAATAAAAATAAAAAAATAAAATTATTCTGTTTAATAACTAACTTTTCAGCAAATCAAGCTAAAAAATATTAAGATTATTAGAAATATAGAAAAACTTGAAATACTCGAAGATATTCAACATAATTGCTGTTCTCAAACAAGTTTAGCTAGTTAAATCAAAGGACACAGTGAAAACTCAGGATCTGGGAACCAGCAGTGAGTGCTGGTCGCCATCAATAAGATTATACTGCTACTTAGTGAGAATGTCAAAGACATGAAAAAGGACCAGTAAAAAAATTAAGCATACACTAACTGAAATAAAAGAATAATTTACAGGGATTCAACAGTAGAACAGAGGAGTCTGAGAATCAATCAATGATTTGGAATATGAAGAAGCAAAAAACATCCAATCAGAAGAGCAAAAAGAAAAAAAGAATCCAAAAATATGAAGAGAGTGTAAGGAGCCTCTGGGACAACTTTAAGTGTACCAACATTGACATTATGGGGATGCCAGAAGGAGAACAGAGAGAGCAAGATATTGAAAACCTATTTGAAGAAATAATGACAGAAAATTTCCCCTACCTGGTGAAAGAAATAGACTTACAAGTCCAGGAAGCAGAGAGAGTCCCAAAGAAGAGGAACATAAAGAGGCCTACACCAGGACACATTATAATTAAAATGCCAAGGGTTAAAGACAAAGAGAGAATCTTATAAGCAGCAAGAGAAAAGCAGTTAGTTATCTATAAGGGAGTGCCCATATGGCTGTCAGCTGATTTCTCAATAAAAACTTTGCAGGCCAGAAGGGAGTGGCAAGAAGTATTCAAAGTGATGAATAGCAAGAACCTACAACCAAGATTACCCTACCCAGTAAGCTCTCATTGAGAACTGAGGGTGAGATAAAAAGCTTCACAGACAAGAAAAAGCTAAAGGAGTTCATCACCACCAAGCCAGTATTACATGAAATGTTGAAGGGTATTCTTTAAGAAGAAGAAAAAAATTAAAGATTAAAAATATGAACAATATAGTGGCAATAAGTACATATCTATTAACAATTGAATCTAAACATGAAAATAAACAAACAAGAAATCTAATAACCTAGTGAATAAAATAGAATCAGAGGCATGGAAACATGGAACAGACTGACGAGAATCTCAGAGGGAAGAGATTAACCAAAGATCTTACCTAAGGACACAGACATTAGAGTAGTGAAGGCCTGGGGTGGGGCAGGGCAGGACCTGGGTAGAGGGGGAAATGAGGTGGTAATGAGGGGACAGCTGTAATACTCTCTACAATAAAGATTAAAAAAAAGATTATGCTGCTTTCTTCTTTATAAAAGGGTATTCAAGGAAACATGTTCACAATTTCAGTTAAACAGCCTCAAAATGTGGAAATAGTCTAATGGCTGGTTCCTATATTATTTACATTTATAAAATTTCAGTTAATAGCATTCAGGAGAGTAAAAATTTCTAGATTCTGATTAATCATTTTTCCTTAGAACACAACTCTTTAATACAGTTCCTCATGTTGTGGTGATCCCCAATTTCATTGTTACAAACTGAACATAATTAAAGCATAGTGATTAATCACAAAAACAATATGTAATTATATATGTGTTTTCCGATGGTCTTAGGCGACCCCTGGGAAAGGGTCGTTCGACCCCCGGGAAAGGGTCGTTCGACCCCCAAAGGGGTTGCGACCCACAGGTTGAGAACTGCTGCCTTAGAACAAACTTCCCATTCATTGACACTTTTCCTTTTTTTCTTATTCTTAACTAAAAATGCAAGAGAGGAATCCCAGTGATCAATCATACTAAGTTTCTCAGTGGAGGTAATCAGAGGTCAGAGACACAAAGGCAAAAAGGGGTGGTGACCAACGTGCATGGGCTCATCTGTATTCCTGGGGCATGATCCTGCATCCATTTTACACAATGAAAACCCAAGGTCCAAAGAGCTTAACTGCCTTGCCTGAGGTTACTAAATGGTGAGGAGGCACATGCTCAAATCATAACCTGGTCCACCAGCTGCACACATGTTCTCTCCATCATATGCAGTTGCCCATTACAGTGGTAAAGACACAGACATGTGAAAAGCTAATGAGAAAAAGGTAACTGATGTGAAAATGCGATTAGTAATAAGAAGTGTCTTTAAGAAAGTTAGAAACATTTCTAGGTAATACTATTGCTTAAGATTTCAGAGTGTTGGATTTTAATGGGCTCTTGAGTACTTTTGCATACAGCAGGTGCTCAACAAATATTTGTTGAAGATAACTGGTTAAAAAATAGAATATGGCATATTAAAGCACTACACCATTAGCAAAAAAAAAAAAAAAAGGAGATGGCTAGATATACACTGAGTGGCCAGATTATTATGACCACTTGACGTTTGTAGGCAAATTAGCTATAATTTTGTGCTGAAGTTGCCAGAGGGCCAGACCATTATAAATAGGGAAGCAGGTTGTTTACCATGACAGAAGTGATTTTTCTGAAGATATGGGTAAACAATGCGATTTTAACAGCCTTTGAACGTGGGACACATTCGAACGTGAGTGGCCAGATTATTATGACCACCCCATCAGTACTTTGTTGGACCACCTTTTGCCTTCAACACTGCGGCAATTCCTTCTTGGCACTGACTCCACGAGATGTTGAAAGGTGATGCGAGGAACCTGACACCATGCCTGATGAATAGCATTGTCTAGTTCTGTGAGATTTGATGGTTGTGGAACCAGCTGCCTGATGGCTCTTTTAACTTCGTCCCACAAATGCTCAATTGGATTGAGATCTGGTGATTGTGGGGGCCACCTAAGCAAGGTAAAGTCTCCCTCATGGGACGCATCTGTGGACGAGAACCCGGTTTGCTGATGCGAGGAAAATGGCTGCTGCCAGGTTAGGCATTCTTTGCAGGAAAAGTGTCAGACTTCCAGGTCGTTAATAAGCCCTCAGGTCCCTGCTGGCAGAGGGTTTTCTCTTATTCTGTCGCCTAAGAATATACCAAGTGTCACATCTTTACACCAGTGTAGAATACGTCATACCACATTATCAAGGAAAGGGCTGGAATAATTTTTTGATGACCCAAAGAATTGGGGAGAAGAAAAAGTGAAATCTGGAGCTGCATGGACCTGTCAGCAGTTAAGGAACAAAAGTAATGAAGACTAACATAAACTTTGGTATGTCCTACTGAAAGAAAGAAACATGCTCCTAACTCAAGAACAGGAGGACACGTGGCAGATACTAACAATGCCAAGCCCGGAGCGGCTAGAAAAAGTAATAGAATCCATGGATGCACTCGATAAAGTTGTCCAGGAACGAGAAGATGCCCTAAGGCTCCTTTAGACGGGTCAAGAAAAACCTAGACCTGGTGCCTGGAGAAAAGACATCTTTGGAAGAATCATCTGGTACATAGTGGACATTGTGGCTTTTCTAAGATGAGAGTGGAAGTCCCTTGCTGCTTCCTCTGCCCAATATCTCACTGTATAAGGTGTATTAGATATATTAGAGATATATCTAATATAAACAGAGGTCCCAAAACCCCTTTGGAGCTCCAGAATATGAATGAGGGTAGATTTATTTAGTAGTCCAGGCATCCCATTCTCATAATTCAGTTATCTAAAGGTGCTTTATCACAGCGGTTCTTAATCTTCTTATGTGAATCATATGATCTTTAGAGGATTTGATGACAGTTATAGATCCTTTCCCCAGAAAAATGTATAGTGTATATGTAATTCAGAGGGTGATAAATGCCATGAAGCTAATTTTAGGACACATGTCTGTCCTCTTTACTCATTGAGAACCTAGGTTTATTGAAAAGAAGTTTTTGAGGAATAAGGCCACATGAGCCAGGATAAGCCCTAGAACAAGTTATGAAACAGTGTAATCTTGTCTCCTAAGTCTGGTTCCCAAAGCCCTACCAGACCTTGGGAAAAGATCTGATAATAAACATTTACACTGAGATGGAAAAAAAAAAAAAAGTCTCCCTCAGGTTCTTGAAACCACTCCTGCACAATACAAGCACCGTAGCATGGCGCATTGTCTTGTTGGAAGAAGCCATCTCCATTGGGATATGCCATCAACATGATAGGATGAACCTGATCAGCAATGATACTTAGGTATGTTGTGCTATTCAGATGTTGTTCCACATGAATTAAAGGGTCCAAATCATGCCAGAAAAACATGCCCCAAACCATAACACTGCCCCTACCAGCTTGAAGGGTTGTACCCATGCATGTGGGGTGCATGCTTTTCATGCTTTTTCCACCAAATTCTCACTCTGCCATCTGCATGATGCAACTGGAAATGTGACTCATCGGATCACATGACTTTTTTTCCAATGCTCGACTGTCCAATCCTTGTGTTCCTGTGTGAATTGGAGACGTTTTGATCTTGGTAACTGCAGACAGCAAAGGTGTTCGAACAGGCCTTCGGTTTCCATATCCCATACAATGCAGTGTACGGCTACTCTGCCTACAAATGTCAGGTGGTCATAATAATCTGGCCACTCACATTCAAATATATCCCACGTTCAAAGGCTGTTAAATCACGTTGTTTACCCATATCTTCAGAAAAAAATCACTTATACTGCTGTGGTAAACAACCTGCTTCCCTATTTATAATGGTCTGGCCCTCTAGCAACCTCAGCATGAAATTATAGCTAATCTGCCTACAAATGTCAGGTGGTCATAATAATATGGCCACTCAGTATATATTCAGGAGACCCAAATGAAGGTTTATTATTTCAAAAAAACAGGATGGGAAACAACAGCCTTAAATCAGCCTTTTACAGGTTATAGTAAGTTAAAAATAAAATGTTAAAAAATATATGAACTTAATGCTGGGACAATAGAGAAAGAGAACCAACAGTTCACCTACTTGCCTGTAACAACTGGAAAAATCAGCCTAAAAATATGAAAGATCCAGGGGGTAAACATGTGTACTAAGCCAGTTTAAAACAGAAAAAAACAGCCCTAGCCAGTTTGGCCCACTGGATAGAGTGTCGGCCTGGGGACTGAGGGGTCCCAGGTTCGATTCTGGTCAAGGGCATGTACCTTGGTTGCAGGCACATCCCCAGTAGGGGGTGTGCGTGAGGCAGCTGGTCGATGCTTCTCTCTCATTGATGTTTCTAACTCTCTATCCCTCTCCCTTCCTCTCTGTAAAAAAATCAATAAAATATATATTAAAAAACAACAACACAAAAAACAGAAAAAAATAAAAAATCAAGGGCTGTTATAACTCCCAACACATATCTAATCACTTGTTAAATGTTGTAGGCTCCAAAGAGTCTTCATGTTACTTTTGTCTCAATCCAGAGGGAGGGCAGAGTCTAGTAACCTGGGCAGAGGGATGGGTTAGTAGTCACCACTAGTATTTCTCACCCTGCAGAGAGAAAGTTTGGGAAGAAATACCCTACGTGGAGGACAACCAAGATGGCGGCATAGGTAAACACCTGAACTTGCTGAACACACAACCACATTAAAACTACAACTAAAAGACAAAATGAATATCATCCAGAGCCATGGGAAGGCTGGCTGAGTGGAAATTCTACAACTAGGAGGAAAGAGAAAAGCGCATTGAGTCTGGTAGGAGGTGCAGAGGTGTGGAAGTGTGGAGGTACGGAGGTTCTTGCGAAAGGGGCTAGGCAGCTGGGTACGCTGTTGTCTTTTTCAATCCGGAGGGAGGTACAAGCTCCCGACTGCTCTGAACTCCAGTTCCAGGTGAGAATCTGGGGACCCAGACTCATACAGGGAGAAACTATGCAAGCCAGAAGAGAGTGGCAAGAAATATTCAAAGTGATGAATAGCAAGAACCTATAACCAAGATTACTCTACCCAGCAAAGCTATCATTTAGAATTGAAGGTCAGATAAAGAGCTTCACAGATAAGGAAAAGCTAAAGGAGTTCATCACCGCCAAACCAGTATTAAATGAAATGCTGAAGGGTTTTCTTTAAGAGGAAGAAGAAAAAGGTAAAGATAAAAATTATGAATAACAAAGTGACAACAAATACATATCTATCAACAAGTAAATCGAAAAATCAAGTGAATAAAAAATCTGATGAACAGAATAAACTGGTGAATAGAACAGAATCAGGGGCATAGACAGGGAGTGGACTGACAATTCTCGGGGGGAAGGGGTGTGAGGGATGCGGAAGAGACTGGACAAAAATCGTACACCTATGGACGAGGACAGTGGAGGGTGGGTAAGGGCCGGGGTGGGGTGGGAACCGGGTGGAGGGGAGCTATGGGGGGGGAGAAAAAGAGGAACAACTGTAATAATCTGAACAATAAAGATTTTTTAAAAAAGAAAAACCCTACGTGTATATGTAAATGCTTCCTCACTGTGTTTAAAATACATCCATCTCGCCCTTGCTGGTTTGGCTCAGTCGATAAAGTGTTGGCCTGTGGACTGAAGGGTCCCGGGTTTGATTCCAGTCAAGGGCACATGCCTAGGTTGCGGGCTCGATCCCCAGTTGGGGGCGTGCAGGAGGCAGCCGATCAATGGTTCTCTCTCATCATTGATGTTTCTATCTCTCTCCCTCTCCTTTCCTCTCTAAAATCAACAAAAATACATTAAAAAACCCCCAACATATCCATCTCCAATTTCTATATTTGTATCTATCCATCTTAGAGCCGTAACTTACATTTATCTACAACAGGATAGACAGCCACCATTTTTTCTGGGATGTTATCATGTTAGTGCGATTATTAAACAAACAAACAAACAAACCACATGTACAATTTAAAAACTGACATGTTAATAAACTTGCTTTGACATTTCGCTTTAACCACTCTTGCTTTTATACCTAGTACTGAATATATACAAAGGAATATTGTTCAGCTGTAGAGCTACTGGGGCACATCAGCTCTGCCACGCAAGGCTCTTTTCCTGCAGCACTCTCAACTGCGGACAGGTGTACCGCACCCAGGAGACCTGAAAGCAGTGTCCTGTCTCTAGAGGACATCTGTGGACTGTCCTTCAGAAAAATTACAGTGTAGTAGCTCCAGGTCTGGTCTTGCCCCAGAGTTCATTTAGTTTGTCTACAAGACACACTGACTCTCTTTAGGTCTAGTGCAGACACAAACACTATAGCCCTATGTGAGCCTCTCTCCAGTAGGTCAGGAGCTCACTTGCAATTACTCTCTATTTTTGTGGAAACCATAATTCTACTTTTTGTGCCTATGAATTTGAGTGTTCTATGTATCTTATGTAAGTAGAATTATATGCTATTTGCCATTTTTTTGAGTAAATTTTTCACTTAGCATGTCTTCAAGGTTCATCCATGCTAAAGCACGTGTTAGAATGCCATTCTTTTCTAAAGCTGAGTAATATTCCATTGGATATATACACATTTTGTTTATCCATTCATCCATCAATCGTGAATAATGGCTATTGTGAATAATGCTGCTATGAACTATGAACATGAGTGTATAAATACCTGAGTCCCTACTTTCATTTCTTTGTACCCAGAAGTACAATTGGTAATTTTATAGATTAGATAAAATATCCGTATTTGTTGACATAGAAGGGATACATATGGTGTTTAGTTTTTTGAAGTTATATTTAGTATTTTCATAAATTAGCTAGAATGCACTTAATTACTAGTTATAATCAAATTCCCAGAGAAGATCATGGACTGGATGGACTGTGATTACTCTCATTTTCTTGCTAAATTTATTTGGTTTCTCTATGATGGGGAAGCAGAGGAGTCAAAGATGTAAAATCCTTCAAATGTTACAAAGGGGTTAAAATAATAAAAAATAAATTCCACAAAGATCATGGCCAATTCTGAGGCTCTTAGCCCAGAGACAAAACCCCAGTAAAATACATTATTTGTTTCTCTTTTTATGGCCAGAAATAGCTTCCTCCTTGCCGATCTTGCATTTCAACGTACGCATAAAGCTCATATGCTTCTCGGAGGGTATGATCCAGGTCTAATTAAGCTTGTGCTTCTGATTCTGAGCACTAGCCTTGCTTTAAAAGACAGAGAGTTTGGCAGTAGGAGAATAAAAATAGCTTGGAGATATCTGTTCTTTGGAATAAACACACTCCAATTAGCAACGTGACTGTAAAGTATGCAAACATCTACATCAGTTGAGGGTACAACTAGAGACAACCAAGTGTCCTTGCCCATGTTTTCAAGTTTCGTGGTATAAAGGCCAGTACTTGACAGCAAGGTTATATGTAGAAGAACCCTCTGTCAGTTTTAATCTTCACTGTGAGTTGTGCTGAGTTTCTCAGAGAGCATTCATCCCTAAAGGGATTTGGACTCTTAAATCTAGAAAAGTGACAAAGTCCTTAGTTGACCAAGGGAATGTAAACACCCATCTTTATTCAGTTCTTCAACACTTATGGCAATAATGCAATTACAAAACTCTCAGCCATCGACACTTTAGAATCAAGAACACCGAGGAAACTGAGGTCCTTAAAAGTGAAGTGTATTATTTGAACAGGCTAATTTTAATAGTGCATGCCCATTAATTTCAAATCCTAGACATTAAAGGAAGATACTGTCTTGGTTAGATAGATGAGGAGTATAACCAAACATCTACTCCAAATAAAATTAATGTAAAAATCTTCATTTATTGCTCCAAGAACAGAGATACCTCACAGAGGGCAAGAGTTCAAATACCTCCTCTGAAAGTACTTTATTACCAAGAGTAAGGATAGATTCAAGGTATCTGCTAATATTCACAGTAAGATCTACTTCTATTTGCAATGTCAACAGCAACAGGCCAAGAATGAAAACCTGCCATCTATACTTTTAATATTTTTTAAGTGTTACCACTTCAGTCAGTGTCTTGAGTATTCAAACAGAGACAATATTATTAACTTCTTTATATAAGCTATCATTTTAAAGCAGTTCTCCTTTCCATCCTTCATCTCATCTTTAAATTAGAAATAGTTTAAACTAGAATAACACATACATTAATTGTAACTATGTTCTCAAATGCTATTATAATGACTCCCTAGATATGTAGCTACACATCAGTGTATGTATTGGAACCTGAGGAACTCAGAGACCATTAAAACTACAAAGGCAAAGCTTGCTGAAAGCACAACTAATCTTCAACAAGATGAGCTAGGGGTGACAGTACCCACAGGAAAAAAGTTAGTCCTGTAATTAGCTGCTAAAAGCATAGAACACTTATTTCTGGGGTTTATAGAGGCCAAAGCAAGGCTGGAACCTCCATTTTTAAACATTCCAATATGAAAACAAACCTATTACTTAAGAAGATGACTTGGTATTTCTAAGACTCAAGGGAAGTCTTTCCCTGAAGGTCTTCGAAAAAAAACAAGAGACCAAACACACAGCCACTCACCCACCCCAAAACCAGAAGGAATGAAAAACAAAAACGATAAAGGGAAGAACAATACACAACATGGCAGACTACAATTCAAGAGAATCCCCAAGTACATAAAATCAATGATTTTCCTAATACTTCACCATATGCAGAGCTACCCCGCCCAACCCCCAAACAAAATGGGAATAAAAAACAAAGCTGATCAAAGCAGAGGTGCTCTGGTGGCTGGGGGCATTCCTTGGCTCCTCGGCCTCTGAGACCAGTCTGTTGGAGAGGTGGTGCTGGCCCTGCAGGTGACTGAACCTTGATTCAGAGGGCTTGCCCAATAAATGAAGAAATACCAAACTTCCTTGGATTTATGAAGCACCATAAAAAAATGAAAATATGATTTCATGTTAAAAAGAAACGGGCTCGCCAAAGCCGGTTTGGCTCAGTGGATAGAGCGTCGGCCTGCGGACTGAAGGGTCGCAGGTTCGATTCCGGTCAAGGGCACATCCCCAGTGGGGGATGTGCAGGAGGCAGCTGATCGATGTTTCTCTCTCATCGATGTTTCTAACTCTCTCTCTCCCTTCCTCTCTGTAGAAAATCAATAAAATATATTTAAAAAAAAAAAAAAGAAACAGGCTATGAGGAATTGAGATATGCCTCTGTCCTCACAGAGCTCAGCTGTTTGTAATGAACTACCCTGCTAAAGGTGAAAGGTCAGAATTACTAAAAGGGGGAAGAGGCAGGCCTAGGGAGCAGAAACTGCCATCTAGATCTCCTCACCCACCCTTCTAGTCATCCTGTGGTTGGCTTTTCAATTAGTTTTCAGGCAATGTGAACAAGGTCAAAATTTAACCCATGATGAACTTTCAGGGACTGTTCTAAGTATCTATCTATCTATCTATATATATATATAAAAGGCTAATATGCAAAGTGTCCCCGCAGGAGTCTGGGAGATGAGTAGTTCTATTGCTTGCTATGATGTGTGCTGACCACCAGGGGGCAGTGCAGAACGAAGGAAGGCCCTGGCCAGCAGCCAGAAGGCCCTGATCAGCCCTGATTGCCAGCCAGGCCTTGGGACCCTACCCGTGTATGAATTTTGTGGACCGGGCATTTAGTTTGTGATATCTCTCAGTCTTTACTTTTAGTTCTTTTCCGTCAAGGTTTTCTTCATCTCATGACTAATGAAAATTTATTCACAGGAACATAGATTTTATATAAAGAATATCTTAAAAGTTAAAAAAAATTGCTATGAAGTATCATCTCCTAACAGATGAGTAGAAGTATGTAGTTTGTACCATGAAGATAGTCACTATGAACATGTTTATTTTCTCAACAGATATTTAAAATTAAATTCCACATATTGGAAGTTTGAAGTAATCAAGCTAATTGTTCTAATATTAAAAGAAACACACACAACTATCTTACCTCTAAAACATAAACTCCAAACATCAGTCCATACAAACTGTGTACACTTTCAAGGGAGAAAAGTAGTAAATGTTTTTTCTGGAGGGTAATTTGACAATTTATATCAAAACAATAAACAAAACCAAAAACTTTTGATGTATTTAAATCTACGAATTTATCTTAGAGAAGTAATCATAAAAGGAAGTTCCTTGCAGTGTGTTTCACAGTTAAGACTGTGCTGTAATTCAGACTGTGTGTAATTATGTTTAATGACACAGAAAGGTATAGATGAGAAGTCCAGGCTGGCACAGAGAACAGTGAGCCATGTGTTCTTAGACACAAACTTACATGTAGAGCACACTGAGTAAAAAGCTGGCAAAGTCACACACTCTCGCCCACTCTCAACTATTGATTCATTTCCTAATCTCTCGCTACAAGGCCAATGTACTCTCTTCACCCTTTTCTCACACTATGAATGCCGTGGTTCAGCTGCCAGGCTTTTATTGCTGTAGTAAAATACTTCATACTTGAGCATGAGTTAACCTCTAGAGAAGTTTTGTAGGCCATGAGGCTGGTGGTGCAAAGGCCAAACCACACCCAGATCTGGCTCACCATGATGACACCATCTGTGGACCTGGTTCTACGAAACCTACTCTAGTTACACATCAATTCTATAAACGCTGTGTTTTATTGCAAATGAAAATTAAACAGGGAACACAGATTAATTATTCAGAATTAAGAACAGACCTGTCCACAGCTAAAAAACTGGTTAAAGAGCTAGACAACCTATAAATGACAACTTTTCTTGAACTCCTCAAAGAGCTGAGGTTGCAAGGCAACCAAATAACCTGAAATTCAAGGAAAGGCTGGGGAATACAGGCTGTCTCATCTATGGCAGAGTATAGTAGAAGGTAGGGCCTCTAAAAATTAGTAAGAAGGGATCAGCTAAAATTCTAAAGAACTGCTAATGGCTGAGTGTGAGCTAGCATGACATATAAAAGCTCACTCATAAGAAAGACGGGATGGACAAGGCAGGAGATCAGTCACAAACTTACTCAACAACTCAGGCATGGAGTAGGGGGTCTGCCACTTCCATGGGAAAAGTATGAAGGCCCACCCACCTAATCTGACCTTTCTCTCAGGCCTTTGGGAGAAGGGCAGCAAACTCCACTGAACCATTCGAACAGAGGGAAGAAGAGTGTGTAGGAGGGGAAAAACCCTTTTATCCCTTAGGCAGGAGAACGAATAACTGATAAAGCCCCATCTATAAGACTCAGACACAGAGAGCCTAAAACAGAGATGGGACTAGAACAAATAACTGGCCTGATCCCACTCTCCCTCCCACCTTCCTACCCTAGCCTATCAAGAAATGAGTGGGAAAAAAACAGCAGTCTACTTCCTGGGGTGGGGCAAGACCATGGGCGGAGGATGACACAGGCCTACAGAGACAGCTGAAAGCTGATGGTAGAGCACAAACATTGAGGAAAAACCCTCTAGCAATCTCAGTAAAAAAAAATCCAAATCCAGCTCAACTCCTGACTAAAAGGACTCAATCCCCCAACTAGCTGCTTAAGAAGAACCATACCCTTTTCTATGAATAAATATTATTTATCTCAGTCTCTCTTGTTTCATATAAGATAACCAGCATTCAAACAAAAATTAAGAAATACACAGAGATCAAGAAAATAATACAACTCATTATCAAGAAACAAAGCAAACAAACAAATTTAAAAAAACCCAGGCTCAGATAATGGTATAATCATATAGAAATATTAAAATAACTATGATACATATAAAAGGACCTACAAGAAAAGGTGGACAACTTGCATAAACAGACAGGGCATTTCAGCAAAGGCACAAAAACTTTCAGGAACAGTCAAATATGGAAGCCAGAAATAACAACAAACCCGGGGGAGGGGAGGAATATGATTTTCAGAATTGCTACATTATCTTAAAAGTTCTGTTTTCCAATAAACAGGTAAACAATGAGATCAAGGGAAAAAAATCAAGATACCTTGAAACAAAATGGAAATGAGAACACCAACAGCCCCAAATCTATGGAACATGACAAAAGCAGTCATAAGAGGGAAATTCATAGCATTACAGGCCTCTCTCAGGAAAGAAGAAAAATCTCAAACAAACAATCTAACTTAATACTTAAAGGAACTGGAAAAAGAAGATCAAACAAAGCCAAAGTGAGCAGAAGGAAGGAAATAATAAAGATCAGAGGAGAAATAAATGAAGAGTCTAAAACAACAATACAAAAGATCAATGAAGCCAACAGCTGGTTCTTTGAAAAGATAAACAAGATTGACAAACCTTTAACCACAGTCATCAAGAATAAGAGAGGACCCAAGTAAAAAAACAACAAAAACATCAGAAATGAAAGAGAAGTAACAACTGACAACAAAGAAATCCTAAGGATTGTAAGAAAACATTATAAACAACTATATGCCAACAAATTGCACAAGCTGGACAAGATTATATATTCTTAGAAACAGATAATTTTCCAAAACTGAATCAGAGACCCTGAATACATTACAACTAGTGAAGCTGAAATAGTAATTAAAAAACTCCCAACAAAGGTCCTGGTCTGGATGGCTTCAGAGGTGAATTTTACCAAATATTCAAAGAAGAACTAATACCTATCCTCCTCAAACTATGCAGAAAAATTCAAGAGGAGGGAAGACGCCCTGGGGGGAGCCGCACGGCCATGGCATACTCATGCCAGCTCAGCCTGGCTCAGTGATCCTGAGTGGGGGCGATGAAAGGCTTAGAAAAGACAGACAAGAGAATGAAAGCAGGGTCTCGGTGGGACGCTGCCCCTCTGATGAACAGCGCCAGCGCCCACAAGCCGTGTCTTTATTTTACAGCAGATGCCACGAGGCAAAGTAAGGGTATGATCATTCAAGATGTTTACAGCATTCTCGTGGGTTTCGGTCCTACTCAACTACATGCACCTGAACTATATCAAGCCCACATCACTCAGGCACGTGGGGCCACGTGTTTGGACCACAGGTTCAAGCTTACAGCTATAGCTGTGGGCTACAATTGTGCTGGGAAGGCTCTGCCCTCCAAGGTGGGACTTGCACGTGGCCACGAGAGGACTGTGCCCTCTCTTTTAGTCCAAGGCTTGAACCTGTCCAAAATACTGTAGCCATGCCCCATAATGCCCAAGCTCATTTAAGAGGCCCATATTATCCTAATTCCAAAACCAGATAAAGGTAGTACTACTAAGGAAGAAAATTATAGGCCAATATCCCTGATGATGCTAAAATCCTTAACAAAATATTAGTAAACTGGATCCAGCAATACATCATGATCAAGCGGGACTTATTCTGGGGATGCAAGATTGGTACAATATCTGCAAACCAATAAATGTAATATACCACATGAACAAAATGAAGGATAAAAACCATATGCTCATACCAATAGATGCAGAAAAGGCATCTGATAAAATTCAGCACCAATTTATAATAAAAACTCTCAGCAAAGTGGGAATAGAGGGAATGTACTTCAACATATATGACAATCCACAGGCAACATCATATTTAATGGGCAAAAACTATCAGGAACAAGACAGGTATGACAGCTTTCAATACTCTTTTGTTAAAAAGAAATGTTTTTATTGATTTTTAGAAAGAGGGGAAGGAAGGAAAATGGGTAGAGAGAAACACTGATGAGAAACAAACTACTGGGGATCAAGCCCGAAACCTGGGCATGTGCCCTGACTGGGAGGGAATACAATTGTGACCTCTTGGTTTCTGGGTTGATGTTCAACCACTGAGCCACACCGGCCAAGTCAGCTTTCACTACTCTTACTCAACATAGTACTTGGAAGTTCTAGCCACAGCAATCAAATAAGAAGAAATAAAAGACATCCAAATTGGAAAGGAAGAAGTAAAAATGTCATTTGCACATGGCATGATACTTACTATATAGAGAACCTTACAGATTCCCTGAAAAAACTACTAGCACTGATGATTTCTGTAAAGTAGCAGAATACAAAATAAATATTCAGAAGTCAGTTGCATATCTATACACCAATAATGAACTATCAGAAAGGGAAACTAAGAAAACAATCCCATTTACAACTGTTTTAAAAAAACACCTAGGAGTAAATTTAAGCAAGGACGTAAAAGACTACTCAGCAAATTCTAAGATGTTGAAGAAAGAAATTGAAGAAGATTCAAAGAAGTGGAAAAATTAACATAATTAAAATGTTCATATTATCTAAAGCAATCTATAGATTCAATGCAATTCCTATCAAGATACCAATGGAGCCGAAACCGGTTAGGCTCAGTGGATAGAGCATTGGCCTGCGGACTGAAGGGTCCCAGGTTCGATTCCGGTCAAGGGCATGTACCTGGGTTGCGGGCACATCCCCAGTAGGAGATGTGCAGGAGGCAGCTGATCGATGTTTCTCTCTCATCGATGTTTCTGGCTCTCTATCTCTCTCCCTTCCTCTCTGTGAAAAATCAATAAAATATATTAAAAAAAAAAGATACCAATGGCATATTTCACAGAACTAGAATATTTCAAAAATATATATGAAACCACAAAAATCCCAAATAGCAAGTGATCTTGAGAATGAAGAACAAAGTTAGAGGAATCATGCTACCTGATAGCAAGCTATACTACAAAGCCATATTAATCAAAACAGCATAGTACTGCATAAAAACAGACATACAGATCAACGGAACAGAACAGAGAGCCTAGAAATAAATCCACATCTTTATGGTTTATGAATATTTGACAAAGGAGGCAAAAACATACAATGGGGTATAGTTTATGAAATAAATGGTGTTAGCAAAAAAATAAAACTAGACCACCTTCTTACACCATACACAAAAGCTCAAAATGAGTTAAAGACTTAAGTTTTAGATTTGAAACCATAAAATCCCAGTAGAAAGACAGGCAATAAAATCTGGGACATTTCTCATAGCAGTATTTTTTCTGCTATATCTCCCTCTGATAAGAGAAACAAAAGAAAAAATAAATAAATGGGACTATATCAAACTAAAAGGCTTTTGCACAAAGGAAATCATCAACAGAATGAAAAGGTAATCTACAGAATGGGAGAACATACTTGCCAATCACACATCTGATAAGAGTTTATTATCCAAAATTTATAAAGAACTTACAAAAATCAACATAAAAACAACAACAATCCAACTAAACCACTGGCTAAGGACCTGATTAGATACTTCTCCAAAGAGGATATACAGATGGCCAATAAAAAACTTAAAAATGGCCGTGGCCAGTTTGGCTCAGGGGATGGAGTACTGGCCTGCAGACTGGGGGGTCCCAGGTTCGATCCCCAGTGGGGGGCATGCAGGAGGCAGCCGATCCATGATTCTCATCATTGATGTTTCTCTCTCTCTCTCCCTCTCCCTTCCTCTCTGAAATCAGTAAGATCAAAATTAAAAGAAAATGGAACTGACTTATGACCCAGCAATTCTACTTCTGGGACTATATCCAAAGAAACCCAAAACATTAATCTGAAAGAATATATGCACCTCTGTGTTTATAGCAACATTTTTTTTTTTTTTTACACGAGCCAGTATTTGGAAGCAGCCCATGTGTCCATCAGTAAATGTGTGGATAAACAACTGGTGGTACATTTACACAATGGAATACTACTCGGCTGCAAAAAAGAAGGAAATCTTACCTTCTGTGACAACATGGATGGCCCTGGAGAGCATATGCTAAATGAAATAAGCCAGTCAGAGAAAGACAAGTAAAGAACCCTATGATTTCACTCACGTGGAATCTAATGAGGAAAATGAACTAACAAGCAAAATAGTGACAGAATCATGGCAAAAGGGTATGAATACAAAGAAAAGTTACGAATTGGGACCATCACTAGTTAGGTAGTTCTACTCTAATGGTTGAAAATAAGGATGTCTGATATCCCTGGGACAGTGAATAAGTGGACCTACAACAGTTTTTCTCCCATTGTGGATTGGCTGACTGCCACAGCCCTTGAATCTGGAAACAGAGCTCTGAAATGGGCTTTGAACAGGAGCGTCCTCTCTTGTATCTTTGCCATTGCTAAGAGAATATGATCAGTTAGCCTGCTGAAGGAGGAAAAAACAGAGTCACCCCAGCTATTTCAGCTGAGGCCATTTCAAGAGCAGGTGAGGATTTTAAATATTCACCCTCATCTGAAGCCGTACAGCTCAAGCTCTTTAGTTAGGCTGTCTCAAATTCTTTCTTATCTCTGCCACTAATCAGCCAATAGAAATATGAAAAGATGCTCAATGTCACCAATCATCAGAGAAGTCCAAATTAAATCCAAATCCGAACTTGTCCTTGAGCAGGTTGTTTAACCTTTCTCATCAACAAATAGAGATCATAATAGTAGCTACCTCACAGCTATCTATATCTATATATATAAAAGGCTAAGTGATCGGCCCACTGTCTGACACATATGACGCGCACTGACCACCAGGGGCAGACGCTCAATGAAGGAGTTGCCAAGCTGCAGTGACTTGGCAATGGCAGTTCTCAGGAGATGCACCCTGGAACCAGAGAGGAGGAAGCCCGATCCTCACTGGGCTGCACGATTCCACCTTCAGCCGTGGGTTATGTTGTTGCTATGGTACTGTCAGCCCTGAATCTGGTTTACTGTACACTTGTGTTTGCATTCCACACCCTGTACGACAGCAACTTTGCAGAGTGCCCTCTTGCACTCCGGGACCCCTATCTATCTATAATAATAAAAGTGTAATATGCAAATTGACCAATCAACTGAACAGCAGAATGACAGTACGGACAACCTTCCAGACGACCTTCGGGGCAAACAAGATATAACACGCACTGGCACCAGGCCAGCCAAGGCCGGTGCGATGCTATTGGTCGAGGGTCGGGAGGCCCAGCTGGGTGGGCAGGGCCTCCCACTGTGCTGCGATCAATCATGGAGCCCCGGCCAGGTGAGCAGGGCCTCCCTGTGTGTGGTGATCGATCGTGGAGACCTGCGATCGATCGCCTCAAAGTGGGAGGCCCAGGCTACCCGACTGGCAGCGCTGCGGCCGGTGAGCAGCGCCTCCCCCTGCGGAACATCGATCTGGGGGCCCTGCGATTGATCGCCCCACAGAGGGAGGCCCAGGCCAGCCCAGGGATTGCACCCCATGCCTGTCGCCCGCAAGGGAGGCGACCAGTGGCTGGGTGGAGGAGGGAGGTGGTGGGGTGGGGGGCGGGGCGCCACACAGATGGCAAGCAGTGGCAGCAGCAAGGCCAGCTGCTGGGGGAAGGAAAGCCTTGATAGGCCCCTCTCCCCCATATGCCCCGCCCCCCGACCCTGACAGGAGGGAGGAGGGAGCCTGATTCTGCGCAGTCTCTGCCCCCGCTGGCATCATCAACAGAAAATGTCTAAAGACCAACTATTGGCACAATGTACCTCTGCAGCCGAAAGAAAGTGGTGTTGTCAACAGAAAATGTCTGAAGACCAACTATTGGCACAAAGTACCTCTGCAGCCAAAAGAAAGCATCATTGTCGACAGAATATGTCTGAAGAACAGCCATCAACAAGTACTACCAACACTGGTAGGAACTGCCTTCACAGCTAAAATGAAGTAAATGAGGATGCAATTATAAAACACAGTTAGTGCCTATCACTAAATTTCTCCGATGAAAAACCATCTGATGGAAAATTTACTCGATGTTGTAGCAAAGGTAAAGTGTGTCCAAATGATATACATTTTCCAGAATACCTGGCATATTTAAAAAAATTAATGATAGATGAAGATTCTTACAGTAAAAATTTCATGAAAAATATTCATTCGATAAATAGTTCTTTTGCTTCAATGGGTGCAGATATTGCATCACCATCAGGATATGGGCCATACTGTTTTAGAATACATGGACAAGTTTATCACCATACTGGAATGGAATTTTACATCCTTCCGATGGTGTTTCTCAGAAGTTTGCTCAACTCTGTATTTTAGATACAGCTGAAGTGATGAGTAAAAGATTAGCAATGCCAGAAAACCAAGGTTGCTCAGAAAGACTCATGATCAACATCAACAACCTCATGCATGAAATAAATGAATTAACAAAATCATGCAAAATGTTACATGAGGTAGAAAAGGAAACCCAATCTGAAGCAGCAGCAAAAGGTATTGCTCCTACGGAAGTAACAATGGCAATTAAATACAATCATAACAGTGATCTGGGTAGATATAATTATCCCTGTGTAACTGCAGTTGCCATCATATTCAGAAAAGAAGATGGAGAACCTCCTTTTCAAAGGGACTTGCTCATTCATTGTAAACCAGATCCCAATATTCTGAATGCCACTAAAATGAAACAAATCAGTATTCTGTTTTCTACATTAGATGCAATGACATATCCTATTCTTTTTCCACATGGTGAAAAAGGCTGGGAACAGATATTGCATTAAGACTCAGAGACGACAGTGTAATTGACAATAATACTAGATGAAATGTAAGGACGAGTCACACAAATGCAGTGTTATAGATTTCATCTCTTGGTCCAGGACACATTCAATCCTATTTTAAATTCAGGAAAATTAACTCATTATGTCAATTCATATTCGAAAATGGAAGCCAATTAGATACATTTCATTAAAGCAAACCAATCTAAACTGAGAGTTGAAAAATATAGTGGTTTAATGGATTATCTCACATCTAAATCTGAAAATGACAATGTGCCTATTGGCAAAATGATAACACTTCCATCGTCTTTTGAGGGTAGTCCCAGAAATATGCAGCAGCGATATCAGATGCTATGGCAATTGTAATGAAGTATGGCAAGCCCAATTTATTCATAACCATGACGTGCAACCCAAAATGGGCAGATATTATAAACAATTTAAAACACTGGCAAAACGTGGACTGCCTCACGCTCACATATTATTGATATTAGATAGTGAATCCAAATTATGAACAGAAGATGACATTGACCGTATAGTTAAGGCAGAAATTCCGGATGAAGACCAGTGTCCTCAACTTTTTCAAATTGTAAAATCAAATATGGTACATGGACCATGTGGAATGCAAAATCCAAATAGTCCATGTATGGAAAATGTTCAAAGGGATATCTGAAAGAATTTCAAAATGCAACCATTGGAAATATTGATGGATATCCCAAATACAAATGAAGATCTGGTAGCACCATATCTAATGGAAATAAAGTTGTTGATAACACTTGGATTGTCCCTTATATGCTGTATTTGTGCCTTAAGTATAACTGTCATATAAATGTTGAAGTCTGCACATCGACTAAGTGTCAAATATTTAACTACATCTATAAAGGGCATGATTGTGCAAATATTCAAATTTCTGAAAAAAATATTATCAATCATGACCAAGTACAGGACTTCATTGACTCCAGGTATGTGGGCACTTCTGAAGCTGTTTGGAGACGCTTTGCAATGCGAATGCATAACCAATCTCATGCAATCACAACTTTAGCTGTTCATTTGCCACATGAACAGAATTTGTATTTTTGTACTGATGATTTTGCTGAAGTTATAGACAGGGCTAAAAGGCATAGCTCGACTTCGATGGCTTGGTTCTTATTGAATAGAGAAGATTCCAACGTGTGTAATTATAATTATTGGGAGATTCCACAATAATATGTGTTTAATAATTTTTTTGTGGAGAAAACGCCAAAAGTGTGGGAATAAAGTATTAGGTAGACTGTTCACTGTGAGCTTTAGAGAACCAGACCGATACGACCTTAGACTTTTGCTTCTGCATGTAAAAGGTACAATAAGTTTTGCTGATCTGCAAACTGTAGGAGGTGTAGTTTATGATACATTTCATGAAGCTGCAAAACATCAAGGATTATTAATCGACGACACTATCTGGAAAGATATGATTGATGATGCGATCAGCCTTAATATGCCCAAACAATTACAGAAACTTTTTGCACATATATGTGTATTTGGATGTCCTTCTGATGCAGACAAATTATGGGATGAGAATAAATCTCATTTTATTGAAGATTTTTGTTGGAAATTACACCGAAGAGAAGGTGCCTGTGTGAACTGTGAAATGCATGCCCTTGAAATTCAAGAAGTATTCACATTGCATAGAATGAAATGTTCGCATTTCAAACTTCTGGACTATCGTTTATTAACGAATATAACTACATTGGATGAATTGTACGAGCAACAACAGGCAGAGGTTTTGATAAATTCTCTGAATGATGAAGAGTTGGCAGCCTTTCAGACTATAATTTCAGCCATTGAAGATCAAACTGTACACCCCAAATGCTTTTTCTTGGATGGTCCAGGTGGTAGTGGAAAAACATATCTTTATAATAAAGTTTTAATACATTATATTAGATGTCGTGATGGTACTGTTTTATCCACAGCACCTACAGGAATTGCTGCATATTTACTTCCCAGTGGAAGAACCTTTCATTCCCAATATAAATTACCAATTCCATTAAATGAAACTTTAATTTCTAGATGCGATATAAAGAGTGAAGTTGCTAAACAATTAAAAAGGCCCAACTTATTATTGATGAATGCACCATGGCATCCAATCATGCTCTAAATGCCATAGACAGATTACTAAGAGAAATTATGAATATGAATGTTGCATTTGGTGGGAAAGTTCTCCTTCTCAGAGGGGATTTTCAGCAATGCCTCAATATTGTACCTCATGCTATGTGATAGGCCATAGTACAAACGAGTTTAAACTACTGTAATGTTTGGGGATGTTTCAGAAAGTTGTCTCTTAAAACAAATATGAGATCAGAGGATTCTGCTTACAGTGAATGGTTAGTAAAATTTGGAGATGGCAAACTTGATAGCAGCTTTCATTTAGGAATGGATATTATTGAAATCCCCGGTACATTGATCTGTAATGCATCTATTATTAAAGCTACCTTTGGAAATACTGTATCTATAGATAATATTAAAAATATATCAAAACTTGTGATTCTTTGTCCAAAAAATGAGCACATTCAAAACTTAAATGAAGAAATTTTCGATATACTCGATGGAGATTTTCACACATATTTGAGTGATGATTCCACTGATTCAACAGATGATGAGGAAAAGAAATTTTCCCATTGAATTTCTTAATAGTATTACTCCTTCAAGAATGCCGTGTCACAAATTAAAATTGAAAGTGGGTGCAGCCAAAACCGGTTTGGCTCAGTGGATAGAGCGTCGGCCTGCGGACTGAAAGGTCCCAGGTTCGATTCCGGTCAGGGGCATGTGCCTGGGTTGCGGGCACATCCCCAGTGGGGGATGTGCAGGAGGCAGCTGATCGATGTTTCTCTCTCATCGATGTTTCTAACTCTCTCTCTCCCTTCCTCTCTGTAAGAAATCAATAAAATATATTAAAAAAAAAAAAAAAGAAAGAAAGTGGGTGCAATCATCATTCTACTGTGAAATCCTAATAGTAAATGGGTCTTTGTAATGGTACTAGATTTATAATCAAAGGACTGCAACCTAACATTATCGAAGCTTAAGTATTTTTTTTATTAATTAAATCTTTATTGTTCAGATTATTACATTTGTTCCTCTTCTTTCCCCCCATAACTCCCCTCCACCCAGTCCCCACGCCCACCCTCCTCCCTCACTCCCCACCCACTGTCCTCATCCATAGGTGCACGATTTTTGTCCAGTCTCTTCCCGCATCGCCCTCACCCCTTTCCCCCCCAAGAATAGTCAGTCTACTCCCTTTCTATGCCCCTGATTCTATTATATTCACAAGTTCATTCTGTTCATCAGATTATTTACTTGATTTTCAGATTCACTTGTTGATAGATGTGTATTTGCTGTTGATAATTTGTATCTTTACCTTTTTCTTCTTCTTCCTCTTCTTAAAGGATACCTTTCAGCATTTCATATAATACTGGCGTGGTGGTGATGAACTCCTTTAGCTTTTCCTTATCTGTGAAGCTCTTTATCTGACCTTCAATTCTGAATGATAGCTTTGCTGGATAAAGTAATCTTGGTTGTAGATTCTTGGCATTCATCACTTTGAATATTTCTTGCCACTCCCTTCTGGCCTGCAAAGTTTCTGTTGAGAAATCAGCTGACAGTCGTATGGGTACTCCCTTGTAGGTAACTGACTGTTTTTCTCTTGCTGCTTTTAAGATTCTCTCTTTGTCTTTTGCTCTTGGCATTTTAATTCTGATGTGTCTTGGTGTGGTCCTTTTTGGATTCCTTTTGTTTGGGGTTCTCTGCGCTTCCTGGACCTGTAAGTCTATTTCTTTCACCAGGTGGGGGAAGTTTTCTGTCATTATTTCTTCAAAACCCAATTTGAATATCTTGCTCTCTCTCTTCTTCTGGCACCCCTATAATTCGGATGTTGGTACGCTTGAAGCTGTACCAGAGGCTCCTTACACTATCTTTGTATTTTTGGATTCTTTTTTCATTTTGCTTTTCCGGTTGGGTGTTTTTTGCTTCTTCGTATTTCAAATTGTTGACTTGATTCTTGTGATCCTCTAGTCTGCTGTTGGGAGTCTGTATAATATTCTTTATTTCAGTCAGTGTATGCTTAATTTCTAGTTGGTCCTTTATCACAACCTCGAGGGTCTCATTAGATTTCTTGTAGGTCTCATTAAGTTTATTGACAGTTTCTAGAAAGTTCTTGAAAAACCTTAAAAGTGTGGTTTTGAACTCTATATCCAGTAGTTTGCTTTCCTCCATTTCTGTCATTTGTGTCCTTTTTCTTTGTCTCCGCATTTTTTATGCTTCCCGGTGTTGATAAAGTAGTATTCTGTGCTAAGTGTCCTCTAGGGCCCAGTGGTTCAGCCTCCCCAATTACCTGAGGAGGACACTCTTGGTGCACCCCCTGTGGTCTTTGTGCACAGTCTTGTTGTAGTTAAGCCTTGATTGTTGTATGTATCACTGGGAGGAATTGACCTCTAGGCCAATTGGCTGTGAGAATCAGCTGTGTCTGCAGTGGGAGAAATTTTGTGCTGGAGACACCCCTCCAGGGCAAGACTTGCTTCAGTGGGGCTTTGGTGCTCACTGAGTCTGCCCTGAGTATGTCCTTTATGGTTCCACGGAGCTGCAAACTGGATGGTCTCACTCTGACCTCTGGGTACACTGGCTCCTGGATCTCTAGGGAGGTGATAATCTAGCCTCTGCCTGAGGCTATCCAGCAAAAGCCTCCCTGCAGGGCTTGGGCAGGGCGGGTCCCACGGGATCAACAGGGCGGGGCTAGTAGTTATGGCTGCTCTCAGTGGCCCAGCTTGTCAGTGTCTTGGCAATCGCTGCAAGACCCTCGAGAGAAAGCTGCCCGTGAGTTCCGACCGATGCCAGACAGTCCCGCTTCTCCCGTATGAGTCTGGATCCCCAGAGACTCGCCCGGAACTGGAGCTCAGTGCCTGAGACTCCCTCCCGATTGAAAACGACAACCGCGCCCTCAGCCGCCAGTCTGCTCCATGTGCGCCTCTTTACCTTAGTATTTTACTTCCGCACTGCACCTCCTCTGGGTCTCGGTATGCTTTTCTCTTTCCTTCTAGTTGTAGAATTTCCACTCAGCCAACCTTCCTGTGGTTCTGGATGATTTCCGTTCCGTCTTTTAGTTTTATTTTTGGAGTGGTTGTTCAAGGCAGCAAACTGGTATTTACCTATGCCGCCATCTTGGTTTTCCCTGAAGCTTAAGTATTAATAGGATCTGCAGAAGGAGAGGTTGTTCTGATTCCAAGAAATGATTTGTCCCTGTCTGACACTGGCCTCCCATTTAAATTAATTTGAGGACAGTTTCCTGTGATGCCAGCATCTGCGATGACTATTAATAAATTACAAGGACAAACTCTAGACCAGGGGTGGGCAAACTTTTTGACTCGAGGGCCACAATGGGTTCTTAAACTGGACCGGAGGGCCGGAACAAAAGCATGGATGGAGTGTTTGTGTGAACTAATATAAATTCAAAGTAAACATCATTACATAAAAGGGTACGGTCTTTTTTTTTTTAGTTTTATTCATTTCAAATGGGCCGGATCTGGCCCGCGGGCCATAGTTTGCCCACGGCTGCTCTAGACAGAGTAGGAATATTCCAGCTGAACCTGTTTTCAGACATGGTCAGCTATATGTTGCTTTCTCTTGAGTTCGAAGAGCATGTGACATTAAAGTTAAAGTTGTAAATACTTCATCACAAGGGAAATTAATCAAGCACTCTGAAAGTGTTTTCACTCTTAACGTGGTATACAGGGAGATATTAGAATAAGTTTAATCAATTTATCAGTCATTGAATCAATGTTGTTTTTAAATCATGTTTTTGTAGTTTTTATGTCTTTGTTCTTGTTATATTATGTTGTTATGTTTATTAGTAAATTTATGTATTATTTTCATATACATTTTACTAATTTTCCTTCATCTCTGACACTTCTTTTATAGAGAAAGGGCAAATAGCGATATTGAAATATTTTCTCCAATTAATTCCCTTTCAATGTGCACGAATTTGTGCACCAAACCACTAGTCTACATATATAAAAGTCTAAGTGACCGGCCGTGCACTGGTGACTTAGAAAATAAATGTTGACTTGCACATGCGCGATACATATAAAGCTCTTTGGCGCCAACAGTCAATTGTGAATTTGGTTGACACTTCTATTATAGAGGAAGGGTGAATAGCGATATTAAAATATTTCTTCTAATTAATTTCCTTTCAATGTGCATGAATCTGTGCACTGGGCCACTAGTTAGTTGAATAAATGACTGCTATGTGTAAAGCACTTAATAATAGTCCCTGATGTTCATTGAATATTCAATGGAGATATGCTGTAACTATTACATGTACAATATTTTAGTTTGCTCATTTTAAATTTCCTTTGAAATTGATTTTATTTCTCATTTTCTGAACTATTTTTTAGTGGCATGTTCATCTTTTATAATTCTAGAAGTTAAAAAAAAATTATTTAAAATAAAGTATCACTGTATTTTTATCCTTGGACTATACTTTTTGAAATAAGAGTCGAAATCATATTACTATGTCCCTATATTATTTTTAAAAAGTAGGTCTAAGAGAATAGATCTAGTGGAAATTTCTAGTTCATATTTCATTGTCTTGTCAATCTCAGATAGCCAGCCAAGGTAGACCTGGAAGGAAGTCCAGCTAAGATTAGAGTTGTCCATTCAACCACCCCAGATGTGTAAATAATAAATGCTATACACCCTGAGGTTTTGAAACCATGTTACACGGCATTATTATTGTGATGGATAATGGGTATGCCCAACATACAGTACTTAACTCTTCTTAATGATGAAATCTTATTTTTCAGAGATAAGAACCAAGAGAGCAGTAAATAATGTAAGATTTAAATGATGTCATTTATAATAGCTTCAAAGTATTTTACAAAACCCAAGGAATTAATCTAAGGAAAGACATGCAAGGTCTCTACTCAGAAAATTATAAAACATGTTCATTAATTGTAAAGATGCCAATTCCTGTTAAATGATGAGATGGAAAGTAATCTCAATGAAAATTCCAGTAGGTTTCTCCCTGGGGAGTGGAAATTGGCAAGCTGACTCTACACTGTATGTGGACATGAAAAGGGCCAAGAGGTAACCAAACAAGGCACTCTTGAAGAAAAACCAGGAGGAGGACTTCTCTAGGAGATATCAAGATTTAAAGATACCATAATAAGACAATGTGGAATTGGCATAAAGACAGATAATGAAACAGAACAGAACAACAGATTGACCTGAATATAGAGTCTCTAGCTTTTGCTGGTTCAAGCAGTAATCAAAGTGGTAGATTACATATCTACATGTGAAAACTTCTAGAAGGCAACAAAAGAGAATGGGTCTAGGGATTAAGGAAAGATTTCTTAAACAGCAGGAAAAACGAAAGAGAAAAAAACTAGAATAAACTGGAATACTTAAGAATTTCTGTTCATCAAAAGACTATCAGAGAATAAAAAAATAAATAAATCGAGCACATACTGGGAAAAGACCTTTGCAACACTCCTCAGAAAGGGTTGTATCAGAGTCTGTGTAAAGAGCACACTGGGCTTGTTAAACCATTGAAATATCAACATGGATCCTGTCCATATGGATGAAATACTGCAGTGAAAATACGGAAGAGAGTCTAGGGCAGGGGTGGGCAAACTTTTTGACTCGAGGGCCACAATGGGTTCTTAAACTGGACCGGAGGGCCGGAACAAAAGCATGGATGGAGTGTTTGTGTGAACTAATATAAATTCAAAGTAAACATCATTACATAAAAGGGTACGGTCTTTTTTTTTTTTTTTTTAGTTTTTTTTAGTTTTATTCATTTCAAACGGGCAGGATCCAGCCCGCGGGCCGTAGTTTGCCCACGGCTGGTCTAGGGTATTTCCAAGATTGTTAGAGGGGAGTTCCCTAGTTCTATGATACCAAATTATACTTCCAGAGGTAAAGGGGTACAGGAGGAGATGGGAAAGAACTTGGGTGACAGCCAATAGGGCTAGATCAGGAGTTGGAGGGTCAAATCCGGGCTGCCGCCTGTCTCTAAGACAGTTTTATTGGAATACAGCTATACTAATTCGTTTACATGCTGTCAGTGGTAACTTTCGTGCTACAACAGTAGAGTTGAGTAGTTGTAACAGAGACTGACCCAAAAGCCTAAAATATTAACTATCTGACTTTTTACAGAAAAAAATGTTCCGATCATTAGGCTAGACTGTCCTCTTATGTCCAGTGTAACTGCCCTAATAAGGGATAGGAGAGTGTTCCCTGGAAGACTTAAAGGACATAACTGTTTACCTAAGAGGAATATTTTAAAGCCAAGGATTATTTTTTAAAGTCTAAATTGCCAGCTGTGCAACCAGACTTTGTTTTCTGTTAAAAGCCAACAGTATGACAATGTCATAGAGCCACCAAAGCTATCAACTTAGACATAGAATCATGGCCTATATTTGAAAACTCTTAACTTCAAAAGTGATTATGAGACTGATTTAAAGAAAATGTATTTGTTCCAAAACAGATGCCTTATTAAAGCAGGGGTGGGGAACAACCGGCCCTCTAAATCATTTGGTCTTGCCCTGTCAAGGCAAATGCAGGTGGGACTTGAAATTTGCTAAGTCTAGGAGCTTTTTTCATAGCAACATACATTTATATTAAGTGAATTATATTAAGCAAATGATGATATATATATCTTAATAAAAGAGAAACATAGTAATTAGTGTACGACCGCTACCCTTCCCATTGGCTAATCAGGGCGATATGCAAATTAACTGCCAGCCAAGATGGCGGCCGCCAGCCAGGCAGCTGGAAGCTAACATGAGGCTTGCTTGCTTCAGTGACGGTGGACTCCAACGTTCCCTGCCTGCCTTGCCGGCCTCTGAACCTGCAGTTTGAAACATTGTAACAAATATAGAAGCTAAACAAAACCCCAGAAACCAGCTTTCAGCGACCTGGGATCTCAGAGCTGGAGTTATACGTTGCTTTGATTATAGAACCCAGACAAACCAGATACCTGCTTTCAGCAGCAGAGGCCTCAGAGCTGTAGCCAGAGCTAAAGCTGGCCCAGAATAAAAAGAAAAAGAAAAAAAGGAGCAGTTGGGAGCTTCAGCCCTCAGCCCCTCACCCAGATTGGCCAGGCACCCCAGTGGGGACCCCCACCCTGAAGGGTGTGTGACCAGCTGCAAACAGCCATCATCCCCTCACCCAGGCTGGCCAGGCACCCCAGTGGGGACCCCCACCCTGATCCAGGACACCCTTCAGGGCAAACCAGCCAGTCCCACCCATGCACCAGACCTCTATCCTATATAGTAAAAGGGTAATATGCCTCCCAGCACCGGGATCAGCGGAGCCGAGAGGCCTCCCGGCACCGGGATTAGCATGATAGGGGGCAGCGCCCAAACCCCCTGATAGCCCTGTGGCTCTGTGTGTGACAGGGGGTGGGGCCACAACCTCCCTATCCGCCCTGCTCTGTTCGTGACAGGGGAAGGCGCCCCAAACTCCTGATCAGCCCTGCACTGTGCCTGATAGGGGGGAGCTCCCCAACCCCCTGATCGCCCTGCGGCTCTGTGTGTGACAGGGTGCGGCGCCCCAACTCCCGCCCTCCCACCACGGGCCCTGCTCTGTGTGTGACAGGGTAGAGCCATAACCTCCCCATCGGCCCTGCCCTGAGTGTGACAGGGGGCGGTGCCCCAACCCCCCGATCGGCCCTACCCTGAGCGTGACTGAGGGTGGCATCGCAACCTCCCGATCCACCCTGCTTTGTGCGTGACAGGGGGCGGCGCCCCAACTCCCCAATCGGCCCTGCTCTGAGCCCGACCAGGGACTGCACCTAGGGATTGGGCCTGCCCTCTGCCACCCGGGAGCAGGCCTAAGCCAGCAGGTTGTTATCTCCCGAGGGGTCCCAGACTGCAAGAGGGCACTGGCCAGGCTGAGGGACCCCGCATTCCCCCCGAGTGCACAAATTTTTTTTATATATATTTAATAAATATATATATTTACATATATATATATATAAATAGTATATATTATATATATACTAGAGGCCTGTTGCACGAAAAGATTCGTGCAATAGGCCTCTCTTCACTTCCCCTGGCTGCCGGCACCGGTTTTCCTCTCGCACCCGGGACCCAGGCCTTCACTGCTCCGGCCAGAGCCGCCTTCAGTCTTGGCTCCTACGTATGCAAATTAACCGCCATCTTTGTTGGTGGTTAATTTGCATATCTCACTGATTAGCCAATGGGAGGCATAGCGAAGGTATGATCAATTATCATGTTTGTGTATTATTAGATAGGATTCTAGTGGTCCCTGGCACAAAAAAGGTTCCTCACCCCCACCTTAAAGCAAGCAAATAAAATCAGATGCCACTGCCAGCCAGCGTGGCTCAGTGGTCGAGCATCAACCTATGAACCAGGAGGTCATGGTTCAATTCCCGTCAGGGCATATGCCCAGGTTGTAGGCTTGATCGCCAGTGGGGGACTTGCAGGAGCCAGTCAATCGATTCTCTCTCATATGGATGAAATACTGCAGTGAATATAGCTCTCTCTCCCTCTTCCTTCCTCTCTGAAATCAACAAAAATATATTTAAAAATAAAATAAAATCAGGTGCTATTAACATTACTGAGGGATGAACCATCTCCATTCCTCAGGTAGTTCAGTAAAATATATTTTGACATAATGCTGTTTGTATTTTGTACTCATGCCTATTTGAGGGGCAGGTATAAAGTTTTTGTTAAAAACAACTCCCAGTCTCCTTCACAGCCCATAGCAATGAAATAGCCCTTCTTAGCCTTTTCCTTTTTAAAACAACCTAGGCTCCCTTCTGAGTTGTGTCCTTCCTCTTAAGTGTATTTGAAACTTCAAAATAAATATCATGATAAAAACAGGACCCTGGCCAGGTAGCTTGGTTGGTTAGTGTCCTTTTTTAAAAAATATATATTTTATTGATTTTTTACAGAGAGGGAGGGAGAGGGATAGAGAGTTAGAAACATCGATGAGAGAGAAACATTGATCAGCTGCCTCCTGCCCACCCCCTACTGTGGGTGTGCCCGCAACCAAGGTACATGCCCTTGACTGGAATCGAACCTGGGACCCTTCAGTCTGCAGGCTGATGCTCTATCCACTGAGCCAAACCAGTCAGGGCTACAGTGTCCTTTTTTTTTTTTTTTTAAATCCTCACACGAGGATATTTCCCCACCGATTTTTAGAGAGAGTGGGAGAGAGGGGGAAAGACAGCGAAAAAAGCGATGTGAGAGAAACACATCAATTGGGTGCCTCCTGCACGTGCCCTGACCAGGGCCCGGGCCAGACAGGAGTCTGCAACTGAGGTATGTGCCCTTGGGAATTGAACCTGGGACCCTTCGGTCCACAGGCTGACACCCTATCCACTGAGCCAAACTGGCTAGGGCTAAAGTGTCCTCTTGATATGCCAAGGTTGGGGGTTTGATCCCTCGATCAAAGCTACAAGAAACAACCAAAGAATGCATAAAAAAGTGGAACAAACCATGGCTCTCTTAAAAAAAAAATCATGATAAAAAAACAAATGAAAGCAATAGTAATTTCTGGAGCAAAACATTTATCTTGAAAACCATATAATTTTGACTTTGATCATATTCAGTTTGAATATTTGGTCTATTTGTTTTCCACAAACTTAAATAAGGAAAAAAACAAAAATCTGTCTCACCAGACAGCATTACACAGTAATTTTCAAAATCAAATGTGTTTTGGGGGCTTCTTCCCATCCTACCCCCAAGACTGTGGTGATTCCAGGGAGTAGAATAACTTCTATGTTCTCAGAACAAAGGAGACTAACTTCATATTCTTCAAGAGTCCTATAAATATCAACAGCTATTTCTTTTATCTCAAGTTTTTTCCACATTACATCTATCTTTGGACCCCTCACCACCTAGATGTCCATTCCAACAATCTTATTGTACCTTTCCAAAACACTTTGAAAGAGGCAGGCTTCCTTTTTGTATATACAGATACATGACAAGTTAGTAATTGCTTATCTCTTCATATTAACAGGCATGCCATCTCAGAAGACACAAACCCACTGTTTGAAAACTGAAACTAAGAGCCTTAGAAGAGGCTCTCCCACACTGACTAAAAACTGGTCCTTAATAAAGACTTGAAAGAAATAAGGCACACATCAACACAACTCATTGAGGTGCTCTAACCCCAACTCTGACTGGGTCCTTTGATGGTAAAATTCTATAATCAACAACTTTGAGTTACATATTTATATCTATGTCATTGTTAGATTTGGAGGACAAATTTATTAGCTCTGGCCAAGTGACTCAGAGCGTCGTCCCATACACCAGAAGATTGTGGTTTGATCCCCCGTCGGGATATGTACAGGAGGCAACTGATTGCTGTTTCTCCCTCACATTGATGTTTCAAGAGAAGCAAATTTCATTCTTTATATGCTACTTTTATATTAAAAGCATACATTCTAAACAATATTTTTAAAACTACACCAACATTAAGCTGAGAAGACAGATGAGATGGCCCTCTACCAGTTTCATAGCCTCTTCCCATACACATTTCTTCTCCCCAAATTTAAGCCATGCCACATTTTGGGAAAATATTGTGTCATTTCTATTTTATAGTTTCAAAAAACCTACCAAGTCCTGTAAGAAAAGAAAATACTTATAGTTACACCAACTTTTCATTCATAAAACAGCAGTGCAATTCACTTTTAATTCTCTGTGGCAATAGGAGTTCGGCAGAGTGCTAAGAGCTTGAAAACAGGAAAATGAAGATAAGCCTTGCTCTTACCCTATTTCCCTTCTCATTACTCCTTCACTGGTCTTATGAATGCCAATGCAAGAAGGACTTGCGCAGTGTCAAAACACTCCATTCTTGTGGTGCTAGTGTGTTTTTCAAGTTTATTTTGAACGTTTTAATTTGTCCATCCAAGTCTGATATATTTCAATTTCCTGTGTTTCTTACATGCTACCATCATCCCATGAGGATGATGAGCCTGGGAAATACCAGTTTTGTGTTTCCCAATGCCACTTACCCTGAGGTAAACTGCTAATCTGAGCTTCTCAACTCTCCATAGTATAAGGCCCTGATAAATTCTATAGGAACCAGCAGTATGAAGGCTATGGAAGTGCTTCCTCCTTAAGAACTCAAGGCTTGGCCAAACCGGTTTGGCTCAGTGGATAGAGCGTCGGCCTGCGGACTGAAAGGTCCCAGGTTCGACTCCGGTCAAGGGCACATACCTCGGTTGCGGGCACATCCCCAGTAGGGGGTGTGCAGGAGGCGGCTGGTCGATGTTTCTCTCTCATCGATGTTTCTAACTCTCTATCCCTCTCCCTTCCTCTCTGTAAAAAATCAATAAAATATATTATATATAAAAAAAAAAAGAACTCAAGGCTTGGTCTCTGCCCTCCCTCAGCCCATCACCTTTGCTGCAGACTTGGAATATTTGGCTCCTCACTAGTTTAGATAACCTTCTCTGTTTTGATCTAAGAGAGGGCAGGTAGGTGGCTGAGCCACCTCTACTTGGTCTGGAAGGCCTGGGGGAGCAGGCAGCCTCTCCCTTTCAACACAGCTTTCTCTCCCAAGGGTGTAGCTGAAAATAGCCTTATAATCAGAGAAAGAGCTCCATGGAGCTCCTCCTCACCTACCCTGAAATACATTTAAAGCAACTGCTTCAAATGCTGTCTTGCTTTGATTAACATCCATCCCCATTTTCTAATAAGAAAGTAACCTTTCTCTACAGATGGGCTGCCGTATACTTCTGGGTTCCTAGGTACAGAGGAGAGAGGGCAAGTCAGTATTCCTACTCTTCACTCCTAGAAATAAGGACTGCTCTGAAACATGGGATTTTTATTTTATTTTTGTTAATCTTCGGGTAGGGGGAAGCTTCTTCAAGAGAAGCTTTCTGTAAATCCTGAGCCACCATACAAGCATTCGTTTACCCTCTTGCTCAGAACACTTCAGCTGTGGTGTGAGAGGACCTCCATTTAATACCTAGTTCTGTAATTTACTAGCTCTGTGACCTAAAGCAATTTGGTACACTTTATTGGTAAACAAGGGCCAGTAATATTTATAACATTTGCTTTACAGAGTAACTATAGGAATTAAACAACAAAATACTCAAAAGTGACTCAAACTACGCAAATGTCATGTACTATTACTAACATCACTGATAAATATGCTCTTCTACAGAACAAGGCAAAAGAACAGAAATTTGATGCCTTTGACTAGAGACCTCTCTGAGAACGATTCTTTTTGTTTATCGGTTTGATACTGATTTGTTGTTCCACTTATTTATGCATTCATTGGTTGATTCTTGTATGTATGTGCCTTGACCGAGGATCGAACCTACAACCTTAGCCTATTGGGACGATGGTCTAACCAACTGAGCTACCTGGCCAGAGCTTGAGAATGATTCTTTTAACTGTCACAACTTTACTTTAGTATAACTGGGCTCCCAAACACTCTATATTGAGTCCATTTCTTTTTTTTATAATTTAAAGATTTCTTATTGATTTTTAGAAAGACAGAGAGAAACATCGATCAGCTGCCTACTGTACACCCCCTCCCTAATGAGGACTGAGCCTGCAACCCAGGTATGTGCCCCGACTGAGAATCGAACCAGCAACCTTTCAGTGCATGGGCTGATGCCCAACCAACTAAGCCACACAGGCCAGGGCTTAAGTCCATTTCTGATATTCATGAGTATTTCTTTTCTATGGATCTTTCTCAGTTTAAACAAATAAACCATCTTGCTATCTTCAGTTGAGTTTGTGATGATGATGACTGCTGAATTCTCAGCACAAGTTCAGATGTGGTTTAGTTGGGAAGCTGCTTTAGTTGGGATTTAGAATCTGCTTCTTTCCACCAGAGTGATTTTATTTTCTGACATAATGAAATGGAACTTGGATGTAGCTGTTGCTAGGTTTTTCAAAATGTGTGATCACAAAAAAAGGCCAGGTTGGATAAGCCACACCTCTGCAAGCCCTTCCTCCAGATTCAGGCCAACTTGGTAACTGTTCTTGGAACCTCCCACAATGCATGATGCTGCTGATGGAAAATCCAGGTGCCCCAGGATGCACTTCCTGTGCTGTTTCTGCTAGGCAAGTGTTCTTATAGTGGCTCTCTACAACTTACCATGAGCTTATCAGACGGACAGAGACTAGTTAAATCAGATTCTTGAGTTTTACATACAGAAAACCCTCAGGAGGATGGTTTCTTTCTTTCTTTCTTTCTTTCTTTCTTTCTTTCTTTCTTTCTTTCTTTCTTTCTTTCTTTTTCTTTTTTTTTAATATATTTTATTGATTTTTCACAGAGAGAAAGGGAGAGGTATGGAGAGTTAGAAACATCAATGAGAGAGAAACATCAATTCAGCTGCTTCCTGCACACTTCCTACTGGGGATGTGCCCACAACCAAAGCACATGCTCTTGACCGGAATTGAACCTGGGATCCCTCAGTCTGCAGGCTGACGCTCTATCCACTGAGCCAAACCGGTTAGGGCAGGAGGATGGTTTCTTATGTGTAAAGTCAAATATATGAATAGCACATCACCTGACTCACACTGTTGGCACCAAAGGAAAAGGACGCCTTCTTTTGCCATATCTCTACCCAGTATCACAACTGACCCTTTTGGGTCTTTTGATGACATAGGATGTTAGTATCTTTTTATACTATTTTCATAATGAACACTGCAGTTTTGCATATGCCACTTCACTAAACAGAAAGCTTTAAAATACAGCATTTAAAAACACTTCTAACAAACAGGATGCTACTCTCACAAGCAGCCACTGCAGAAAACAGATGACCCTCCAGGTTACATACAGGTGATGATGGCCTGAAGTTATCTGAATAAATTAGAAGCAGCCCTGCTTACTCCCAGAAAGAAGGGGTCGGAGCAAATTCCCCAAAACCAAAGTCAAATTGTTTTCTAATGGTCAGGAAAAAAAAAATCTCCAACTTGCAAACAGGCTAAAGAATACTCACATATCATTTTGTCATGCTGGAGAGGACTCTGAGATATGTCCACCCAGGATTAGGTGATTCTTTAGGGCTATGTACCTTTGTTTGACTTACTATTTAGCACGGACTAGGATATTTTATAACTCCAGAAGGGCACATGTTAATTTTCGAAAACTGATAGTGATACAAATGAATAGCATTGCTTAGAGATACAAATGATGTCTATTCCAGGGAAAAGACAACACCAAAAATTAGCTTTATGGTTTGTGGTAAACTCACAGCTCAGGCATTGTCTTTAAGTAGGATAGTTAACCCTTGAACAGCATGGGTTTGAAGTGCATGAATCCACTTATAAGTGGGTTTCCCCCACAATAATACGTAATCTACACGTATTTTCTCTTCCTTCTGATTTTCTTAACATTTCTTCTCTCTAACTTACTTTATTATAAATACGCTATATAATACATACAACATACTAAATGTGTTAATCAAATGTGTGTTACTAGTAAGGCTTCCAGTCAACAGTAGGTTATTGGTAGGTAAGTTTATAGGGAGTCAAAGTTATATGTGGGTTTTTGACTATGCAGGGGCTAGCACCCTTAATACCCCCCTCCCTGGGTTGTTCAAAGGTCACCTATGCTTAATAGAAGGTTTTATGCTTAAGAAAACAGACCTTGCAATCTTGGAGAGCCAAGGATGAAGGCCAGCTAATCCACAATTCCAGGGCGTGCTATTTACGAGGGAGTACTGGGGAGGAGAGAAGCCTCTAAAGCAGTGGTTCTCAACCTTCCTAATGCCGCGACCCTTTAATATAGTTCCTCATGTTGTGGTGACCCCCAACCATAAAATTATTTTCGTTGCTACTTCATAACTGTAATTTTTCTACTGTTATGAATCGTAATGTAAGTATCTGATATGCAGGATGCATTTTCATTGTTACAAATTGAACATAGTTAAAGCATAGTGATTAATCACAAAAACAATATGTAATTATATGTGTTTTCTGATGGTCTTAGGCGACGCCTATGAAAGGGTCATTCGACCGCCAAAGAGGTCGCGACCCACAGGTTGAGAACCACTGCTCTAAAATTTATGCTGCACTGGACACAGCAAAGACAGTAAAATGCTGCCCCAGGGGCTCTGATTGTGGATCGTCACCAGTAGTTAGCTTAATTTGCAAAGCTAAAAGGCTAAGTAAACCAGACTGAAATTAACTTCCTAAAGCAAATTCTAAAACATCTAGCTTTAGTCAAGATTAGTGTTTCTCAAATTAGGGTCCAAGGACATACTATCAAGAGTCTACGAGGTGAACAACAGGTTTTAAATCCTATGCTTTGACTCTAGTGATCATCTATGCGGACTGATGGTGTGCCTTGTGGCTTTTAGGCCCCTTTCCCAACAGGCTATTGTCAAGGATCACCTTCAACTGTGATTCTGAACCCACCTTCCGTGACAACCACTGAGGGACCACATCCATCTCTGCCAGTGGGCCTGGTATTCATGCTGTTCTAACAAAATGAGCTATTAAGACAGGGCTCATTAGTTAATTCTTGTATGTGCTTTAGCCAGCAATCGAACCTGCAACGCTGGCATATCAGGACAGTGCTCTAACCAATGGAGCTACCCGGCCAGGGCCACAGGGAATTTTTAATGTTTTTCCAATTGAAGGGGAAATGTTTTTCAAGGGTACTCCAAATGATTGGCCTTTAGAAGGATCCACACATGATGCGCACTGAAGAATGATGGCCCATGAGCCACCTGACACCTAGCAAGGTGGCAGGGAACACAGAACTCTAGACAGAGCTAAACCAGAGAATCAACAATCCACCTTACAAAGACATACTTTCTTAAGATGAGAATCACATGGTGAAAACCAAGGGGCCAAGAGAGAACATTTAATCCAGTGGTTCTCAACCTTCCTAATGTCGCGACCCTTTAATACAGTTCCTCATGTTGTGGTGACCCCCAATTTCACTGTTACAAATTGAACATAATTAAAGCATAGTGATTAATCACAAAAACAATATGTAATTATACATGTGTTTTCCGATGGCCTTAGCCAGGGGTGGGCAAACTTTTTGACTCGAGGGCCACAACGGGTTCTTAAACTGGACCGGAGGGCCGGAACAAAAGCATGGATGGAGTGTTTGTGTGAACTAATAAAAATTCAAAGTAAACATCATTACATAAAAGGGTATGGTCTTTTTTTTTTTTTAGTTTTATTCATTTCAAACGGGCCGGATACCGGCCCGCGGACCGTAGTTTGCCCAAGGCTGCCTTAGATGATCCCTGTGAAAGGGTCGTTCGACCCCCAAAAGGGTCGCGACCCACAGGTTGAGAACCGCTGATTTAATCTAACATTTTGTACATGAGGACAAAAGCCACTCAAAGGTCAAGATAGAAAATGACCTCCGCACAATAGGTTCAAAATATAAAGCAAAAACCTAAAAGCCACAATTTGCTGTTACATAAATACAATATTAACAAAAACAGTAATTTTAAAATCCAGTTTTGAGCATCTAAGACTACTTTAAAACTGTAGTAGAGCCAGCCAAACTCCAATGGTCAACTTTTCTTTCAATTCTTCCACAAATCAATGAAAGACACCTAACCTACTGTGGCTTTTTCTATATTTTCCAATAGCTGCCCCATTTTCCATAGCAGGACATCTGGGTGACATCCTGTCCTTCCAGTAATCCAGCTCAGGGGCCACCCATCTGTTGTATGAACCCCAGTTCTAATGTGGATGTGTTACACAGTAATGTGTGCAACTCTGAAGATTGAGGCAAAGTGCCACCTGAGGCAGTCACAGGATTACACAGATGACAGCCAAGGAAACACAGTATGACCCTGGCTGGGTGGCACAGTTGGTTGGAGCATCATCCCATGCACCAAAAGGTCGTGGGTTCAACTCCCTGTCAGGGCATGTATGGGAGGCAACCAATCGATGCTTCTCTATCACATCAATGTTTGTCTCTTTCTCCTTTCTACTCTTTCTAAAATCAGTAAGCACATATTCTCGGGTGAGGATTAAAAAATAAAGAAAGAAAATACAGTGAGTAACTTGTTTATTTAATACATATTAGAAAATCCCTTGTGAAAAGTGAATTACTTTGCAAGTGGAAAATTTACTGGGGCAACCACTCCTTTCCAAAACAAAACAAAACAAAACAAAGATCAGATAGAGACCACTCTTATACCACTCCTTGTTATAAAGCTGTAGCAATTGTATCCCACCAAATGAGATTTAACTGAAAATCAAAAGCATAGAAGTCAATCTTGTGATAGGAAAGGGAGAATGTTTTCCACTTTCCCTTTGAAGTCCACAAAATGGTTTGAACCCCAGAAATCAGAATACTGTATCCAAAGTCAAATTCTGTAGAAGATGCCCCATGTTCCAAGCAAGGCGGGTGTGAGATGCATGGCCCTGCCCTTTCTCCTACTGCCTTTACACTTGTACTGCTGCCAAGTATGAACACAAAGAAGAGACGATGCAGGCAGAGCACCGTCAAAACTCTGGCAATACAGTAATTAAACAGCATGATCTTCCACAATCAATCATGTTGATAATGTTCATTACATTTTCGAGGTATTCCTACAATACTAAAATAATGTCATTTAACCTTCAGAGGTTATGCCAAGTATAGGGAATAGCTACCAAGCTTTGCTGACAGTGTCATCCAAAGAAAATGCTACAATTATATTTCTACATGAAGCACATAATTTAAAACTGTATTAGGAAGATGAAAACTAATCTCTGCCCAGTCATAAAAGTCACATCACACATTCATGTAAGCAGTTTCACTTACTGGATAAAATGCAAAACCCTCTCTCTGTCACCAATATAAAACTTAATTAGAATTGTAGGCACATCTCTTCATTTACCATATTATGTTACTATTTGACTTTATGATTTAATTAGAACCAAGGCTATTTTTTGTTTGTTTGTTTGTTTCTGGTTTGTTTGATTTAAGGCTCTAACCATTGTAGAGACATAGAAATTCCCACAATAATAACTGTTAACACTAAAAACGATCCTGTAAAACTGGTGACAAAAGGTCTTCAATGTAAGGTGCCCAACACTTATTTAAGCAGTCAGCACTAGGGAAGCGAGGGCTCTTAGACACGAAATGTGGTTCAGGTTTTCACATCCTTCAACTCTAACCCAGATGGAGCCCACAGATTCAATGGTTTAATTCTCTAAAGCAAATGACTCCCCTCTTTATTACTTCAGAATAATTCAGTAGTTCATCCTTTTCCACAGATGGTTTCTAAATACCTCCTCCCAGTATTAGGCATGGCACTACAGAAAAGGCATTGGAGTACTGCTCTGTTTGGTGACAGAAGACAATTTTCAGAACCAGCTGAGCAGTTTAGAAGACAATTCAAATTTGTCGCACGAGGAGAGACCAACACTGACATGCACACCATATCCCGCATACTCAGACCTGACTCAGACCTTGAGTGACCCTTAGTGGGACACTAACCTGCCAAAGACCAAGTAAGATAGTCCATTAGGTCAATAAGGACTCCTTAGGGGTTTAAATACCCTTAATCAAGTCTTGAGGGGGTTGGAGAGGATAGAACCCAATACACAAACTCATGTTAGTATCCTAATTATTTAAACCCAGTTTCAGTAAGACTGTTATACTAGTACACAACCTTGCTAATCGGTTTACTATGTGCTTATCCAACTTTTAGTTTTGAAATTCCAGTAATGTGGGGCGGGGGTGGGGGAGCGGGGGTGCTTTGCATCTTGGACAGGTTAGGGCAGTGGTTAACTTCCTTTTTTGTTGCTGTTAATCCTCACCTGAGGACATTTTTCCCATTGATACTTTTTTAAGAGAGTGGAAGGGAGGAAGAGAAGGGGGAGAAACAGATAGAGAAAAACATCAATGTAAGAGAGAACATTGATTGGTTGCCTCTTGCATGTGTCTGGGGATTGAGCCTGCAAATGAGGTACATGCCCTTGACCGGAATTGAACCCACAACCCTTTAGTCCATGGGCTGACACTCTAAGCACTGAGCCAAACTGGCTAGGCAAGTGCTCGGCAAACTGCGGCCCCTTGAGTGTGGTTCTTCCACAAAATACCACGTGCAGGTGCGCACATACAGTTCGATTGAAACTTAGTGGCCACACTCAAGGGGCCAAAGAGCCGCATGTGGCTTGCGAGCCGAAGTTTGCCGACCACTGGGCTAGGGCATGGTTAACTTCTTAAAACTGTAACTGAGACTGGGGGAACTCACATCAAGGTACAGTTGATGACACAGGGACTGAGATCTGCCAGTGATTAAATGTCTCTATTTTAGTGTGTGGTGTCTGTGACAATTATTTCTCAGCACATACAATACACTTTGCATTCCAAGTGGCTAAGCTAGTCCTAAATACAATCTGCAGTTGTAGGATGACATACCAAGTAACTTATGTCTTCTCTCCTGACAGCATACTGCTTCCCCTTGCCACCCATAAATAAAAACTTAAACTGAAGGCAGAAATTAGAGATAACTATGATTGAGATAATTGGGTAGAAAGGAGGTTGTTTTAGGTATTTTGAGAACCTAGTATTCTCCCATTAAAAAAAATTTAAGCAAAACAACTCTTTAATAATGAAGTAGAAAGGGTAGTCCAGGTGTTATAAATAAACCTGATTATAAAGTGTCATCTTCCCAAGAGGGGAAGGGGCTAGATCAGCCGTGGGCAAACTATCCGGCCCGTTTGAAATGAATAAAACTAAAAAAAAAAAGACCGTACCCTTTTATGTAATGATGTTTACTTTGAATTTATATTAGTTCACACAAACACTCCATCCATGCTTTTTTTCCAGCCCTCCGGTCCAGATTAAGAACCCATTGTGGCCCTTGAGTCAAAAAGTTTGCCCACCCCTGGGCTAGATATAGCATTGTGAATTTAAGAATGAGTAACAAATCCATTTGCCTTGAAGAGCAAATACATAGTTCAGAAAATAACCTGGAGTAAAAAATGTTTTTGAGGTTAATGTTTAAAATATTTTCTTAATATTTCAAATTTTGAGTGTCTCGGCAGATCCTATTTTTGGTCCTAGACTGAGAAGCAATTACATTAGATCCTTATCACTAGGGGAGATAATTATTTACTTTATGAGGGTAATTAATTTTTTATAGAAAGAGTTTTATCTTATTAGAAGTCATCATTTCAGCAAGAGTACGTCTGCACAAGGATTAATTTATTAAAATCTCCTTATCAATAGTCTGGTATACTGCTCTTGCTTTAAGGAACACTACCTAAGAACCCCAGGGCTGAAGTTTCAACACCATGGTATGCTCCATCCATTCTGGACCATCTCATCTTTGTCAACTGTAACACCATTCAAATGGACCTCTATAGTCAGGAACTTTCATGAACGCCTATCCTACCAGGCTATGAAATCCTACAAGTCAGGAGCTATATTTTATTGAGCTCTGAATTATCAGCAACCAGCAAAGAGCCTGGCACACAGTAAATGTTCACTAAGTTTATGATAAAGAGGCATGGAACTTCAAGAAATTTCCCTTGCAAATGTGACTGGCTGATTATCAGTATGTGCATGGAACATATTCAGTCAGAAACTAAAAGCAAGGTTTAAAACATGCCGTAAGCCCTGGCTGGGTAGCTCAGTTGGTTGGAATGTCGTCCTAATACCAAAAGGTCGTGGGTTCAATTCCTGGTCTGAGCACATACCTAGGTTGCAGGCTCAATCCCCACTCTGGGTGTGTAAGGGAAGCAAAAGATTGGTGTTTCTCTTTCTCCCTAAAAAAAAAAAAAATCAATAAATATATCCTAGGGCGAGGATAACAAAACATCAACCCCACCCCCGGGCCCTCCCCACCCCCCCCACATGCCTTAAAACCAGGGCAGAAACTGTTTCAGGAACTGAGAAATTACCAAAGATAGTTAATCAGAGCCAACAACTGCTTGAAGCCAAGTAAAATGAATCAAGCACAGCCGATTGCAGTTGCAGAAGCCAAAGCTATGGAAAGTGGGAAAGGTGAGGTGAGCCAAGGCACCAACTGGAACCAGACTCCTTGGGAGAAATAGAAGCCTTATTCTCCCCTTAGCACCCAAATAATGGCAAGCAGCTGTGCACATTTTACAGGCAGACAAGTGCTTTGATCACTGGGTTTGTTTTCTGAGGTAGAATAAATTCTTTACTAGCTTTTGCCCAGATAAAACAATACTGTATTATTAATTTTCAATACAATGGTAAAATTACGAAAAGTCATGTTAAGATGAATCACACATTTAGGGGCCACCTTCCATGGGGGAGGTAGAAAAACTAGCATGAAAGTCTCAGGTCTTCCTTTCAAAGTTCCCTGTATGCTGGGGATAGCAGTAAAGAGGCCCATGTCAATTCCACTTAAAAGAATATGTGCAACTAGAGCAGGGGCCTAGGAACAGTAGAGCCTGTTGACTTTACTGATTGGGAAGAAGGCCCCTAAGTGCTTAGGTGGGGAGTGGTGGCTGGAACCCCAAGTAGGTGGCCCCTGACCTGAGCAGTTGCACCATACAAATACCCTTCTGTGTATGGGTGTCATAGCAGTCTTAGGAACTGTGCCAATTAAGGGGTGGCAGAAGAAGGCAATTGAAAAGAAATAGCCATCTCGACCTCAGTGCCATCTTCTTAGAAACTCTGCACCGTAAGAACCAAGTAGAGGAAGAAGCACAAAAGAAAGATGAGGCAGATGTCCAAGTAAACTGCTAGCTTCTGCATCCATGGAAGGCACAGGAGCAGAAATAAGGAAAGCCAGGGGCCAAGGACACTGGTACCAATTTTTGGACTGAATGCCTGCTGTCTAGAACTTCTCAATGGGCTCTAGAACATCTATTGCCATCTGATTGCTATACTGGCTCATACAAAAACAGTTCCTTTGGTCCTTGGCACTGGACCTGTGACATTCTGGACTAGTTCTGTTCTCAGTTATGGCTGAATGTAACATTTGTACAATAAATCATCTTTTCTGCTGGCTCAGCATAAGAAAAATAAGTAAAGAAAACAGCCAGAGGTGTAAAAGGTGAATAAAGAATAGTAGGGCTCCAGAAACAAGTATTTAAAAACAAAGACAAGAAGTATTGGTGAGGATGTAGAAAAATTGGAGACCTTATGTACTGTTGGTGGGAATATAAAATACCCTATGATCCAGCAATTCCACTTCTGTATACTTATCCCAAGGCATTCAAAGCAGGATCTCAAAGAGATATTTGTATACCCATATATTCTGTAGCACTACTCACATTAGCCAAGAGGTGGAAGCAACCCAGATGTCCATCAAAAGAATGGATAAAGAATGGATAAATGGTAAGAGTTTTCAAGATGGTGGAAGAGTAGGAAGATCCTTCTTGCACGTCTACCCAGAACCAAACTGGAAATAAAACTAAACTGGGTAACATCTACTCTGAATTACCAACTGAAGACTAGCTGAAGAGGTGACTTTTAACGAGGAAGGGCAGAAACCACCTGGAGAATGATAGGAAGGGCAGGATCATGAGAAGGGAAGGCCTGCTCCCATGGGCGGCAGGCCAAGGGTGAGGAGTGAGCCCTGGACCCTGACTGGGCTCCCTAGCCGGGAGTGTCAGAGCCAGAAACAGCTGCCCACGTAGCATGCAGCCCTGAAGGGGGCTTCTATCTGCCAAAGACAAAGCCCCTTCCTTCCTTCCTTCCTTCCTTCCTTCCTTCCTTCCTTCCTTCCTTCCTTCCTCCCTCCCTCCCTCCCTCCCTCCCTCCCTTCCTCCCCCTCCCCCCTCCCTTCTCTCTCTCTCTCTCTCTCTCTCTCTCTCTCTCTCTCTCTCTCTCTTTCATTTTTAAATATATTTTTATTGATTTCAGAGAGGAAAGGAGAGGGAGAGAAAGATAGAAACATCAATGATGAGAGAGGATCATTGATTGGCTGCCTCCTGCACAGCCCCCACTGGGGGCTGAGCCCGAAACCTGGGCATGTGCCCTTGACCGGAATCGAACTCGGGACCCTTCAGTCCACAGGCTGACATTCTATCCACTGAGCCAAACCAGCTAGGGCAAAGCCAGTCTTTTTTAAAGGGCCAGAGCACAGGATTTTCATTCACAGCCACTCAACATGGGCTTTGCCAGAGGGAGGGCAGTGCAGACTAGAGTCACCTAATAAGAGTCTGGGGTGGGAGGCCCTGGGAAGAGACGTGAAAGACCAGCTGACAGGATTCCCCGCCCCCCCAGCAGCCATTTTTCCTGAGGCACAAGCCCCTCCCTGCAGCAGCAGCGGGGGGGAAAGCGTGTCCAACACTGCTAAGGAGGCAGCAGCAGAGGACAAGACTATGGGGTTTGGCCAGACTATAGGGGCATCAGTGATGGGCTTGGGGTGAGACCATTCCCCCACTTTCTGGGAACCTGACTGGCGTTTGTTTGCCCCTCACGGAACAACTTACTTCAGACTGCAAAGAGCTGCCTCCGAGGGGCTCCACCCTACCACAGGTAGGGAAATACAATGGGACACAGTCAGATGTATGGCTCTGAGATGGGGGAACACACCCATCATCTTCCCTGAACAGCACCTCACCCTCACTCTCATAGGAGATTCAGAAGTCTGATCCTCCTGATTCTGCCAAAAGCCTTTTCAAAAACAGCCTTTTACATGACTAAATTTGATAGCTGGCTGGCAGGCAGAGGCCAATCCTGAGGTATACAGGAAGTTTGCTGACATGCCCTGGGGCCCCATGCTGCTAAAAAGCAGCCTTGGTCCCTTTGCATAGCCAAGCCCACAGGAGACAGCCACAAACTGTGGATCACTTGAAGCTCCGAACATGTCACTGAGAGCCAAACGTGGACAGCTTCTGACATTGGCTAGTACCTCCCGGGAGGCCTGAAAGCTGCATACATGAATCAGCCTTAGTCAACATAAGAATAGGATCCAAAGGGAGATCCCAGAAGGCACTGAATTCTGCTGAGATGAATTCCACTTTGTGGATGTTTTTTCATTATTCTATTTATTTTTTTCTTTTTCATTACTCTATTATTTTTTCTCTCTTATCTCTTATTTTTCTCTTCCCTTTTCTTATTGCTTTTTCTTTCTCATTTTTTACCTTTTCTTAGTTTTTCCTTTTTTTCCCTTTTCATACTGTCTTCTTTTTTTACTGTTTTCCTTTTCCTATTTTTTATTCTTATATTTTCTCTCCCTTCTTTCTTTTCATATGCTTTTTTTTAACCCCATTTTCTTTTTCCTATTATTATTCTTATTCTCTTTTTCATTTTCTAATTCTCCTTTCTTTCGTGGTTGCTTTTGCTGTTGTTGGGTTCTGTTGTAAGCTGTTGTTTTGCTTCTTGTATTGTTTTGTTTTGCCAGCACCTGTACAACAGCGTGAACAACGTGACTGGGGTTAAGCCTCACAGTCAGCCAGCCTGAGGGTTGATTCCTCACACAAAAGGGACAACAATTAAGAACAAATTATAAGAGGAGAGCCCAAATAATCCACAAAAGGGACATTCCTAGAGCATCCAGCTCAGGAGATAAGAGGAACCTGCATCATTGGATTCCACAGGATACTTACTACATAAGTTCACCCCACAAAGACTCTGAGTCACAACATTTCTATCTAATACACAAAAATGAACAAAGAGACAGGTAAATGTGGAGACAAAGAAACAATGTCCAAATGAAAGAAAAAGAGTAATCTCCAGAAAAAGAGCTAAATTAAATGAAGGCAGGTAATTTACCAGATATAAAGTTCAAAGTAATAGTTATAAAGATACTCAAGGAACTTAATAGAAACTATAAGGAACGTAGTAGTAACATCTGAGTTTACATCAGAAAGAAAAAAGACATATAAATCACGAACAAGAACCAACCAGAATTGAAGAATATCATATCTGACATCAAGATTACACTGGAAGGCACTGGCAATGTGGTTCAGTGGTTCAAGCATTGTCCATGCACTAAAGGGGGGTGGGTTCAATTCCCAGTCGTGGCACATCTGGGAGGAAACTGTTTGAAGTTTCTCTCTCTCTTTCTCATCAATGAGGGGGAAAATGTCTTCACGTGAGGATAAAAAAAAAAAAAGAATACTTTGGAAGGAATTAAAAGTAGTCTGGATAAAGCAGAGGCTCAAATCAGAAATTTGAAAGATAAGGTAGTAAAAAACACCTAATTGGAGCAATAACAACAGCAACAACAAAAGAATTTAAAACAGGAATAACTTAAGTGAACACTGGGACACCATGAAATGTAACAATACCTGCATCATAGGGATGCCTAAGGAAGAAGAAAGTGAGTGAGGGATAGAAAACCTATTTGAACAAATAAATAAAATTCTCTAACCTGGTGAAGGAAAAGGTTACACAAGTTCAGGAAACACAGGGAGTCCCCAATCAAGATGAATGCAAAGAGACCCACAACAAGACACATCATAATTAAAATGGCAAAGGTTAAAGACAAAGAGAGATTCTTAATGGCAGGAAGAGAGTAACAGTTAGTTATTTAAAAGGGAGTTCGCAAAAGGCTGTCAGCTGATTTTTCAATAGAAACACTTCAGGCCAGAAGAGATTGGCATGAGGTATTCAAAGTAATGAAAAGCAAAATCCTGAAACCAAGACTACTTTATCCAGCAAGGCTAGCATTTAAAATTGAAGGTGAGCCCTGACTGGTTTGCCTCAGTGGATAGAGTGTCGGCCTCCGGACTGAAAGGTCCCAGGTTTGATTCCAGTCAAGGGCATGTACCTTGGTTGCGGGCACATCCCCAGTAGGAGGTGTGTAGGAGGCAGCTGATCGATGTTTCTCTCTCATTGATGTTTCTAACTCTCTATCCCTGTCCCTTCCTCTCTGTAAAAAATCAATAAAATATATTTTAAAATAAAAAATAAAATTAAAGCCCTAACAGGTTGGCTCAGTGGATAGAGTGTCGGCCTGCGGACTGAAGAGCCCCAGGTTCGATTCTGGTCAGGGGCATGTACCTTGGTTGCGGGCACATCCCCGGTGGGGGGTGTGCAGGAGGCAGCTGATCGTATCCATCTGGAACAAGTGTTCCAGTTTTTAACTCTCTATCCCTCTCCCTTCCTCTCTGTAAAAAAAATCAATTAAATATATTTAAAAAAAATAAAATTGAAGGTGAAATAAAGAGCTTCCCAGACAAAAAAAAAAAAAAGGCTAAAGGATGCATTTCCACCAAATCAGCATTGCAAGAAATGTTAAAGGGGGGACTACTTTAAGAAAAAGAAGAAATATATAGAGAGAAGAATATAGGTATAAAGAAAAATGGAACTCCCATTTGACCTAGTAATCCCACTTCTAGGAATATATCCCAAGAAATCAGAAACACCAATCAGAGAGGATATATACACCCCTATGTTCATAGCAGCACAATTTACAATAGCTAAGATTTGGAAACAGCTTAAGTGCCCATCTGCAGATGAGTGGATTAAAAAACAGTGGTACATCTACACAATGGAATACTAAGCTGCTGTAAAAAAAGAACTCTTATCATTCGCAACAGAATTGATAACCTGGAGAGCATTATGCTAAGTGAAATAAACCAGTCAGAGAAATATAAATATCACATGATATTACTCATTTGTGGAATACAATGAACAACATAAACTGATGAACAAAATAGATCCAGAGTCATAGAAGGATTGAACAGACCGTCAAATCTCAGAGGGAAGGTAGGGGAGAGTGAGAAGGGGTAGGGGTAAGAGGTCAACCAAAGGACTTATATGCATGCATATAAGCATAACCAATGGACACAGATAGTAGGGAGGTGAGGGCATGTGCTGGGTGGTGGGAATGGCCGGGAAGAGGTCAATGGAGGGAAAAGGAGACATATATAATACTTTAAACAATAATTAAAGAAAAATTTTAATTGCAATTGCTCATTGCTGGTGTATACAAAAGCAATTGACTTTTGTGTACTGACCTGTATCCTATAATAATCTGATTGCTTATTAATTCAAACACATTGTTTGTTTTTCAAAGGAAAAAAATGGCAAAAAATAAGTACCTTAATGATAAATGTAAATGGCTAAAGTGCTCCAATCAAAAGACATAGAATAGCTGAATGGATAAGAACACATGATCCATATATATGCTGTCTACAGGAGACTCACCTCAGAAAAGATTCACACCTCAGAAAAGATTCACACAGGATGAAATTGAAGGGATATAAAAAAATATTCCATGGAAACAACAACAAAAATAGTGGGGTAGGGTAGCACTACTCCTATCTGACAAAACAGACTGCGAAATAAAGACCATAACAAGAGACAAAGAAGGTCACTACATAAGACTAAAAGGATGGATCCAACAAGAGGATATCAACAAGGAAACAGCAACTTTAAATGACATACTGGATCAGATGGATCTGATAAAGCAGCAGAATATACTTTATTCTCAAGTGCACAGGGAACACTCTCAAAGAAAGACCATATTTTAGGACATAAAATAAGTCAACAAATTCAAAAAGATTGAAATCATAACAAGCATCTTCTCAGATCAGGATGACATGAAATTAGAAATCAACTACAATTAAAAAAACCTCAAAAACACTGAAATACATGGAGGCTGAATAGCATGTTATTAAACAACTAGAGGCCCAATGCATGAAATTCGTGCAAGAGTAGGCCTTCCATCCCCCGGCTGCTGGCACCAGCTTCCCTCTGGCACCCGGGACCTGGGCTTCCCTCGAAACCCCGGCTTCGTCAGGAAGGACATCCGGTCTAATTAGCATTGTCTGGAAGGACTCCAATCTAATTAGCATATTATGCTTTTATTGTTATAGATGAATGGGTTGCCAAGGAGATTGAGGAAGAAATAAAAAATTTGGAAATAAATTTAAATGAACACACAACAAACCAAAATCTGAGACATAGCAAAAATAATCCTGAGAGGGAAATTGGGGCATTATAGGCCCATCTCAAGAAGCAAGAACAATCTCCAAAAATCTAAACCCTACAACTAAAAGAACTAGAAAGTGAACAAGAAAAGCCCAGAGTAAGCAGAAGGAAATAATAAAGATCAGAAGGGAAGTAAATAACATAGACCCTAATAAATTCTAATAAGGTCAATAAAACCAAGAGTTGGTTCTTTAAAAAGACAAATATACCTGATGAATCTTTAGCCAGACTTATCAAAAATAAAAGAGAGAGGATTTTAACTAATTAAAATAGAGAATGAAAGAGAAGTGACAACTGACATCACAGAAATACAAAGAATTGTAAGGAAATACTATGAACAACTACATGCCAACAAATTGGACTACCTGGACAAAGTGGACAAATTCCTAAAAAAATACAATCTTCTGAAACTGAATCAGTAAGAAGCAGAAAACCTGAGTAGACCAATAACAACTAATGAAATTGAAGAATCTATAATAATAAAAGTGTAATATGTGAATTAGACCAGACAGCCAAATGATCTTCTGGACGAAGCCGGGGCTGCAAGGGCTGAGGCTGTGAGGATCAAGCCCCTTGTGTGAATTCTGTGCATCAGGCCTCTAGTAAAAAAAGAAAAGAAAATTTAAAAAACCTCCTAGCAAACAAAAGTCCCAGATAAGGCTGCTTCACAGGTGAATTTTACCAAACATTCAAAGAACTAACACCTACCTTCCTCAAACTATTCCCAAAAATTCAGGAGGAGGGAAGACTTCCAAACCCTTTCTATGAAGCCAGCACTATCCTAATTCCAAAACCAGATAAAGACACTATAAAGAAAGAAAATTACAGGCCAATATACCTGATGAACATAGATGCTAAAATCCTCAACAAAATATTAGCAAACCAGATCCAGTAATACATTAAAAAGATCATACACCATGACCAAGTAGAATTTATTCCAGGGATGCAAGGCTGGTATAATATCTGTAAATCAATAAATGTGATAAATCACATTTAAAAAATGAAAGAGAAAAATCACATCATCATATCAATAGATGCTGAAAAGGCATTCGATAAAATCCAGCACCCATCCTATATACCAAAAGGCCAGGGACCATAAGCGTAACAACTGGAACGACCTCTCAACCAGTCGCTATGAGGTGCATTGGCCATCTCTTGGTCCCTCCCCTCCCCTCCCCAAGATCCCCACCCTCACCCACAGGTGAACAGGGAACCACAGGGAAGCAGGTGGGTGGCGGTGGGGCGGGACTGGGGACTGGCGAGTGGGCTGAACAGCTGACCTCTTGGTCCCTTCCCGCAGCTCGCAGGCTCCAATGGATCAGTGATGGTGAACGGGGGAACTGGGGTGGGTGGCGGGAGGACTGGGCTGGCTATCAGGCCGTTGGGATCCTCGGCTCATCCCCAGCTGCTCAGGGGCTCAGACTGGTGGGAAAGTTGGCACCAGTGACTTCACCTCCGAGTGAGTGAGCCAGGCCAGCTGCTGATGGAACGTGTTGCCCGCTGGGGGCCGCTCACGTGGGCACCACCGCCGCCGCTGTAGCTGCTGCTGGGGCTTGCAGTGCTGATGGAAGCTGTGGGGCTCACCTGCGACCTACCTACCCGCCCTGGCGGCGGAGGCAGTGTTCGGCTGGGGACTGGAGAATGGGCAGAAGATGGCCCTGATCGCAGGCTAGGCCTAGGGACCCTACCTGCACAATTTCGTGCACTGGGCCTCTAGTTTATGATAAAAACTCTCTGGGAATAAAGGGATTATACCTCAACATAATAAAGGCCATATATGACAAATGTACTGCATACATGTTACTCAATGGGCAAAAACTAAAATGTTTCCTTTCAGATCAGGAACAAGACAGGGATGTCCGCTTTCACCACTGTTATTCAACATAGTACTGGAAGTCCTAGCAACAGTCATCAGACAAGAAAAAGAAATAAAAGGCATCCAAATTAGAAAGGAGGAAGTAAAACTTTCATTATTTGCAGATGACATAATACTGTATATAGAAAACCGTAAAGACTCCATCAGAAAATTACTAGATGTAATAAATGAATATGGCAAAGTAACAGGATACAAAAGTAATGTCCAGAATTTGGTGGCATTTTTATACACCAATAACAAACTCTTCATAAGAAAACAATCCCATTTACCATTGCAACAACAAAAAAATATGGAACCTAAGAAAAATTTAACCAGGGAGGTAAAAGACCTGTACTCGGAAAACTATAGGACACTGAAGAAACAGAGGAAGGTGAAAACAAACTGAAGCAATATTGTGTTCATGGACTGGAATAATTAACATCATTAAAATAGCCATACTACCCAAAGTGATCTATAGATTCAATGCAATTCCTATTAAAACACCAATGGCCTATTTCACCGATTCAGAACACACATTCCAAAAATTTATATGGAACAAATAAAGACCCTGAATATCCACAACAATTTTGAGAAAGAACAAAGTTGGAGGGATCACAATATTGGATATCGAACTATACTACAAAGCCACTTATTCAAAACAGCCTGGTACTAGCACAAAAGCAAGCATATAGATCAACGGAACAGAACAGAGAGCCCAGAAATAAACCCATGCCTTCATGATCAATTAATATTTGACAAAGGAGTCAAGAGCATACAATGGAGTAAAAACTGTTTCTTCAATAAATCGTGTTGGGAAAATTGGACAAGTACGTGCAAAAAAAAAAAAAAAAGGAAACCAGACCACCAACTATCACCATACACAAGAATAAACTTAAAATGGAAAAAGACTTAAATAAAATTTGAGCAATATTTTTGCTGGTATGTCTCTGAAGGCATGAGAAACAAAAGAAAAAATAAACAAATGGGACTACATCAAACTAAATAGTTCTTGCAGAGAAAAACAAACCATCAAAAAAACAAAAAAGTTCAGAACCCACAGTATGGGAGAACACATTTTCCAATGAACAATAAGGGATTAATCTCTAAAATATATAAAGAACTTATACAACTCAACACCAGGAAGAGAAATAATCCAATTAAAAAATGGGCCCTAACCGGTATGGCTCAGTGGATAGAGCGTCGGCCTGCAGACTGAAGGGTCCCAGGTTCAATTCCGGTCAAGAGCATGTACCTTGGTTGCGGGCACATTCCCAGTAAGGGGGTGTGCAGGAGGCAGCTGATCGATGTTTCTCTCTCATCAATGTTTCTAACTCTCTATCCCTCTCCCTTCTTCTCTGTAAAAAAAATCAATAGAATATATTTAAAAAAATAAAAAATGGGCAAAGGATCTGAATAGACATTTCTCCAAAGAGAACATAGAGATGTTCAATAGATATGTGAGAAAATACTCAAGGTCACTAATCACCAGAAAGATGCAAATTAAAACCACAATTCTCACACCTGTCAGAATGTCTACCAATAAACCATCGAAGACGTGGAGGAAAGGGAATCCTAGTGCAATGTTGGTGGAAATGCAGACTGGTACAGCCACTGTAGAAAATAGTGTGGAGTTTCCTCAAAAAGTAAAAAATGTGCCCTGACCGGTGATGATCAATGGTTAGAGCACTACCCTTCACACTGAAGGGTTGCAGGTTCGATTCCCGGTTAAGGGCACATACCATGGTTGCGGGTTCACGTCCCACCCCTGGTTGGGGTGTGTGAGGGAGGGAACCAGTCAATGTGTCTATCTCAGATCTCATCTCTCCCCCCCCCGCCCCCCACTCTCTCTAAAAGTAATGGGGAAAAATATCCTCCAGTGAGGATTAACCAAAAACAAACCAAAAATCTGCCTTTTGATTCAGCAATCCCACTTCTGGGATTATATCCTAAAAACCCTGAAACACCAATCAGAAAGAATATATGCACCCTTATAGCAGCTTTATTTATAACTAGAGGCCTGTTGCACAAAAAGATTTGTGCAATAAGCCTTCCCTTCCCTTGGCTGCTGGCACCGGTTTGCCTCTGGCACCCGGGACCCAGGCCTTTGCTCTGGTTGGGCTCCGGCCAGCCCGGGAGCCATCAGGCTTCGGTCCACCCCTTGGAGCCTATGTATGCAAATTAACCGCCATCTTTGTTGGGTTAATTTGTATACTCTCCTGATTGGCTGGTTAGCGTAGCGAAGGTACAGTCAATTTACATGCTTGTCTATTATTAGGTAAGATCGCCAAGATCTTGAAACAGCCCAAGTGCCCACCAACATGATGGATAAAAGAGCAGTGGTACATTTACACAATAGAACAGCGGTCCTCAAACTTTTTAAACAGGGGGCCAGTTTACTGTCCCTCAGACTGTTGGAGGGCCAAACTATAGTTTTAAAAAAAAACTATGAACAAATTCCTATGCACACTGCACGTATCTTATTTTGAAGTAAAAAAACAAAACGGGAACAAATACAATATTTGTATTTGCATGTGGCCCACGGGCCATAGTTTGAGGACCCCTGCAATAGAATATTACACTGCTATAAGAAAGAAGGAACCCTTTGCAGCAATATGCATGGACCTGGAGATGATTATGCTAAGTGAAATAAGCCAGAGAAAGAAAAATACTGTATGACCTCACTAATACGTGGAATCTAATGAACAAAATAAACTGACAAACAAAATAGAACCAGAGGCACGGATACATGGAACAGACTGACAAATGACAGAGGGGAGGGTGGTGAGGGGGCTGGAGAGAGGAAGGTGAAGGGATTAATAACTAAAGAACATATATGCATGCATATCCCATGGACACAGACAATAGTGTTGTGAAGGTCATGGGAGGGGGATTGGGTAGAGGTGGGCAAAGGGAGGGTAATGGGGGACATCTGCAATAGTGTCAACAATAAAAAATTTAAATTAAAAAGAAAAGAAATGTAGTATATTCATACCATGAAATACATATGCAGCCTTAAAAAGGAAATCCTGTCATAGGCTACACAACATGGATGAACCTCAAAACATTATGCTAAGAGAAATAAGCCAGACACAAAAGGAGAATACTATTTAAATCTACTCATATAAGGTATCTAAAGTTCTGAAATCACAGAAACAAAGAACAGTGGTTGCCAAGGGCTTGGGAAGGGCGGGGGGGGGGGGGGGGGGGCATTTAATAGACACTGAGTTTCAGCTTTGTAAACTGAAAAAGTTCTAGAAATCTGTTATACACAAAATAAATGTACTTGAACATTCTGTACTATACTCAAAATGTTTAAGATGGTAAACTTAATGTATGTGCTTGTTACAATGAAAAATGAAAACAAAACAAAAACAAAGACGTGGTGAATTATAATACATGTGGCTGGGAGTGACCTGTTCTGATAAAGACTGAAGTACCAGATTTAGTGATTAGGAGGTGATCACTGAATACTGGAGAATGATTTAGGACAGGAGCCAGACTGAAGAGTGAGTAGGAAAAGAAAAGAGAAAACAATTGTGAACCATATTCTCCATAAGTCTGGCCTATAAGAAAAGTGAGAATATGGTGAAAACAAGTTTTTTAAAAAGGAGAACCCTGAGAAAAGGGGGCTATTGAATTCTAGTCCCTTCACTTCTTTCAGCCTAGCATTATCAGTAAAATGGGCATTCCTTAAGAGTAGCAGGTATAGTGACTAATGACAGATTGATGTAATGAGTCTAGCACAATGCAGGGACACAATAAACACAATAGTATTAGAGATGAGGTTGTCATGGGGTGACTCAGAAGCCCAAGTCTTTGAGGAATGCTGAAATAGGACCACGAAGCTGGTCAATCAGACAGTAACAAGCAGGGAGAAAAGTCAGAAAACAAGCCTCAACAAGGGACTTCATATGAGCCTGGAAAAGGCTGGCTTTCACTTCCCCTGCCATCATCTGGAGATGAATATTCTACTCCAGAGGCTGTGAGGGAAAGAGGATGCCTGTAGTACAGGTTTCTGATTTCAGTGAAGATAGGAAGGTGAAGGGGAAGTCCTCTTGCAAGAGGTTGAGAATGTCACAGAATTTGATGAGGACACAGCTATAAAGGCTACAGGTGCACTACTATATTGGGGGGCAGATGAGAAGGGGGAAGAAGCCAGACCAACTAGGAAAAATTACAGAAAAAGACTTCAGAGACTGTAGTTTGGGGGTAACAATAGCAAATGCACAGAATCACACACTGAGGTAATTTCTGTCTCCAAATGACCAAGTGCCCAAGACAGTGGAAAGGCACTACTGCTCTGAAACTCATTCTGGTGATACTGAGCTCTACAGTGAACAAATCTGGGTGAGGGGCCTAGTTATTATCTATAAAGTTGCCTGCTGGATATTGCCATACAGCAAAATTATTCACTGATATATTAAAAGGGTTTTCTGCACCATTAATCGACAGATGTTTTCTTCAGTTTTTCCAGCTGGAAGAATCATATGTCATTCCATATTTGCATGCAAGCTCAAAACTTGCCCTAGCTCTTGTTTTCTTTGCAAGTTCTCCCAATTACCCCCAAAATTTTCTGTTCACAGTTTTTAGAAAATAGCAATAATGAAAGTAGAATAACAGAAATTCCTCCAGCAACTCCTTCATTCCCACACAAATGTTAATTAAGTACCAATTACATATAAACAATTGGACTAGACAATATAGAAGATTCTATAGGAGAAGATTAAAATGTTTGCCACAGTGGGTTCCCATTTTACCATGTAAAGTATTGTGTTTGTCCATCCATTCTGGATAGTTCTCTGCATCTTTTCCACCAGCATTTACTCTCTCTGAGGGAATAAGCTCTCTTCCCTCCAGTACAAGTGTCCAAGCCACCTTGGAGAATTTGACTCCTTAGTGTCTTCCTTCAAGAGGTTTCTGATAATTTGAGTTTTTAAATAGCCTTTCTTCATTTGTGATTTAAAATGTGGCTGAGCCCTAACCAGTTTGGCTCAGTAGATAGAGCGTCAGCCTGCGTACTAAAGGGCCCCGGGTTCGATTCCGGCCAACGGCATGTACCTTGGTTGTAGGCACATCCCCAGTTGGGGGTGTGCAGGAGGCAGCTGATCGATGTTTCTCTCTCATCGATGTTTCTAACTCTCTATCCCTCTCCCTTCCTCTCTGTGAAAAAAATCAATAAAATATATATTAAAAAAATAAAAAAATAAAATGTGACTGACTTGGAAGAGCACCCAACTTAGACTCAAAAACAGGAAGTGAAAAGACAAATATGAGTCCAGTCTCATGGTGAGCAACCTCTGGGGCACAAGTGTGGTATGAGATGATTATATACAGTTTGAGAAGACTACCCCAAAGCTGAAACATGACAAAATTGGAAATTATTACTATATTAGAGGCCTGGTGCACGGATTTGTGCACCGGTGGGGTCCCTTGGCATAGCCTGCAGGAATCAGGCTGAAACCGGTGCCTGTCGCTCCTGTTCATCCTGGCCCTGCTGTGCCTGTTGCTGCCACTGCTCAGTAGGCTTGCTGCCGCTCCGCTGCAGTTTCTGGGCTGCAGCAGCCAGCTGTGAGCCCTGCGTCTGTGGGAGCACACTGACCACCAAGGGGCAGCTCCTGCGTTGAGCGTCTGTCTCCTGGTGGCCAGTGCGCATCATAGCGACCGATCAACCGGTCATTCAGTAGCTTTAGGTTTTTATATATACAGATTGTATATAAAAACAAAAGTTGTTTATGGAGAGAGCTCTCTTATTTCTATTAGTACTTAAGAATAAGGAAAACTAAGGGACTACATTAATATAGTTGTCATTAATGAAATATTTCAATTGTTTATCTCAAATATATTAAAGAGGATTTGTTTGAAGATTTTTAATAAAAAATGTAAAAGAATTATTTCTTTTGTAGGATTAAATTATTAAGCAATTCAAAGAAAAACAGAAGATAGGTGTATCACTTAAGTTTTAACATTTCTCATATTTCTGAGTGAAGCAATATATTCAACCTTAAATCTTTGTTTAATATTCAAAAGTTAAAAACTAAATATACAAAACACACGGTTATTCTGTAAAAATAATCATGTGTGTTAAAATTCTCCAGAAACATTTACTTTTTTGGCTAATAGATATTTTAATATCTGCTGTATTTGGTGACAAAAATATCCCTCATAGTCGATTAATATTTTAAATAGATGGTTCATTTCCCAATGATGCCATGAGTATTTGTTTTAATTCGTTTTTGAAATACTCATTAGTTTTCTTATGTAGCTCTACAATTAATATGGAAAGTAAAACCAAACAACTGCTTTAAAAATTTTAAAATGAAGCTAACATAGCTTCAGTACTGCCTGTCATCTAGGAAAGATGCACCCTGAGAGCTACTAAGAGGTTTTCTGGAATGTTCCCGTGCTTCTGGCCCACATATTTTGTCATTTCAATAGCGTTTTCCCTTCCTATTTTAGTGTGGCCCAGTGATAAGGCTACAAAGACTCATTACCATCCTTGTCTTTAGAGAGCACCTTGTCTTTTTTTAAAATATATTTTATTGATTTTTTACAGAGAGAAAGGGAGAGAGATAGAGAGTTAGAAACATTGATGAGAGAGAAACATCGATCAGCTGCCTCCTGCACATCTCCCACTGGGGATATGCCCGCAACCAAGGTACATGCCTTTGACCGGAATCGAACCTGGGACCTTTCAGTCCGCAGGCCGACGCTCTATCCACTGACCAAACCAGTTTCGGCAGAGAGCACCTTGTCTTTAGTGAGCAATGGAATCATTACTTCCACAAACATTTGCAGAGCACCTACTATGTGCAGGCACTACTCCAGACAGTAAGAGTTAGTCCTGGCAAAACAAAATTCCTTCATGGAGCTTACACTCCAATTGAGGGAACAACAAAATCAACTTCCTAAAAAGGGGAGCAGGGAGGGGAAGCAAAGACCTTTGGTAGGTGCCAAGTTGTCTAAGCAAGACACCACTTGCTTTTTGGCTTCACATTTCTTTCAAGAAGGACACTCCAACTGCAGGCTCCTGAGGGTGTAGATGCTGGTTCTTTTCTTTTTTAGTCTGCAAACCTGATTTCGATCATGGCCATCGGGGATGTCATTTACCACTGCCCTAACAACATTCCTGAGTGGCTTCCATGCTTCCTCTCTTGTAAGTAGAGTATATAGGACTCAGGGTCAGGAGAGAAGGGCCTTGGAAACAGTGTTATTCCAACCCCAAATACCTAACTCCATAGAACAAGATAAAAATAATGTAAGATTTTATGCTTTCACATCCCTTGTGGTTCTAACCATAGCCATCCTTAAGGGCATTTAATTTTTTTATATGGGAAGAGTAATAAACATAGAAGTCAGCAGCTCCTTATTTAAATAGAGGCCAGCATACTTACTATACACAAAACTGAAGGCTTTTGCTGAGGGCAGTTAACCCTGCGTAAATGTGGTAAAAGAATAATGTCAAAAACTTAGGGGTTGAAAGTTTGGAAAATCATGACACCTCCCCCAAATGTAGGTACATAGAACTTTTGTAAACAATCAAAGCGGAACCACATGTCTTCTAAAGCCTTTTTTGTCCCCTTGCCCACCACTTCCCCACAAAATACTGCCCAGGACTGTGGCTTCGAGGAGCAGAGGTTAGGAAACCTTTTCCATAAAGAGTCAGATACATTTTTCAGTTCTGCCGCTATAAGGTCTCTGTCACAGTGATTCAACTCTATCTCTGTGACTGGAAAGCAGCCACAGACCATAAGTGAACAAATGACTATGGCTGTGTTCCAATAGAATTTTATTTATGAACACAAATTTGAATTTCTTATATTTTCACGTGTCATGAAATATAATTCTGTTTATTTTTTTCAAATATTATAAAACATAAAAACCATTCTTAGCTTGTAGGCCCTACCAAAACAAATGGTGCAGTGGGTTTGGCCACAGGCTATAGTTTGTCAACTCCTGTCCCAGAGGGTCACAGCAGGGGCCCAGTCCTTATTTGTAGTCAGAGCCCAGCACAGGGCCTGACCCTAAATAATCAATCAAGAGATAGATGTTCCTTTGTCCTGTGGAGGCTTGCTTGCAATGTTGAGAAAAACTAGGGAGCAAAAATTGAGAAATGCTCTGATTCCATATCTGCTCTTAGTTCTGTCTGAACATCACACTCTCTCTGGACTCGACTTCCCTATCTGTAGAATAAAGCATACTATTAGTTGCTTTATAAAGTATCTTCTACCTCTGAACTCCTACGGTCCTTCATTTGCAACAAAGTAAGAGAAAACTATACTCACGAACAGGTCAAAAATACAAGGTCAACTCTGAATGAGCTCACGCAAGTTCCTTTACACAGGTGAAGGCAAACTTTTGGAATAGGGAAGAGGTGCTGCATTTGGGGAAAGTGTGTATTTGAAAATCACTAGCAAGATGGAAACTTACTGTCCAAAGGGAAACCCCATATTTCAACATACCTCTTCACTGTTACACAAGGGCCTAAGCCAAAACTTGTCAGATGCACCATAGTAAGATGGTTAGAGTAGTATATTAGATGAATTTTCTTTAGAGAAAAACAGCTCCCCTAAGCAAACTGGGATCATTTCATTTTGTTGTACATTATCTACTTAGTGTTACTTGAGGGAGACACACAGGTAAGGAAAGGGAATGGCAGGAGTACTGACTTGGAGAGAGAGAGAGAGAGAGAACGGTAGGTGAGGGCCCAGCAGAGAAACTTAGGAGCACAAATGCTAACTAAGGCAATGGTGTTAACATCAGATTGACAACTGGAGTCCCCCTTCCTATTCAGGAATAATTGGGAACTCTCAAAAGGCAGGATACAGGCGAGCAATTAGAAATCTATGGCAGGTAAGAAATCACCAGGACCTAAAGTGAGGGAGGACGAATGGGGCTTACTATCAGAGAAACACTTAATAGAATCTAAACAAATTGGTAGCTAGCTAGGCATGGGAAAGTGGAGGGAAGGAAACGGTCTGCTGTCTTAGGAGATGGGGAGATCATGGTATAACCAATTAGGGTGCAGAATTCAAGAGTAGGGGTACTAGGTAAACCCTCATTGAAAGGCATTTCTGATTATTAAATGGGTTAGCATAATAAGGATCATGATTTCTAATCAACACTGGTTATACTTAGATTCTTTTTTTTTTTTGGTGCCCGTGACCGGAATTGAGCCTGGGACCCTTGAGTCCACAGGCCAATGCTCTATCCACTGAGCCAAACTAGTCAGGGCTATACTTAGATTCTTAACATGAGACTCAGTGTCTAAGATGTATAAAGGTAGGTGGCTTTAGAATAAAACTTCTTGTAAAACAAATACCAACATTAACCTATTTAGAGTGAGACGCTGTTTAATGCAAGTCAATGTGATGGTATTTTGTGGGTACCAAATTAAATAGACTCGCCAGTTCTGATTATGAGAGAAGTGCCAAAGGCTTCAAGAAAAGAGAAGCTGGCAAATTCTCTCAACGGTTAATCAGACATCTGTTACAGACTCTGCAGGTTCCTTGCCATCTAGAGTAGGACAGACACAGAAGGAAGGAGCACCCGCACCCCTTTGAAAAATCACCACACATGCTGAGTTAACAGTCCATGGCCATTGACAGGGGCAACAACCGCTGAGCTGCTCACCTAGACACTCACCTTTTCCATTAACAGCCAATCCCGTGGCCATGGCTGCAGTCACGGAGCCAGACACCTGAGGCACTAGTGGGTGTATTCGGGGCCTGCTCCCCATTCTAGCTCGCTCTGCACCAGGGCCCAATAAAGCTCCGACTGGCTTTTCAGCTGCCACTTCTGGTGCCACCGTGTCCTCTTGACCCTGCTCAATGGGGTCCAGTTTCTCAGGGCTCTCACTCTGAAAGCCATCCACTGTGGTCCTGCTCTTAATGGGACTCTTAGGCACAAGTATCTTTATACCTGATTTTGCTAAGTCCATATTCTTTCGGTTCGAGAGAGATGGAGTTGTGTTTTTCCTGAACTTCTGGCTGGCAGCAAATAACTGACTGTTTTTGGACTCAGTGTCTTTGCCAATCACTAGTGATTTGGGAGTGGTCTTAGAAAAGTTGCTGTTGGTGGATCTGGAAATCTGTTTCCTGGCATTGTTTGGAGAGGTTCTATTTGTTCTGGTTAATGTGCTTTCTTTCTGCTTTTCAGTGTGGCGTCTGTTAAAATCATGAATGTATTCCTCACAGTTCACAAGATGCTGTTCTGGTTCCCAAGTGTCATCCTCACTGTCGTATCCTTTCCACCGAACCAAATATTCTGTCTTCCCTTTTTTGTTTTTCCTTTTGTCAACAATGCTTTCTACCTGTTTATAAAAGAAAAGAAAAGATGTATAAACATAATATCTAAAATATACAAGCCTAATAATATCAAAAATAATAAAAACCAAACAGTGAAAATGATCTTCTCTTGCCTAAATCAAATCATCTGAAAACAGAAAAGTAACAGAACATATGTAATTTTTGAAATTAAGTCAAACAAAATACAGTAACAGTCATCCACAGTCTTTTGCCTGGTCATCCTTAAGTTACCAACAGCAGGCACTCAAGCAATAAATTGGCTGTGGTAAATGCACAAACCTATGAAGGGCTAAGAGCCTTTGAGGTGTGGAACTGGCTCACAGAGGAAACATTATTGCACTCCAAGTATCCTTTAGAAACACTCAGTGAAAATTAAAAAGGTTAACAGAAAACATAATGCTGTATTGGTAATAAAACAATCTAGAATGGTTAGGTTATTTACCTTCAAATCTTGGTTTTAACTAATTTTACGCTATCATCTTTAAAGGAAGATGCTGTTAATCTTTGAACTGATGATCAATATATACCATATCAAATTTATACCTTTCCATAAAACATTATTACTGTGACAAATTCTACTACCTTAACATCCTAAATGTAAATGGGAAATCTTCTATGGCTCACATGAACAAAATATACTTGACATAATGTCCTCCATGTTATTGGAGAAATATTTAGAATCTCGTTACCTCTCCAGTTAACATAAAAACCATGGGCCTACTTCCCCAATGGCAGCATGTACCTCCAAACCTTGTAAGTAGAGGGCTACAGTCATACAGCTATTTAATTAAGGGCACAAAGGTCTAAGCCTATCAGTTATCATGAACATCAATAACTTTCTGGCAAAGTATAGGTCAGATGACATAATAGTGTATTTAGTTCCAAAACAACAGAGGCTAACTGAATACAACCACAGACACTTTTGGAAAATGGGAGAATAACCCACCCCCCATCATTTCCCCTACTCTCAATTCCCACCCCCACCCCCACTCTCAAATATATTTTCCTGGATTTAGAGAATTAGAGCCCTTAACTATAGACAAGCCTAAAATTAAATCACACTGTTGCTCCCGTTCAAAAAGGATTAAGGGTAAAGAAAGGCCTTTTTTAGCAGATGGCAGATTGCATGCCTAAAAGATCTCCACAGAGCTGATAAGTAATACCAGATCTGCATATGTAAGTCCACACAATTCATAATGTAGCATGGAGAGCTTTGAAAATGTCCCCCCCTCCCCGCTGCGCCCCACTCTGCCCGCTCCTTTGCTTGTGAAGAACTATGTATAAAGGCAAAAGTATTTCAACTTAAGTAAAACACGTACTTCTGGAAAATTCCATGTAAATCAGTTTCGTGGTAGAAAAAATTTAATAAGTTTTAAATACAAGGGGTAAAGAGACTGTCCCAAGACAAAAGTATGTTTAATAGTAATTTTTTTTCTAAATCAATTACCATTCCAGAAACATAAGTACAGTAAACCAGAGGACCCCATTTCCCTTCCTTCCATTTCCTTAAAGCTAAAGCAGGGGGCTGATGAAGTGTCTTTGGAGTGTACCCCTGGAACCTTCTTTTGCCAGTCCCCTCCCCCCGCACCAGTTCTCCCTCTCTCTCAGGAAAACTACAGGAGGTACAACAGGAATCAGTTTAGCAGCTGCGGTGGGTATATGTGCTGTGTTTTCTGTATACTCAGTGGCCAGCTTTGTTTAGACACTGAAAGAAGGCAGTAACACGGGAAATACTAGATCAGGCATTGGTAAACATTATGTAAAGGACCACATGGGCCATGTGGTCTGCCAGCTACTCAACTCTGCCACTGTAGCACCAAAGCAGCCACAAACAACAAGTGAATGAGGTGGTATTAAACAAACAAACGAACATACACACACCCAAAAAACTATTTATGGACACTAAAATTAGGATCTTGCAATTTTCATGTGTCAAAAAATATTACTACTTTCGGTTTTTTTTTTCAACGATTAACAATCACGACAGGTCTCTAATACCAACTTCAGACTAAACTGGGGACATGAGCATCCCCCCCCCCCCTGTACCCCCGCTTCAATACAAGGACATATGTCCTCCTTCTTTGAAAGTTTAAACAGTAAGTCCTGTTGATTCCTACTCTGAGTTGCTAAAATAAATTATCTCCCACAAAAAGGTACCACCTGAATTCCACAAAATGTTTTACTGGCATATTAAGCCTAAAATTTTATAGTTGTGAGGGAGGATAACCACAAGAGACACACATGAATAAATCTTTTTTCAGGTTTCCAGTCCCTTCCCCTTGAGTTCTCCCTCTTCCTGACAATATAACTTTCTGAAAAACAGTATCAACAAACTGTCTTTCTCAAAGTATATAATGCAGGGTTCCACTTCTAGTTACAGAATTTCAATGCAAAGAACTTTATACAAAACCAGGTCTTCACAGAAGTACAGAATTGCAGATAATTACTACTAGATTTTTAAAGACCAAGACAAAATGAAGGCATAAAAATCTCATCTACATTACCTAGGTATTGTTTTGCAATGTTACCCACAATCATATGTGGAATAAAATTCTGGCAAATACAAATCATAACAGCTTTTTTGAGTACCAATGGCGTAGGAAATTGACCAAAGTTCTCTTGTTAGAATTTCCTTCTAAAACTCAATCTAGAAAAACAAAATGTGAAACAAGTAAAACCAAGCTTTTCTTAGTATTATAAAGTCCTCTGATGATTTACAGAGCAGTAAAACTAATCAAAAAGGGTCATTCCAAACACAGAACCCATTTTACCTACTTCAGAGCACAGTCCAGTATCTCTAGGCCCAGGAATGTGCTGAAATGTGCTACAGGGTTGCAGAAGGCAGAAATAAAAGGATAGGCAAAAGGTTTGCTAACACATGAACAAAAAAATCCAAGGCGAAACCCAAACTGGTTAAAGAGCTCAGTAAGAGAAGGATGAAAGAGTAACTGTCATTGTTGCAGTTGAAATACCAAATAGTCTGAGAAACACTATCAGGGCAAAGCATGTAAATATATTGGCTTACAAGAAAAAGACCAAAGTTGCAAAATATACTCAGCAGGAAAAGTTTGTCACATTGTATCATCATCAATAACTGTGTCAGCACCCATACTGGTTGTTAATACTTGCTTGGATGCCTCAGAGAACAGTGTAAATAGGTTGTCAGAATAACTTTGAAAACACAAGCAACGATGAAAGCTTTTCTTGGGTTTGGGTCTTACACCAAGGGCTGGATAATCCTAATAAAAGAGTAATATGCAAAATAACTGTTACTCCATCACAAAGATGGTGGCGCCCAGTCCCCTCAGACCCGCCACTGAAGTGTCCAGACCTGTTGGCCAGACAGGTGGCGGAGGAGGTGGGGGGTGGGGGAGGGGGGCCAAGGGGTGGAGCTGGTGATCAGAGGGGGCAGGAGTGGAGCCGGCGATTAGAGGGGGTAGGGGCGGAGTCGGTGATCGGAGGGGGCAGGGGCGGAGCTGGCTCCAAGGGGAGCAGGGAGTGGGCCTAAGCCGTCAGTAGGCTATCCCCTGAGGGCTCCCAGTATGTGAGAGGGGGCAGGCTGGGCTGAGGGACCCCCCACTCCGTGCACGAATTTTGTGCATCAGGCCCCTGGTTTGGAATAATAGAGCATCACTATAATAAAAAAATAAATAAAACCCTTATACCAAAGAATTCTGGTGGGCCTTGGGAAAGCAACAGCTCTTTAGATGAGGAAGATCCATTTTTCACCAGCCATCTGAAACTTACCTTAACTAAGAACAGTTGTTAACTAGTAAGAAAACAGGCAGATAGTTCTACTGCAAGATATAGAGGAATAATATAAACATAACTATTTGACAGCACTAGAAAGAAACCAAGAGCCCAACACTAAGGAGGCTGGACTCTTAAAACAAGGGGACTCAATGACTTCTGTGCTCCCTAATTTGCTGCTGACAGTCAGAAAGTGGAGTCTTACAGGCTTTAGTGTCAGAGTGCTGAGTCAGGAGTGAACAGAATGGCTAAAACCTGAGGAAGAGATCACAAAGAGAACCCCCCCCCCCCCACACACACACACACATATTAACCCCTTCAAGCCCTCAGCAGTGTCTTGAACTATACCAGGCCAGGGGAAAGCAACAGTTGGTATGCTGGGAGCAACCAAACCACCCCCAAGTTTGATGATTCACTAGGAGGTTTCACAGGACTCAGCATACAGTTCCACTCACAGCTATGATTTATTACAGTGGAAGGATATTAAGCAAAATAAGCAAGGGAATAGCTTACATGGGATCAAGTCTGGGGAAAATCAACAGCAGGCTTACACGGTTTCTCTCCCAGTGGAGATACAGGAATGTGTTTTGAGTTAGGTCTTACACCAATGGCTATGAGTTGTCACAAAACATGCTAAGTTTCATCTACCAGAGAAGCTCATTAGAGATTCAATATCCAGGATTTTTACTGGGGGTTGGTAACATAGGCATCCTCTGCCTAACATGCATCAAAATTTCACATGATTGGAAGAAAGCAGATGATGTTCAGCACAAACCATACCAACGTAGTCAAATTTAAACATACAAGGTAGAGTTTCATATCTGGGATGGCATTATAAGGAGCTCTGCAGACATACTTCCTAATAAGCAAAGCTGGTGGGGAAAAAAAAATCCTAAAACTAAACTCTATGGCCATAGAATGAATGAAGAAAGATTTATTCAAGAAAACCTGCTAACACCTGATAAGAACAAAGAAAGTTTGTGACTTTTGAGCCATGACCCACTTCCTTCTTTCCCCACACAGTTCAGAGTGACAACAGCTACCATATCTCACCAGGAGTCAGGCTACCAGCATTCCTTCTCTCCCACTCAAAGTAGAAGAGGCAAATAAATCCCCGATGAGGATGACAGAGAGTCAAGGTCAGGGGCTCCTTTCCTCAAACTGGCCTTACTCATATGGAGGCTCTACCCCAGGGGCGACAGGACAAAAATACTGGGGTTTTGACTGCTCTTGCCCCAATTCACTCATTGGGGAGATATTCAATGCTGGGAGAGGCAAGCTGAGACCAGAGGCTACCACTTACTTGGCATTGGTCTAGTGGTTCAGAGATTTTGCCTTGGGGAGAGTTATCTATAAGAAAAGAAATAAGACTGTGTTTGAGACAGAGTTTCAGAAAGTTTAACATATGGATGTTCTTGAAAATGATAACTAAGAGCAACAAATTAAACTATAGCTCACCTAGTTCACCAGGGAGAGCCAGGGAAAAGGACAGCCAAGAAGAGCTTTCTTGGGATAATAAATCTCAAAGACTGGACTAAAAAACTACCCCTGCCTAAATTTAACTGGACCAGGCTTCTGAACAATTTATGCACCAGGCATTATCAAAAACAATAGAGTAATCAGTAGAGTCTAACGAGCTAGGTGAACTACCAAATAAAGCCAGCGGCTTAGAAATATAGGGAAAGAGGCAAAGAAGACCCTAGTCAAACCAGTCATCCCACTCACCCAAAGCTGGGACCTCTAAGAATCACATCAAAGCCTCACAAAGGGGGAAAAGACCACTATAATAGTCTAGCCAAGACACAAATCAAACCACCAAGCAAGTAACAAAAATAAATCCAGTATCCAGAGCTGTTACATATAATCTAAAATGTTCAGTTTAAAAAAATTAAAAGATGTGAAAAACACACACAAAAAAACCAAGAACAAATGACCCACACTTTGGGGATAAAAAACAGGCAACAGAAACTGCTTGTGAGAGGGAGAGCTACCAAGTATAACAAAGACTAACAGTAAACAAACAAACAAACAAGTATTATACCAAGATTATATGCCATTGATTTAGATAACTTACATGAATGAACAAATTCTAAAAAAAAAAAAAAAAAAGACACACTGACCTAGCTGGTTTTGCTCAGTATCATCTCAGTAGATGCATAAAGAGCAATTACTAGTAAACACTCAACAGACTAGAAATAGAGGGAACTTCCTCAACCTGATAAGGGCATCTAGAAAATACACAGCTAATATACTAAATGGCGAAAGACTGAATCCCTTCCCCTGCCCCAAATAAAAAACAAGACCTCTCTCCACTTCTATGCAAAAATTGTATTAAAGTTCTATCTGAGTAATTAAGCAAGAAAAGAAACAAAAAGACATCCAGATTGAAATGGGAGAAGTAAAATTATATCTATTTGCAGATGACATGAACGATATAGAATAATGATATAGACTAATAAAAACTATTAGAATTAAAAAGTGCAGTAACATCACCGGCCACATAAAGCAATATACAAAAATAAATACATACAGTAGTATACTGTATCAACTGTATATAGTAGCAGTGATCCTAATTAAATTGGAAAGACATTGCATAATCAGGGATCAGACGGTGCAACAGTGTTAATCTACACTAATAAAAGACAAAGATGCTAATTGACCGTACCTTTGCTATGCCCGAGCCACCCCCACCAGCCAATCAGAGCGATTATATGCAAATTAACCCAACCAGGATGGCAGCCGGCAGCCAGCAGCCACGGAGCTGGAGCAAGCAGGAGGCTTGGTTGCCCCGGCAATGGAGGAAGCAAAGCTTCCCGCCTGCCCTGGCCACCTGTGGCCTCCACAAAAGGCAACAAAGTTTCAATTATAGGAGCTAAATAAATCCCAGATACCTGCTTCCAGCCAGCCTCCACTGGGAACTTGGGTGGCTGGGGGCTGTGGCCAGCCTGCAAACAGCCATCAGCCCTTCACCCAGGATGGCAACACCCTCATGGGGTGAGGGTCCCTGCTGGGGGGCTTGGCCAGCCTGAAAACAGCCATCAGCCCCTCCCTCAGGCTGGCCAGGCACTCCAGCAAGAAGCCCTACCTGGAAGAAGCTGTGGCCAGCCTGCAAACAGCCAACAGCCCCTCACCCAGACTGCCCAGGGATCCCAGCAGGACCCTCCATCCTGAAGGGGGTGTGGCCAGACTGAAAACATCCCTCAGCCCCTCACCCAGGCTGGCCAGGCACCCCAGCAGGGACCCCTACACTGAAGGGGCTGTGGCCAGCTGCAAACACACATCAGCCCCTCACCCAGGCTGGCCAGGCACCCCAACGGAACCTCCACCCTGATTCGGGACACCCTTCAGGGCAAACCAGCCGGCCCCCACCCGTGCACCAGGCCTCTATCCTATATAATAAAAGGGTAATATGCAAACTGACCCTCACAGCAGAAAGACTGGGAATGACTGGTCACTATGACACACACTGACCACCAGGAGGCAGATGCTCAATGCAGGAGCTGCCCCCTGATGGTCAGTGTGCTCCCACAGGGGGAACTCTGCTCAGCCACAAGCCAGGCTGACGGCTGCCAGTACAGCGGTGGTGATGGGAGTCTCTCCCGCCTCCTCAACAGCGCTAAGGATGTCCGACTGCAGCTGGGCCAGCTCCCCGCTTGAAGTGGATATCCCCGGAGAGCTCCCGGGCTGCGATAGGGATGTCTGACTGCCAGCTTAGGCCCAATCCCCCGGGGAGTGGGCCTAAGCGGGGGATTGGGCCTAAGCCAGCAGGTGGTCATTCCCCGAGGGGTCCCAGATTGCGAGAGGGCACAGGCCAGGCTGAAGGACCCTCCCAAGTGCACAAATTTTTGTGCACTGGGCCTCTAGTACTATATAATGAAAAGTTAATATGCAAATTGACCCTAACAGCAGAATGACTGGTCACTATGACGCACACTAACCACCAGGGGTCAGATGCTCAATGCAGGAGCTGCCTTCTGGTTGTCAGTGTACTCCCACAGGGGGAACTCCACTCAGCCACAAGCCAGGCTGACCGCTGTGAGCACAGCGGTGGTGCCGGGAGCCTCTCCTGCCTCCTCCGCAGAGCTAAGGATGTCTGACTGCGGCTTAGGCCCACTCTCTCTGGGCCTAAGCAGCAGCTGCTCATCCCGAGGGTTCCCGGGCTGCCAGAGGGATGTCAGACTGCCAGCTTAGGCCCAATCCCCCAGGGAGCAGGTCTAAGTCGCAGGTGGACATCTCCCGAGGGGTCCAGGACTGCGAGAGGGCACATGCCAGGCTGAGGGACGCCCCCCCTCTGAGTGCACTAATTTTCATGCACCAGGCCTCTAGTATTACAATATTTCCCCAATTGATCTAAAGATTAAATGCAACCTCTACTAAAATTCCAGCTAATTTTTTTGGGCAGATATTAGCATACTAACCTGAAAGTCCAAATGCAATTGCAAGGAATTCAGAGTATCCCATTCAAAAGGAAGAACAACAACCATAAAAAAGAACAGTAAAGTTATAGGACTCACATTTCTGGTTTTCAAAACTTACTATAAAGCTATAGTAATCAAAACAGTGTGAAACTGGCATATAGACCAGAAAGCCCAGAAATAAACCCTTGCATACAGGGTTTAAATGATTTCTTATAAGGTTACAGACCATTACATAAAAGAATCTTTTATTCTTTTTCAACAATTGGAACCCTCATATGCTGCTTGTGGGAATATAAAATGGTGCAGCCACTTTGGAAAACAGTCTGACAGATCCTCCAACAATTAAATATAGCTGCCATATGACCCAGCAATTTCACTTTTATGTATCTCCTCAAGAGATAGTAAAGCTCTGTCCTCATCAACGCTTACACATAAAGGTTTATAGCAGAACTATTCATAATAGTCAAAAGGTAGAAATAATCCAATGTCCATTAACTGATGAATAGATGAAAAGAAATAAGTACTGACACATACTAAAACAATATGGATGAATATAGAAAGTATTATGCTAAGTAAAAGAAACCAAAGAACATTCTATATAATAAAACCCTAATATGCAAATCAACCGAATGGCAGAATGACAGGTTGCTATGATGTGCACTGACCACAAGGGGGAAGACACTCAAAGCAGGTGGTCATTGCGCTCCCACAGGGGGAGTGCCACTTAGCCAGAAGCCTGGTTCATGGCTGGTGAGCATGGCGGCAGTGGTGGGAGCCTCTCTTGCCTCCGTGGTAGCGCTAAAGAGCAGCGAGACGAGAGGTAAGGAGCAGTGAGCAGGTGGGTGGTAAGGAGTGAGGGGGTCCCGGGCTGCAAGAGGGCGCAGGCCGGGCTGAAGGACCTCACCCCACCCCCCACCCCCCCAGTGCACAAATTTTGTGCACTGGGCCTCTAGTATTATATGATTCAATTTTTAAGAAATGTCCAGAATAGGCGATTTTAGAGGCAGAAAGCAAATTAGTGGTTACTTAGGCTATGGGAGAGGGAGGTAAGAAGTGGGGAAGGAAAGGCAATGGAGGGAGGGCATAAGCAGGTGACAGCTAATAAATACAAGTTTCTTTTTCAGGTGATAAAAATGTTCTAAAATTGACTTGGTGATGGATGCAACAGAATAAACAGCCAATTAATTATATAATCTAAATGGGTGAACTATTTTGTGCTTGAATTAATCTCAAAAAAAGCTGCTTATAGAGGAATAAGAGCTGAAATAAAATTTTTTGCAACAAACCTTCAAGAACCACAAAGGATCTGAAATTTTACCTATCTGCTGTCTGCAAAGTTAGCTTTCAAAATTTTCATCCATGTTGGTAAAATACAAGACTCCTCATCAAAGAAACAAAATCCTTTATTACTCATAGCAGTAACAATTGTCTGAGTATCAGCATTTCATTGTTCTGATTACTTGAGCCCTGATTCCTCTAGGGCACTATAAAGAGGGCCACATAACAGGCTCATGCAGTAGGTTACAATACAGGAAAGGAACCCAGATCTTGGGAAACCAAGTCTCTGTAATGGTCAGTTAGCATGCCTATTGCATTTCTATCATCTGAAGCTATGAGCAAATCTACCCTAAGGTCTCAAAGGAGACACTATCTTTTTCTCCAGGACAGTTTGTTGTGCCAACATTATTGAAAAACTAATGCAAAAGAGGAGAAAATGGCGACCAAATAGGAAGACCTTTCTGGCACCTCTTCCCAAGTACAGACTGGAAATAAAACTAAAGTGGGGAACACACACCTGGAATTACCAACTGAGGTCCAGCTGAGGTGGAGACTTATATCAAGGAAGGACAGAAACACACCTGAGACCAGTAGGAAGGGCAAGTTCTTGAGAAGAACTAACTCAGCTTCCAGGGGCGGTAGGTCAAGAGTAAGGAGTGGCTAAGGGAAGGTCTGTTCCCTCAGAAGACAGAAGCCCAGAATCCATAGTCCGAAGCACCAGAGCCCAGACCCATGGGGTCCACCTAACATCCAGCCATGAAAGGCAGCAGAGTGGCTGGCCGTGGAAGAGTCTGGAGATGGTATACCAGAGCAGGTCTGAGAGAAAGCTATAGTTTTGGTTTGCTCTTGTTTTTAAACCCAGAACACAGGATTTTTCGTTTGCAGCTACTCACCGGAGGCTTCGGTTCAGGGAAAGAGGCGCAGACTCAAGGTGTCTAAGAAGTAAGTGGGTGGGAAGCACTGAGAGGAGATGTGGAAAAGCAGCAGCCAGGAGTCCCGCATTTGGTCCTATGCCCCCAAACTGAAATGGCCCTTCTTCCTGAGAGGAGTTAGCCACTCCCAGTAGCTGCAGGGCAGGAAAAGAAAAAGAAACACCCCCTCCCTAGGTGATACAGCCTGCCCTGCTTAAGGAGTCCTTCCTGCCACACCCAGCATTTTGACCTCTTCAGAGGGAAAAAAAAAAAAAAAAGGAGAGGCCAACCCTACAGGTTTGAACAGTCTCAGGGAACATCAGCGACTGGATTGGGGGAGGGACCATCTGCCCACTATCCTGAGAACGGAACTATAATTTCCCCAGTTGGGAGGGCTCATAGAAATTCCAGGTTTCCAGCCAATCCCAATGGACTGCATATAAGGATCTTTGTCCAGCCAATGGCAGAGTAATCTTTTGGGCCACTTGCAGATGAGTAGCTCTGGGACAGGGAAACACACCCACATTTCCGGAAGCTAAACAGCACCTCCTCCATCTAAAGCCTTTTCAGAAACAGATTTTTTAGTGAGATTGACAGCTGGCTAGCAGGCTAAGGCAGGCAGAGGCAGAGCCCCAGGAATCAGGGGAAGTTTGCTGAAGGGGCCTTGTGCCCCATACTGCTAACAAACCTGCTTTAGAGGGCAGACTGGCCACTCCTGCTTGCAGCCAAGTCCTGTGGAGATGGACACAAATGGTGGATCACCTGAAGCTTCAAGCAGGTTTCTGAAAGCCAAAGGAGGACTGTTTCTGACAGTGGTTAGCACCTGAGTACCTCACAGGAAAGCCAGAACTGTCAGACAGAACAGTCAGCCACAGTCATCAGAAGAGTAGGATCCAAAGGGATCTTCCATGGAGCATTAAACTCTACTGAAACAAAAACCACTTCACTTTTTTTGCCCGATTTTTTTTCTCTTTTTTCTTTTCTTTTCCTTTTATAAACTCTTTTCTCTTTCCTTTCCCACTTTTTCTCCTTAAATTTATCTTCTTTATCTATCTGCTTTATTGATTTGTTGTTATTTTAGTCTCTATTGTTTTGTTCATGTATCTAATTTTCCTCTTCCCTTCTCCTACTCAATCTTTTTTTCTTTCTCTCTTTTGCCTTTCTCCTGCTTTCTCACCTTTTTTTTCTTTTCTTACTTTGGGTCTGTTTTATCCTCTATTTTCCTTTTCAAACTGTTTTATTCTTTCCCTCCTTTTATTTTAAACTGTTTTCCTTTCTGTATTCCTCCAATTCTTTGCTCTTATTTTATTTCAGCTCTACCCTTAAATATTCCCCCCCACACACACACACTTTTTTTGTCTGTGTTTTGTTTGTTTGTTTTGTTATTTTTCTCCTCATATATTTTTCTTCTTCTATCATTATTGCTCTCATTTCTTGTTCCTAATTCTCTTTTCTCTGGTGGCTGCTTTTTTTGTGGCTGTAAGGGTCTTGTGTATTTTTTGTTTTGTTTATTTTGTTGTTTTGTGGTGTTGTATTTTGTTGTTCTGTCAGCACTTCCACAACAGCTGGTATAACGTGGTCTGGGATGAGCAACATAGCCAGCTTGAGCAGAGTTTCCATCCACGAACAGGACAAAAACATTTAAGATCCAACGACAACAGGAGAATCCATATAACTCAAGCAATGGGCTTTCCTAGAGCACCCAGTTCAGCACATCTAAGAGACTGCACCATTGGGTTCCAAAAACACCTACTACATAAGACCGTTTCACAAAGTCTGGGAAGCATAGCAGCTGGATATAATACATAGAAACAATTACAAAGGGACAGCAAAAGTGGGAAGATAAAGAAACAACCCCCAAATGTAAAAAAAGGAGGAACTGCCACAAAATGAACTAAATGAAAGGGAGTTAAACAATTTGTCAAATAAAGAATTCAGAGTAATGGTAATAAGGTTGCTCAAACAATCCAGCAAGAATTACAAGCAACTTACTGAGAATTACAACAGACTTAATGAGAGCTACAATGACATGAAAAGAGAGGTTGAAACAATAAATAAGAATCAATTGGAATTGAGGAATTACATAGCTGAAATAAAGAACACGTTTGAAGGACTGAACAGTAGCCTGGAAGAAACTGAGGACCGAACCAGCGAATTAGAGACAAGGTAGAAAAAAAGACACCCATATAGAAGAGCAAATGGGAAAAAAAAATTAAAAAGCAGGACAAGAGTTTAAGGGAGCTTGAGGACAACATGAATCATAACAACTTTCACATCATAGGGGTCCCAGAAGGAGAAGAATCAGAGATAGGAATAGAAAACCTGTTTGAAGCAATAATGGCAAAAAATTTCCCTAAGCTGAAAGTAACTCAAGTTCAGGAAGCACAGAGTCTCAATCAAGATGAATCCCAAAAGACCCACACCTAGGAACATAATAGCTAAAATGGCAAACATTAAAGACAAAGAATCTTAAAGGCTGTAAGAGAGAGACAGGTTACCTACACAGAAGCTTCCATAAGACTATCAGCTGATTTATCAATAGAAGCATTTCAGACCAGAGGGAGTGGCATAAAGTATATAAAGTAATGAAATGCAAGGGACTGAACCCAAGACTACTCAACCCAGCAAAATCGAAGACTACTCTATCATTCAAAATCGAAGATGAAATAAACAGCTTCACAGACCCCCCCCCACACACACACACAAAAAAAGGCTAAAAGAGTTTATTACCACTAAACCAGCACTGCAAGAAATGCTTAAAGGACTGTTGTAAGAAGAAGAAATAGAGAAAAGGAGAAGAACACAGGCATATCAATAACCTTAAATGTAAATGGCTTAAGTGCTCCAATTTAAAAATATAGGATAACTGAATGGTTAAGAAACCATGACCCATATATATGCTGTCTACAAGAAACTCACCTCAGAACAAAAGATTCACACAGAAAGAAAGTGAAGTGATTGAAAAAATTTCCAGGCAAATGGAAATTAAAAAAAAAAAAAGGCTGGGGTAGCAATACTCATATATGACAAAATAGACTTCAAAAAGAAGGCCATAACAAGAGACAATAAAGGCCATTTCATAATACGAAAGGGATCAATACAACAAGAGGATAAAATTCTGGTAAACATATGCAACCAATACAGGACCATACAAATATATTAAAAAAATGTTTGGAATTTAAGGAAAAGATCGACAAAAATACAATAATAGTAGAGGACTTTAACACCCCCCCCCCCCCCCACTGACATCACTGGATAGATTTTCTAGACCAAAAAAATGAAAAAGTAAACAGTGATGCCACTGAATCAAATGGAATTATTGCCATTTATAGAACAACTCACCCCAAAGCTACAGAATATACATTCTTCTCAAATGCACATGGGACATTTCAAGGACAGACCACATGGTAGGACACAAAACAAGTCTCTACAAGTTCAAGAAGATTGAAATCAGATCAGAGTGGAAATAGATGACACAGAGACTTAAAAAACAATACAAAAGATCAATAAAAATAAGAGCTGGTTCTTTGAAAAGATAAACAAGATGGATGACCCTTTAGCCAGACTCATTAAGAAACAAGAAAGATGATCCAAATAAAATAAAAAAGAAAAGAGTAATAACTGGCCCCACAGAAATTCAAAAGAGCATAAAAAAATATTATAAACAACTATATTCAAATAAGCTGGACAACCTGGACAAAACTGGCATATTCCTGGAAAAATACAATCTTCCAAAATTCAATGAGGATGAATCAGAAAGCCTGAATAGGCTGGTAACTACTGATGAAATGGAAGCAGTAATAAAAAAACAAACAAACAAACAAAAAACACACCTCCCAGCAAACAAAAGCCCTGGTCTGGATGGATTCACAGGGGAGTTTTACTAAACATTCAAAGAAGAATTAAAACCTATCCTCCTCAAACTATTTTTAAAAATCCAAGCAGAAGGAACACTTCCAATCTCTTTTTATAAGACTAGCATTATCCTAATTCCAAAATCAGATAAAGACACTACAAAGAAAGAGAATTACAGACTAATCTTCCTGATGAACGTATATGCTAAAATCCTCCACAAAATATTAGCAAATTGAATCGAGCAATCCATAAAAAAGACCACACACTGCATGCATATAAGCATAATGAATGGACACAGATAATAGGGGGTGAAGGCCAGTGCTAGGGAGTAGGAATGGGCTGGGAGAGGTCAATGGGGGTTAAGGAAATACATGTAATACTTTCAACAATAAAGAATTTAAAAAAAAAATAGACCATGACCAAGTAGGATTTATTCTGGGCATGCGAGACTAGTACAATATACACAAATTAATAAATGTGATGGAAGACAAAAATCACAAGATATCAATTCATGCAGAAAAAGCATTTGACAAAATCCAACACCCTTTCTTGATAAAAATTCTCATCAAAGTGGGACTAGAGGGATCATACCTCAACATAATAAAGGCCATATCTGACAAACCTACAGCCAACAACATATTCATTGAGGAAAATTGAAACCATCTCCCCTAAGGACAAGAACAAGACAAGGATATCTACTTTCACCACTCTTATTCAACACTAGTACCCCTGCGCATGAATACATACACCAATAGCTAGCTGCTGCCCTCCAGTAGCTCTCTGCCCGCTGCTCCACCCTCCTGCAGCTCCTCCCACCCCCTTCATAGCTTGCTGCCCTGCCCTCTCCTATAGCTCTCCACAGTTCACTTGTAGCCAGTAGCTCGCTGCCCCGCCCGCCTGTAACTCTCTCCGCCCCACCCTCCTGCTGATCCATGATCTGATCCTTACTCGGTTGGTCGTTACACTTCACGGTGTAACGACCATTTGCATATTACATCTTTATTATATAGGATAGTACTGTAAGTCTTAACCACAGCAATCAGACAAGAAGAAAAAAATAGGCATCCAAATTGGAAAGGAAGAAGTAAAGCTGTCATTATTCACAGATGATATGGTATTATACATAGAAAATCCTAAAGACTCCACCAAAAAACTACTAGATTTAATAAATGAATTTGGCAAGGTAGCAGGATACAAAATTAACACCTAGAAATTGATGGCATTTTTATACTTCAATAATAACTTCTCAGGGAAAATAGAAAAACAATCACATTTACCATACAAAAAACTTAAGATAGTTAGGAATAAACTTAACCAAGGAGGTAAAAGACCTATACTTAGAAAAAGGACAGGACGTTGGAAAGAGAGCTAGAGGAACATATTGGAAGAATATAGTGTATTCATGGACTGGCAGAATTAACATCATTAAAATGTCTGCCTGCATCTGGCGCCACCCACCCTCATTTCCCTGTTCCCTATCGGGCGATTGGAGCCTGCTGGCTGGGGGGAGGAACCGAGAGGTTGGTCAGCCTGGCCTGTGCCCTCTCGCAGTCTGGCTTCGGGAGATAACCACCTGCTGGCTTAGGCCTGCTCCCGGGTGGCAGAGGGCAGGCCCAATCCCTAGGTGCAGCCCCTGGTCGGGCTCAGAGCAGGGCCAATTGGGGAGTTGGGGTGCCGCCCCTGTCATGCACAGAGCAGGGCGGATGGGAGGTTGCGATGCCACCCTCAGTCACGCTCAGGGTAGGGCTGATTGGGGGGTTGGGGCACCGCCCCTTGTCACACACAGAGCAGGGTCGATGGGAGGTTGCGGCACCACACCCTGTCACACACAGAGCAGGGCCAATCAGGGGTTGGGGCGCTGCCCCCTGTCACGCTCAGAGCAGGGCCGATCAGGGGGTGAGGGAGCTCCCCCCTGTCACTCACAGACCAGGGCCGATCAGGGGGTTGGGGCGCTGCCACTGTCACACTCAGGGCAGGGCCGATGGGGAGGTTATGGCTCTACCCCATCACACACAGAGCAGGGCCCGTGGGGGGGGATAGGGGGTTGGCGCGCCGCACCCTGTCACACACAGAGCACAGGGCAATCAGGGGGTTGGGGAGCTCCCCCCTATCAGGCACAGAGCAGGGCCGATCAGGGGGTTGGGGCGCCTTCTCCTGTCAGGAACAGAGCAGGGCAGATAGGGAGGTTGTGGCCCCACCCCATCACACACAGAGCCGCAGAGCGATCAGGGGGTTTGGGTGCTGTCCCCTGTCACGCTGATCCCGGTACCTGGAGGCCTCGCGGCTCTTCTGATCCCAGTGCTGGGAGGCATATTACCCTTTTACTATATAGGATAGAGGCCAGGTGCATGGGTGGGGGCTGGCTGGATTTCCCTGAAGGGTGTCCCGGATCACGGTGGGGGTCCCCACTGGGGTGCCTGGCCAGTCTGGGTGAGGGGCTGAGAGCTGTTTTCAGGCTGGGACTGAAGCTTCCAACTGCTCCTTTTTTTCTTTTCTTTTTTTTAATTCTGGGCCAGCTTTGGCCTTGGCTCCAGCTCTGAGCCCTCTGCTGCTGAAAGAAGGTATCTGGTTTGTTTAGGTTCTATAATCAAAACAATGTATAACTCCGTCTCTGAGTTCCCAGGTCGCTGAAAGCTGGTTTCTGGGGTTTTGTTTAGCTTCTATATTTGTTACAATGTTTCTTAAACTGCAAGCTCAGAGGCCGGCAAGGCAGGCGGGGAACGTTGGAGTCCTCCGTCACTGAAGGAAGCAAGCCTCATGTTAGTTTCAAGCTGCCTGGCTGCCGGCCGCCATCTTGGCTGGCAGTTAATTTGCATATTTCGCTGGTTAGCCAATGGGAAGGGTAGCGGTCCTACACCAATTACCATGTTTCTCTTTTTTTAGATAGGATAGATAGATAGATAGATAGATAGATATATAGATATATAGATATAGATATCCAGACAAAACTGAAACAACAATCAGAAAGAATATGTGCACCCCTATATTCATAGCAGCACAATTTACAATAGCTAAGATATGGAAACATTCTAAGTGTCCATCAGCATAAGTAGTTAAAAAATCTGTGGAATATCTACACAAAGGAAGACTACGCTGCTATAAAAAAGAGAAATCTCTTACCCTTGGGACAGCATGCATGGACCTGGAGAGTATTATACTAAACAAAATAAGCCAGTCAGAGAAAGATAAGCATCACAAGATCTCACTCATGTGTATAATCCAATGAACAAAATAAACTGATGAACAAAATGTATCCAGAGACATAGAAGCAATTTCAGAGGGAAGGGGGGTTGGGGGGAAGAGAGACTAACCAGGGAATCTATATGCATACTAGAGGCCCAGTGCGCGAATTCATGCACCTTGAAAGGAACTGTGGGCAGCAAGGCTGCGGTAGGCACAGGGGCAGGTCTCAGCCCATCCACTGCGCCCCCACCTGGCCCTTCCCACCACGGCCCCTGGACCCCTGTCTGCTGGCAACCGCACTCCCATACGCTGATGGCGCTGGCCCCACTTGCACCCGCTGACAGCGTGGAGCAATTGGGGCAGGCACCACCAGAGGGTATGAGCAGGGCTGGAGCCATCAGCAGGTGTGAGTGGTGGCTGCTGCCCCAATCACCCCTTAGGAGCAGGGAGAGGTGGAGAGGCCCTCAGGGGCGATCAGGACTGGCAGCCGCTGCTTGCACATGCTGATGGTGCCAAACGAACAGGACCGGCACAAGGCACCTGTAGTGGGTGTGAGTGGGGCTGTCACTAGCCCCAATCTGGCCTCAGGAGCAGGGGGAGGTGGAGAAGCCCTGAGGGGTGAAAGGGGCCGGCAGCCGCTGCTCGCACCTGCTGATGGCGCCGAGTGATTGGGGCTGGTGCTGGGCGCTGGCAGTGATGTGAGCAGTGGCTCCAGCACCGGCAGCAGGTGCAAGCGGGACCAGCGTCAGCAGCAGATGCAAGTGCCAGGCAGGACTGCGATGCGATGCGCAGGAGCGAAGAATTTTTACTAACCACCAGAGGTTTGCCCTGATGACAGCGACCAGCGCCCCGCTTTGGTCTGACCCCCACTCACCTGCTCCACCATCCCACCATGGCTGATGCCCGCCAGGTATTGAGCACGCCACCTGGTGGTCAGTGCACATCTTAGCAATCGGTTGTTCAGTTGTTCCGCTGTTCGGTCTATTTGCCTATTATCCTTATATTATATAGGATATGCATAGCCCATGGACATAGACAATAGTGTGGTGAAAGCCTGGGGGGGGGGCGGTCGGCTGTGGGGTGGAGGGGGTCAATGGGGGACAAAAAACAAAAGGGACATCTGTGATACTTTCAACAACAAAGATAAATTTTAAAAAAAGAAGAAAAGAAAAAATAATGCAAAACAAATGCAGCCAGAGTCTCTGCTTCTAAGACATACAAAAATGAAAGGAATCTCTTTAGAATTGTCTCTCAACAATATTTACCCCTTGTATCTACATTGCGTTGGCTTTTGGGAAAATTTCCTCTCAGTACACCACTCCATCAGCTACTCTAATCAATCTGACCAGAGACTGGGGCCATATCCATTTAATCTGCCTCATATAACATTTAATTAAAGCTACTATCAATAGGACTCTAAGCATCAGGCTAAGCCACAGTACAATCTTGCCCTAAACTATGCCTCCCACTGTCCTGACCCAAATGGCTGAACATATTCCATAAACCATCAGGGTCTATCTCAGAAAATCAGATGGCTTTCAGGTATAAGTATCTGAACTGACTTTTCCTCTTGCTCTGCGGCATGTACAAAAGGATGCATTAGTAACTCCATGAACTCTGTCTTTACCCACAAGAAGAAAATCCAGAGGAATGGTATCATCCGTAAAACCCTGGCCAGTGAACTGGGGCTGACTTGAATATCTCCAAGAGCTGAGGTGTTTTCATTGCTCATTTCAGAGAAAGTCAGGGACAAATTTCCTACCACCTTTACTATGGCTTTCACTGTTCGGCCTGCAGGATGTATATACACAGTAAGGCAATTATCATTCTAGGAACTTGCCCAAGGAAACTGAGATTTGCCTCATTTTGGAGCTATCTCCACAGTCTTATGAGGGCTATATGACCTACTGATTGTTCTTCTTTAAACACTTTAAAGACATGTTAATATCTGACTTTCATACAAATACAGTCCAATGATGCCCATGTTGGAACAAGAAAGTGTTGTTTACAATTACTAGGGTTCCCTTAAGTGGGCCCTCTATCATGAAATGGTAGCATCCTGGGGTTACTGTTAGGGTGAAAAAGATACCCAGGAATGATCAGGATGAAATCCAGAATTTTCAAATTAGGTGTATACAAAATCTCTCACAACTTGATGTGGGCAGAGTTCAAGAGATTTATCTCAGTGCTGCGGCCGAAGCAACACTGTGAGCACACTCCAGCAAACAGTCTTCCTTGGCACACCAGGAAGTGGCAACGTCCACCTGACAAATCTCCAAGAGCCACCTACTCTTAGCCCCAACCCTCACGCCCATTGGATAACATAGCAAGCGTGTCCCTATTGTATTGGCTGCTTACCCTTTTATATACGGCTGTACTTCCTCAATAAACTTAGATCTGTGTCTCTGAACCTGGTCTCCGGAGTCGTGCATGCAAACGCCCCAGCGCGTTGGGCTCCGTCGTCCTCACCCCTGAGGGACCCCCTGTTCCAACTTTTGTCTTAATCATATCCCAGGAAGCAGCAGAGAAGAAATGAACCAGAACTCTTATCACAACCTTTATACAGATAAATTAATTCAAGATGTATAAAAGACCTAATTATAAAGGTTAAAACCATGAAGCCCTTAGAGCAAAATATAGAACATTACCTTTGTGACTCAGGGGTAGGAAAAGATTCTTTAGGTCAGCGGTCGCCAATTGGTGGTCCATGCACCACTGGTGGTCTGTGAGGTCCGAAAGGTTGGCGACCGCTGCTTTAGGTCACAAAAAATAATAACCATGAAAAAAAGAAAACTGATCGACCAGACTTCATCAAAAACCAATGCTGAACAAATGTGTAAACAAGCCATAGATTGGATATAATATCCATAAAAAATATCTCTAAAGAATGGTCCCTAAGACTAATAAGTAATTCTTAGCATTCAATAATGAAAAGACCAAATATAATTTTAAAATGAGCAAAACATTTGAGCACACATACCCAAAAGCATATGAATGACCAGTAAACACATTAAAAAGTGATGAACATTATCATCTATGAGGCAGATGAAAATTAAAAACAATGAGATACTATCCATCCATCCATCCATCCATCATAATGGTTAAAATAAAAAAACACCAATGGTGAGCAAGCAGACATTCATACATTGTTGGTAGCCACTTTGGTAAAAAGGTCTAAGGCATTTTATAAAACTAAACAAATACCAACCCTATGACCTAGTAATTCCAATCCTAATTACTTACCCAAAAGGAATGAAAACATATGTCTACAAAAACACTTGTATAACACTTTTTACAGAAGCTCTGTTCATAACGACCCAAACTAGAAACCACTCAAGTTTCCAACACCAAGTGATTAGACAAACAATACTACTCAACAACAAAAAAGAAATTAGTGATTTATGCAAGAGCATGGCTGACTTTCAAAAACATTACACTGGATGAAAAAAAAAAACTTGCTCAAAACGCCAAAAAACCTGTTCTTCAAAAACAAGAACAGAGCTTGGTAGGGAATTGATTGAGAAGGGGTATCAGTGAAATTTCTGAAGTGATAGCTTTCTAGCTTAATAAGCTGTTGGGCTGCACAGATTTATGCCTTTCTTAAGGTCAGCACCTGGTATAATATTTAAGGTGTGTATTGCATTGTTAAAAGAAATTTTTATATCAAGAAAAAGCTATAAACAAATATGAACTAGTTAATAAAATGCATGCTAAATGATTTTTAGCGTAAGAGTACTGATTTCAGCATTTACTTTAAAACATGTCAAAAAGAAGAAGGCTTGTGAATGGAGAGTGGACTAAATAGTAAGATGTTCATAGAAAAATCTATGTAATGGGCACATGAATGTTAATTGTAAAATTCTTTCAACTTAGGTGTTTAAATTTTTCATAATTAATGAGGAAAAGTTAATATTCATTTCTTATTTTACAAACTAAAAAATAAAGGAATCTGCAAGCATTTACTAAGAAAAAATAAGTAACTTCAGTAAAGTCACAAGATTAAAATTTTAAAACAAAACAGAAGAGAAGAAAATAGTTAAGATCAGAATGGGAATAAACAAAATAGAAAAGATCATAGAAATTAAACTAAGAATAGAAAAGATCATATAAAACCAAGTGCTAGTTCATTGAAAAGATAAACAGAATTGACAAACCTTTAGCCAAACTCATCAAGAAAAAGAGGACTCAATTCAAAAAACACCATAAATGTAAAAGAAGTTACAACCAACTCCACAGAAAAACGAAGAATCATTAAAGAATACTATGAACCAGCCCAGTCAGTGGGCTCAGTGGTTGAGCATTGACCTGTGAACCAGGAAGTCATAGGTTTGACTCCTGGTCAGGGCACATGCCTAGGTTGTGGGCTCTATCCCCAGTAGAGCGGTGTGCAGAAGGCAGCCGATCAATGATTCCGTCTCATCATGGATGTTTCTAGTTCTCTCCCTCCCTTTCCCTTCCTCTCTAAAATCAATAAAAAAAATTTTTTTTAAAGAATACTATGGACATTTATATACCAACAAATTAGACAATCTAGGAGAAATGAATACATTTCTAGAAGTATATAACCTTCCAAGACTGAACTAGGAAGAAATTAAAATCTAAACAGACCAATTAGTAGCAATGAAATTGAATCAGTAATAAAAAAAACTCCCAACAAAGTCCAGGATCAGACAGCTTCTGAAGCAAAATCTTCCAAACATTTAAGGAATAATTAATACCTATCCTTCTCAACTATTCACAAAAACTGAAAAGGAAGGCACACTTCCAAACTCACCCTTCAAGGCCAGCATTGCCCTGATAGAAAACCAGACAAAGACACTACAAAAAAAAAAAAATTATTGGCCAAATCCTGGATAACTATAGATGCAAAAATTCTCAACAAAATATTAAGAAACCTAATTCAATAATACATTAAAAGGATTACAGACCATGATGAAGTGGGATTCATCCCAGGGATACAAGGATGGTTTAACATCCACAACTCAATCAACATGACACATACATTAAGTAATAAAGCATAAAAACCACATGAACATCTCAATAGATGCAGAAAAGGCATTTGACAAAATTCAACATCCTTTTATGATATAATTCCTAACAAAGTAGATACAGAAGGAATATATCAACATAATAAAGCTATATATGTTAACTCATACAACTAAATACTAAAAAACACAAATAATCCAATTAAAAATGGGCAGAAGGTCTGAATAGACATTTCCCCAAAGAAGACATACACATGGCCACAAACAAATGAAGAAATGCTCAACATCACTAATCATCAGGGAAATGCAAATCAAAATACCAATGAGATATAACCTCACATCTGTCAGAATGGTTATCAACAAGACAACGAATAATATGTGTTGGTAAAGATGTGAAGAAAGGGAACCCACATGATTGTTAGTGGGATTGTAAACTAGTGCAGCCACTATAGAAAACAATATGGAGGTTCCTCAAAAAATTAAAATTAGCTAATTTAATTTTAATTTTTTGAGGAACCTGGGTGGCTAAGTTGGCTGGAGCATCGTCCTGTATACCAAAAAGGTTGTGCGTTTGATCCCCAGTTGGGCACAAATGGGAGGCAATCAATTGATGTTTCTCTCTCACACTGATGTCTAGCTTCTCTCTTCTCCTTCCTCTCTCTCTCAAAAATTAATAAAAACTAAAATGAAAAAAGAAAAAAAATACTAATAAAAACTGTCTAGCCAGCATGGCTCAGTGGTTGAGTGTCAACCTGTGAACCAGGAGGTCACGGTTTGATTCCTGGTCAGGGCACATGCCTGGGTTGAAAGCTCAATCCCATGTGGAGCGTGCAGGAGGCAGCCGATTAATGATTCTCTCTCATCACTGATGTTTTTGTCTCTCCCTCCCTCTTCCTTCCTCTCTGAAATCAATAAAAATATATATTTTTAAAAATTAACAAAAATATATCCTCAGTTAAATAAAAACTGGACTTGCTATGTTACCCAGCTATTCCACTCTGGTTATTTATCCAAAGAAAACAAAAACATTAATTTGAAAAGATTCATATGCACCCCTATATTCATTGTAGGATTACTAGTAAGAGCCAAGATATGAAAGCAACCTAGATGCTCACCAATAGATGATGTGTACATGTGCACACACGTATCAGAGAAATATTCAGCAAAAAAGAATGAAATCTTGCCATTTGTGATAACATACATGGACCTAGAGGATATTATGCTAAGCAAAATAAGTCAGAGAATGTCAAATACTGCATGATTTCACTTATATGTGAAACCTAAAAAAAGAGAAGAATAAACAAAATAAAATGGAAACAAACACACAGATATACAGAACAAGCTGATGCTGGTTGCCAAAAGGCAGAGGGGCAAGGGATGGGAATTTAAATAAAAATAAGTTGATTAAAAATATGTATGTAAAATGACAACTTAAACCAGCCATATTAATAAATGTAAGTAAATGGGCTAAACAAACATAGTATTTAAAAAATGGTTGATGGAATTCTGTATTACTACATATTCATCAATATATTCTTGAAGCAGATTGGTAGAATTAAGGTATAGGAATTTTCAATGGCCATGTTTTCCAAAGTGCTAAGCCTAACTTTCTTTCTTTCTTTCTTTTTTAAATCCTCACCACAGGATATTTTCCTGTTGATTTTTAGAGAGAGTGGGGGTGAGAGGGATAGACAGAGAAAAACATCAAAGTGAGAGAAACACATCAATTGGTTGCTTCCTGCACGAGCCCGAACTAGGCTGAACTAGGGCCCGGGCCGGGGAGGAGCTTGCAACCGAGGTAGGTGTCTTTGACCGGAATCAAACCCAAGACATCTTCCGGTCCACAGGCTGATATTCTATCCACTGAGCCAAACCAGTTAGGGCCTAAATGGTATCTTTCTAACCAAAAAAGAAATGCCCTGTTTTAGATTATCAGCAACTGTGAATTTATGGTTATCCTCTTCTTCCCCAATATGAGACAGAATTCTATATGCAGATCAATTAAATTGATCCCTTTGGCCAAAAGTAATAAACTGATTATAACTATCCATTTTGCTTATGACTTACACAAGTAAAAATGTATTAAAAACTTTTAAAAAGTTAAGCCATTTAGGAATTTTACCAGTAAGTCCCATCTTTGGTGTTTTGTTCTGAATAAGGGTAGGATGGTATCTGGTACTAATGAAACCACTTGCTTCTTGCATACTTGACAAACAAATCACAAACTGAACCAAATCTATACATGTATTGTATAAACAAGGGTGAATCAGAACTTTTGCTGCACAGCTGCTCAACTGAAAGACTATAAAAACTTAGTTCATAACAACTGTATTATTCTTCAGATACCTCAGACAGAATAATGCATTTGTATTTTTCACTGACAACACAAACCAAAAATGCTAAATAGAGAACTTGAGGATATAATAAAGAAATTCCTGTTCTAAATCAGAATGCTTGCTACTATGCTTTACTGTCTGGCTTTAGCAAATGGATAAAGACAAAGATGAAACTGTTCAGAAACTGAAAATAAATAAAGTAGGATTTTTAAGGTTAGAAATATTCTATCTAACTCCATTTTTATAACAAAGCAGTAAAGCTAGAAACTACAGTGCAATTGGCAAGCCTCCTTATATTCACTTTCAAACTAAATGTTCAATTAAAAAAAAAAAAAGCGCCAAACCTAAATGTTAAGGAATGCCAAAATTAGGTTAAATAAATATGTATCAGGCACATAGTAACCACTCAGTGAAAGTAACATTTGTGACAGACTTTACTGATACCGTTTGATGAAAATCTTTCTCATAAATTTAAGCTGACTCACGGAAAGAGGGTACCTTTGTGTTGAAAACCTCTACTAAATCCTCTGCTTATAGGAATGAATACATCTGCCAGAGGAATAAAACCCACTCTGGGGTGAAATGCAGCAAAACTGTTCTACAGTCCAAAAAGACTATTAAAATACAAACACACTTACACACATATACTCTGATCAACTACAAACAAATGAACCATTTAGGAGCCAGAATATAATTGCTTTGGCCAGAAAGCAAAATCTCAACGTCTGCACAGAGTTTCCAGGTGATGTTACAGAAATCAATCTCTAGTAGCAAACGATGTAGGCTCCCAGCAGCATCTGTCTTAATGCCAATGAGGAACAGGAGGGGTAGAGCAGAATGGTAATGGGAACTTTAGTTTTGTCCATCATAACATGAATATTAGACAGAGTGTGTGCTAGACCAGGGTGCCAAGTAGTTTTTGTGAGAAAGCACCCCTTTATATTTTCTCCAAAGCCCCTTTAGAGGAAACTACTTAGGGTGGAGGGAATACTACCAAACATAATTTTAACACAAACCCCAACAAGTTCGGGACCATGATGGAACTAACAATCAGTATTTGCAAACTCTTAAGTTTGACAAACTAGCTTTGAGATGTTCAAGAGTTCTGATCTTGAGACCCTGACAGTCTGGCTGGAGGTACCTGGACCAGGAAGATTCTAAAATCCTATTCTGCTGACCACAGTCAATCCAACCAATTCTACCTATGTATATGAAGTCCCTACAACACATTTGGCTTCTGTTTTTGCTGAGACTCTAGGATGAAACAAAAACAGTATTTCTCCCAATTTTTTGGAAGTTACATTCAAGTGAAAGAAGTCAAAGTAAATGTGGAATATATTTAATATATATAATTGTTAAGAGAAAAAATAAAACACAGGAAGAAGACAGGGTAATGGCAGGAAGGTTGCTCAGTAGGTGAGCCATGTAGATAACCTAAAAGAAGAATATTCAGCCAGGGGGAGCTGACAGAAACCATAAGAGGCAGGAGTGTGCTGAAATGTGTGTGAGGAACAGCAAGAAGGCCAGGGAGGTTCAAGTGGAGTTAACAGGAGAATAAAAAAAACTAGGGGGAAAATGAAAAAAGACCAAATCAGGAGGGTGGTGGAGCGGGTGGGAGGGCAAGGATTATTTAGTGCCTTAAAGTCATACCAAATTTGGGGTATGCTCTCAATAAGGCGGAAGCCATGGCAGAATAGTATCTGTTTTACATTTCAGAATTTTGACTCCAGCTACTTTGTGGAATTTGAAAGAATAATTAGCAGGCTACTGTAATAATCCTCTGAGAGATTATATCACTTGGAGTGGTGATGTGTAGAGATGGTGAGAAGTAGCTGGATTTGGAATCTTATTTCAAAGGAGTACTAATAAGATTTCCTGATGTATTGAATGCAAGATATGAGAGAAAACAAAAAATGAAGGCTAACCAAGGTATTTGGCTTGATAATTGGAAAGACGGAGTTAACACTTACTGAGATGCAAGGGTTCATTTAATATAAAAAAGTATTTTTCTTGATTTCAGAGAGGGAGAGAGATAGAAACATCAATGATGAGAGAGAATCATGGACTGGTTGCCTCCTGCACAACCCCTACTGGGGATTGAGCCCACAACCTAGGCATGTGCCCTGACCGGGAATCAAACCGTGACCTCCTGGTTCATAGGTCAACGCTTAACCACTGAGTCACACTAGCTGGGTGAGTTAATTTTTAAACACATTACGAGAAGATGTAGAATAGACCATTTGACTCACACATCTGGAATGTGGGCTAAAGATAGAAATGTGAAATCTGTAGGCATTAAAAGTTATTAAATTCATGGGATTATGATAGAAGTTAAGCAAGGGTAAAGAAAGGAGTGTGAGGACAATCCTGGGATCCTCAAATATTCAGGAAATAGAGTGAGTAGCAGAATCCAGCAGATTATAGAGAAAGAATAAGGAGTTATATTGAAGGAGAACCAAGAAAGTGATTTCCCAGAAGCCAAGTGTTTTAAAGGGGAGGTCAGTTAATCATGTCTAATGATTTTAACAGATAAGATGTGGAAGACTGGTACTTCAGCTATGGAGGAAAGAAGACGTTGGCATCCTTTCCACTGAAACCACAACTATAAAACTTGACAAAGAGGTCAAAAACAACCATTTCAGGGCCCTGGAAATGCAATAATGACAGCAAAAAAGGCAAACAATAGATTGAAACGCATATATTCATTTTTTTAAAAACTGCTGAACTTTTGGTATAAACAATGGAAGTTGGTGGCCTTGCTACCTGGGGCTATTCCCTACCACAGCTGATAGCATGATAGTTCTGCCACTGAGACTGACCTTGAAAGCCTGCAACTTAGCTGTCAAGGAGACTAACTTGATTTAAACCAAATGACAGAAAACCCATGCCAGAATAGCGGTATAGGTATAAATTTAAAGGAAGATCTAGGAAATGAGATAGCCATCGAGGAGTTTGCTGAACATTCCACATGTCCCATACACAGAGTGGACGCTTAAGCGGCTAGTACACTGTAAAACCTAGGGCAGTCCTCTCTGAACTCTGAATGCACTCGCAACCCAAACACAAATCCAATGCAGAGTTTGGAAGCCATATGGGCTCAAGGTGTCTGACTACAATCTCTGACCAAAAGATGACTCACAATAAAATATGCAGACACAGGAGTGACCCCTAGGAAGTCAGGTCAAAAAAATAAAGATAAAGAACTAGGGTAGAGGATCTGAGCAGAAAAATCAGTCGCTACACAATCAAAGGGGGTAACAAGATTCCTAGAATTACATCCAGACAAGCAACTCAAAACACACACACACAAACACACACACTCAACAAAAATAACAATAAAAAACCTCAGGAAAAAAATCAAAATTGTGAAATACACATATAACACCAATAAAGTATGAACCATACTCAAAAATAAAAACAGCCAATGAAAACTGTCTCTAAGTTTACCCATAATTTGGATTGGCAGAAAAAGATTTCAAGTCAACTATTAACACACTTTTTTAAATGGGAGGAAACTATGTTTAAAAAATTAAAGGAAAACATGACAATAATTACTCATAGGAAATACGAAATAAACTGTCAAAAGAAAACAAAAAAATTCTAGAGTTGAAAACCACAATAACTGAAATGGAAAATTCAGTACATGGGCTCAACAATAGATTTGAGATTGGAGAAAAATAAGTAAATTTTTGAGAGATTAGACTTTACTGAAACTGAAGAACAGAGAGAAAAAGTATTAAGTAAAAAGAGAGAAACAGAAAAAGATATTTTAATAAATAATGACTGAAAACATTACAAATGTAATGAAAAACAATAATTTACAGATTCAAGAATCTCAACAAAGCTCAATTAATATAAATACAAGGAGATCCTCAGAAATACAATGGTTAAACCACCAGGCTAAAGACAGAAAAATCTTGAAACCAGTAGGGAAAATAACAAGTTAGCATATATAGGGAAACAACAATAAAAGGCTGGCTTTTCACAGAAACACTGGAAAGGAAGGGAAATCACATATTCACAGTATCAAAAGGAAACCAACGAATAATTCTATATCCAGCTAAACCATCCTTCAAAAATGAAGGCAAAATAGACATTTCCAAATAAACTATACTGAGAAAATCCACTGACAGTACTAACAAAACATACTAAAGAAAATCCTATAGGTTAAAAGGAAAAGACTCCAGACAGTAATGCAAAAGGAAGAAAGGAAGAGCACTGGAAATAGTAAATATGTGGGTAAATAGAAAAGACTGGCTGAATATTGTTTTTTTCCTACTCAATTTCTTTAAATAAAACAAGACTGCACAAAGCAAAAATTACAACAGTGTAAAACATCTAACATAATAGACATAATATATAGGGTATCCCCCAAAAATGTATACACACACTTCAAATAATTATAAAGGCAGAGTTTATTAAAATACACTTCATTTTCAAAATTGAGCTATCAGCTGTTACAGTGGGTATAGTTTTTGAGGGACACCCTGTATATGACAATAAGCACAAAGAGGGGTAAAATGCATACAATGGAATAAAGGTGACATACTCATTGGAATTAAAGTGTTATTAACATAAAATAGATTGTGATAAGTTAACCAGTTAACTGTCATGATATTTTGAATTTAATTAAAAAAGGTCTGCCGCTTGAATCTATAGACGCTTATGGTGTACAAATGGTTAAAATTATATTATAATCCATAGAGCAATCACTAAGAAAATAACTCAAAGATATAGTTTTAATAATCATATAAATTAATATGGTAGAGGCAATAAACATTTAGCATAAGACAAAGCAGGAATGGAAAGACAAAAACAATGAAATAAACAGAAAATCAGCAAACTGACCAACTAAATCCAACTGTATCAACAATTACATGAAATCTGAAAGAACTAAACACTTCCAACAAACAGCAGGTGTTAGACCAGATTTTAAAAAGCAACTATATAAAAAAAAATAAAAAATAAAAAGCAACTATATTCTATCAACAAGAGACTCATTTCAGTTTCAAAGATGAAAACCTGAACCCTATCAACCAACTCAACCTATCTGACATTTACAAAACACTCCATCTTGTTAACAGAATGCACATTCTATTCAAGTGCACACAAAACATTTATCACAATAGATCATATTCAAGGCCCTAAAACATGTTTCAATAAATTTGAAAGAATTCCAGACATACAAAGGGATTCTTACCTATATTGGAAATTTTCCAAAATTTGATATCAAACAACACATTTCTAAAAAAATCTCTCACTGGTCAAAGAAAAAAGTATAGGGGAGATTAGATTAGAAAGTATTTGGAATTGAAACAAAATGGAAACATATAAAATCTTATGGAAGCTCTAGCTGGTTTGGCTCAGTGGATAGAGTGTCAGCCTTCGGACTGAAGGGTCCCCGGTTCAATTCCAGTCAAGAGCACATGCCCAGGTTGCAGGCTCGATCCCCAGTAGGGAGCGTGCAGGAAGCAACTGATCAATGATTCTCTCATCTCTGTCCCTATTCCTTCCTCTCTGAAATTAAAAAAAAAGTATATTTTTTAAATAATTTTATGGAATACAACTGATGTAGTGCTTAGAGGAAAAATTTTTTTTAATCTTTAAGCACCTATTCAGAAAAAGGAAGGGGGTCGGGGGGGGGACGCGGAATCAATAGTCTAAGCTTTCCATCTTGGGGAACAAGAACAGAGAGCCAAATAAAGCAGAAGGTAGCAAACAATAAAGATCCAAGCAAAAATCAATGCAACAGCAAAAACACAAGAACCCAGAAAAAACAACAGCACTGAAAAGATCAACAAAACTATTAAACCTTTAGCTATATTGACAGAGAAAAGAAGACAGAACACAAAATACCAGTATAGAAATGAAAGAGGCAACATCACTGTCTACCTGACAGAAATTAAAAAGATTACAGAACTAATGTAATACACCATATCAGTGGAATCCTATCTAATAATAGACAAACATGGTAACTGACCGTACCTTCGCTATACCTCTCAAGGGCTAATCAGCGTGACATGCAAATGAACCACCAACAAAGATGGCGGCTAATTTGCATACTGCAGGCAGGGCGGGACAGTGCGAGCTGCCATCCAGGCCCCCATGTGCGACCCCAGAAGCCACCTGCCTGCCGCCTGTTATTGGATCTGGTCCCGGGCCGCAGGCTGGCCCCGGAAGCCCCAGAAGCCGCCTGATATGGCAGTAACTCTATCAGTAAGCACTCTGAAAGTCAGTGGCATAAATGCACCAATTAAAAGACAGAATATGAGGGTGAATCAAAAACAAAACCCACTTTAAATATAAAGACACATATAGATTAAAAGTAAATGAATTAAGCTGCAGCCTGTTTTGCTCAGTGGATAGAGCATTAGCCCGTGGACTGAAGGGTCTCAGGTTCGATTCCAGTCAAGGGCATGTACCTCACTTGCTGGCTTGATCCCCAGTCCCTATCAGAGCATGTGCAGGAGGCAACCAATCAATGTGTCTCTCCCTTTCCCTTCACTCTCTCTAAAATTCAATGGAAAAATATCCTTGGGTGAAGATGAACAAAAACAAAGTAAATGGATTAAGTAACATTAAAGAGATTGTAAGAAAAATATATTCCAAATTTTGTTAGTTGTATAATGGTTATGTTTAAATTATTAACACCTAAGAAATTGGGCGAAGGGTACATATAATATGCTGTACTATTTTATAGTTTTTTTTACATGTATGAGATTATTTCAAACTAAAATATTAAAACATTAAAAATTAATAAAATATTAATTGAAATGTATCTCCATTACATGAAAAATCTCCTAATTGCTTCTAGCATAATTTATTAAACTGTGCTAAAATTTACAAGGGTTCAATTAAAAAATATCTTAATTCTAAACAATATAATAGAAAATATATAATAGTGCAGTTATAAGCACTTATCTGAAAATAAAAATTTAAAGAAGTGAATTTAAAGAAGGTATTAGCCAAAGAAAATATATGCACAACCCATGGACACAGACAACAGTATGGTGATGGCCAGAGAGAAGTGGGGAGCAAGAGCTGTGTAGAGGGGGCTAAAGGGGAAAATAGGGACATCCTATCTAATCTAATAAAAGACAAAAAGGGTAATAATTAACCGGACCTCCGCTACGCTTCCCAATGGCTAATCAGGGCGATATGCAAAATAACTGCCAAGAAAAATGGCGGTTAACCACCAACAAAGACAGCGGTTAATTTGCATACACACAATGATGGGAGGTGAAAGGGGAAAGACGGAAGAACGGTGATCGGCAACCCAGGCGGCATTCAAAAGCTGGGGGGGCCGAAACCGGTTTGGCTCAGTGGATAGAGCGTCAGCCTGCGGACTGAGAGGTCCCGGGTTCGATTCCGGTCAAGGGCATGTACCTGGGTTGCGGGCACAGGATGTGCAGGAGGCAGCTGATCGATGTTTCTCTCTCATCGATGTTTCTAACTCTCTCTATCTCTCTCCCTTCCTCTCTGTGAAAAATCAATAAAATATATTTAAAAAAAAAAAGTTGGGGGGGCAGGCAAAGGCAGCCTTTGCCCGCCCCCCAGCCGGTGATTGCCATCGGAAAGCCGGGCAGCAGGCCAGGCAACACCTCCTGACCGGGGGTGCCGGCTGGCCTGCAGCCCCGTGATCGCCAAGGCGATAGGAGGGAGAGAGAGCTGGGGTGCAGGTCAGGCGGCACCTGGGCATCCCAGCACCTGACATGCAAAGGTCGGGGATGAAATGACTTTTCCCAACCACATCTGCAAATAGCCTGTGGAAGGCATCACTGAAGAGTTCACAACTCTCTTACTTGGCAAGGAAGAAAAAAGTTGGCAATGGAAACAATCCCTTACATCAAAGTTAAGGTCCCTCTGGGTAAAAAATAATATTTCCAACATAAAGGAGGGAGCAGGCAAAAATAATAGGTTCTCATGACTTCCACTGAAGATTGAACATATGACAGAGTCAAAACGAACATACAAATTAAAACAGACAGTGGACATTCAAATGACCTAAATCAACTGTCACTGTTTGTCCCAATAGCAGCAATGCTTATGTGATAATATAGTTTAACAAACATACAAAACAAGTCACATGATAAGAGAGGTTTGGCTTCTAAAGTAAATTGAGTATGTTCTTTTAAAATTCTAATGTCCTTCCCTCTGACCGTAATTCTTAATTTTCTAATCAGAAAATTACCCCAGGAGATCCAGTAACATGTAGAACTCCAGTAACCTAACTTATTTAAAAAAACAAACATCCAACCATTTTTAAAATATTTAAATTGATATTTTAGGGTTAAAATTATAGAAGATATTTAGATCCAAATATATTTTCTGAATAGAAAATATTTCAGTTTTTGATTTAAAAAAATAAACATAAAAAAATATATGTGATACATTTTCCCAAGGAACTCTGAATTAGTACCTTTCCCTCTAACTTTCTTCAAATTAAGAGAATCTATGGAGTTCCCTATACTGCGCAAGTTTTAATGAAAGAAAATAAGACTTTCTAAGAGCATTAAATACATATTTTCTTATTTACAAACATATACACTCCTCTCTCTCTCTCTCTCTCTCTCTCTCTCTCTCTCATATATATTCTTACTGAATCAGAGAGGAAGGGAGAGGGAGAGAGATAGAAACATCAATGATGAGAGAGAATCATTGATCGCTGCCTCCTACACACCCCATACTAGGGATCAGGCCAAAACCTGGGCATGTGGCCTGACCTGGAATCAAACTGTGACTTCCTGGTTCATAGGTCGATGCTAAACCACTGAGTCACACCCGCCGGGCTCAATTCTTAATTCTTATTTATAAATTCATTTCAAGGACATATACAGCTTGAAAAGCTTTGGAAGTAGTTTCAAAAAAAAACACTAGCTTTTAACAAGAAAACAGTTATAGAAGAAAGTTTAAATTAAAAGAAAAAAATTGTTTTAATTTATTCAAGAGTGGGAACATCCTCCATGAAAATGTGTACCTTGACTGTGGATGGCTGGGTGGCCTTATCACACTTTAGGAATTCAAATGCTTTTTACAATGAAAAGAAAGAGAGTTTCATCTCATTTCTCTCCTAGGGTAGATGTCTGTCAACAGAAGGTGGACATCAATAAAAGGAGGGGCCTGCACAATCAATCCAGAAAGTCAGCAATCTATGAATAATCCAGAACCCAGTGTTTATCTCCTCTGCCTCACACCTTCCCTCCCAGCCAGTGAGCAAGATAATTACTCTCAAGTCAAGCTATGTGCCCCCCAGTCACAGTGGCCCAATGCTGACACACAAAGCATACAAATAATTCTCACTCTGGCATAAAAGTGACAACTTTCTTGGACGAAAAGCAGATACTGTAAATTTCTCAAAGTCTTCCTGAAACATTTCTTAAAGTAATTTTTACTTCTTTAGAAAAAATGCATACATGGCAAACCATCTGTAATAAAAGACCCATTCTATAAAATTTTACCTGGTCCTACTCATATCTGCAATTATAATCGTATTTACAGACAAATATATCTATACTAATAAAAGAGTAATATGCTAATTAGACTGGGAGACCTTCCAGATGTTCTTCGGGACAAAGCCATGGTGGTGGGGCCGAGATAAAGGCGGTAAGAGGCCAAGAGGGGAGGGCAGTTGTGGGTGATCAGGCTGGTGGGGGGTGGGGCCGTTGGGGGTAAGCAGACCAGCAGGGGGACAGTTGGGGATGAGCAGGCCAGTGGGGAGGGAAGGTAGGGGCGAGCAGGATGGGGGGATGTGGACAGTTTGGGGTGATCAGGCTGGCGGGGGGGGGGTGAGGGGGGGCCAGTTGGGGGCAAGCAGGCTGGCAGGCAGAGTGGTGAGAGGCAATCAGGCAGGCAGGCAGGCAGGTGAGCGGTTAGGAGCCAGCAGTCCCAGATTACGAGAGGGATGTCCGACTGCTGGTTTAGGCCCGATCCCTGTAAACTGGCAGGACATTTATCGAGGGGTCCCAAATTGGAGAGGGTGCAGGCCAGGCTGAGGAACACACCGTCCCCCATGCACGAATTTCGTGCACCGGACCACTAGTATAATAATAATAAAAGGCTAATATGCACACTGAACGGCAGAATGACCAGTTGCTATGATGCGCACTGGCCACCAGGGGGCAGATGCTCAATGCAGGAGCTGCTCCGTGGTGGTCAGTACACTTCCATATGGGGAGTGCCACTCAGCCAGAAGCTGGCTCATGGCTGGCCAGCGCAGAGGTGGTGGCAGGAGCCTCTCCCACCTCCGTGGCAGCACTAAGAATGTCCAACTAACGGTTTAGACCTGATCCCTTGGGGGCCTAAGCCTTTAGTCGGACATCCCCCAAGGGCTCCCTGGCTGCCAGAAGGATGTCTGACTGCAAGCTTAGGCCCAATCCCCCGGGTATTGGGCCTAAGTTGACAGGTGGACATCCCCTAAGGGGTCCTGGACTGCAAATGGGCACAGGCCGGGCTGACGGACGTGCCCCCCCCCCCCCAACCCGAGTGCACAAATATGTGAACTGTTCTTTATGTGACCAAAATAAAGTTTATGTATTTTTATTTATATCCAAAAGCAGTTCCTAGCTGTGAGTCCTGCTTTTTTTATACCGGGCCTCTAGTATAGGACAAAAGCCTATGAATGAAAAAGGGGCTATGTAATAAATCTGATAAGATCAATGACTGCAAGTAACTTCACAGGATGATCTGATCATAAATTCCTAACTGGGCAGGTCATGGTGGGTGGTCAAGCCCCAGGGCCTATAAATTCCTTAGTAAAAGGTTTGCCATAATTAAGCAAGCCCCATCCATTGTTCTTGTGCATTTAGGTCAACACACAGTTGAAATGCCAGAGTAAATCCACTTTTCCAGATCCCTGGAAGGTATAACCACCCTCAAAGGAGCACATGATCTTATTGCCTACTTATCACCCCTATTTAAAAATTAAGTATCCTTTACAATAAAAACATGCAAAATAAGTATCTTTCCACTTTTCTTTTTATTCAGTCATAGAGGTTTTTCTTCCTTGTTTTCTCCTGTCTCCTTGATCTACCACCAATGGTTTTCATGTAATTTTCCTTACATTCCTTCCTTTGATTCCAAATGCATAAAAAAGAACCACAAAACTGCCAGAGCATTTTCTCAACCTGATAACTTGCTTCCAGGTATGTCCACAGTTGCCTCAAATAAACTCTTAGGTTTACACATTCTTACACTGACAAGCCTCATGATCATCTCAATGACCACAGATAAAGCATTTGACAAAATATAATTTTATGACCAAAAACTCAAAAATATAAAATTATAAGGAAACATTCTCAACTTGATAAGGAAATCTTAAAAAATCTGACAGCTAATATTGCAATTAGTGTGAAAGGCTGAAGGCATTCCCTTAAATACCTAGAAGCAAGATGTCCTCCTTTCTTAACACTCCTATTGCCCCTCATACTGTCGATTCTAGATAGCACAAAAAGGCAAATGATACAGACTAGAAAGAAAGTATAACTGCCTTTATTTGTATAGGATTCAGAATGCAAGAAAAAACTAAGGAATATACAAAATAACTATGTGAACTTAATAAATGAGCTTAGCAAGGTTGAAGGACACAAGACAATATATAAAAGTCAATTGTGTATCTATACACTGGCAATGGACAATCCAAAAATGAAAAATAAGAAAGCAATCTCATTCAAAATATCAAAAATGATAAAATAGCAATCAATTTAATGAAAGAAGTCCTAGAATTTTACCCTGAAAACTTCAAAACGTTTCTGAGAGAAATTAAAGATCTAAATAAAAAGGGCCTACAGGCTTCCACTTGAGGGAGCTGCATACACCTAGTCTGGTAGGTCCCACTGTGCCCCAGTGGTAAAGAGACAACCAGTACTCTGGGTGTGTCTTCATAGAGGCTGGGAGAGGAAGGAGTTTAAGGCTGAGGATGATGGCGACATGGAAAAATCTCAAATACTTTTGGGGTCATGATGCTGCTTGAAATTTGTGACTAGTGCTAACTACAAGGTTACTGATTCTGGATAAGTAAGCCACAGGCTTCGTGTCCTGGAAACATTTCCTCAGATTCTTTGTTTCCAGCTGTGTTCTCTTGGACCAGATCCACAAGTAACACTCTAGAGCAAGATCCCACCCTATAGCAGTACTAACAGTTAGGGTTGTTCAGAAGATAAGCATTAACCATACAAATACCAGTCTGTAAAGTTGGAAAATAGCACCATGAGATTTTATAAAATCAGCATGTTGACACAGGCCTGACTTTTCCATGCATTAGCCTCAAATTCTCTATTTGAGTTGAATTCACCTGATTTTGCTTCATTATTTTGCTCACTTATAGGACCAAAGCCAACTACAACGTAAGACTGGCTTTTGCTGTAGAAAAGGACAGAGAATATGTTCTGTATGTGACCAAAATAAAGTTTATGTATTTTTATTTATATCCAGAAGCAGTTCCTAGCTGTGAGTCCTGCTTTTCCATTATCAACCTCTTAGTTCTGGTACTAATTATATACTGGTGTAACATTCCGGTTGCAAACAGATATATACTCCCAGTGCTTTGTTTTTTTAATGTCTTTAAAGTCTATATTCATAAGGATTATTGCCTACCAGATAGATTTCCCTTGCTTCATCCAAAAGCAATGTTTTCACTAGCCTCCCAGAATGTGGTAGTGGTGCATGTGTGTGTGTGTGTAGGGGGAGGTGGAGGGGGTAGGGGGGAGAGGGAGGGGGGATCTATAATCTGATTGTCCACCTAATGATTAACCTGAATATTGTCATTCCTGCCTCATGTATTAATAAAAAAAGCAGTATGACCCAGTTGGTATTGAGCAACCCCCTCTGTATTCCATCTCCAGTCCACTTCTCCAGGTAACCACTATCTACACTAATAAAAGAGAAAAATGGTAATTGGCGTACGGCGATACTGTTTTCATTGGCTAATCAGGGCTATATGCAAATTAACTGCCAACTAAGATTGGCAGTTAATTGCCAACAAGATGGCGGCTAATTTGCATATGTAGGCACAATGCAGGGAGGCGAAAGGGAAAGCAGGAAGAAGCCCCCTGCCACTGACAGTGATCTGAAACCCAGGGGGGAGGTAAGAGCTGGGGGGCAGGGCAAAGGCGGTCCTGGGGCCGCCTTTGCCCTGCCCCCTAGCCATGATCAGAGAATCAGGCGCCTTTGCCGCCCTGGCCAGTGATAGCAGGAAGTAGGGGTGGAGCCAGCGATGGGAGCTGGGCACGGTCGAAGCTGGCAGTCCCAGGAGCTAGGGGTCCCTTGCCTGGGCCTAAAGCGAAGCCCACGATCGCAGCACCCCCCGCTGCCACTGCAGGTCCCCGCTACCCGGGCAGGACGCCTAGGCCAGAGGCGTTAGGCCTGGGCAGGGGCGGAGCCTGCAACCGTGGGGAGCTGGGGGTCCCCTGCCCAGGCCTGACACCTCTGCCGGAGGCCTCAGGCCTGGTCAAGGGGCCGATCCGGTGATTGGTGATCGGAGGGTGATGAGGGTCAACTCCTCTGGCTGAGGCATCAGGCCTGGGTGGGGGGCGGAGCCAGGAATTGGGGGGATATGATGGTCCCCTTGCACAGGCCTGAAGCCTGGGTCAGAGGCGTCAGGCTTGGGCGGGGGGTGGAGCAAGCGATCAGAGGGAGATGGGGGTCCCCTGCCCAGGCATGATTCCTGGGCCAGAGGCCTCAGGCCTGGGTGGGGGCCAGAGCCAGTGATCGGGGGGAGATGGGGGTCCCCTGTCCAAGCCTGACACCTCTGGCGGAGGCGTCAGGCCTGGGCAAGGGGCCGATCAGGCGATCGGAGGGTGAGGGGGGTCAACGCCTGAGGGCTCCCAGTATGTGAGAGGGGGCAGGCTGGGCTGAGGGACACTCTCCCCCCCCCCCACCCACCCAGTGCACGAATTTCGTGCACCGGGCCCCTAGTTCCAAACATAATGTTTATCAGTCTCATATATTTTTGAAAAAATGTACTACTTATATGTGTCTATCTCTAGTAACATATACAGTTGACCCTTGGACAACATAGGTTTGAAATGTTTGGGTCCACATATACACAGATTTTTTTTTCCAATAAATACCTGTACCTTTCTCCATCTGCAGTTGGGAGTGCACAGATATGAAGGGCCAACTATGCACTGTTTAATCTATGCCATTTTTTTACTTTATTTTAAATATGTGTGTGTGTGTGTGTGTGTGTGTGTGTGTATTATATATATTATATATATATATATATAATTTTATTTTATTGACTTCAGAGAGATAGATAGAAACATCAGTGATGAGAGACAATCATTGATCAGCTGCCTCCTGCACATTCCACACTGGGGATCAAGCCTGCAACCCGGGCATGTGCCCTGACTGGAATTGAACCATGACCTCCTAGACCTAGTCCATAAGTCAACGCTCAAGTACTGAGCCATGCCGGCCAGGCTATGACATTTTATATAGGGGACTTGGAGCATCTGAGGATTTTAGTATTGAATGGGACCCCATCCCTCATGGATAACAAGGGACAACTTCAGTTTTTGGAGAATCTAATGTTATACTAGGATATTCTACTGCACAGAGGGGCTAGGAGTAGAGGTGGAGTTTGGGATGAGGGGCTGGGGTCAGAGCCCATAACCCCCATGTTGTTCAAGGGTCAACTGTAGAATCATTTTGCATGGTTTCAAACTCTATACACTTTTATAATTTTCATAAATGTTTTTGAAATTAATCCATATTCATGTAGATCTAGCTCACTCAGTGTAAAGGTTATAGAATATTCCACAGTATGAATAAAACACTCATCAATTTACTCATTCTCATACTGATAGGCATTTGAGTTGCTTCCAATTTTTCTGATACAAACAATAATTCAACAAATATCCTTGTTGACAACTCATTATGCACATGACTACTTCCATAAAGTATACATCTAGAAGAAAAACTCCTAAATCAGACTGTATAAGCACCTATAACTTAACTAAATATCAAACTGTAGCCTAAAGTGGTTAACCATTTGCATTCTAATCAGCATCAGTTTCTTCACATTCTCATTAACAGATTAATATTTTTAAGTCTAACAGGTATTTCAGTCATCTTTCTCATCCTTTATAAATTCTATCACATTTTGTGTCTTTTCAAAGAACTAACTTGTGCTTACACCATTGTTTTGGGGTAATTTTCTATTCTTTATAATGCCTTTTTTTTTCTTTCAAATTTTCAAAAAAGCACAAAATTAGAAATTCAGTTTCTAATTAATAAATTATGATCTTGCCCTAGCTGGTTTGGTTCAGTGGACGGAGTGTCCGCCTGCAGACTGAAGGGTCCCAGGTTCAATTCCGGCCAAGGGCAGATGCCCGGGTTGCAGGCTCAATCCCCAATAGGGGGCATGCAGGAAGCACTTGATCAATGATTCTCTCTCATCATTGATGTTTCTTTCTCTCTCTCCCTCTCCCTTCCTCTCTGAAATCAATAAAAATCAAAAAAAGAAGTGACCATTTAAAAATGAATAATGATCAGATAACATAGTATATAATTTCATCTACACTAATAAAAGAGAAAAATGGTAATTGGCGTACGATGATACCCTTTTCATTGGCTAATCAGGGCTATATGCAAATTAACTGCCAACTATGATTGGCAGTTAACTGCCAACAAGATGGCGGCTAATTTGCATATGTAGGCACAATGCAGGGAGGCGAAAGGGAAAGCAGGAAGAAGCCCCCTGCCACTGACAGTGATCAGAAACCCTGGGGGGGGAGGGGGGCTAAGAGCTGGGGGCCACCTTTGCCCTGCCCCCCAGCCATGATTGGAGAATCAGGCGCCTTTGCCGCCCTGGCCAGTGATAGCAGGAAGTAGGGGTGGAGCCAGCGATGGGAGCTGGGCACGGTCGAAGCTGGCAGTCCCAGGAGCTAGGGGTCCCTTGCCTGGGCCTAAAGCGGAGCCCACGATCGCGGGGCCGCTGCAGCTGCGGGTCCCCCCTGCCTGGGCCGAACACCTCAGCCAGAGGCATTAGGCCTGGGCAGTGGCGGAGCCTGCAACCGTGGGGAGCTGGGGGTCCCCTGCCCAGGCCTGACACCTCTGCCGGAGGCCTCAGGCCTGGTCAAGGGGCCGATCCGGTGATTGGTGATCGGAGGGTGATGAGGGTCAACTCCTCTGGCCGAGGCATCAGGCCTGGGTGGGGGGCGGAGCCGGGGATTGGGGGGATATTATGGTCCCCTTGCCCAGGCCTGAAGCCTGGGTCAGAGGCATCAGGCTTGGGCGGGGGGTGGAGCAAGCGATCAGAGGGAGATGGGAGTCCCCTGCCCAGGCATGATTCCTGGGCCAGAGGCCTCAGGCCTGGGTGGGGGCCAGAGCCAGTGATCGGGGGGAGATGGAGGTCCCCTGTCTAAGCCTGACACCTCTGGCGGAGGCGTCAGGCCCGATCAGGTGATCAGAGGGTGATGGGGGTCTACGCCTCTGGCTGAGGCATCAGGCCTCGGCTGGGGGCAGAACAAGTGATGGGGGGAAATGAGGGTCCCCTGCCCAGGCCTGACACCTCTGTCAGAGGCGTCAGGCCTGGGCAAGGGGCCGATTCTGCGATTGGAGGGTGATGGGGGTCAACGCCTGAGGGCTCCCAGTATGGGAGAGGGGGCAGGCTGGGCTGAGGGACACTACACACACACACACACACACACACACACACACACACACACACCCAGTGCACGAATTTCGTGCACCGGGCCTCTAGTATTGTTAATAATTGCTTCTTGTGGCTTAGTGTGTAAACAACCTTTGAATATGTCTCTTACATTTTATTTTATTTTTGGGGTTAATTTTTAAAAATCTTTATTGTTGAAAGTATTATATATGTCCCCCTTTTCTCCCCAATGACCCCTTTTAGCCCACCCCCGCCCCTGCCACGGCCTTCACCACACTACTGTCTGTGTCCATTGGTTATGCATATATGCATATAAGTTCTTTGGCTGATTTCTTCCCACACCCCCCTACTCCACACCCCTACTCCTCTCCCTGCGTATTTGAAAAGGCAGGGTTCCTGATGTTCACTAGCTCAGAAACTCTAGCTATGCGAATCTCATAACCTTTCTTTTTTAAAAAAAATATATATATATTTTTTTATTGATTTCAGAGAGGAAGGGCGAGGGAGAGAAATAGAAACTTCAATGATGAGAATCATGGATCAGCTGCCTCCTGCATGCCCCACACTGGGGATCGAGGCCGCAATCTGGGTATGTGCACTTGTTCACGGGACCCTTCAGGATGCGCAGGCCAGCACTCTATCCACTGAGTCAAACCAGCTAGGGCCCATTTTGTTTCTTGAGTGACATTTTACATTAGAAAGTAGTCTAGGTTGGCAGCTATTTTCTCAGCTCCATCTTCTGGTTTCAGTTATTGCTGTCTAAGTCTATAGTGAGTGGCACTGTCAGTCCTTTACATGTAATGTCTTTCTCCCTCTGTGCTTTCAAGATCTTCTCCGTTGCCTCTGGTGTTCTGCAGTTTATTCTATCTAGGTCTGGATTTAATTTTGCTTGGGTTTTAGTGTGCTTCAATTTGAGGACTTAAAAAACAACAACCCAATAATGGTATCTTCTTAGCCATTATATTTTCCAATATTATTCTCCAGTCCCTCTGTTGTCTCTTCTGAAACACATATTTGACTTAAGTTGGACCTTCTTTAACTTGAGACAAGGCCTTGAGGCCTACATGAGACAAAGTGGGATGGATGTGAGTTTATCCCAACAGAGACATTAGAAACCAAGTCAACTTCTTCATTAAATATTTGTTTTCATAGGTATGAAAATTTGCAAAAATGTTATTGTTTTTCCTAATTTAGATGTCTGTGACACAAAATAGCTTTCTGGGGAACAACCCTTCCATAACCTCACACTTATGGGCGTTAGCATTTTGCAACAGGATGGGGTTGCATCAAAGCCAGGGTCATCTGTAGAAGAGTACCACTAAATTTAAATAGCAAGCAATATCTAGTTGCTGCTAATTCCTTTGGGAAAAATCATTCTTTATGATAGTAAAACTGACTCTTCTCATCCAAAAAGAACAAGGAATCGAGACTTGAGTCTCAATAAAGAGTACATTTCAAAAAATTTCATGCTCAAACTAACAGACACACTGACTAGCTGAGAACTGCCAGGTCTTTAGCACAATATTAAACCAGAGTTGCCAAAGAACTTCTCCTTGAAACTATAAATGCTGAAATGGTCTAGGAATTATAAACTAAGGATAAGCCAATTAAATAACTATCTTACAGCTTAAAGATTTGTTGAATAGAGTAAAACTGCTTGAGGACAAATAAGCACCAGGGACCCATTCTGTATTGAGCACATTTAAAGAGACAGGTCTAGAACAACACAAGGGCAACAAACCCAATTCAATTTTACAGTTTTCAAGGGCATCAGAAGGCACACCTTTTCTAGCTACCTTCGTTAAAGAACAATTCCATAAAATTAAAATACCTTCAGAATAATATAGAAATAGCTTTACTAATGAAAACATATTCTTGAACATCATATTACACAAAGCATGGACTATGTCTTAAGACGTAGGTTTACATTTCCTACCCTACAAGTCTCTTCCTTCTACTTGAAAAAAAGTGGGCCATGATGCTCAGGGCCTCTTGGAATTTAATGCAGAGAAGTGGAGCTCAACATGGCCATGGTCTGGGCAACAGTCCCAGCTCAGTCATACAGGTGATGAAAGAAAACACCACTTAGGGATGGGTGAGACACCAACCATCAATAAGGAGTTCTGGAGCTAACCACTAGCCTGGCCCTGAGACAACTATATCAGTCCCACCCCCACTAGCACCTTATTGCCTTTCAGGCCTAGGTGAACATCCCAGAGCAGCAGTCGCCAACCTTTCCGACCTCATGGAGCATCAGTGGTCTGCGGACCACCAGTTGGCTACCGCTATCCTAGAGGATATTAAGCAAAGCATCGCTGTTTAAGCCATAAATAAATATAACTAGAAAAAAATATGTATGTGCTTCCATATGTTTTGCTCAAAGTATTTTCCATTGACATGTATATGTTTTCATTGTTTTATATTTTTAGGTCCTCTGCATCAGAAAAATAACTGCTGTCAATGAATTAATCCCACTGAATACTATTCTGATTATACTATTCTGATTATCGGTAGCAAGCTCTAACTGAAAACTCATCACCCATATGCTAACACCTGCATGTTACAATATCATGAGCCATTAGCTTAAGTTCCAACACAGTTGCTGGGGCACAGGGAGAGAGGGAGAAGTATGGTTGAGAAAAGTGGCAATAATAATCATATGTATTGCACAGGTGTAGTAAAGCTGTAGTTTAAAATCTTGTTATTAAGATTCTTATAAATTTTATTTGTATCTGCAAGACTCACATTATCATCTGGCCCTCAGACAGGCATTCAGAACTTTAGGTTGCTACTTGCACTCACAGTGTAAAGTGTTGAGAGGAACAAGGATCAAGGAGACAAAAGGGATGGCATGCTGCAAACAGATACCCTTTTATTCCGCAAGTGCCAAATTAAATTTTAAAAGGCTCTCTATAAATGGGGGCATCCAGAAAATAATATCTCCCAAATAAGATAGAGCCCCTTTTATGTAACAGTCACAGATAAGGCAACCACTGGAAGAAAAGGCTAGGACAGTGGTCGGCAAACTGCGGCCCCTTGAGTGTGGCTCTTCCACAAAATACCACATGCGAGCACGCACGTACAGTGCTATTGAAACTTCGTGGCCACACTCAAGGGGCCAAAGCACAGCATGTGGCTCATGAGCCGCAGTTTGCCAACCACTGAGCTAGGGACCTATACTGGCTCTTCGAGGGAACCACGGCAGGTACATAGCCCTACCCACGTCTTCATCTATAAATGTAAAGCAAGGGCAACCAACGGGAGGGGTTGCGAAGGCTAAATAAAGTCTAACCTGTATTAAGCAATGGTCCCAGACAGGCCACACATGACAGGAAGTAATCCAAGGTGATTATCATCAGGAAAATGACCGCAAGTAGAACAGAACTGAGCTTACATTTACAATAAAATTACCGTCTGTTGCTATCATCCACAGAACACACCTTCAATTGTGTGACTTATATCGTGTGACTTACTAAAAACATCACAAAATAGAGCTCATTAAGGAAAGTATAAGACACTGACCTGCCATCAAACCAAACCAAACCCTTACCATAAACAATACTTAAAGAAAAAACATACATTAAAATATATATACTCTAACTCTAGCACTACTCTGAAAGTACTCTAACAAATGAATCACTAGTGCATAGGCAGAATGATATAAGGACCTAGCAGGTAACTGGACTTAACGTATTATTAACATAGCAAGTGTCAGCATTTACCAAGCACTTATTTGGCAACCACTGTTTTAAGTTCTTCACGTGAATTAACATTTAATTCTTGAAAAACCCTATGAGATAAATCATTATCTATCATGCCCTTTGTACGGAGGAGAAAATGAGACAGTCCTACTTCAAACCTAGGCAGTCTAATTTTAAAGAGTACACTCTCTACCTTCATGTTGTGGCGTTAAATTTTAAGTCTCTCTCTCTCTCTCTCTCTCTCTCTCTCTACATATATATATATATATAGTTGTTGTTAATCCTCACCTAAGATATTTTTCCATTGATTTATAGAGAGAGTGGAAGAGAGGGGGCGAGACGGAGAGAGACACATCGATTGGTTGCCCTCCAGCAAGGGCACCAACTAGGGCCTGGGATCAAGGCTGCAACTGAGGTACATGCCCTTGACAGGAATCAAACCCAAGATACTTCAGTCCATGGGCTTCGCTCTATCCACTGAGCCAAAACACCTAGGCAAAAAGCTCTTCTTTACAAAATAATTCTACCTACTAAATATAGAATGACTGAATTAGAAAACCATCATATTGTAACACTCACTGAAGATTCAGAAAGAAGGGTCAGTGGCTGCTAAGTTCACATGTTGAAACACTAATGCAAACGAGATTTCCGCCTGGTGTTACTTGTTGCCCCGCCACATTATCTACTAAAATCAGAGAGGAATGTATCCCTTTCAGAATGGAGATACCACTAGCGCCAAGCCACCAAACTTGGCATCCTGCAGACGGACAATATGCCACTGGGGGCCTAGTTTAAGAATGTGAGACAGCACAGGGCAGTTAGACATTAACCCAAACTTTCAATTTACAGGAATATAAAAGATAGAAAAATAAGATACAAGAAACCACCAGGAAACCATTAGATAAATCCAGAACATAAGATATTCAATAAGAAACTGGCCTTGGTTGCTTCAAAAAGTAAAGTAGGGGACTGTTCTAAAATAAGTATAAAATAGCACTGTGTTCATTAGTATCATTATCACCATAGCTTAAGTCTAACGTCATTGGAATTGCTGGCTGGTATTCAGCACCCTCTGCCCAAGTATCAGATCAACTCCCAAATTCGATTTCCAGTCTTTCATGGTTAAACTAGAGGCCAAGTGCACGGATTTGTGCACCGGTGGGGTCCCTTGGCCTGGACTGTGGGGATCAGGCCCAAAGCAGCTCTCCAACATCCCCCGAGGGGTCCCGGATTGCAAGAGGGTGGTTCTCAGGGGATTCACCTCAGAATCGGGTTCCCTACTCTCTGGTTCCTGGTGTGTCATCTGAGAACCACAGATGCCATGTCACCAAAGCTCAGCAGCTCCTGCATTGAGCGTCTGCCCCCTGGTGGTCAGTGCGCATCATACCTACCGGTCGGACCGTCGAACAGTCGGACAGTGGCTTAGACTTTTATATATATAGATATGAAGAATGATGGCTACATGTTTCTACTGAAACAAGGCTGAGAAAGCCTGAATATATGCACAGCCATATTCCTAGGCCTGTCAGTATCAGTAACTGCCCAGATGAAATTTTAACAAGAGGCATGTGGATGCAATGAATCCGTAAATGCAATGAAGAGTTAACCAGGAATTATTGCTCATTTTGGGGTGGTGGTGGTGGTAGTGTGCGTTCACAAATGATCTGTGTTTCTAACTTCTCAAAGACCCCCAAATCTTTCCTGCCACAGTGAAGACAATGCAAAAGCTCACTCCTAAACCATAGGGATAAGTAAATCTTTCCAAGAACAGAGACTTTCCAATATGGTAAAGTGCTTACGCTTCTTCTAGGGAAAATCTTCAGCAATATCAATAATGAAAGTCAATAAGATTCAAGCACTTCATAGATCTAAGTGCCACGCACTGGTTAAGTCTTTAATATGGATCACCTTATTTAAGTCCCACAATCCTTTAGAAAACTAAAGGTACCAAGAAGATAAGTGACTTGTCTAAATTGAGAAATTAGAAACAGCTCTCAAGTGGTGGTCACAAATTACTTTCTAACAAATATGATGTCCCCTTGCTTTGAAAGTGAACAATGAGTCATCCTTAAGAACTATGACCACTCATCTAAGTGCTGTCATACAAAATTTGTTATATAAGTGTTCCCATTGAACACAATTATAAATTTAGTAGAATTTTTTTATTTATGTATTTTTAAATTAAATCTTTATTGTTCAGATTATTACAGATGTTCCTCTTTTTCCCCCCATAGCTCCCCTCCACCAGTTTCCCACCCCCCCCTCCGCCCTCACCCCCCCACCGGCCTCACCCATAGGTGCACGATTTTTGTTCAGTCTCTTCCTGCATCCCCCACAAACCTTTCCCCCTCAAGAATAGTCAGTCCACTCCCGTTTTATGCCCCTGATTCTATTATAATCACCAGTTCATTCTGTTCATCAGATTATTTATTCACTTGATTTTTAGATTCACTTGTTGACAGATGTGTATTTGTTGTTCATAGTTTGTATCTTTACAATTTTCTTCTTCTTCCTCTTCTTAAAGGATACCTTTCAGCATTTCATATAATACTGGTTTGGTGCTGATGAACTCGTTTAGCTTTTCCTTTTCTGTGATGCTCTGTATCTGACCTTCAATTCTGAATGATAGCTTTGCTGGATAAAGTAATCTTGGTTGTAGGTTCTTGGTATTCATCACTTTGAATATTTCTTGCCCACTCCCTTCTGGCCTGCAAAGTTTCTATTGAGAAATCAGCTGACAGTTGTATGGGTACTCCCTTATAGGTAACTGACTGTCTTTCTCTTGCTGCTTTTAAGATTCTCTGTCTTTTGCTCTTGGCATTTTAATTATGATGTGTCTTGGTGTGGTCCTCTTTGGCTTCCTTTTGTTTGGGGTTCTCTGCGCTTCCTGGAGTTGTAAGTCTATTTCTTTCACCAGGTAGGGGAAGTTTTCTATCATAATATCTCCAAATAGGTTTTCAATATCTTGCTCTCTCTCTTCTTCTGGCACCCTTATAATTTGGATGTTGGTACGCTTGAAGCTGTCCCAGAGGCTCCTTACAATACCTTTGTATTTTTGGTTTCTTTTTTCATTTTGCTTTTCCCGTTGGGTGTTTTTTGCTTCTTCGTATTTCAAATCTTTGACTTGATTTTTGCGATCCTCTAGTCTGCTGTTGGGGGTCTGTATAATATTCTTTATTTCAGTCAGTGTATGCTTAATTTCTAGTTGGTCCTTTATCACAACCTCGGGGGTCTCATTAGATTACTTGAGGGTCTCATTAAGTTTATTGGCGGTTTCTAGAAAATTCTTGAAAAACCTTAAAAGTGTGGTTTTGAACTCTATATCCAGTAGTTCGCTTTCCTCCATTTCTGTCATTTGTGGCCTGTTTCTTTGTCTCCGCATTTTTTTATGCTTCACTGTGTCAATCGAGTGGCTTTCTGTACTAGGTGTCCTATAGGGCCCAGTGGCTCAGTCTTCCCAATTACCTGAGGTAGATGCTCTTGGTGCAACCCCTTGTGGGCTTTATGCACAGTCTTGTTGTATTTAAGCCTTGATTATTGTAGGTAACACTGGGAGGGATTGACCTCCAGGCCAATTGGCTGTGAGAATCAGCTGTGTCTGCAGTGGGAGAACTTCTGTGCTGGAGACACCCCTCTGGGGCAAGACTTGCTTCAATGGGGCTTTGGTGCTCACTGAGTCCGCCCCCTGAGTGTGTCCTTCATGAATCTGAGGAGCTGCAATCTGGATGGTCCCACTCTGACCACCTGGCACACTGGCTCCTGGATCTCTAAGGAGGTGCTAAGGTAGCCTCTTCCTGAGGCTATCCAGTAGGAGCCAGCTGTGAGCAATGCAGGCTGCCCTGGGGCCTTGGGCCAGCTGCAGTTGGTTAGGTAATTATCAGATTGCAAAGGGCTAGGACTTCATCTGCAAAAGCCTCAGTGGCTTGGGCAGGGCGGGGTCCCGGGGATCAACAGGGCGGAGCAAGCAGTTATGGCTGCTCTCAGTCCTGCCCTCAGAGGCCCTGCTTCTCAGAGTCCCGGCAATCGCTGCAAGCATCCCCGAGAGAAAGCTGCCCTCGAGTTCCGACTGATGCCAGACAGTCCAGTTTCTCCCGTATGAGTCTGGGTCCCCAGAGACTCGCCCAGAACTGGAGCTCAGAGCTTGAGACTCCCTCCCAATTGAAAAAGACAACTGTGTCCTCAGCCGCCAACCCTCTCCGCATGCGCCTCTGTACCTCTGTATTTTACTTCCGCACCGCAGCTCCTCTGAGTCTCAGTATGCTTTTCTCTTTCCTTCTAGTTGTAGAATTTCCACTCAGCCAGCCTTCCTGTGGTTCTGGATGATGTCCGTTCCGTCTTTTAGTTGTATTTTTGAAGTGGTTGTGCAAGGCAGCAATCTCCGGTGTTTACCTATACCGCCATCTTGGTTTCTCAATTTAGTAGAATTTTTATAAGGAAAGGAACTCTACTAATACTCTTAAAATTGATACTTACAACACAAAACAAATTACTATTTTAGGTGACTCCAAAACCATTAATGGGAGAATAAATCATACTGCATTTCCACATCACATTTACTAAAACAAACTTTTTGTTCTAAAATATAAACTTTTCTAGTTAAATGACAAAAGGTCACCAAGCTGAACTTTCTAATCTATCCTATATAATAAAAGAGAAACATGCAAATTAGCCATCCCTCTGCTACGCTCAAGCCACGACCACAGTCACACCCACCAGCCAATCAGAGTGATATGCAAATTAACCCAACTAAGATGGCAGGCCTGTGGGCAGCATGCACGTGCACAGGTCCTGAGCTTCTGGGGGCAGGCGTCCCACACCGCCCCGCCCTGGCCGATCAGGGCTGGTGGGCAGCGTGCACAGGGGCAGAGAGGCCGGGGTTGGGTGGGCCAGGACGCCTGGCTTCCGCCCAGCCCTGGCCGCTCCCGGCCGGTGCACAGTGAGTGGAGGCAAGGAGCGGCTGGGACGGGGCGGGACACCTGGCTTCTGCCCCGCCCCTGTCACTCTGGGCAGGTGAGAAGCAAGCGCTGGCATCCCACCCCGCCCAGGCCGCTCCGGGCCTCTGGGCAGGGGAGGCGGGTTAACGGAAGGTGGCCTGTACTCCCCACATGGCTGCAGTGGCAGCCGTGAGAGCACCAAGCAGAGCCTGCGGGCCGAGCTGAAGTAGCGCCTGCAGGCCATCAGCGCCGAGGAGTGGCTGCGCAAGTCCCACCTCCTGGCCCAGAAGGTGTGCAATTGCAGGGACAGCCACTGTGGCGGGCCAGATTGACATCCACCTGGCCGCGCCACGGGGGTTTGCAGCAGATCTGTGAAGCCATAGGCCTCCAGTGCGCACATCCTCTCCTCCCCTGCAGCGTGCGAACATCCCCCAGCGTGCTGTCACCCTCGCGCGCCTGCAACAGACCTGGATCAAGGCACGCACAAGTTTCCCCCGCCCCTCTGCCACACTTCCATCAACCCCAGCATGCCTAAGTCCCCCACAGGATGTGCACACGTCCCCTCCAGCACACTCACGTCCTTTGGAGAGTGTCTGGGTGTTCTGGGTGCTGAGGGTAGGCGCCTGTGAGATGACAGTGAGAGGGTGGAGTGGTGACGCCCTGTTCCCGCGGAGGCCAGTGCAGCAACCAGATCACCTCTGGGGGGTTAATGCAGGTGCTGAGGCAGGAGCAGGTGCAGACAGACACACCTGGTGGGCGCGGGCGGACCTTGCTAAGGTGCCTTCGGTCAGAGTTCAGGATCAAGAACCCAGATGCGGTGAGGAGTTCCGTCCTCTCAGTGGAAAAGTGGGATAGTCGGAATGACTTCAGAGGAGGGATGTGCACTTTGGGTGCTGGCGCACATGAGTGAAGGCCACCCTGACTGAGCCTCGCTTGCTTGGGGCCTAGCACACTCCTGCAGGGCAGCGGGTGACAGGACGTGGTTTTCCGAGCTAATGAGAGAAAACGTTGATTCTCCCGCTGCCCACGAAGGTGGAAAATGAATTGGGAAGACATGCAGGGAATGAGAAAGGTTCCCTGTCTGGGGGTTCCAAATCCACTGTTGGTTCCTTTCACTGCTGACTAGAGATATTCAGGGTGTCCCCCAAAATGTATACACACTTTTAATACCTACTAATTCCAATGGTTTTAAGCATGAGAAGAAAGAAACAACAATGGAGCTGTCATCTGTTAAAAGTGTGGGCACAAACAGGCAGTCGGACATTCCCCGAGGGGTCCTGGATTGGAGAGGGTGCAGGCCAGACTGAGGGGTCCTTCCCACCCCCCACCCTACCCCCCAGTGCACAAATTTTGTGCACCAGCTACTAGTGTGTATATATATATATATATATATATATATATATATATATATATATATAAAGGCTAATATGCAAAGTGTTCCCTTGGGAGTTTGATCGGGAGACCAGGAGTTCAATTCCTCTCTATGATGTGCGCTGACCACAAGGAGGTGGCGCGGAATGAAGGAAGGCCCCAGCCAGCCAGGCCTAGGGACCATTCCGTGCACGAATTTGTGCACCTGGCCTCTAGTAAAATATAAACATACTAGAGGCCTGGTGCATGAAAATTCATGCACTCGGGGAGAGGAGTCCCTCAGCCTGGCCTGTTCCCTCTCACAGTCTGGGACCCCTTGGGGGATGTCTACCTGCTGGCTTAGGCCCACTCCCAGGGGGGAATGGGCCTAAGCTGGCAGTCAGACATTCCTCTAGCAGCCTGGATCCCTTGGGGGATGTCCAATTGTGGCTTAGGCCCACTGCCCTAAGCCATAAGCAGACATCCTTAGTACTGCAGAGGAGGCAGGAGAGGCTCCCACCACCGCCACTGTGCTCTCCACCCGTGAGCTCGGCTTCTGGCTGAGTGGTGCTCCCCCTGTGGGAGCACACTGACCACCAGGGGTCAGCTCCTGCATTGATCGTCTGCCTCCTGGTGGTGAGTGCACGTCATAGTGACCGGTCATTCCACCATTAGGGTCAATTTGCATATTACCCTTTTATTATATAGGATAGCATTGTGAGAGGTACTAACCCCTACATAAGAGATTTTTTGTGTGTGTCTATTTAAAACCTAGCTATTTCCCTAGTGCATAGCATATAGACATTCAATAAATATCTGCTGAATTAATCAAGGAATGAATCATGACAATGGCACTTAGAGTATTAATGTGAAGATTCAATAAGCTAATGCTTAAAAAAAAGGGTTAACAGTTATTATAGGCACTATTTGTATAAGGCCTTTTAATTAATATTTCTTCTACCCACACAATCCTATGCAGTACGTTGAACATGTATTGTTTTTACCAATTTATTCATGAGAACACAGGTTCCAGAGAGTGACTTACCTGAAGTAGCCTAGCCAATACACTCTATGTAGTGGTAGAGCAGACACTGTGGCGTCTTGTCCGCATCTTCCAAGTCTAACCCTTTCCCTTGTTTTTGTATTCTCTAGAGCTTAGCACCATTCTCTGCACCCCCACTCACACCCCTATATGTTTTACTTCTTGAGTATCCATGTTAGTTCATCTGTTTTGTATCTGTTGCAACCCCTTGAACTTTTAAGTGTCTGACACATAAAAGGTGCAAAATACTGGGGTGGGCAAAAGTAGGTTTACAGTTGTGTGTTCACAAAATAGTTTGTTCTTCTATTATTTATTAACTATTGTATTATTTTGTATAGGAACAACTGTAAACCTACTTTTGCCCACCCCTGTAAATAGGCTTTATCTCACTGCTTCAACTTGGGGAAAGGATTTTGTTCTGGCATGACCAATTTACCATTTGGGGGAAATGTTACATTAAAATTTAAAATAGCCCTAACCGGTTTGGCTCAGTGGATAGAGCGTCAGCCTGCAAACTGAAAGGTCCCAGGTTCGATTCCAGTCAAGGGCATGTACATTGGTTGCGGGCACATCCCCAGTAGGAGGTGTGCAGGAGGCAGCTGAATTGATGTTTCTCTCTCATCAATGTTTCTGGTTCTCTATCCATCTCCCTTCCTCTCTGTAAAAAATCAATAAAATATATTTAAAATTAAAAAAAAGAATCTTTGAAAAAGACACTGCATAAATATCATACTGCTCAGTACTGACCTTACTTTCTATAGTTTCCTGTTTATAATTTTGGTACCCTCAAAAAGCATTTGTACTTGGCAGGTAATCATTAATGTATGCTTCCACACAACTAATTTTGTCAAAAATCAGTATTATCTGCTTTAGTAATTGGCCTATCACTTCACATTTTTAACAAGATTCAATACCATTACAAAGCCCCTCACATATAAAATAGTGCTTTATACAATTGTTGATTTTAAAAAAGCGTAATACTTAGAGATTAAAAATGGCAGCAGAGTAAGTGGGTGCTGCACAGACATGCTCCCAGGAACAAACTGGTATTAAACTAAAATACAGAAAAACTGCCCTAACCGGTTTGGCTCAGTGGATAGAGCATTGGCCTGCAGACTCAAGGGTCCCAAGTTCGATTCCGGTCAAGGGCATGTACCTTGGTTGCGGGTACATTCCCAGTGGGGGATGTGCAGGAGGCAGCTGATCGATATTTCTCTCTCATCGATGTTTCTAACTCTCTATCCCTCTCCCTTCCTCTTTGTAAAAAAAATCAATAAAATATATTTTTTAAAAAATAAAACAAAATACAGAAAAACCTTCTGAATAATCAATGGAAAACTCCCAGGAGCGAACCCTGATACCCGAGGACCGAAAGTGGAGACCACAAAGAGACTGTTTTCTTTGAAATATTAATATTCATTGCACGCAACATTATTATATTTAAAATCCTTTTTCTTGAAATATTAAATAAAATAAAAACAAAAAAAGATGGGGGAGGGGTAGAAACTGTAATAGTTGACTAGGGTAATTTAAAACAGCGGTTGCCAACCTTTCAGACGTCGCGGCACAACTTGGCGACCGCTTATTTAAGAGATCAGGGACTAAGGCAAAAAGAGTTTTATCTAGATGTACCAAAATAAATCGGGACACTTATATAGACTTTTCTAAGGTAAATATAATCAAATCTAAAATGTGATCAAGAAAAAGAATTAACACAAGTTAATGACAACTGGGGCCTAATATATTAAGGTACTATATTTTAAATCTTTGCTGTTACATAAGAAATGTTTAGGAAAATTAGTCAAATATTATTAACAAAGGAAATAATAAGCATCAAATACCCTATATATGCAATTTTCTTTTTAGAAAGCCTACTATATTTCAAAGAATAATAGGTAATTATGGTTAAATTTTACTAAACTTCAATATTTATAAGCAATATAATGCTATTAACCAATGCTCTCCCAATAAATTTAATACAAAGTTTCAACACTGCTCATTAACCTGACTTCTACCAGATCTTAATTAAAAGGATGATGTGGTTCAGTGGTTGAGCATCAACCTATTAACCAAGAGATCACAGTTTGATTCTTGGTCAAAGCACATGCCAAGTTCCAGGCTAGATCCCCAGTGTGGGACGTGCAGGAGGCAGCTGCTAGATGATTCTTTCTCATCATTGATGTTTCTATCTCTCCCTTCCTCTCTGAAATCAATAAAAATATATCTAATCTAATAAAAGAGAAACATAGTAATTGGCTAATCAGGGAGATATGCAAATTAACTGTCAGCCAAGACGGCGGCCGGCAGCCAGGCAGCTTGAAACTAACATGAGACTTGCTTGCCTCAGTGACGGAGGACTCCAACGTTCCCCTCCTGCCTTGCTGGCCTCTGAGCCTGCAGTTTCAAACATTTTAACAAATATAGAAGCTAAAAAAAAAACCAGAAACCAGCTTTCAGTGAGCTGGGATCTCAGAGCTGGAGTCAGAGCTGGAGTTATACATTGTTTCGATTACCCACTTTCAGCAGCGGAAGCCTAAGAGCTGGAGCCTCAGAGCTAAAGCTGGCCCAGAATTAAAAAAGAAAAAAAGGAGCGGTTGGGAGCTTCCGTCACCCGCCAGCCTGAAAACAGCCCTCAGCCCCTCACCCAGACTGGCCAGGCACCTCAGTGGGGACCCCAACCCTGAAGGGTGTGTGAACAGCTGCAAACAGTCCTCAGCCCCTCACCCAGGCTGGCCAGGCACCCCTGTGGGGACCCCAACCCTGAAGGGTGTGTGACCAACTACAAACAGCCCTCAGCCCCTCACCCAGGCTGGCCAGGCAACCCAGTGGGAACCCCAACCCTGAAGGGTGTGTGACCAGCTGCAAACAGCCATCATCCCCTCACCCAGGCTGGCCAGGCAACCCAGTGGGAACCCCAACCCTGAAGGGTGTGTGACCAGCTGCAAACAGCCATCAACCCCTCACCCAGGCTGGCCAGGCACCCCAGTGGGGACCCGCACCCTAATCCAGGACACCCTTCAGGGCAAACCAGCCGGCCCCACCCATGCACCAGGCCTCTATCCTATATAGTAAAAGGGTAATATGCCTCCCAGCGCCGGGATCAGCGGAGCCGAGAGGCCTCCCGGCACTGGGATCAGCGTGACAGGGGGCAGCACCCAAACCCCCTGATCGCCCTGCGGCTGTGTGTGTGACAGGGGGTGGGGCCACAACCTCCCTATCCGCCCTGCTCTGTTCGTGACAGGGGAGGTCGCCCCAACCTCCTGATCAGCCAATCTCTGATCGCCCTGCGGCTCTGTGTGTGACAGGGTAGAGCCATAACCTCCCCATCGGCCCTGCCCTGAGTTTGAGAGTGGTGGCATTCCAACCCCCTGATCGGCCCTGCTCTGTGGGTGATAGAGGGTGGCGCCCCAACCCCCTGATCCGCCCTGCTCTGTGTGTGACAGGGGGAGGTGCCCCAACTCCCCTATCGGCCCTACTCTGTGAGTGACGGGGGCGGGGGGGGGAGTTCCTCAACCCCCTGATGGGCCCTGCTCTGTGCGTGACAGGGGGTGGCGCCCCAACCCCCGGATTGGCCCTGCTCTGTGCGTGACAGGGGGTGGCGCCGCAACCTCCCCATCAACCCTGCCTTGAGTGTGACAGGGGGCGGTGCCCCAACTCCCCAATCAGCCCTGCTCTGAGCCCAACCAGGGGCTGCACCTAGGGATTGGGCCTGCCCTCTGCCACCCGGGAGCAGGCCTAAGCCAGCAGGGCATTATCTCCCGAGGGGTCCCAGACTGCGAGAGGGCACAGGCCAGGCTGAGGGGCCCCTCCTTCCCCCCGAGTGCACAAATTTTTGTGCACCGGGCCTGTAGTTTTAACATAAAGAAATTAAAATGTGAAACATGTCCAACTGACAAAAACTCTCAGAAAAACTTTAGCAGATTTCTAACCATTCCTATAGCATTTCTGACAGAGAAAAAACCTGAGAACTGCTGACAGTTCCTAATTAAGCTGGAGGCTTCTTGCATCTTCCAACCTTCACTGTTGAGCCCTATCCTAGTTGTGGAAATACACAGTTGCTGTTTTATTTTAAAACTAGAGGCCCGGTGCACAAAAATTTGTGCACTCGGGGGGGGAGGGGGGGGGTGTCCCTCAGCCCGGCCTGTGCCCTCTCGCAGTCTGGGACCCCTCGGGAGATAACGACCTGCTGGCTTAGGCCTGCTCCCGGGTGGCAGAGGGCAGGCCCAATCCCTAGGTGCAGCACCTGGTCGGGCTCACAGCAGGGCCGATTGGGGAGTTGGGGCGCCGCCCCGTCATGCACAGAGCAGGGCGGATTGGGAGGTTGTGATGCTATCCTCAGTCTCGCTCAGGGTAGGGCCAATTGGGGGGTTGGGGCGCCGCCCCCGTCACACTCAAGGCAGGGTCAATGGGGAGGTTGCGGCGCCACTCCCTGTCACGCACAGAGCAGGGCCAATCAGGGGGTTGGGGCACCGCCCTCTATCACCCACAGAGCAGGGCCGATCAGGGGGTTGGGGTACCGCCACTCTCACACTCAGGGCAAGGCCGATGGGGAGGTTATGGCTCTACCCCATCACACACAGAGCAGGGCCCGTGGGGGGGGGGGGGGGGGGATCTCCCCACTATCAGGCACAGAGCAGGGCTGCTCAGGGGATTGGGGCCCCGCCCCCTGTCACACACAGAGCCGCAGGGCGATCAGGGGGTTTGGGCGCTGCCCCCGTCACGCTGATCCCGGTGCCGGGAGGCATATTACCCTTTTACTATATAGGGTAGAGGCCTTGTGCATGGGTGGGGCCTGCTGGTTTGCCCTGAAGGGTGTCCTGGATCTGGGTGGGGGTCCCCACTGGGGTGCCTGGCCAGTCTGGGTGAGGGGCAGAGGGCTGTTTTCAGGCTGGGAGTGACTGAAGTTCCCAACCGCTCCTTTTTTTCTTTTATTCTGGGCCAGCTTTACCTTAAGGTTTGGCTCCCGCTCTTAGGCCTCCGCGGCTGAAAGTAGGTTTCTGGCCTTTGCTTACAATGTTGCGAATCTGCTGGCTGAAGCCTGGTGGTATTTGTTACAGAGTTTCTTAAACTGCAGGCTCAGAGGACTGCAGCCGCAGGCGGGGAACGTTGGAGTCCTCTGTCACTGAGGCAAGCAAGCCTCATGTTAGTTTCAAGCTGCCTGGCTGCCGGCCGCCATCTTGGCTGACAGTTAATTTGCATATCTCGCTGATTAGCCAATGAAAAGGGTAGCGGTCGTACGCCAATTACCATCTTTCTCTTTTATTAGTGTAGATAAACCAGTCGTTGTTAATTGGGGTTCTTTTCATCTGCTCTAAAGCACAATTTCTAAGTCTGAAATTTAAAAAAATCACTACACTGATTAATCTTGGAGAAAACTGACATTTTAAAGGCAGAACTTGATATGTAAAATGAGCTACATGAAGTGACTACACAAATCCTACTTTGATTCACTCTTAACTTTCAGTTCAAGGCAAAGAGGAACAATACAAAGACCCTTGCCTTGAATTTTATACTATAATCATCACTAAACAGATGCCATAAGTTTCAGGTGTCAGGTTATAGAAGTTATCTGAGACCTAGACTCCACTATCACAAAATGCTTAGTCTACAAAAAAAAAAAAGGAATTAAAAAGCAATAAACATAATTTCAACTCAAAGATATGCTATAACAGCCCGCTTGGCTGATAGAAGAATGTGAAAAAAAGGACATTCAGCTCTGCTAAATAGGACACTGGAGAACTAAAATAACTGCGGTGGTGTCAACTGTGAAACTAGAAAGAGAAATGGTAGGTAATGAACTAAAGAGGTAGATAAGCACCTCAATCTCCCATGTGCTTAGCTAGTGTCTTCCCAAGACTTACTGAGTCTACATTTCTGGGATAGAAACCAGAAATGTACAACTACACTCACATGCCAATGATTTTGGTGTATACAATCCCTGCAGGACTGGATTACATTTTCGGTATCAATGTCCAATCCGATTTCACATGTGTCCTTTCATTTTTAATTAAGTATTAGGGTTCACCATTACATTAAAATAAATCAGTTTTGGTTTAAAATATCTCCATTTTGCCTGTCTTGCTTCTGCTGCAATCTCATCTGGTGTGTGCAAGACACACATGCAGTGAACAATGCTCTCATTTTACCATGTGGCTAAATTAAACCTAAAGGTCAAACAACACCCTAGCTGGTTTGGCTCAGTGGATAGAGTGTTGGCCTGTGTACTGAAGAGTCCCAGATTCAATTCCAGTCAAGGGCAAATGCCCAGGTTGTGGGCTCGATTCCCAGTGCAGGAGGCAGCGAATCAATACTTCTCTCTCAGCATTGATCTCTCTCTCTCTCTCTCTCTCTCTCTCTCTCTCCCCCCCCCCTTCCTCTCTGAAATCAATAAAAATATATTTAAAAATTTTTTTAAAGTAAAATAAAATAGAAGTCAATCAACAAAAAACCTATTTCCCAGACCCTTTTCAGGTCCAAGGTTGCTAACACTCCCCTCCTTAAATCATGCAACTCATTGATGGAACAGAGTATGCTACTGTCCATGGCTCTTGTGAATAAAATGTGGGAAAGAGTTACATGTAGAGGATTAATCTAACATTTCTTAATATAATGATTTTTGTCATTCATTGAATGGTGTAAATCTATATTTATTTTACTGATTACTTTTATTTTGCAATAAACAATTTTATTAGCAACAAACAAAAGTTAAATACAGATTTAATGAAAAGATTTAATGAGCAAGTACTGAATTTCCATTTCTTAAGAAAGTTAATGATGAATGTGTAATTTGCAAATGTTCATCCACATTTGTCATGCTCCATGGGATGCCACTCATATAAATGGACCTGTCTACACCAGAAAACATCTGCGGACCAAACATCAGCATCCAACTTTAAAGCTGTTTTTAAGATGACAGTGCCCAGAAGAACGCATTAGGGAGTGCAGCTACAGAAGAATTTTCATTTACACAATTACAGGATTTGCATTTCTTTCTGAAGCATGACTTTTCATTTAGATCAAATAAGTATCCTACTTAATTGCACTCATTTTTCCCCCTAAAGTTTCTCCTGCACATATAAGAGGTGACACGCCCTAACCGGTTTGGCTCAGTGGCTAGAGAGCGTCGGCCTGCGGACTCAAGGGTCCCAGGTTCAATTCCAGTCAAGGGCATGTACCTTGGTTGCGGGCACATCCCCAGTAGGGGGTGTGCAGGAGGCAGCTGATCGATGTTTCTCTCTCATTGATGTTTCTAACTCTCTATCCCTCTCCCTTCTTCTCTGTAAAAAAAATCAATAAAATATATTAAAAAAAAAAAAAGAGGTGACACAATAGCTGTTAAATACTGACTCCTTTAGCTATAGAAGGGGTTTATAAGCAGTCAGATCATGCCAGTTTACAAATAGGACTATTTCATTAGTGGTTCTATTTATGTCATCCAATTCATGTAACAAGGAACAGCAAAGTATGACATGCTGGCCAAATCCAGCCTGCCACACTTTTTGGCATGGCCTTCAAGACAAAATTTAACAGTTCTTGTTGGCTGAGAAAAGGTAAAAAAAATAATAATTCATGTTATATGAAATTCACATTTCAGTGTACATAAATAAAGTTGTACTGAGACATACTCACACTCATCCATTTACATATCTAGGTACTTTCAGGGTATGGCGGCAGAACTGAGTAGCTGCAGCAGACCTCTGGCCCACAAAGTATAAAACAGTGGTTCTCAACCTTCCTAATGCTGCGACCCTTTAATACAGTTCTTCATGTTGTGGTGACCCCCAATTTCATTGTTACAAATTGAACATAATTAAAGCATAGTGATTAATAACAAAAACAATATGTAATTATATATGTGTTTTCCAATGGTCTTAGGCGACCCTGTGAAAGGGTCATTCGACCCCCAAAGAGGTCGTGACCCACAGGTTGAGAACCGCTGGTATAAAATACTTTCTACGTGGACCTTTACAGAAAAGGTTTGCTGAATTCTGCCTTAGAAGATTAAACATCTGGATAGTTCTACAAATAATACAAAAGCTCAATGTAGAACATTATTTGTTTTTGTGATTTTAATCTGAATACAGATTTTTATATATACACAGTGACAACAAATTTCTGAAATATTTCTGAAAGGCTGAAGTTGAATTAAAAGTACTTCAACATAATATACATTCTTTTTCTGCTGCTCACTTGCTTAAGCCTTTAAGAATCTACCTTGAACAGGAACAAGACAAGGATGCCCACTTTCAGCACTCTGGTTCGACATAGTAATAGAAGTACTAGCCATAGCAATCAGACAAGAAGAAATAAAAGGCATCCAAATTGGAAAAGAAGTAAAACTGTCCTTATTTGCAGATGACATGATACTATACATAGAAAACCCCAAAGACTCCATCATAAAACTACTAGACCTAATAAATGAATGTGGCAATGTAGCAGGATACAAAGTTAACACCAGAAATCTATGGCCTTTTTATACACTAATAATGAACTCACAAAAAGAGAAATGAAAAAAACAATCCCATTTACCATTGCACCAAAAAAATTAAGATACCTACGAATAAACTTAACCAAGGACGTAAAAGACCTGTACTCAGAAAACTACAGGACATTGTAAAAAGAGATAGAGGAAGACATAAACAGATGGAAGAACATACCATGTTCATGGATTGGTAGAATCAACAACATTAAAATGCCCATACTACCACCTAAAGCAATCTACAGATTCAATACAATACCTATTAAAATACCAATGGCATATTTCAAAGATCAAGAACAAACTCTCCAAAAATTCATCTAGAATAAAAAAAAGACCCCAAATAGCCACAGCTGTCCTGAGAAAGAAGAATAAAGTTGGAGGGATCACAATACCAGACATCAAACTACATTACCAAACCACAGTTCTCAAAATTGCCTGGTACTGGCACAAGAACAGACATATAGACCAATGGAACAGAATAGAGGACCCAGAAATTGACCCAAGCCATTATACTCAACTAATATTTGACAAAGGAGGCAAGAGCATACAATGGAGTCAAAACAGCCCCTTTAATAAATGGTGCTAGGAAATTTGGTCAGATACATGCAAAAATATGAAACTAGACCACCAACTTACACCATACACAAAAACAAACTCTAAAGGACTTGAATGTAAGATGGAAAACTATAAAAATCCTACAAGACTCCATAGGCCGCAAAATTGCAGACATATGTTGTAGCAATATCTTTATAGACACAGATCCTAGGGCAAGAGAGACTAAGGAGAAAACAAACAAATGGGACTACATCAAAATAAAAAGCTTCTGCACAGCAAAAGAAACCATCAACAAAACAACAAGAAAGCCCATTGTATGGGAGAACATATTTGTCAATGTTATCTCTGATAAGGATTTAATCTCCAGCATTTACAGGGAACTCATACAACTCAACAAAAGGAATATAAACAATCCAATCAAAAAGTGGGCAAAGGAACTAAAATAGAATCTTTTCGAAAGAGGACACTCAGAAAGCCAAGAAACACATGAAAACATGCTCAAAGTCACTAATCATCCGAGAGATGCAAATCAAAACGACAATGAGGTACCACCTCACACCTGTCAGAATGGCTATCATCAACAAATCAACAAATGACAAGTGCTGGATAGGATGCGGAGAAAAAGGAATCCTCCTTCACTGCTGGTGGGAATGCAGACTGGTGCAGCCATTGTGGAAAACAGTATGGCGTTTTCTCAAAAATTTAAAAATGAAACCGTCATTTGACCCAGTAATACCACTTCTAGGAATATATCCCAAGAAATCAGAAACACCAATCAGAAAGGATATATGCACCCCTATGTTCATAGCAGCACAATTTACAATGGCTAAGATTTGGAAACAGCCTAAATGCCCATCAGCAGTGGATTACAAAACTATGGTACATCTACACAATGGAATACTACGCTGCTATAAAGAAGGAATTCTTACATTTGCAGCAGCATGGATGGAACTGGAGAGCATTATGCTAAGTGAAATAAGCCAGGCAGTGAAAGAAAAGTATCACATGAACTCAATCATTTATGGATAATAAAGAACATTATAACCTGATGAACAAAAAGATAGATATAGAGGCAGAGAAGCATTGAACAGACTGTCAAAGTACAGCGGGAAGGTTGGGGAGTGTTGGGAGTAAGAGATCAACCGAAGGACTTGTATGCATGCATATAAGCATAACCAATGGACACAAGACACGGGGGGGAGGGGGGTATGAGGGCATGTGCGGGGGGGTGGGGGGGGGGGGGGTGGGGGGGGACAGGGGGCAAGGGTAGGAAAGGCCAGGGGAAGGTCAATGGGTTAAAAAAAGCAGACATATGTACTACTATCTTTAAACAATAAAATAAAATTTAAAAAAAAGAGAGAAAAAAAATAATCTACCTTGAAAATCAATCCAATTACCACAAAACGATACAAATGTTTTTGGAAGTCTTGAAGCTTTAGTCAAAACTTTCACCAAATAGATTTGTTTTAAGGTCAGCTTCAAAAGCTTTTGGCAAACCACAATTACTAAAACCAAAACTTGAAAATAAGAAGATAGCAAAATCAATCCCCATAAAAGCAAGCAAAGAACTTTAAAAAATATCAAATATTCAGAGTTTTAAAATGTGAAATTCAGTAAGTATGCTTTGGAGTACTCAACTTATCCAAAGAATCATTTTATAGCGTTCCTGGTTTTAAATGGGTTAACTAACTCTATAGTCTGTACAAAAAAAAAAAGGAATTAAATTGAAACACTAAAAAATTTGTAGAATCTAAATTTAAGCAAAACAGTCAAAAGAATCAAAGAGGCAATTATTTGACAATCTTTGTCTTATAAAATTTATTGAACAAATGTATTCCAAATAGAGGTTTAAAAAAAACAACAACAGTTCTTGTGAAAATATCTGAACTAAGACATTTTTCATCTCAGTTTTTAAGAGTCTGAAAGTACCATCCCCTTTAGAAGAAGTTGCTCTGGAAGCATCAAGAGTATACTTTCAATTGGCACCAGAGAATAAACTCAAAATATCAACAATCTCAAACTCGGTAACACACCCAAAAAAAAACCTTTAATGAAGTTTTCAGGTAATATGATGAGAATTTTATAAATAAAGCCATGTTGGAGAAAAATATATTTGTCAGAATACCATCAGTAACATGGCACATGATAAAAGTATGTGAAAATATACCAAAAAAAGAACTAATTTTTATAATATTTAAATGACCAATTTAGTTATTTAATACACAGAAGTTCGCTTCTTTGATAATTTTATTTTTGAAAATAGCTTTTATTAAATATAGTTATTTTACAGGTCTATCATACAATAAATTTGGTCAAAAACATTTAAAAGATTATATAACAATTTTTAGTCCCTCTTTTGCACTCACGTGCCTCCATTTAAATGCCTAATTATAAAACCTTGTGAGAAGTGTGTGCAGAGTCAAATCAAAGCAGCTGCCAAGCTACATCCCTGAACATGTGACACTGCCTACTCAGTCCATGTCTCCAAGAATGGTTCATCTACCTGATTTGGACACTTACCCATTCAACAAGAAATGTCCATATACTGGGGAAAGAGGTGAGCAAGAGAGATGCTGGGCAAATATGAGCAAACACACAACCCACACCCATCATTCCATGTTAGGGCCACCCACGGGAGACAAACCCCATTTTATTCCACTGAGCTTCCTTATCCCCAGTTCTCGCCTTACATCCAAGACAAGTTCTACAACTCATAAGGCCATCTCTAGCAAGGAGCCAGAAATAGAAAAGGTACTCTCCCTTCAGCTCTTTTTCACCTTTTCCCCCACCTTCAGTGCTGGCATCTTCTCAAGTGCATCCCCAGCCTCTGTCAGTCATACTATAGACCAGCACACCTAGAGCATCTTAGGGCAGATTTGGTCCAAGATTTGATCTTTGCAGCCATCCTTCCTTTGCATAACATTATGTAAAACTTATTTTTCCCATTGCACAATAGTGTAAACAGAAAAAAGTTTTCAACTCTCATTTTTCCCCTATCCCTAACAGATTTTTTAAAATTTTAATGAGAAGTCCTTTAAAGGCCTTTTAATGGACAAAGTGTTTACTGCAGAAACAGAAAAGATGATGAGAGCCATGCTCCAGAGTGGGTACATAACAAGTGATATCACTGGAAAAGGAAAGCAGAAGGTTTAATTCCCAGGACCCTTGAGGGAAATTTACTCTTGAGGGAAATTTTAAAAACAATAATAACAAAAAGGTAAACTAAACCAAACTGAGAATTTATCACCCTCATTTAAAAGTCCCAGCTCCTCTGTGCTCTGCCCAGGTTCAGTTGTTTGGAGCATTGCCCCATACACCAAAAAGGTTGTGGGTTTGATTCCTGATCAGGGTGCATATGGGAGGCAAACGATCGATGTTTCTCTCTCACATAAATGTTTTGTGGTGTGTGTGTTTTTCTCTCCTTCCTTCTATGTCTCTAATAATAAGAAGAAGAAGAAGAAGAAGAAGAAAAACATTAAAAAGTCCCAGCTCTTCTAGGGGGTTCAAAGTCTGAAAACACCTGTATAAAATATAGTAATTAAAACCCACTTTTGGCTCCATAGTACTCTTTTCTACTTTACATAGTTAATGGTAGCATTTGTAGCTGACTTGGTAACCTAAGTCTTATGAATAACACTGATTTAAAAGTTCCCAGACCAAAAACATCAGTTTAAAAAAGAAGTATTGGAGCACAAACCATTTATGAATTGTGGAGTGCCTGCAAGTAAATGTGACTGTTACAATGTATGTAACAGTGTAGCCTGACTTAAAATACAGCAGGGGCTGATGAAGCAAAATTACCTATGTCATCCCAGATTTAGATTTATGGTAGGGAAGTATTTCCCAAAGCATATATAACCTACTGATAGTATATAGATGACTTTTAGATGGCACAAGGGTGAGCAGTTAAATTTATTATCACTACATTTATTTTAACGTATAGCAGAAAAACCATAGCTAGCATCAACTATTTAACAAAAATTAAAGGGATAGTGTCGTCCCACCTATGCAGAACCCTTGAATTATGGAATTACAGGGATGGTTGATATGCACACCTTTAACTTTTAAAATTTTGAGTGATCTCCCACGACAACCATCAGATAAGCTCAAGAAAATGGCAGGACAGCCCTGGCTGGACAGCAGAGTTGGTTAGAGTGTCATTCCAATACACCAAGATTGTGGATTCCATCCCCAATCAGGGCGCATCACCCAATAAATGCATAAATACATGGAACAACAAATGGATGTTTCTCTCTCTCTAATCAATAAATAAAAATCTTAAAAATAACATTAAAATATGGCAGGACAGGTAGCTCCTACTCCCCCCCCCCCACACACACACAAACACACACACCACCACCACCACCACCACCACCACCACCACTCCCAAAACAAAAAAAAAACAAGCAGAAACTGTTAGAACCAACTTTGTCAGAACCCTGGAAAGAAGTCAACAAGTTTATAGCAAACAAGTGAACACTGCATCATGAAAAAGTAGGAAATCTTTGTGCTACTTGTTCTTCCCCATCATACTCCCAGCAGTCTTAAAGGCAGCTTGCATGCCCAGTGTGGGCCTCTGATTTCTGGTTCTAAAAAAAGAGCAGAGCAGTCTTCATTCACAAATCATTGTAGGTTATGTTCTAATCAGACAGGATTGACACAAGACACTTGAACTTAGGCCAGAGAAGTGGCATTGCTCAAAACCACTACAAGTGAATTAACAACAACCTACAGACACCCAGAGCAAAAGATTATGGTTAAAGAGACTCCATAAAGCCTGTAAGAAAAGCTGGGGAGAGAAATCAGGACATTCAAAAGCACTGTAAGTGGGGATAGAAAGCCATACGCACGCCCAAAGCAAGATGCATGCTCAGAAAAGACCTTAGGGAAAAAAAAAAAAAAAGAAAGAAAAGAAAAGACCTTAGAAGACCTGCAACTTTCACTTCAGTGCAAACCTAAGTGTTGAAAGAGTGCCCTGTCACAGAGCCAATATGCAAAGACTAGGAGAGGTTGTGCTTTGTTTGTCCAGTTCCAGGCATCCAAAGAAGTATCCATCAAAACACTAGCTGAACACAAGCTAAGGGACAGAGACTTCAGTTGCCATATATCAAATAGTGAAACCAACAATGAATAAGCCAAGACATTGGATTTACTAAAACAAGAAAAAAAAATTATTTTTTTTAAATGTTTTCATTGAGTTTAGAGAGAGAGAAAGGGAGAGAGAGAAAACATCTATGTGAGAAAGATACTGGGGATCGAACCTGCAACCTGAGCATGTGCCTGACCGGTTGAACCAGCGACCTTTTGATGCATGGGATGCCTCTCAACCAACTGAGCCACACTGGCCAGGACTAGACAATAGTATTTTAAAACAACTATTTTAAATATGCTCAAAAAGCTAAAGAAAAACATGTACAGAGAACTAAAAGAAATTTAAAAATGATTTATACACAAAATAAAGAAATAGAAATTATAAAAAGGAACCAAATAAATATCTGGAGCTAAAAAGTGTAAGAACTGAATTAAAAATTTCACAAGAAGGTTTCTACAGCAGATTTGAGCAAGTAGAAAAATGAACTGATGAACCTAAAAAAATAGGACAATTTTTACTAAGTCAGAAAAGCATAAAATTAAGAAAAATGAACAGAGCAAACCTAACTAATGAGATACCATCAAATGGACCAGCAAATTATAGATGTCCCAGAAGAAAGGGAAAGAAAGATTATTTGAAGAAATAAGGTCCAAAACCTATGCAAATTCAAGGAAAGATAGCAATCTACAAATCCAAGAAAATCAACAAACTCCAAGAGGACCACTACGAGACATTTTATAACCAAACTGCTAAAAGTGAAAATATTGAATAGCTGGGCTCAGCTCTCTGACAGACCAGTGTGACTCTGGGCAACCCTTCAACCTCTGGGCCTCAGTCTTTCATCTGTCCAATAGTTAACTGAAGCCGAAACCGCTTTGGCTCAGTGGATAGAGCGTCAGTCTGCAGACTGAAAGGTCCCAGGTTCGATTCCGGTCAAGGGCATATACCTGGGTTGCGGGCACATCCCACGTGGGAGATGTGCAGGAGGCAGCTGATCGATGTTTCTCTCTCGTCGATGTTTCTAACTCTCTATCTCTCTCCCTTCCTCTCTGTAAAAAATCAATAAAATATATTTTAAAAAAATAGTTAACTGAAAAGATCACATCACCTTCTAGCTCAAACACTGAGATTATCTAAGCTGGGGACATCTTAGCAAAGGAAACTCTAGATCCAGTACTTAAAAAGTATAAGTAATTCTATGTATTTCTATTAATCGATATAAGCAAAGCATCAGCAAATCTCAACATGATTTTTATAGTAAAACATTGAATCCAATATATATGAATAACACCCCTAATTTAGAAAAAACTCTCAAGAGCTACACACAAAAAAACAGAAAGCCTTTTAAAAAAAGGTAATACTTTGATTATCATATAATTTATCGATTTAGATTTAAGAATAATACTCAAATTCCCAACATACATTTTTTTGCAGGTATTAGGGAAGCATTCCCAATTTATAGGGACCTACACAGAATATGGCATTTACCCAGCCCTTGTGTTAACTTTCACAACCGATATATGAACTTAAAGACAGGAGGGGAATCAATCCTGGGGAAAGGGGGAATAGGGACAAAAACAAAAAATCTTAAGACTCTGTTTTAACCACCTGGCAAAGGATTGACACTCAAGTTAATATGATTTTAAACCTGTGATTTTAGTGCTAAAAGCCTGTGGTAAGAGTTGGCTTTTATATCTTCCCAATTTAGAGTTTTTACTAAGGAATATAACTGCTTTATTCCTCCTAAAGAAGGAAAGTTAATATGGTGATAAAAGTTCCCTGATAAAGTCCAATACGCAGAACATGATTAGGAAAACAAGACACTAATAAAAGATTTGCTTTGCTCATAAAGACAAATTATGGCTCAAGGTCAGTAAACTCTACAACTTTAATGAACAAATCTTCTACCTTAAATTTACCCTGGAGAAAGAAATAACACCCCCACTTTCCAAACAATCCACTAAGGACAAAAGACTACAGCCTAATTCAGCTAAACATTGTCCACAGATTTTACAACATGAACATGGAGGACAGTCTCAAGCGTTACTTCAAAAATCCCTCCCTTTCCTAGGAACAAATGAGCTTTCTTGCTTAAAAAGGTTATCAATAACATTTCTATTACCCACTCCCATTCTTGGTGTTTTCTATTTTAAATTTAATAGTTAGTACCTGCCCTAGCCGGTTTGGCTCAGTGGATAGAGCGTCAGCCTGTGGACTGAAGGGTCCCAGATTCTATTCTGGTCAAAGGCATCTACCTTGGTTGTGGGCACATCCCCAGAAGGGGGTGTGCAGGAGGCAGCTGATCAATGTTTCTAACCCTCTATCCCCCTCCCTTCCTCTCTGTAAAAAAAAAAATCAATAAAATATATATTTTTTAAAAATAGTACCTAAGGATATAAAGATTAACACGTTAAGCAGCCATGTCAGCCACCGGTGACTGACACTATATTTTCTGTCCGGATCTCACAGTGTACTTTTCGTTCAGGCCGTTGACAGTCACTGTTGACTGACGATATACAATTTAAAAAATTATATTCTTCTATTAATACATTTTAAATAATTTGGAGATCATAAAAGAATGTACCTAAATCAGTTGTTCTCAACCTTCTGGCCCTTTAAATACAGTTCCTCATGTTGTGACCCAACCATAAAATTATTTGCGCTGCTACTTCATAACTGTAATGTTGCTACTGTTATGAATTGTAATGTAAATATCTGATATGCAGGATGGTCTTAGGCGACCCCTGTGAAAGGGTCGTTCAACCGCCAAAGAGGTCGCGACCCACAGGTTGAGAACCACTGGCCTAAATATTACTTGTTATAAAAAAATTTTTAATGAATATTATTAAAACACAGTATACACAAAAATGGTTGTCCTGTGCAGGTTTCACAGAGTGTTATAACTTGTTTTGTCAACTTTCTAGCAATATCTCGTCCAAATCGTGCTGCATTATCTTTGTAGCATTTTTTTACAATATCTTCAAACTTTAGACATTCTTCCAGTTTTTGTTGCAGTTTGTGACAAGATATTTGAGTTATATTTATAGTACTGCTACTTGGAATTTCTTCATCCTGACAATTTGTTAGATGGACAGCTAATTTCTTCCGAAATTCTGTGATACTCATATTCTTCTTGCTAATATTTTTAAATAAAATATGAGCATTGAGAACAGCAGTATTTAGTAGGAGCTCAAAGGCTAGCTTTTTATACCGTTTCATGGATTTTCGTAACAGATTATTATAGGCATTCATTTGGTCAGATATATCAATTGCTGCTTTTCCTGCATTATAATCCACTACAATTTTTGGTTTCAAGAAGTGACCTGATCAATTTTCAACATTCACCATCTCTGACATATGTTTTGTTGAAAGAAGTAAGATGTCCCACTTATCTTTCCATTTTAAACTCTTTGCAATAATTTTTTTGTTCTCTTTTGCAATAATTTCTCCCCGTTTTAGTTTCTTTGGCATTACTTCATGAGGATTTCCCCGTCGACTTGAACATAATGTTCCTACTAAATGAGTGTTATTATCGAGTAATTTATATGCCAAATCTAAACTTGTGTACTAGTTGTCTGTGTACAACATGTGTCCCTTATTGAATACATCTCTACAAAGAGACATTACAACATTAGTTGGTGTCATATTTTCTTTTTCTAAACTTTTCCCTGCATATATACTAAAAGCATACGTGTACCCAGATCCGCAGGACAACTTAAATAATTTAATACCATATTTGTGGTGTTTTTGTTTTAAATATTGCCTAAATATTATGCGGCCACAAAATGGTATCAAAGATTCAGCGGTACATATAGCTTCAGATGGATCATACTATTTTTTGAAATTTATTTCCATGTTTCTATTAGTTGCTTTATTTTGCATAAACGATCAGAAACATCTATCTCCCTATTGTCTGAAAAATGCAGCATTCGTAATAACATTTCAAATCAATTTCTCAACATTATTTTTTTTCGGGAACGTTTGCATATATGCAGGATCATGGGAACGATATAAATGTAAAGATGGTAGTCTAACTACTAGTCCAATCCATAGAATCAACCTAAAAAATCTTTTCACTTCATTTTTGTTTGTCACAGTCCACCTACACAAACGCTGTGAGTTTTCAACCCCTAGTTTTTGCGATGCATATAAAGTTCGTCTGTTTGGCGACATCCTCAAACAATTCATTAGGCACAGTCCATACGAATTCTCTACTGTTGCACATGACTTTACATTCAAGTCTTCAATCCTAAAGCCAGACAGATAGGTGAAACGCATAATTCTTTGTTGATTACCTCTCGGATCATGCCATTCTTCAAAATCCTCATCCTCATCCTCTGATGACGAAAAAGGAATGACTTTACGACGTTTTTTAGGAAAACTAATTTCATTTGAATCGCTTTCTTTTTTCTTTTTCTTTTTAATATATTTTATTGATTTTTTACAGAGAGGAAGGGAGAGAGATAGAGAGTTAGAAACATCGATGAGAGAGAAACATCGATCAGCTGCCTCCTGCACATCCCCCACTGGGGAAGTGCTCGCAACCCAGGTACATGCCCCTGACCGGAACCGAACCTGGGACCCCCCAGTCCGCAGGCCGACGCTCCATCCACTGAGCCAAACCGGTTTCGGCCATTTGAATCGCTGTCACATGCTTCTTCTACTGACATTGTCACTATTACGGGTAAAGAAAAATTCTTTAAACTGCACTGGAACACGAACCACAGACAACCTACTAAAGAAAAAGCATTTCTAAAAGAATACAGAGTACAGATTGCGATAAATACAAGAAATATATCTGAAAATAAACATGCAGTCTTATCGCAACCTTACACAGATCTCCAGCCGCCAGCATATCGGTGAAATCGGATATCACGGGCTAAACAGAAACGAAGATAAAACAGGCTTGGCGCTTAATGTGTTAAGAAAATGTAATTTTAGCCCTGGCCGGTTTGGCTCAGTGGACAGAGCAATCGGCCCGTGAAGGGTCCCGGGTTCAATTCTAGTCGGGGGCACATGCCTGGGTTGCGGGCTTGATCCCCTGTGTGGGGTGTGCAGGAGGCAGCCCATTCGTGATTCTCTCTCATCATTGATGTTCCTATCTCTCTCTCCCCCTTCCTCTCTGAAATCAATAAATTTTTTTTAAAAAAGTAATTTTAGCAGTAACCATAAAATAAGAATTACTTGTACTTAAACACTTTTAACATAAAAAGGTATTTTTTCAAAGTGCTTTTAGAGCAGCGGTTCTCAACCTGTGGGTCGTGACCCCTTTGGAGGTCTAACAACCCTTTCACAGGGGTTGCCTAAGACCATCCTGCATATCAAATATTTACATTACAAAATTCATAACAGTAGCAACATTACAGTTATGAAGTAGCAACAAAAATAATTTTATGGTTGGGTCACAACATGAGGAACTGTATTTAAAGGGCCAGAAGGTTGAGAGCCACTGTTTTAGAGGAATACTTTATCTCAAGAAATGGACTACACAGATAAATTCATGTAAGTTTGATTTAGCAAACCAATCCAAAATAGATCCTAGTACACACAGAAATTTAAACTTTTGGTAAATAGGCATGATGAGTCAAAAATAATACTGGAAATACTGCCTAACTGATTTTAAGATTTACCTTCAAGACACAACATATGAAAAATAAAGTTCAGATAGATAAATTATAATTTTAAAGGTTTAAAATGGTAAAAATATATACTAACTTTACATTTGGAGATGGACTGTTCAAATTATAAAGAGAAAGACCAATGAACCTGCCTACATATTAAAAAGTAAAACTCAGATAAATAGGAAGCACAGAAGTATGAAGAGAATAAACTGAGAAAATGTATTTGCCACAAAGGATTAATACCCTTAATATAAGGAGTTAACAAAAAGTACCCAGCCAGTGTGACCCAGTGGTTGAGTGTCAACACATGAACCTGGAGGCCTAGGTTCAATTTCTGGTCCTGGTGGAGCACATGCCCAGATTGCGGGCTTGATTCCTAGTTGGGAGGAGGGGGGACAGTGCGTGCAGGAGGGGGCTGATCAATGAGTCTCTTTCATCACTGATGTTTCTATCTCTCTCTGCCTCTCCCTTCCTCTCTTTGAAATAACAACAATTTTTTTACAAGTTAGCAGAAAGTAATTTAAAAATCGTTTCTATAACTAGAAAAAAGCTAATAAAAATTTCAAAACCACTTGGCTCTAGTGATTTAAGAAATGCAAATTAAAAGGTATTAGTTTTCTATCAAGTAAATTAAGTTTTCTATTTTATTTGCTATATAATACCCAATGCTGGGTAAGGGAATACTGGCCCTCTTGAGTACCACTGGTGGGAGTGATAGGTGGCTCCAGTAAAAACCTAAAATGTTTATGACTTCTAATCCAGTAATTTCACTGTTTAAAAAAACCTTCTCTTTAAGGGAGAAGGGGAATTGTCATCAGAAATAGGTCACAATATTACTATAACTGTGTAAGTGTATAATAACTTTAGGGAAAGAGCAACGGTTCCATGCATGAGTATTAAAAGTCTCTAGTTGAAATGAGGCGGTTCCCAAGAGTTACTATTATGTTCCATAACTCATTTGACATACTCTTCTGTATGTATCACAATTATAAAAGAAAAATGTAATAAAATAAAATGCCTATAAAGGTTAAATGGATTTTGAAACAGTACTAAGAGGAGGATATAAACATTTGCTAGTTACATTTATAAAGGAACTTTAATGATATGAGATACACTCATATTTATAAAAAGCAGGACACCAATATAATGTCAACCATGCTAAATATTGGTGTATACAAACTGGGTGTGTTCATGGAGGGAGATTACAACCGTGGTTGGAATCTCAAATCTATACTATACACAATCTATATTGTCTCTACTAAAATACATAGTTGTTGGCTTGCTACTGTTTTCTTATTATAGTCATGCGATCAGGCTAACTTTGCTCACTGAGAAAGAAGGTATAATTGCTTCTGTAACAATATTTACAAAACACTTAAAACACTATCTAGCACATGAAAAATAAATCCTGGGTAAGTATTAATTTCTCAGAGATCTTCACATTTTTGTTCTTGTAAAATATATAACACAACCCCTTTACTACTTACAGAATCCAAAATAAAACTCTACATACACAAAATTAGCCAAGAGAATTCTGACCAAAAAGAAAAAAAATTGAGGTAGTCTTACATTCAAGATTATCAAAACACTGTAACACAAAAATAATTAAAACTGTGATGTTATTTTGGAACAGATCAACTGTCCAATGAAGGTGAATAGAAACTTCGGCGGAATATTTTGGAAATATAATATATGCAAGGTTGGTAGCATTTTCAAACAGAAAATTCAATTAAGTGTTAAGACACCTCCATATTTTATATGGAGAAAAAAAAAAACTTAAGTTCAATCTCTGTGTCCCTAAACTGTTAACAGTAATATTCTCCAATAGGACAAACTAAGTAAGAAAAAACAAAACTATAAAAATACTAGAAAAAAATACAGGAGGGCGTTTATAATGCTGACATGGGAAAGAACTTCTTAACCAAGACACAAAAGTCAGTAGTCATAAAGAAAAAGACAGCTATCAAAATCAAAAGATAAATATTTTTAAAAGTTATAACAGGTAACAGAGTAGGAAAAAGTGCCCTCAACATAAGACTACTATTTATAACATGAAGAATGCCTACTGATTAATAAGAATATGAGTATGCCTTGGGAAAGAAACAAAATTAAATGACCAAGAAAAGAAAAATTTTAAATCTCACTATTGAGATAATCATTTACCAATTTTTGTCCATTCAATTACCAAGTGACCATGTAACATACACAACGCATACTAAAAGCCTTAGGGGAAAAAAAGAAAGACCTCATAGGTATATTTATACTAGTGGCTTGGTGCATGAATTTGTGCACACTGAAAGGAAATTAATTAAAAGAAATATTTTGATATCGCTATTCACCCTTTCTCTATAATAGAAGTGTCAACCAAATTCACAATTGACAATGACAGATCAAAACACACTCATGTGATTGGCACCAAAGAGAGCTTTACATGTATTGTGCATGTGTGAGTCAACTTAGCCTTTTATAGATATACTAGAGGCCCGGTGCACAAAAATTTGTGCACTCGGGAGGGGGGGGGGGGGGAGTCCCTCAGCCTGGCCTGTGCCCTCTAGCAGTCTGGGACCCCTTCGGGGATGACCACCTGCTGGCTTAGGCCCGCTCTCAGGGGGATTGGGCCTAAGATGGCAATCAGACATCCCTCTGGCAGCCCAGCAGCCCTCGGGGAATGTCCACTTGCCAGCGGGGAGCAGGCCTAAACTGCAGTTGGACATCCTTAGTGCTGCTGAGGAGGCAGGAGAGGCTCCCACCACCACCACTGTACTGGCAGCCATCAGCCTGGCTTGTGGCTGAGCAGAGCTCCTCCCATGTGAGAGCGACCTGACCACCAGAGGGCAGCTCCTGCATTGAGAGTCTGCCCCCTGGTGGTCAGTGTGTGTCATAGTGACCAGTCATTCCCAGTCTTTCTGCTGTTAGGGTCAGTTTTCATATTACCCTTTTACTAGATAGGATAGAGGCCTGGTGCACAGGTGGGGGCCAGCTGGTTTGCCCTGAAGGGTGTCCCGGATCAGGGTAGGGGTCCTGCTTGGGTGCCTGGCCAGCCTGGATGAGGGGATGATGGCTGCTTGCAGCTGGTCACACCCCCTTCAGGGTGGGGGTCCCACTTGGGTGCCTGGCCAGCCTGGATGAGGGGATGATGGCTGTTTGCAGCTGGTCACACACCCTTCAGGTTGGGGGTCCCCACTGGGGTGCCTGGCCAGTCTGGGTGAGGGGCTGAGGACCGTTTTCAGGCTGGCGGGTGACTGAAGCTCCCAACCTCTCCTTTTTTTCTTTTTTTTTTTTTTATTCTGGGATTTATTTACCTTCTATGGCTGTCCCTGGAGCTGAGAGCCGGCTTTAGCTCTGAGGCTCGGCTCTAGCTCTGAGACCTCGGCTGCTGAAAGCAGTTATCTGGGTTTGTTTGGGTTCTATAATTGTAACACTGTTGCAGTCCTGCTTGATCCAGCTCTGACTGCTGAAAGCAGGTTTCTGGGAATGGTTTAACTTCTATAATTGCAACATAGTTGCTTAGAGTGCAAGCTCAGAGTCCGGCAGCGGCAGGCGGGTAACCTTGGCTTCCTCCTTCACTGGAGCAAGCAAGCCTCTGTTTGCTTCAGCTGCCTGGCTGCCGGCCGCCATCTTGGTTGGCAGTTAATTTGCATATCTCACTGATTAGCCAATGGGAAGGGTAGAGAAGTTACAGTTAATTACCATGTTTCTCTATTATTAGATAGGATAATAAACTTGCTTAATTAGATCTGTTTTCTGATTTAGCTAAACTTTTTCCAGCCCAGTGAAGCACCCCAACTTCTCTTTCAGGTAATTGACAGCAACACAGCAGTAAATATCAACACGAAGCAGATTATTATTGATCACGCAGGGAGAACAAAGGGTTAAGTATTTAACTGCAGCAGTGTTTGACTATATTCTGCTCAGTGAGAAAACCTGAAGTCATTTTCAAGGTCCACCATTTCTTACTTCTTTTCAGTCAGGTCAAGTTTCTAAATCTCCATTTTCCAGCTAATGAAAAGAAAATAGGATTCCACCAAGTCTACTATCTACCTACTCCAAAACTTCTGTGAGGATCAAATGAGATGAAGCACAGGAAAAGGCTTCAGACATTTGGTTGAAGTGTGAAATGTTTGCGCCTGGCTATAAAGTACGTCATGTTCCTGGGCTGAAGAAAATGCAAGGAGGCTAGTCATCACTAGGCAGAGGAAGCCGGGCATTATTACGTGATGTCATTACCCAGCGCCCACTGGAACCGTTTCCGGGCTGGGCTGGGCTGTGGGCCGCATTTTGCGCTATGGCGTCTTGGCAGCGTTGCCTGCAATTTGGTGAAGTGTCGCTCCACTGTGCTGGTGGGGCCCATGTCCCACTTGGGGGAAGCCAAATGTTGCTTTGTGGGCATCAGGTCCGCGGTGCCATTTCTCTGTGTGGGCATGGCAGCTCCTGCATAGAGCGTCCGCTCCCTGGTGGTCAGTGCACGTCACAGCAACCAGTCGGACAGTGGGAGGGACACTTAACATATTAGCCTTTTACATAGATAGATGAACTTGTAGCAAATATTTTTTAAAATCTTATCTACATACACACATACATATAATCACATACTTATGCACGCATGCTCTGAAAAGTTTAGGTGGAGAATGAGTAAACAGATGTTCCCTTTTTCCATCTGTAAATATTTGTTATTACTAGTATATAAGTGTATACTATCAAAACTTGAGTTCCTATTAACAGGCTTAAAAATCTTACTTTGGGATTAAAAAGAGGGCAAATTGACAGTCACAAATGGGGAAAATCGGGAATGTTTTTCAATTATGGGACTGAGAGATCTGCTGTTATTCTGGCTGGCTCTCTCTTTCAAATGGAATGTACTAAAAAATCATGTGTGGATTTCAATTTGATGGTATGCCTTTCCTTAATAATAAGTTTTTCCTGTATCTGTTGATAGTGATAGATTTGCTGATACTGAATTATCCTAATATTCCTGGGAAACACACTACTTGGCCATCATAATTCTTTTGCCGCTGATGGGTTTAGTTTGCTAAGTTATTTGTTTAGGAAGTTTAAGTCCCTGCTATAAGTGAGATTTATCCACACAATTTTTTTCCTTTGTGCTGTTCTGGTTTGGTTTTGGTATCAGTTATTAAAATAAAACAACTTGATTTTGGTGGAATTTGTCTTAAAGTTTTTGTCTCAAATGTGTAAACAGAAGTGTTGGTGTTATTTTTTTTTTTATTATTTCTAATAACCATTAGCATTAACTGTTGGCAGGTCTGTGTAGCATTCGGATTATTTTCATTTTGGGAACAAAACATAGCAAACTTTTGGGAACAAAACATAAAGCAAACTTTTGAGAACAAAACATATTTCCTGATGTTGGAGTGATCAATTTCCTTAAACTTGGTGTAAACAACTGTTTTTATATTTAGTAAATTATTTCAGAGTTTAAATCATGAAGGACGATCCTTTAAGTAAATGACCTGAACCTATTAGAAATGAAACAGATTTTATTGACCTGTTCAGTAAATACAAAGCTAACCAAAGAAATCAAAGAACTTATAATTGGAGGAAGTTCTACTTCAGATAATGTGAAGAGGTATGATCGTAAGAGTAGAGTTGACAGACAAATTTAGGGTTGAGACTAGATCCTAGAGATCTGCCATGTGGGATTCTGAAGGATATTTTTTGCATTGATTTTTTTAGAGAGAATGGAAGGGAGGGGGAGAGACAGAGAAACATCAATGAGAGAGAGACATATGTCAACTGGTTGCCTCCCACACACACCCCGAACACGGCTGGATATTGAGCCTGCAACTGAAGTATGTGCCCTTGACCAGAATCAAACCCACAACCCTTCAGTCTGCGGGCCGATACTCTAACCACTGAGCCGAACTGGTAGGGCCCATTCATGATTTTTAAAAGTAATGAAATACCTCTCAGTCAAAAAACTTGGATAGAAGTAGGGAGACAAAATGGGGGCTGAATAGGCAGGCATGTGCCGAGCCTTGTCTGTTATCTTGCAGAGCAGATAGAAGGAGCAACTAAATTGAATAACATCCACCCCGAACTGGCGAAGTAGACACAGCTGGTGAGACAATTTGCAGCCAGGAAGGGCAGAGGATGCCGGGAGAACGGTAAAATCAGGGATCTGGGCTGGAGAGAGTTTCGAGACCTCCAGGCCCAGAGAGTCAGAAGGAAGCCACATGGCTCGAAGGCCGCGTCCCTTGGGACAGGCGTTAACATCTGACTGTGGAAAGGAAGTCCACAGGGCTGCTGGCAGCAGGGGATTCTAGACCTAAGCCCATAGCCAGAAGAGGCTGAGCCCAAGGGGGCAGTCTGAACAACTGCCCAAGCCATGCCACGCTGGGGGGAGAGGGGTTCACAGTGGCGCAGCTCTTTCCCCTCTTTTTGGTCTTTGCTTTAATTTGCTAAACCAGGTTCAAAGGACCTTTCAAATACAAACACCCATGGCTGAGGTGCAAGTGGAGGTGCGGACTTGTGGAGTCTGGGGAGAGGCTGGGGAGAAGAGCAGCTCAGGGAGAGGTGGCCGGGGGTCTGGCACTGAGACACACCTGACACACTAGACCTAAGCAGCCATTTTCTCCTGAAGAGATAGTCCCTTCCTGCAGTCTTCAGGCAACCAATACAGCCACACCCCAGCTATACCCTTGAGTGGTACAAAGGCTACCAAAAAAAAAAAAATCTGAAGAATCCTTGAAATCCCTCAGGGACTGGCCTGAAGAGAGGCTGTTCAGTCCCAGCAACCTCCCCAACGATAGCCCTGTCTGTCAGAAAAAGCTGTTTCAGAGATTAGGATTGAAAGCGGGCAGACAGGCTAAGTGGGCAGATTGGTCCCACCAGCTGGTAGTCAAAGCTGTGGAGATAGACACAAACAGAAGAGTGGTGGACAGCTTGGAACTTCAACAACCTAACAGGAAATTGAGAAGTGCCAGACAATACAGAAGAGTGCGATCTGAAACCAGCCCCCATGGGGCATTAAAACTCGGCGGAAATGAACAACATTTCACTTTTTCATCTTATTATTATTTTGTTATCTTTTTTTCCTCTTTATTTTCCTTTTATCACTTGTTTATTTTTTATTTCTTTTCATATTATTTTTTCATAATTCTACTTTTATTTTATCCTATTTTTTAAATTAATTTTTTTCATTTTTTCTTCTTCTTTCTCTTTCTCTTTCTTTCTTCTTATCCAATCATCCTCTTTCTACTTCCTCTAAAGTGAACTAAGGCCCTCCCCATATTCATCCAATTCCTTAACCTTACTTTCTGTAAATAAACTCAGCCTCTATAGATTCTGCCCCCACCTTCTTTTCTGGGTGTTTGGTGTTTGCATTTTTTGGTTTATCTGTTTGTTCTGTGGTGTTTTCTTCCCATGTATATGTCTTTTTTCCTTTTTCTACCTTTTTCTTCTTTTTCTTTTCTCTCATACCCTTTTTTCTCTCCTTGATATTATTTGTGCTCTCTTTTCTCTCCCCTAATTCTCTTTTCTCTGGTGGTCACTTATATTGGGGTTATCATTGTCGTGAGTACATTCATGTTTTGTACTCTTTGTGTCATGTCTTGTCGAGTTGCATTTTGTCCTGTTTGGTCAATGTGGTAGAGAGAGCAAGCCACATAACCAGAAACCCAGAGAGGAGACTCCATCCACGAACAGGTCAATAACACTCCAGACCCAACTACAGAAGCAGGAAGATGGCGGCAGTGAGGGAGACAGCGTGAGTGAGTGAGGGAGTGAAAGGAGAGTGTATGGATGTGTTAGGAGAGTGGGGGACAGTTAGATCCTGCAGGACATTCAGGGGCAGGCAGACCGGGCTTGCCAAGCCAGGCAGCCTCTGATACCATTGCAAACAGTCCCGGGGTGGCTGGCTCTTCCACAGAGGCCGCACCTTCTTGAAGGGGAGAGCTGTTGCGACTGGGAGTGCAGCCTCACCTCCACTCAGGGTGCCATCAGACACCACCCGGGACTCTACAGGCACCCCCACAAGGGACCTCCTGCCTCGGCTGTGGTCCCACGGTCACCGAGACTCCAGCCACCCTAGTCATGGGCTCCTGTAACAAAGCGTGCTTCCCTCTGGCCAGCCCAACGCCTTAGCCAAGGGCTCCGCGACCATGTGAGCAGCAGCTGTGCGAGCAGCCCACCCCTGTCTGAGGAGCAACAGCCACACAAGCAGTCCACCCCCAACCAAAGAGCAGCATCCATGCAAGCAGCCAACCACCGTCCGAGCAGAAGCAGCCCCACACAGCCTGTCCCTGTCCAAGGAGCAGCAGCCATGCGGAGCACGCCCTCATCCAAGAAGAAGCAACCCCGTGAGCAGCCCACCCAATCCAAAGAGCAGCAGCCATGCAAGCAGCCCATCCCCATCCGAGGAGCAGCAGCCACGTGAGCAGCCTGCACCCATACAAGGAGCAGCAGGACCACAAGCAGCCCACCCCCATCTGAGGAGCAGCAGCCACGTCAGAAGCCCACCCCCGTACAAGGAGCAATAGCCACACATAGGCCACTCCCATCAGAGGAGCAGCAGCCTCGTGAGCAACCCACCCCCGTCCGAGGAGCAGCAGCTGTGTGAGAAGCCTGCCCCTGCCAGCCAGAGGAGCCACTACTGCTGCAAGCAACACCCACCAGAGGAGCCATAGCCAACTGAGGAGCAGTCACTGTCATGACCGCCCAAGGAGCAGCCACTGACTAAGGAGCCACTGCCATCCGAGGAGCAGCCCCGCCACGACTCAACACCTAGATCCTTCAGTGAGAGAAAAAAAGGGGAGACAAAGAAACCCCCAACGGAAAAAAATGAGGCATCATTGGGAAAGGAGCTAAGTGAAACGGAGACACACAATATATAAGAAAAAATTCAGTATAAGGGCCATTCAGTTCATAAATCAAATGGATGAAAAAATCAACAACTTAAGAATCAAGAAGAAATAAAGAGTGATATAGCTACAATTCTAAAAAAATGAAAAGTTTCAACAGAACAAAAGTGGAGGACCGAATTAGAAAATTAGAAGACAGGGAAGCAAGACACACCCAAACAGAACTGCAATTGGAGAAAAAATTAAAAGACAGGAAGAGAGGCTAAGGGAGCTTTGGGACAAGAAATGAAGCAACATACAAATAATAGGGGTGCTAGAACGACAAGAAGAGAAACAAGGGTTAGAGAACTTATTTGAAGAAATAATGTCAGAAAACTTCCCTGATGTGGGGAAGAAAACAGTCACACAAGCAAAAAAACGTCCCAAACAAGATGAATCCGAAAAGACCCACACCAAGACACTTCTTAATTACGATGGCAAACGTTCAGGACAACGAGAATCTTATCGACCCAAACCAATATGCTCAATTAATATTTGACAAAGGAGGCAAGAACATACAATGGAGTCAAGACAGTCTCTGCAATAAATGGTGCTGGGAAAATTGGACAGATACATGCAAAAAAATGAAACTAGACCACCAACTTACACCATACACAAAAATAAACTCAATATGGATAAAGGACTTAAATGTAAGATGGGAAACCATACAAATACTAGAGGAATCCAAAGGCAACAAAATCTCAGACATATGCCGAAGCAATTTCTTCACCAATACAGCTCCCAGAGCATTGGAAACTAAAGAGAAAATTAAAAAATGGGATTACATCAAAATAAAAAGCTTCTGCACAGCAAAAGAAACCATCAACAAAACATCAAGAAAGCCCACTGCATGGGAGGACATATTTGCCAATGTTATCACCGATAAGGGTTTAATCTCCAACATTTACAGGGAACTCATACAACTTAACAAAAGGAAGATAAAAAATCCAATCAAAAAATGAGCAAAGGACCTAAATAGACACTTTTCAAAAGAGGACATTCAGAAAGCCAAGAGACATATGAAAACATGCTCAAAGTCACTAATCATCCAAGAGATGCAAATCAAAACAACAATGAGGTACCATCTCATACCCGTCAGAATGGCTATCATCAACAAATCAACAAATGACAAGTGCTGGATAGGATGCGGAGAAAAAGGAATCCTCCTTCACTGCTGGTGGGAATGCAGACTGGTGCAGCCATTGTGGAAAACAGTATGGCGTTTTCTCAAAAATTTAAAAATGAAACCGTCATTTGACCCAGTAATACCACTTCTAGGAATATATCCCAAGAAATCAGAAACACCAATCAGAAAGGATATATGCACCCCTATGTTCATAGCAGCACAATTTACCATAGCTAAGATTTGGAAACAACCTAAGTGCCCATCAACGGATGAATGGATTAGAAAACTGTGGTACATATACACAATGAAATACTATGCTGCTGTAAAAAAGAAGGAACTCTTACCATTTGCAATGGCATGGATGGAACTGGAGAGCATTATGCTATGTGAAATAAGCCAGTCAGTGAAAGAAAAATACCACATGATCTCACCCATTTATGGATAATAAAGACCATTATAAACCGATGAACAAAAATAGATACAGAGGCAGAGCAGCATTAAACAGACTGTCAAACTACAGCAGGAAGGCAGGGGAGGGTTGGGGGGGGGGGGCGGTAAGAGATCAACCAAAGGACTTGTATGCATGAATATAAGCATAACCAATGGACACAGGACACTGGGGGGTAGGGGAGGCTGGGGGAAGGTCAAGGGGGGGGGGGAGACAAATGTACTACTCTTTGTAATATTTTAAGCAAAAAAAAGTTTTTTTTAAAAAAAGAATCTTAAAGGCTGCAAGAGACAGAAAGTTACATACAAGGAATCCCCCATTATATTATCAAATGATTTCTCAACAGTAACACATCAGGCCTGAAAGGAATGAAAGGACATTTACAAAGTGATGCAAAGCAAGGAACTGAATCCAAGAATACGCTATCCAGCAAGGCTATCATTCAAAATTGAAGGGGAAATAAGGATCTTCACAGACAAAAAAAGGCTAAAGGAGTATATCACCACCAAGACGGCAATGCAAGAAATTCTAAAGGGACTGGTGTAAAAAGTAGACATAAAAAGGGAAGAAGGAACACAGGAACAAAAATAAAAATGGCTACAAACAAGTACCTATCCATAATAACATTTAACGTAAACGGACTAAATGCTCCAATCAAAAGACATTGAGTGGCTGAATGGATAAGAAAATATGACCCATATATATGCTGTCTACAAAAGATCCACCTCAGAATAAGGGACTCACACAGACTGAAAGTGAAGGGATGGAAAAATATCTTTCAGGCAAATGGAAATTAAAAAAGAGCTGGGGTAGCAATACTTACATCTGACAAAATAGACCTCAAAAAGGCCATAACAAGAGATAAGGAACGCCACTTCATAATACTAAAGAAATCAATACAACAAGAGGATATAACCCTGGAAAACATATATACACCCAATGCAGGAGCACCCAAATACATAAAAAAATAACTCCTGGAAGATATCAAGGGAGAGATCAACAACAATACAATCATAGTAGGGGACTTTAATACCCCACTGACATCACTGGATAAATCCTCTAGACAAAAAATCAGCAAAGAAACAGCAATCCTAAATGACTCACTAGATCAGATGGACTTAACTGACATCTTCAGAACATTTCATCACAAAGCTACGGAATATACATTTTTCTCAAGTGCACATAGGACACTGTCAAAGATAAACCACATATTGGGTCACAGGCAAAGTCTCTCCAAATCTCAAGAAGATTGAAATCATATCAAGCATGTTCCCAGACCACAATGGCATAATATAGAAATAAGCTACAATAAAAACAATCAAAAAAATGCAAACACTTGGAAGCTGAATACATGCTATTAAACAATGACTGGATTACCAAAGAGATTAAAGAAGAAATTAAAAACATCGTGGAAATGAATGAAAATGGAAACACAACAATCTAAAATCTATGGGACACAGTGAAAGAAGTCCTGAGAGGCAAGTTTATAGCTCTATAGGCCTACCTCAAAAAAAGAAAAAAGAAAAAATGTTAATAAATCCTCTAAGTAACTTAAACAATTAGAAAGAGAGCAACAAGAAAAACCCACAGTGAGCAGAAGAAAGGAGATAATAAAGATCAGAGCAGAAATAAATGACATAGAGACCAAAACAAAAAAATCAATACAAAAAATAAAAATAAATGAAGCCAACAGCTGGTTCTTTAAAAGCATAAACAAGATTGACGAACGTCTAGCCAGGCTCACCAAGAAGCACAGAGAACCCAAATAACAAAATCAGAAATGAAAGAGGCGAAATAACAACAGACCACACAGAAATACAAAAGATTGTTAAAAAAAAAAAAAATACCATGAACAACTCTACTCCCACAAACTAGATAACCTAGAGGAAATGGACATATTCCTAGAAATATACAACCTTCCAAAACTCAGGAAGAATCTAAAAATCTCAATTGGCCAATAACTATGGAGGAAATTGAAGAAGTCATCAAAAACCTTCCAGCAAACAAAAGCCTGGGGCCAGGCAGCTTCACTGGGGAGTTTTACCAAACATTCAAAGAACTAAAACCTATCCTCCTCCAACTATTCCAAAAAATACAAGAGGAAGGAACACTTCCGAGCTCATTCGATAAAGCCAGTATTACCCTAATACCAAAACCAGGAAAAGACAACCCAAAGAGAATTACCAATATCCCTCATGAACAGAGATTCTAAAATTCCCAACAAATTCTAGCAAAAAAAGATCCAGCACTACATCAGAAAAATCAGACACCATGACCAAGTAGGATTTATCCTGGGGATAAAGGAGATAATAAAGATCAGAGGAGAAATAAATGACATAGAGACCAAAACAAAAACAAAAAAAAAAAACACAAAAAAATCAATACCAAAAAAAAATTGAAGGATAATACAATATCCACAAATGAATAAAAGTGATACATCACATAAACAAATTGAGAGATTAAAATCACATAGTCATATCAATTGATGCAGAAAAATCATTTAACAAAATCAAACACCTTTTCTTGATAAAAACTCTCAGTAAAGTTGAAATAGAGGGATCATACCTCAACGTAATAAAAGCCTTATACAACAAACCTATAGCCAACATCATACTCAATGGGCAAAAACTAAAACCACTTCACCTAAGAACAGGGTCAAGACAGGGATGCCAACTTTGACTACTCCTGTTTGGCATAATACTGGAATTGCTAGCCATAGCAATTAGACAAGAAGAACAAATAAAAGGTATTCAAATTGGAAAAAAAGATGTGAAAATGTCATTATCTGCACATCACATGATACTGTACAAAGAAAACACTAAAGACTCCATCAAAAAAGTTATCAGACTTAATAAATGAATTTGGCAATGTAGCAGAATACAAAATTAAGGCCAAGAAATCTATGGAATTTTTATACACCAATAGTGAACTTACAGAAAGAGAGATTAAAAAACAATCGCATTTACCATCGCACCAAAAAAATAAAGATACCTAAGAATAAACTTACCTAAGCAGGTAAAAGACCTGTACTCGGAAAACTACAGGAGAGTGAAAAAAGAGATGAACGAAAACATAAACAGATGGAAGAACATACCGTGTTCATGGATTTGTAGAATCTCCATCATTAAAATGTCCATACTACCCAAAGTAATCTATACATAGATCATAATTAAAATGCCAAGGGCAAAAGACAAAGAGAGAATCTTAAAAGCAGCAAGAGAAAAACAGTTACTTACCTACAAGGGAGTACCCATACGACTGTCAGCTGATTTCTTAACAGAAACTATGCAGGCCAGAAGTGAGTGGCAAGAAATGCTCAAAGTGATGAATAGCAAGAACCGACAACCAAGATTACTCTACCCAGCAAAGCTATCATTTAGAATTGAAGGTCTGATAAAGAGCTTCACAGACAAGAAAAAGCTAAAGGAGTTCATCACCACCAAACCAGTATTATATGAAATGCTAAAGGGTATTCTTAAAGAAGAGGGAGAAGAAAAGGGTAAAGATAAATTATGAACAACAAAGTGACAACAAATACATATGTATGAACAAGTGATTCTAAAAATCAAATGAATTAAAAATTTGATGAACAGAACTGGTGAATGTAATAGAATTAGGTGCATGGAAATGGAGTGGACTGACAATTCTTGGGGGGAAAGGGGGTGTGGGTGGTACAGGAAGAGATTGGACAAAGAGCTTACACCTATGGATGACAGTGTGGGAGGGGAGGGGGGTATGAGGGCCTGGGGAGGGGTGGGAACCGGGTGGAGGGGAGCTATGGGGGAAAAAAAAGAGGAACATCTGTATTAATCTAAACAATAAAGATTAATTTGAAAAATATGGTAACAGACCTAAATACATACTTTTTCAAAGAGGTCATAGGGAAAGCCAAGAGACACATGAAAACATGCTCAAAGTCAGTAATCATCCAAGAGATGCAAATCAAAACGACAACGAGGTACCACCTCACACCTGTCAGAATGGCTATCATCAACAAATCAACAAATGACTAGTGCTGGAGAGGATGCAGAAAAAAAGGAACCCTCGTGCACTGCTGGTGGGAATGCAGACTGGTGCAGCCACTGTAGAAAACAGTATGGAGTTTCCTGAAAAAACTAAAAATGGAGCTCCCATTCGACCCAGCAATCCCACTTCTAGGAATATATAGCAAGAAACTAGAAACACCAATCAGAAAGGGTATATGCACCCCTATGTTCATAGCAGCACAATTTACAATAGCTAAGATTTGGAAACAGCCTTAAGTGGATTAAAAAACTGTGGCACAGCCCTAACCGGTTTGGCTCAGTGGATAGAGTGTAGGCCTGTGGACTGAAGGGTCCCAGGTTCGATTCCAGTCAAGGGCATGTACCTTGGTTGTGGGCACATCCCCTGTAGGGATTGTGCAGGAGGCAGCTGATCGATGTTTTTCTCTCATCGATGTTTCTAACTCTCTACCTCTCTCCCTTCCTCTCTGTAAAAAATCAATAAAATATATTTTAAAAAAATAATAATAAAAAATAAAAAAAATAAACTGTGGCACATCTACACAATGGAATACTACGCTGCTGTAAAAAGGAAGGAATTCTTTCCATTTGTACCAGCATGGATTGAGCTGGAGAGCATTATGCTAAGCAAAATATTTCAGTTGGTGAAAGATAGATATCACATGATCTCACTCATTTGTGGAATATTAATTAACAACATAAACTGATAAACAAAAACAGATCCAGAGAGAAGCATGGATCAGACCATCAGACCTCAGAGGGAAGGTACGGGCGGGTTGGGGGAAGGGGGCGAGATCACCCAAAGGACTTATATGCATGCATATAAGCATAACCAATGGACACAGGCAACAAGGGGATGAGGGAATGAGTGGGGAGGGGGGGAGGAAGCTGTGGGGGGATAAGGACACATATGTAATACTTTAATCAATAAAAAAACGAAAATTAAAATTTGGAATATCTACTATAAGGTATTTTTAGAAAGTATCTTAATATCAGAAGCATTCCCCGTAAATGAAGACAGCAGCAGTGTTATCTGTCATGCTACTATTCAACACTATCTTGGAAGTTCTCAGCCTATATAAGATGAAAAAAGTTGACATATAAATACTAGGATAAAAGTATGAAATCATAATTAATTAAAAGGCATATGATTGCCTACTCAGAAAGTTCTGGAGATCAAATTGATAATTAAAACTATTAGTACCCAGCCCAGCCAGTGGTGGCTCAGTGGTTGATATCTACCTATGAACCAGGAGGTCACAGTTTGATTCCCAATTAAGGCACATGCCCCAGTTGGGGGCTCAATTCTCAGCGTGAGGCATGCAGAAAGGAAGCTGATCAATGATTTCCTCTCATCACTTTTTGTTATATATTTTATTGATTTTTTACAGAGAGAAAAGGGAGAGGGATAGAGTCAGAAACATCGATGATGAGAGAGAAACATCGATCAGCTGCCTCCTGCACGCCCCCGACTGGGGATGTGCCTGCAACCAAGGTACATGCCCTTGACCGGAATCGAACCTGGGAATCTTCAGTCCGCAGGCCGATGTCTCTCATCATTTATGTTTCTCTCTCTCTCCCTCTCATTTTCCTCTCTGAAATCAATCCTATCTAATAAAAGAGAAACATGGTAATTAGCCGTACGTCCACTACCCTTCCCATTGGCTAATCAGGGTGATATGCAAATTAACTGCCAGCCAAGATGGCAGCCGGCAGCCAGGCAGCTTGTAACTAGCATGAGGCTTGCTTGCTTCAGTGACGGAGGACTCCAACGTTCCCCGCCTGCCTTGCCGGCCTCTGAGCTTGCAGTTTGAAACATTGTTACAAATACAGAAGCTAAACAAAACCCCAGAAACCTGCTTTCAGCCAGCTGGGATCTCAGAGCTGGAGTTGATACAGTGTTTCAATTATAGAACCCAAACAAACTAGATACGTGCTTTCAGCAGCAGAAGCCTCAGAGCTGTAGCCAGAGCTAAAGCTGGCCCAGATTAAAAAGAAAAAGAAAAAAAGGAGCGGTTGGAAGCTTCAGTCATCCGCCAGCCTGAAAACAGCCCTCAGCCCCTCACCCAGACTGGCCAGGCACCCCAGTCGGGACCCCCAACCTGAAGGGTGCGTGACCAGCTGCAAACAGCCATCATCCCCTCATCCAGGCTGGCCAGGCACCCCAGTGGGGACTCCCACCCTGATCCAGGACACCCTTCAGGGCAAACCAGCTGGCCCCCACCCATGCACCAGGCCTCTATCCTATATAGTAAAAGGGTAATATGCTTCCCAGCACTGGGATCAGCGGAGCCGCGAGGCCTCCCAGCACCGGTATCAGCGGAGCCGAGAGGCCTCCCGATACCGCAATCAGCGTGACGGGGCAGCGCCCAAACCCCCTGATCGCCCTGCGGCTCTGTGTGTGACAGGGGGCGAAGCCACAACCCCCTGATCGGCCCTGCTCTGTGTGTGACAGGGTGCGGCGCCCCAACCCTCCCCCGCCATGGACCCTGCTCTGTGTATGATGGGGTAGAGCCATAACCTCCCCATCGGCCCTGCCCTGAGTGTGACAGTAGCGGCGCCCAACACCCTGATCGGCCCTGCTCTGTGGGTGCTAGAGGGCGGCACCCCAACCCCCCCCCCCCACAAGCCCTGCTCTGTGTGTGATAGGGTAGAGCCATAACCTCCCCATCGGCCCTGCCCTGAGTGTGACAGTGGCGGCGCCCCAACCCCTGATCCACCCTGCTCTGTGTGTGACAGGGGGCGGTGCCCCAACTCCCCTATCGGCCCTACTCTGTAAGTGACAGGGGGGAGCTCCCCAACCCCCTGATGGCCCCTGCTCTGTGCGTGACATGGGGGAGCTCCTCAACCCCCTGATCGGCCCTGCTCTGTGCGTGACAGGGGGGAGCTCCTCAAGCCCCTGATCGGCCCTGCTCTGTGCGTGACAGGGGGGAGCTCCTCAACCCCCTGATCGGCCCTGCTCTGTGTGTGACGGGGGTGGCGCCGCAATCTCCCCATCGACCCTGCCTTCAGTGTGACAGGGGGCGGTGACCCAACCCCCCCTATCGGCCCTACCCTGAGCGTAACTGAGGGTGGCATCACAACCTCCCAATCCGCCCTGCTCTGTGCATGATGGGGCGACGCCCCAACTCCCCTATCGGCCCTGCTCTGAGCCCGACCAGGGGCTACACCTAGGGATTGGGCCCGCCCTCTGCCACCCGGGAGCAGGCCTAAGCCAGAAGGGCGTTATCTCCCGAGGGGTCCCAGACTGCGAGAGGGCACAGGCCGGGCTGAGGGATCACCCCCCCCCCCCGAGTGCACAAATTTTTGTGCACCAGGCCTCTAGTCTATATATATAAAAGCCTAAGCTACTGAACAACCAAACGACCAGTCAACCAGTTACTATGATGCGCACTGACCACCAGGAGGAAGATGCTCAATGCAGGAGCTGCCCTTTGGTGGTCAGTAGTCCCCACAGCCAAACTCCCCCGCTCCCTCCATTCCCAGCTGGCCAACCTCCCACACCACCCTCCGACCCCTGCCGGCCAACCTCCGGCAGTCCTTTCCCTCAGCCGGCCAACTTCCCCAGGTTCTCCACCCCTGCCAGCAAGCCAACCTCCCGCGGTCCCTCCCCCACCCCCTGGCTGTCCAATCTCTCACAGTCCCTCCCCCACCCCCCACAGGCCAACCTCCCGTGGGACTGGGCTGGACTGGGCAAGACATCCCTGATCGCCCCGATCGCTGGCCAGGCCAAGGGACCCCACCCATAATGAATTCGTGCACTGGGCCTCTAGTAATTTAATATATAGAAATGGCCACTCATGTTAACATTGGGACTGGAAATTCTATCATGAAATCATAATAAATTAATTGGGAGAAAAAGTCTTAAGTCTAGTGATGAATCATTCCATACAGATATAGCAATGATGAAATTCAAAAGAAACTGACTTAGCTAAGTGCTACTAGCCACATAATCAGTCATTAAAGTATACAGTGAGAGTCAAACAACTTTTAAATGCAGTACTCTCTAAAAAAGGCGGAATTTCTTTCTTGAAACAAGAAACAAACTATTCTAGTTGAGAAATCATTTGGGAACTGACTTCTGCGCTGAGTAGCAAGAGCAGATGTTAGAAGTATACTGCAAACAGGGAGAAGTGTAGGGCGAGCAGCTGAGTGTTTAAGAACTGTGCATTAATTAGGGAGCTATCCTTTAGCAACAGGGAGTCATTAAGGTAAAAACAAGCCATATTCAAAGTCAAAAGATATAGGGGGAGAGGGCAACAAATATCACTAAGGGCTGCTATCTCTACCTATTTAAAAAAACACAAAAAACTCTAAAAATACCGGGGGGGGGGGGGGATACACAAACAGGCAATTCACACAAAAAATATAAAAAATATTAATGTACATATTGCCCCGCCAGCATGGCTCAGTGGTTGAGCTTCAACCTATGAACCTGGAAGTCACGGTTTGAGTCCTGGTCAGGGCATATACCCAGGTTGCGGGCTTAATCCCCAATGCGGGGTGTGCCAATCAATGATTCTCTCTCATCATTGATATTTCTATCTTTCTCCCCCTCACCATCCTCTCTGAAATCAATAAAAACATGTTAAAAGTATATTAATGTATATATTAAAATATCACCAGCCCTAGCTGATTTGGCTCAGTGGATAGAGCGTTGGCCTGCGGACTCAGGGGTCCCAGGTTCGATTCCGGCCAAGGGCATGTACTTTGGTTGCGGGCACATACCCAGTGGGGGGTGTGCAGGAGGCAGCTGATCGATGTTTCTCTCTCATCGATATTTCTAACTCTCTATTTCTCTCCCTTCCTCTCTGTGAAAAATCAATAAAATATATATTTTTTTTAAAAAATGTCACCAAAAGATAAAAACATATCAAACATGAAAAACTACTGAAACTCATTATTTGGGAAATTTCAAGTTTAAAACACTGATATAACACCTATTAAATTAGGGAAAAGTATGACAATACACATTCTGCTGGTGAGACTGTGGGGAAACATGTACCCTCTCACATTATAACACTGAAAATGTAAACTAGAACCGCTAACAAAATTACATCTGCACACAACTTTTGACCCAGCAATTACACTTTCAGAAACCAATACTGAAGACAGTATAAAACTATACATGCATAAAATTATTCCACTGCAACACTGTTTATAATTGCAAAATACTGGAAACATTCTAAATGACATACATAGGGGAGTAGTTGAATAAACTACTGTACATCTACACAGTGAAGTTCCATGCAGCTATTTTTCCCCCATTTATTTTTAGAAAGAATGGACAGAAGGAAGGGAGGGGGAAGAGAAAGAGAAAGAAACATCTATGTGAGAGAGAAACATCTATATGAGAGAGACACATCGATTGGTTGCCTTCCACATGAGTCCAGACCAGGGCCAGGGATTGAACCTGTAATCCAGGTATGTGCCCTTAACTGGGAATTGAACCCTCAACCATTCGGGCCAATGCTCTAACCACTAAGCAACAAGGGCCAGGGCATGAATCTCTTTTTTAAAAGAAGATGATCTGTCTCTATGAACTCATTTGGGAGTGATTTCTAAATTATACTGACACTAACTGAAAAAAGCAAAGTGCAAAGAGTATCAATAACATGCTACTTTTCTTGTAAGAAAAAACAGAATATAACAAAATACACATGTCCCTGCTGATGTGTACAAAAGATATTCATGAAGGAACCAGAACGTGGAGACTGGTCACCCACAGGAGGATAGAAAGGGAGTAGATAACATGGCAGACCAGCAATGGGATGGTAGGAATGAGGAGGGAGGGATATTTTCGAGTATACCTCTTTATAAAGCTCCCACTCACATAGCCATAGTAATGTTTTACTTACCCCAAATACAAACAATCACAATCAACTGGGATGTAGGGAAACCCAAAATAAAGCTCAAGCAGTAACAAATGAACCTAACTATTACAAATGAATAACTACACAGAAGCAGGTGGAAGGCAAAATTAACTTTGGAACATAGTATTTTTACTAGGGCACTAAGGCTAAAGATAAAAAGAACCGTATAAAAATCTATGCTCTAAAACAGTGATTTTCAACCTTTTTCATCTCATGACACACATAAACTAATCAGAATTCTGAAGAATACCAAAAAATGGTATATGATTTTTCTTGCCGATCTGACAAAAACAAACAAACATAGGTTTTGATTCATTTATACCAGGCAGCTATTGTTGTGTTGGTTGTTGTCATTTTTTTATTTGATAATCTAAGGGAAAAGAGGTCAGTGCCCGTGACTAAACAGTCAGGTATTGCATGTTTTAAAAATTCTTTACAACAACAAAGTCTAACCTATTCTGGTGGTCTCCTCTATGAGACAAACCGTTATATAGACTTAGGCAGTGCTAAAAAATAAAAATAAAAATAAAAATTCTTGTGGCACACCACTTGAAAATCGCTGCTCTAGAGTTTAGGAGTTTGCAAACTTTTTCTATAAAAAGTCAGCCAATAAATAAATATTTTCAGTTTTGAGGCTCCATGGTCTACCACAACTTCTTGATCTGCCATGGTAGTGAGGAAGAAATCCCAGACAATATATAAACAAATGGGTAGGCTGTGTTTCAATAAAACTTTATTTAAAAAAAGAACAAAAAATGGGTTGGATTTGGCCCATGGGCCATAGGCCACTGATGCCTGATCTAGTTAGTAAAGTTTCTCACAGGCTTCCAGTTAGCATACTACTTTTACGTGCATACTAGAGTTGAGTAAATGCATTATGATAGTGAGAACCAGGTTTCTCACTGTTGGAAAAAGAAGTTACAAATAAAGAAAAAAGGATAGAATAATTACCACGCTGTTGGATTAAAATTATAAAGATATAAACTTTTATACATACACACAACAGACATATAAAGATGTGTAGGTTTGTGCGGGCCAGTGTACAAATCTACACTAATAAAAGAATGCAGATTGACCATACCTTTGCTACACCTTAAGCCACGCCCACCAGCCAATCAGAGCAGCTATATGCAAATTAACCCAACCAAGATGGCGGCCAGCAGCCACGGAGCTGAAGTGACCAGGAGGCTTGGTTGCTCCACTGATGGAGGAAGCCAAGCTTCCTGGCCGGCTCTGAGCTCCACTCAAAGCAACAAAATTTCAATTACAGAAGGTAAATAAACCTCAGATACCTGCTTTCACCGGCCGTGGCCACGGAACTGGAGCAAGCAGGAGGCTTCCCTCCCACCCTCCCTGGCTGGCTCTGAGCTCCTTTCAAGGCAACAAAGTTTAAATTATAGAAGGTAAATAAATCCCAAAAGAAAAAAAGGGGAGGCTGGGAGCTTCCATCGCTAGGGGGGCTTGGCCAGCCTGAAAACGGCCCTCAGCCCCTCACCCAAACTGGCCAGGCACCCCAGTGGGGACCCCCACCCTAAAGGGAGCTTGACCAGCTGCAAACAGCCATCAGCCCCTCACCCAGGCTGGCCAGTCTCCCCAGTGGGGACCCCCACCCTGAAGGGGGTGTGACCAGCTGCAAACACCCATCAGCCCCTCACCCAGGCTGGCCAGGCACCCCAATAGGACCCCCACCCTGATCCGGGACACCCTTCAAGGCAAACCAGCCGGCCCCCACCCGTGCACCAGGCCTCTATCCTATATAATAAAAGGGTAATATGCAAACTGACCCTAACAGCAGAAAGACTGGGAATGACTGGTCACTGTGACACACACTGACCACCAGGGGGCAGGCAGACAATGCAGGAGCTGCCCCCTGGTGGTCAGTGCGTTCCCACAGGGGGAGCTCTGCTCAGCCACAAGCCAGGCTGACGGCTGTCAGTACAGTGGTGTTGGTAGGAGCCTCTCCCACCTCCTCAGCAGCGCTAAGGATGTCCGACTGCAGCTTAGGCCTGCTCCCCGCTGGCAAGTGGACATCCCCCGAGGACTCCCGGGCTGCCAGAGTGATGTCTGACTGCCAGCTTAGGCCCAATTCCCCAGGGAGCAGGCCTAAACCAGCAGGTGGCCATCGCCCAAAGGGTCCCAGACTGCGAGAGGGCACAGGCCAGGCTGAGGGACCCCGCCCCCACAGAGTGCACAAATTTTTGTGCACCAGGCCTCTAGTATACATATATTTCCATAGCTCTGTCAACTAGGAAGGTCCAGAAGCAAAGATACCTCGGTTGCAACAAGCACACCTTATTAGACCTGAGTTTCTAATTGCCACTCTCCAATAAAACTAAACAGAGCTTTCTGAAAAAGTGGTTGATTCCGCTTCAAAGAAAATGCAAGGTGAACCCTAAGCACCTGTGGTGGCTGAAAATAAGGAAGGGCTCAAAAAAGTAAGGAGGGTGGGAGCATGACAGAAGAACACAGGAGCCGAACCTAGGAATCACACTAGGAGTTTCCAGTGGCCAGAAGTAGAGCAATCTGATTAACAAAAATAAGAGTATTAGATTATAACCCATAGAGTTGTAGAAATCTATGACTCCGTAAAGACATAAATAATTGAATGAATATATAAGGGGAGAAGTGACAACTTTTTCTCACAGAAAAACTCAAATTACTAAATTGGAAAGAAGGTAGAAGCAAAGGAAATAGAAAAATCACCATTAGGTAAACATCACAAGAAGAACTACAGCAGGCAAGATTCATCAATGGAATGATGAAAGTTCGAGGAGAAAATGTATCAATATAATCTCAAAGTTACCCCCCCCCACCCCCAAGATATGTATTACTTATAAAGTGAAAAATATTAATCTTACAGTGGAGAAAGGTGAACCCAAAGAGGCCCACACCAAGACACATCATAATTAAAATGCCAAAGGTTAAAGACAAGGAGGAAAACCTTAAAATTAGCAAGAGAAAAGCAGTTAATTACCTACAAGGGAGCACCCATATAACTGTCACCTTAACCAAGTCATCAAGGTTAATATCACCAGCAATAAGTTATGTCCCCCTCTTCTTGGTGTGATGCATTGAGAAGGTATTATGGGATGAATTGTGCCTGCCCCCACCCCCAAATTTGTATGTTGAAGTCCTAATCCCCATGACCTCAGAAAGTGACTGTATTTGTAGACAGAGCCTTTAAAAGGTAATTAAGTTAAAATGAGTTTGTTAGGGTGAGTCCTAATGCACAGAGGAAAGACCATGTAAGGACACAGAGAGAAGGTGGCCATCTGCAAACCAAGGACAGGGGCCTCAGAGGAAAGCAAACCTGCCAATATCTTGATCTCAGATTTACAGCCTCAAGACCTATGAGGAAATAACTGTTTACTGTTTAAGCCACCATCTGTGGTACTTTGTTATGACAGCCCTAACAAACTAATATAGAAGGATACAACACCAATTCTATGGAATTCTTGCCAAAAAGAGGTATGAACCTGAATTTAATCATGAAAAAACATAGAAAATTCAAATATAGGGACTCTACAAAATAACTTACAAATTCTCTTCAAAAGTGTTAAGGGCACCCTGACCTGGGTGGGTCCGCTTGGTGGAGCATCGTCCCATGCACTGAAAGGTGGCCAATTTGATTCCAGGTCAGGGCACATGCCCAAGTTTTGGGCTCGATTCCAGTAGGGGGCATGCAGGAGGCAGGTGATAGACATTATGCTCGTACATTGATGTTTCTCTCATTATGCTATCTTCTCTCTCTAAAAATTAATAAAATAAAATCTTTGAAAAAATGAAAGTGTCAAGGAAGGTCATAGAAAGACTGAGACACTGTCTGTCACAGATTAGAAAAGACTGAACAGACATGACAACCAAACAGAAAAATGACATTAATGGAAAAACTGGGAAAATCTGAATAACATCTATAGTTGTCCCAATGTTAATTTTTTGATTTTGATAACTGTACCATGATATGAAAGATGTTAAAATTCAGGAAGTTGGACTTGGAGAGCTGAGTGAAGTGTAACAAGAACTCTTTACCATTTCACAACTTTTTTTTTAGCCCAAAATTATTCCAAAATAAAATGTTAAAAACATTTTCTTTTTTAATTTTGAGAGCCCTTAAGATATTTTTGTAGGAAAAGGTTAAAACCCATTTTAAATTTTAGAAGGATCACCCTGGAAGCAACATGAAGGAGGTATTAACTGTCTCTCTGTTTCAAACTATCTTTCTTTTTCCTGCTTTGTTTTGTGACACTGGAGCTCAATACAACACACATTCCTCCTCTGCCTGCTCACTTGATGTTAGCCTTTGCCAACAGAGGGTGCTGGAGGGACACTGCCAAAAGGCATCCTTCCCTGTCCTTCCTCCTCCTCCTGTGTCATTTTCCTAATGGGAGGGTCAACATCCCTGGCAAGTCTTTGGCAAACACTCCTCAGAGGTCAGCACTGGGTTGGCTACCCCACCTCTAAATTCCTTCCTTGTCCCTCTAGTTCAATCTGAGTGGTATCTGCTTTTTGCAAGTGCTGCTTAGCCAGTTCTTACAACTAAATAACTCATTATTAAAATTCCACTCCCCCCCTCAGATTCCCAGAGTGGCTTCTGACCCCTAACTAAGCTTGGCCTAATACAAGTCCCAGCAACACCTTCCGAGTTGTTTACACCAATTAAGCCCGTTCTTCTTTAACCAGCCAAATATCTTTGTACTATGGGAACAGAATATATCTCTTCAGTGACAAGATAGCTAACATGAGTTATCACACTCAATTTTAGAAGTTTATAAAGCAAAGCAAAATTAACTCATTTGTTTTTTAAAAAAGCTAATTCACTCACTGACAGCATATTAATAGGTTTTACCATATTAAGATATAAGTTGCTTTATATGCATTATTCCCATTGAAAAGCATCTTCTAGTCTAGTTTTCTGTCTAGTTTTGAAAATTTGATTCAATTCTTTGTTCTAAGATAAAATAAATTTGTGTTAACTATGAGGTTACTATTAACAATGTATCCCTCTTGTCATATTCAAAACAAATAAAACTAAACTTAATATGCAATATAATGTCAGATGTGCAGAAACTACCTCCAGAAACAAAATGTCAAAGAAAATCTCTGTAACCTCTCTTTCTAAAAGAAAACCAAACAAGAAAAATGTGAGAATATACAAAGTAACCTGGAGCACACAGATAGAGGTATACAATTACAACAAATATTTATGCTAAATGGGCCAATAGTATTTTTCAATTTTCTGTTTTCATTTAAGTGATGAACTAAAAAAATCCAATTATTAAGTCTAAAACCTCTTAAAGATTAATTTGCCACTGAAAACCATTTTCTCAAAAAACTAGGAAATTCTACAACTGGTATGGGATAGAGAGAATATATCAAAGTAGCATAAGTATTTTTTGTCTTTTAACAGCCACTTACATGTTAGCCAAATCTGAGAAACAGGGCTAGAAAAAAGATCCAAGGGAGGGCTGTTCTGTTGTTTATAGAGAGTGATGAGTAGGTACTGCTAAGATTAATCATGGGAGAAAACATTTTTAATTTTACTAAAAATCTCAGCAAGTCAAACAGCTTGAGCCATCATATCCTACTGGTGGAGAAGGATACGTATTAGGGATCAGAACTGGGTTTTCTCTGGCTCGCAAACCACTGACTGGAACAGCACAATAAGGGTGACATGGGTCTTTGTTTTGAGATATGAATTATAATTCGATTTCACTACTTTGTTAACACTTTTCTTCAGCTCTAAAAGGAGGTGATAAACACCTGTCTTGCAGTGATGTAAGGAACATGAGTTAAACGCTTGGTATTCACTCTATGATAATTCAATAATTAGCTTCTCTTAGCTTTAGTTTCAGTATCCTTGTATGTACAATTTGAAGCAGGCAGATTAGTCAAGATTATTGCCAAGGACCTTTCTCGCGATAATATTCCATGAATGTATTAAATGTGGGGAGTGACCTGTGTTTTCCCAGGTCTAATAATATGAGTGTTACAATTTTTCTCTCCCTTTTATCTCTACTGATTTAGTCTCCAAGTGATAAAAACGCAAGTCTCAAGAAAACTGTGGATCTTGCATTGGTTTCTTAAGGAAAAGATAGCAAATTTTTAGAACATGCACAGAAAATAAAGGTATTTTAAAAATCAAAAAAGTTAAGCCCTACCACTTTGGCTCAATGGATAGAGTGTCAGCCTGTGGACTGAAGGGTCCCGAGTTCGATTCCAATCAACGGCACATGCCTGGGTTGCAGGCTTAATCCCCAGTAGGGGATGTGCAGGAGGCAGCCAATCAATGATTCTCTCTCTCATCATTGATGTTTCTTTCTCCCTCTCCCTTCTTCTCTAAAATCAATAAAAATATATATTTTTTTAAAAAAGTTAAGAGCATAAGTAATATGACATAAATCATAAAAGAAACAAATTTCAACAAAAAGAATGAAATTTTCATTTTGACCAGTATGGTAAACAAAATAGCTTAGCAAGTGCCTCAAGTACAATAAATATACACACACAAAGCTATGTTAAGATATTTCTAAAATACTCTTAAAAATATATTACTCACAAGCAGGCAAGAAAGAAAATCTTTAAGAATATAAAGATGAGCGCTGGCTGGTTTGGCTCAGTGGATAGAGCATTGAAGGGTCCTAAGTTCAATTTCGGTAAAGGGTACATGCCTGGGCTGCTGTTTTGATCCCCAGTAGGGGGCATGCGGGAGGCAGCCAAACAATGATTCTCTCTCATCATTGATATTTCTATCTATCGCTCCCCCTTCTTTCCTCTCTGAATTCAATAAAAATCTTTTTTTAAAAAAAGAAGAATAGAAAGATGAAGGGTTTCTGGTCAAGGTGGCAGTAGAGGTAAACACAGTAATTGCCTTCTCCCACAACCACATCAAAATTACAACTAACCTATAGAACAACCATCATTCAGAACTGCCTAAAATCTGGCTGAATGGAAGTCCTATAGCTAGGGAATTAAAGAAGAAGCCACAAAAGCTATTTCCAGTGGCTTTTCTATGTAACTGGCCTTTCTTTCCTCATGATTCAGACTTCTACAATTTCTCAAAAAAGCAGCAGCTGGCCTCAGTGTCCCCATAACTCTCAATAAGTGGCCCCAAGCCCAGCACTAGTGGCCGCCTGCCTTGTTTCAAAGCTTGGCCTCTCCTGAGCACCTCCAAGCCCAAAATAAGCAGCAGACATCTGCAGATCGCTCTGCAGTTTGTGCTGGGTGGCCCCAGGCAGTGGGTAACTTTGCACCTCCCAGGAAGCCCAGAGCCAGGGCACCAGTGGTCAACTTCAGACCATGCAGGATTACAACCCTACAATCTCCATGAGCAACACACTCAAGGGACAGACTCTGTGAGCACCAAAGATGCACTGAAACAAGTCCTGCTTCAAAGGGTTGTCTCCTACACAGCAGCTCCTCTGCTGTGGTCATAGCAGATCCTCACAACTGATTGGCCTAGGGGCCAATCACTTCCAGTGATGCCAATATCAATCAAGGCTCAAATACAATAAGACAGTGCACACAGTTCACATAGGGATGTACCTGGAATGCCCAGCTCAGGTGACTGGAGAGGCTGAGCCACTGGGCCCTATAGGACACCTACTACACAAGGCCATTCTGCCAAGTCTGTGAGACATAGCTGATCTAATACATAAAAACAAACACAAGGAAGCAGCCTAATGCGGAGAGAAAGAAACATGTTGCAAATGAAAGAACAGTAGAAATCTCCAGAAAAAAAAACACTAAATTAAATGGAAGCAAGAACACTACCATATACAGCGTTCAAAATAATGGTTATAAGGATGCACAAGGAAGTTATTGAGAGCTTCAAGGAACTTAGTGAGAACATCGACATCATAAAAAGGACCAGTCAGATACACTAACTGAAATGAAGAATTTATAGGAGGAATCAACAGTATAGCAAGAATGCTGAGAATCAAATCAAAGATATGGAATATAAGGAAGCAAAAAACACCCAAACAAGATGAACCCAAAGAAGCCCACACCAAGACACATCATAATTAAAATGCCAAAGGTTAAAGACAAGGAGGAAAACCTTAAAATTAGCAAGAGAAAAGCAGTTAATACCTACAAGAAGGCACCCATATAACTGTCAGCTGACTTCTCAACAAAAGCTTTGCAGGCCAGAAGGGAATAGCGAGAAATATTCAAAGTAATGAAAAGCAAAGACCTTTAATCAAGGTTACTGTACCCAGGAAAACTATCATTTCGAATTGAAGGTTAGATAAAGAGCTTCCCAGATAAGAAAAAGTTAGAGGAGTTCATCACCACCAACCAGTATTAAGTGAGCAAGCACAACAGAAACAGACTCATACAGTAGATATAGAGGCCATTTGGACAGTTACCTGTTGGGAGGGGGGTTGGGTGAAAAAGGTGAAGTGATTGAGAAGGACAAATTAGTAGTTATAGCATAGTCATGGGGGTGCAAAGTACAACCCAGGAAAGATCTATATCATAACAGGCCTGTGGTCATGACACCGTAACGGCAGAACAACCAAACAACCGGTCACCAGGAGGTGCTGGAGCACCTCTCAGACCCTCCCGCAACCCCCCTACCTCCAGGCACCGGCAGCGTCAGTGGAGTGTTGTGGGGTGCCGCGGAGCATTGCATGGCATTTGCAGTGTCCACAGAGCATCGCGGGGCACCAGCAGCATCTGCAGAGCGTGCAAGGTGTAGCGGGGCGGGGTGCCGGCAGTGTCCGTGTGAGGCATCGCAAGGAGGCGGACATGGCCCTGATGGCAGGCTAGGCCTAGGGGACCCTACATGCACACGATTTAATCATGCACTGGGCCTCTAGTAGTCAATAATATTCTAATAACTATGTATGATGTCAGAGGGGTATGAGATTATTTGGGATGGTCACTTAAATTTTATAATGCCTAATCACTGGAGTGTACATCTGAAACTAATATAATATTGTAGTCAACTGTAATGGAAAAATTAGAAATTGATTTTAAAAAACGCACAGCAGTAATATGCACAGATGTTTGCCATTAAGTGGCTGAATAATGATTAAGGAGTAAATGCAAAAACAAGTGCTACTAGATCAGTGGTTCTCAACCTTCTGGCCCTTTAAATACAGTTCCTCATGTTGTGACCCAACCATAAAATTATTTTCGTTGCTACTTCATAACTGTAATGTTGCTACTATTATGAATCATAATGTAAATATCTGATATGCAGGATGGTCTTAGGCGACCCCTGTGAAAGGGTCATTCGACCGCCAAAGGGGTCACGACCCACTGTACTAGATGAAACCTCCAAGCAGGTCTATAAGCTATACACAGTTTGTCATTTGTGCAATGTTTTCAGCCACTTAATTATACTTAAGATAACATTTAATGGAGAAACATTTTGTAAAACAGATGACTGTCTGCCTACTATGCTGCACACTTGAAACTAATACAAAATGTTGAATGCAAACTATAATTGAAAAATACATATTTTAAAAATTCATTACCGCCAAGGCCAGTTTGGCTCAGTGGATAGAGCGTCGGCCTGCAGACTGAAGGGTCCCGGGTTCGATTCTGGTCAAGGGCATGTATCTTTGTTGCGGGCACATCCCCAGTGGGGGGTGTGCAGGAGGCAGCTGGTTGATGTTTCTCTCTCATCGATGTTTCTAACTCTCTCTCTCCCTTCCTCTCTGTAAAATTTCAATAAAATATATATATAAAAAAAAAATTCATTACCAAAAAAAAAAAAAAAAAAAAAAAGGAAAAGGAAAAGAACATAAAGATGAAAGTCCAAAAATCAAGGTAAGCAAAATCTGAAGCCAAATAATACCCTACGGCACCTACTGGTGCTTGGTAATCTAGAGGTCAGGAGACAAAGTCAGATCAGAGACCCACATATACAGGCAAGATCCAGGCTACACTCAAGTAAAAGGGTAACTAGGGAAAAGAGTAAGGAAATGCACTTATCTTCATTAATCTTGGTTACAGGAAGATGGTGAGAAAATGGGGAGAGAATTCTCACCTACATTCCAGCCTTCAAAGCAGTGTTAGCGCCATGCTTCATTTTAGGAGAAACTATGGGAGAATAAGGACAGCAAGAGTTTTTCCATCTCCCCCACTCCCCAATAAAAGGAAAAAAAAAATCCTCAGTTCACAGCCAAAAGAAAACTAGGCACTTCAAAACCACAAAATACTATTGAGAAGGGACAAATGACCAAAAGCTACAGAACTCAGATATATCAGGAGCAGTCTCTGATGGAAGAAAACAGAAGAACTGCATCAATATCAAACAGGTACTCAAATGAAAAACTGGAAAAGTGAGTTACTGTGAAAACAGCAGCCAAAAGTAGAAGTAACTTTTGCACACTTGATTCACAGGTGAGCACAAGAAATCCAAAGTAAAGTCTAAAAGGACTGGAGCTGCCTAGGCCTTAAGGGCTCTCAAAACTAACCAGCTAAAGCTGCTTTCTACTAAGAAAAACTACTGGGGACAGAATACAAATTGAGCAGGATAGGAACAGTAGGAGCAATGGGAAGAGGAGATCCAAATGAAAGTGGAAGGATACGTATCACAGATCTTGGAAAGTACCAGGGCACATTTTCAAATATGACAGAAGAGGAAGATCTGGAGTTGTGACTTTAGAAAACCTCTTCTGACCCATTCCCCCACCCCTAAAGTGCAGAAACAATGATTTCAAATAAAAATGAATAGAAAAAGGATGGAAGCTGGATTTCATACAAATATTTTACAAGGAAAAAAGAATGATAGATTAACTTTACAAGAAATGAAAGCACAACAGAAAGGCATGCTCATGAAACAGTTGAATTGTACCCTATATTTCAAAACAAACCAAGTAAATTATCTACACTAATAAAAGAGAAAGATGCAAATTGACCGCACCTTCACCACACCCACCAGCCAATCAGGAGTGGGTATGCAAATTAACCCAACAAAGATGATGGGTTAATTTGCATACACAGGCGCAGAGCAGCCAGGGGTGGGTTGGGACGCTTGGTCATTGCCATGGCAACAACGCAGGCGTTCCGCACTGCCCCAGCCGCTCCCGGCCTCTGGGCAGCATGGGAAGGCGGAAAGGCGGCTCCCAGCCAGAGCCAAGGCAGAAAGGTGGCTCCGGGGGGAGCGAAGACATGCTGGCAGCCAGGGGAAGGAAGGCCCATTCTTGCACGAATCTCCGTGTATTGGGTCTGTAATAGTAAGAAGTCTGTAATAGTAAGAAGAGTCAATGAACAACCACAGTCAGCATTTATGAAAACAGAATTTAAAAACAAAACCTAACGACAGTGTTTACAAAAGCCAGTAAAAGGATTAATTCTCAAAAACTATAACCCTAAGGGTGGTAAGAATTCTGAAAATGTGGCTTCTTGGCTTGAACGTAGTGTCTAGCTCTCAAAGCTATGGGGGGAAAAATGGTAGCAGAAAAGCCAGTGAAAAGTGTCAGGTATTAGAGTTCAGAGCTGAGGAAGCAACTAGAAACTCAGAGCTTTCTGACAGCACAAGAACTGTAAGAGTGACAAATTCAGGGCATATAATGCTGAAATCCCTGGCTGACAGCTGAACTACATATGTTCAGAGAAAACCACAGGAAGCATGAAAAAATGCAGTTAGGGACATGAAAGAAATATTTTGAAAGAATAACATGGAGCCAAATCTGTAAATTTTATGTTCTTTCCCAACTGCATTCAGCTAGGGTGGCAGAATGCTTGAAATGTCAGAGTAGAGTCCAAAGTTGGTAGAATAGCTACAACCCAGGAAAATCCTAAAAAAGAAAGCCACAGAGAGAGTATGTCTATTTCTACCAAGATGCTTAGCCAACTTCCAAATCTTACAGGCATAGGGGAGACCCATGAGGTACCAAACATCAGTAGGAAGATATAAGAACAGAACACAGATATAAGCTGTTACTTATCACAGGGAAAACAAAATTTATAGTTTGACTCTAAGCAATTTAACTGCTTATTATAATAAAAACCCAATAATCCTCAGAAGAACACAAGAGTTCAGTCACTACAATATGTCGAATTTTCATCTAGACAAGCAAAATAACAGTAAAGTGCTTCCTATATGCAGATAAAAAGACAGTCAATAGAAACTGACTCTGAGTCAGGTTGGAATCAAGTCATAAGGATGTTCAATGTAACACTTTACAGCAGCTACCATAAACATTTCAAAGAATTTGAAAAATATGCTCAAAGAATTGAAGAAAAATATGGTATCAATGAGTAAATAGATAAGACAATGTCAACAGAGAAACAAATGAGTAAAGCAGTTACTAAAATAACTCTAGACTGGCTAAACCATAAACTGATGCTTTCTTCTCCATCTGTAATGAACTTGAATAAAAAAATAAATTGAAGAAAAGAAAAAGAGGACAAAAAAATGAGTAGAATACAAAGACATGTTTGAAAAAAAGCAGCACACTAATTGGAAAACCAAAAGAGAAAGGAGAAAAAAAGTCTGAAACCCCAAAACTGAAAAAAATCCCCCCAAAGCTCAATGTATTTCACACAAAATAAACACAAATAAAACTACTAAGACACAGCTTATTCATACTGCGGTAAGCCAAAACTAAAGAAAATCTTAAAAACAGCCTACGAAAAATGACATGTTATATACACAAAAACAATTACAAGAAAATACACTGATTTCTCATTAGAAACTATGCAAAGTCTGAAGACACTGGGACCAAAAACTCAATTTGCTAAAGAGTGGTGAAAATCTTGTCAACCAAGAATTCTAGTATCCAGTAAAATTGTCCTTAAAAAATAAAGGTGCCCCAGCTGATTTGGCTCAATGGACAGAGTGTCAGCCCGCAGACTAAATTATCCCAGATTCCATTCTGGTCAAGGGGACATGCATGCCTGGGTTGTGGTCTCGATCCCCAGTAGGGGGTGTGCAGGAGGCAGCCGACCAATGATTCTCTTTCATCATTGATGTTTCTATCTCTCTCTCCCTTTCCCTTCCTTTCTAAAATCAATAAAAATATATTTAAAAAATAAAATAAAGACAAAATAAGAAAATTCTCAATAAAAAACAATTTATCATTCACAGATATGTGGTACAAGAAATGCTAGAGAAAGCTTTCTAGACCAAATGGAAATTACATTAACTGGGAACCTGGATGAACAAAAAGAAATAAAAGCCAGAAATGGAAATTATGTGGCTATATGTAATATAAAATTTTTGTCTTAGTTTCTATAAATAATAACCAGTTAAAGAAAAAAATTACAACACTGTTGATGGATTTACGAAGTATACAGGATGTAACATATGACAATACTGAGAATAAAGGGGGAAATGGAAGCATATTGCTGAAAAAAGTATACAGACATAATATATATTACAATAGTGCTTATAAGGATAAGAAGGGGAAATGGAAATACACTATTGAAAAAATACTGTGTTATACCTGGGATAAATGAATGCTAAGTAGATTGTGATAAAGCTAAAATGCACCACCTTGCAATTTCTAGAGAGCGACCACTACCACCATCACCACACCAAAAAAGCAAAGAAATATAGCAGGGGGGGCGGGGGGGGGTCGACAACAGAAAAATTAAAATAAAATTTAAAATTTTTGACTAATATAAAAACCAAGAAGAGAAATAAAGACAAATAAAAATCTCTCCTAAAGGAAAATACAAAATGACAGACCTAAATACAACCATAGCAGTAATTATTTTAATGTAAATGGACTAAATAGTCTAATCAAAATGGGGAGAAAAAAAAACCTCTAAAGACCTAACATCTAAAAAAATCCCCAAGATGTCAACATCACGATGGCATGAGAAGACTCCTTTGTTTCTCTCCTTAAATTTACAAGTCAGGAAACTATAATTCAACAAAATATCCCCTGCTAAACACAAACACATCTTGAGATCCACACATAGAAACATCTGAAGGTGGGCATATTGGAATGAACAGGGAAGGTGAGACGGGACATGAGAGAGACAGAACCAAGTCTGGCACCTGCCCTGGCCCCAGCTGACACAATAGCAGTGAAGGAATTTGCTACCTCAAATGTCCAGAAAGAGAAACAACCTATCAAGTACCATGAATAACCAAGGTAATAAAGTAACTGAGAAAGAAAATGAAGTCTCCAGAAACCAAACTCAGTGAAATGTAAGACTGGTTTAGATGACAGAGAATTCAAGATTGCAGCTATTTAAAAAACTCTATGACAGCGGTTCTCAACCTGTGTGCCGCGACCCCTTTGGGGGTCGAACAACCCTTTCACAGGGGTCGCCTAAGACCATCGGAAAACACATATATAATTACGTATTGTTTTTGTGATTAATCACTATGCTTTCATTATGTTCAATTTGTAACAATGAAAATACATCCTGCATATCAGATATTTACATTACGATTCATAACAGTAGCAAAATTACAGTTATGAAGTAGCAACGAAAATAATTTTATGGTTGGGGGTCACCACAACATGAGGAACTGTATTAAAGGGTCGTGGCATTAGGAAGGTTGAGAACCACTGCTCTATGAGATACAAGAAAACTCAGAAAGGCAGGTCAATAAGCTCAGGAATAAAAATCAATGAACAAAAGGAGTACTTTACTAAAGAGATTGAAAACATAACAATGAACCAAACAGAAATTCTGTAGCTGAAAAGCTCAATAAATGAAATGAAGAATGCATTAGAAAGCATTTAAAACAGAGCAGACCAGATGGAAAGAGAATTAGCAAGCTTGAAGATGGAAATCTAGAAATGACTTAAGTGAGAAAACTAAGAGGTATCTGACTCCATTAGAAAGAGCAACAGGAGAATACTGGATATACCAGAAGGAGAAAGAGACATATTCAAACAAATAATCAATGAGAACTTCCCAAACCTATGGAAAGAGCTAGAGCCTTCTATTCAAGAAGTTAATAAAATGCCAAACCATCTCAAAGCAAAAAACATTGTTCAAGACACAAAAGTTAACACCAAAATAAGAATTCTCAAGGCAGCCAGGAGAAAAAAGACAGTAACCTACCAAGGAAATGCCATTAGATTATCATCAGATAATTCAGGAGAAACCTTACAAGCCAGGAGAGACTGGAATGAAATATTCAAAATACTGAAAGAAAAAACCCACCATCCAAGAATACTATATCCAGCAAAATTATCATTTAGCTACAAAGGAGAAATAGAGGCATTTACAGAAAAACAAAAGCTGCAGGAATTTACCACAGACCTGAGTTATAATAAATATTGAAAGGAGCTCCTCTACCTGAAATAAAATGACAAAAGTACACAAAGTTTTGAGTAAGATGACAGAAACAGGAAACTGCAACTGTATTTCAGAATACGGTAGTAAGTAATTAATTACAACAATAATTATAAAGATTAAAGGGAGGAAAAATCATTTTATAAAAACTGTAACTTGCAATTTGGAAATGACAGCACAGCATAAAAAAGGATAATTTGTGACAACAAAAACATTAAAAAAGGGGGAGAAAATGGACTGAATTTGCACGAATTCAGTCCATTTGGTTGCATTTTGAAGACAATATGCAATCAAAAGAAAAAGGACTACTGTATGTATAAAACTATTTTTTTACATAAACCTAATGGTAACCATATACACACACAAAATACAGAGCGTACACAACAACAACAACAAAAAACTGAAAAAACATCATAGAAAACCACCAAACTAAAAACAGCAGACAGAATCATAATGGAAAAGAAACAATGAAGATACAGAGCCACTGGAAGACAACAGATAAAATGGCTATAATAAGTTCTCATATATCAGTTATCACCCTACATTAAATGTAAATAGATTGAATTCACCAGGCAAAAGGCACAATGTAACGATGGATTATAAAACAAAACCCAACTATATGTTGCCTTCAAGAGGCCCATCTCTTCTACAAAGACAAACATAGGCTTAAAGTAAGGGGGTTAGATTATACTCAAAGGAAATGGCATCCAGAGAAGAACTGGTATAGCAGAACTTATATCAGACAAAATAGGTCTCCAGATTTTAAAAAAAAGGTAACAAGAGACAAATACAGCCATTTTATAATAATTGAAGGGACAATTCATCAAGAAAACATAACACGTATCAATAGACATTCACCCAACCTCGGAAAACCAAGATATATAAAGTAATTATCAACCAATCTAAAGGGAGAAAATGACTAAAATACAATTATAGTAGGGAACCTGAATGCCCCATTGATGCAATGGATAGATCATCCAAACATAAAGTCAATATGAAAGTACTGCTGAAACCGGTTTGGCTCAGTGGATAGAGCGTCGGCCTGCGGACTGAAAGGTCCCAGGTTTGATTCCGGTCAAGGGCATGTACCTTGGTTGTGGGCATATCCCCAGTGGGAGATGTACAGGAGGCAGCTGATCGATGTTTCTCTCTCATCGATGTTTCTAATTCTCTATCTCTCTCCCTTCCTCTCTGTAAAAAATCAATAAAATATATTAAAAAAAATAATAAAGTACTGACCTTAAATGACACATTAGGAAAAAAAAAGAACATAATCAATATTTATAAAACTTCCCATCCCAAAACAACAAAATAAATCTTTTTTCTTCCCAAGTGCTCACCTAGTTTCACTAAATTTAAGAGGATTAAAATTATACCAAGCATCTTTTCCAACCACAACAGTATGAAACAAAATTAACTACAAGAAGCAGGAAAAACCACAAATGTATGGAGATTAAAGAACATGCTACTAAAAAAAGGATGAGGTATAAAAAAGAAAAAAAGAAGAAATCAAAAGATACATAGAAACAATGAAAATAAAAATACAACATACCAAAATTTTATGGATGCAGCAAAAGCAATACTAAGAGGGAAATTTATAGCATTATTTGCCTACCTCAACAAACAAGAAAAAAATCTCAAATAAACAACCTAAAATTACACATTAGAGAACTAGAAAAGGAAGAACAAATGAAGAGCAAAGTTAGTAGATGGAAGGAAATAATAAAAATTAGAGCAGAGCCTTGGGTGGTGTGGCTCAGTGGTTGGGTATCATCCTGTGCACCGATAGGTTGTCAACTGGATTGTTCGTGAGGTCACATGCCTGGGTTGTGGGCTTGATCCCTGGCAGGGGGCATGCAGGAGGCAGCCGATTGATATTTCGCTCTCACATTGATATTTCTCTTTCCCTCTCTCTTTCTCTTTCTCTAAAAATCAGTAAGAAAATCTTAATTAAAAAATAACAGAAATAAATTAATTAGATAACAATAGAAAGACAATAGAAAAATTAATGAAACAAAGAGCTAATTCTGAAAGACAAAAACAACTGACAAACCTCTGTCTAGACTCACTATGGAAAAACAAAAGACTCAAATAAAATTAAAAGTGAAAGAGAAAAATTTACAATGGATACCACAGATATACAAAGGATTATTCAAGAAGACTATAAAAGGCTATATGCCACCAAATTTGTAATCCAGAAGAAATGAACAAATTCTTGGAAATATACAACCTTCATAGACTGAACCATGAATAGACTGATCACTAGTAAGGAAATTGCAACAATAATAATAAAAAAAAACCTCCCAAAAAAACAATATCCAGGACCAGATGGCTTCACTGATGAATACTAACAAACATTCAAGAAGATTTAACACCAATCCTTCTTAAATTCTTCCAAAAAATTTAAAAGGGAAATACTTGCTAACTCAATTTATGAGGCCAACATTACTTGATACCAAAACCAGGGAAAGACAACTCAAATAAAGAAAATTACAGGTCATATGTCTAATGAACACAGATGCAAAAATCCTAAACAAAATACTAGCAAATCAAATACACCAATATATTAACTATATCACAATCAAGTGAGGTTCATTTCAAGGACACGGGATGGTTGATGTGAAAATCAACCAATGTAATACACCACATTAAAAGATAAAAATCATCTGATAATGTCAATGGATGAAGAGGAAAAACATTGACAAAATACATCTCCTTGTGATGAAAATACTCAATAAAATAAGTATAGAAGAAAATTGCCTCAACATAATAAAGGCCATATATGACAAACCCTTGGCTAAATCATACTCAACAATGAGAAACAAAGTTTTTCCTCTAAGATCAGGAACAAGACAAAAATGCCCACTCTCGCCATTATTAATCCTTGAGTGCCAACCAATATCCTAGGAACTATGCTAAAATTGCCAAGGCATTTTTGCTGATTTTACAACAGTTTAGGAAAAAAATTATGAATCGCAAGTTAATGAAGTTACATATTCAAAAACTTAAGGAAACCTTTACTACATTGACATATTTAGCAATATCATCATCACTAATAAAAGTAGACTTAGAACTGGACACCATTTCAAAGCTTTGATTGCGCTCCCGGCACTTCTGGCAAAAACAGGAGGAGCGCAATCACGCTCCCCGGCACTCTATGGATTAAACACTAGAGGCCCGGTGCACAAATGTGTGCATGGGTGGGGTCCCTCGGCCTGGCCAGCAATTGCGGCTGTCAGGGCGGCAGGAGGATGGCCAGGGGAAGTTGGCTGTGGTAGCGCACTGACCACCAGGGGGCAGCTCCTACGTTCAGCATCTGCCCCCTAGTGGTCAGTGTACATCATACCAACCGGTCAACCAGTCGTTCAATCGTAATGGTGGCTTAGGCTTTTATATCCTATACTAGAGGCCCGGTGCACAAAAATTTGTGCACTCGGGGGGGAAGAGGGGGGGTCCCTCAGCCTGGCCTGTGCCCTCTCGCAGTCTGGGACCCCTTGAGAGATAATGACCTGCTGACTTAGGCCTGCTCCCGGGTGGCAGAGGGCAGGCCCAATCCCTAGGTGCATCACCTGGTCAGGCTCAGAGCAGGGCCGATTGGGGAGCTGGGGCGCCGCCCCTTGTCATGTACAGAGCAGGGCGGATCGGGAGGTTGCGATGCCACCCTCAGTCACGCTCAGGGTAGGGCCGATTGGGGGTTGGGGCACCGCCCCCTGTCACACTCAAGGCAGGGTCGATGGGGAGGTTGCAGCGCCACCCCCTGTCACGCACAGAGCAGGGCCGATCAGGGGGGTTGGGGCTCCGTACCCTGTCACACACAGAGCAGGGTCAATCAGGGTTGGGGCACTGCCCCCTGTCACGCACACAGCAGGGCCCATCAGGGGAGTTGGGGCTCCGTACACTGTCACGCACAGAGAAGGGTCAATCAAGGGGTTGGGGAGCTCCCCCCTGTCACGCACAGAGCAGGGCCCATCAGGGGGTTGAGGAGTTCCCCCCTGTCACTCACAGAGTAGGGCCGATAGGGGAGTTGGGGCACCGGCCCCCGTCACACACATAGCAGGGCGGATCAGGGGGTTGGGGCGCCGCCCTCTATCACCCACAGAGCAGGGCTGATCAGGGGGTTAGGGCGCCGCTACTGTCACACTCAGGGCAGGGCCGATGGGGAGGTTATGGCTCTACCCCATCATACACAGAGCAGGGCCCGTGGGGGGGGGGGGGGGTTAGGGCGCCACACCCTGTCACACACAGAGCAGGGCCGATCAGGGGGTTGGGGAGCTCCCCCCCTATCAGGCACAGAGCAGGGCTGATCAGGGGGTTGGGGTGCCTTCCCCTGTCACAAACAGAGCAGGGAGGAGAGGGAGGTTGTGGCCCCGCCCCCTGTCACACACAGAGCCGCAGGGCAATCAGGGGGTTTGGGTGCTGTCCCGTCACGCTGATCCCGGTGCCGGGAGGCCTCGCGGCTCCGCTGATCCCGGTGGTGGGAGGCATATTACCCTTTTACTATATAGGATAGAGGCCTGGTGTACGGGTGGGGGCCGGCTGGTTTGCCCTGAAGGGTGTCCTGGATCAGGGTTGGGGTCCCCACTGGGGTGCCTGGCCAGCCTGGGTGAGGGGCTGAGGGCTGTTTGCAGCTGGTCACGCACCATTCAGGGTGGGGGTCCCCACTGGGGTGCCTGGCCAGTCTGGGTGAGGGGCTGAGGGCTGTTTTCAGGCTGGCGGGTGACTGAAGCTCCCAACTGCTCCTTTTTTTCTTTTTTTTTTAATTCTGGGCCAGCTTTAGCTCTGGCTCCAGCTTTTAGGCCTCTGCTGCTGAAAGCAGGTATCTGGTTTGTTTGGGTTCTATAATCGAAACACTGTATCAACTCCAGCTCTGAGATCCTGGCTGGCTGAAAGCAGGTTTCTGTGGTTTTGTTTATATTTGTAATAATGTTTCAAACTGCAGGCTCAGAGGCCGGCAAGGCAGGCAGGGAACGTTGGTTTCCTCCGTCACTGAAGCAAGCAAGCCTCATGTTAGCTTCAAGCTGCCTGGCTGCTGGCCACCATCTTGGCTGGCAGTTAATTTGCATATCGCCCTGATTAGCCAATGGGAAGGGTAGCAGTCATACGCTAATTACCATGTTTCTCTTTTATTAGATAGGATAATAAAACCCTATTATGCAAATCGACCAGACAGGGGAACGACTGGTTGCTAGGACACACACTGACCACCAGGGGGCAGATGCTGAACGCAGGAGCTGCCCCTGAGGCCGTGCAGGGAGCGGGCCTAAGACAGCAGTCGGACATCCCCCGAGGGGTCCCAGACTGCAAGAGGGCGCAGGGTTGGCTGAGGGGACCCCTCCACCCCCAAAGTGCACAAATGTCGTGCACTGGGCCTCTAGTATATAGATAGTACTGGAAGTCCTAGCCAGAGCAATTAGGCAAGAAAAAGCAATACAGGCATCTAAATTGGGAATGAAGAAGTAAAACTGTCACTATTTGCAGATGACATGATTCTATATATTGAAAACCCTGATGACTCCACCAAAAGACTATTAGAAACAATAAACAAGTACAGTAAAGTTGCAATATATAAAACTCCCTTGTTTTCCTAACTATATACAAACAATGACATATAAGAAGAAGAAATTAAGATAATCTCGTTTACAACTGCAACAAAAAGAATAAAATATCTAGGAATAAACTGGACCAAAAAAGCAAAGGAATTTTACACTAAAAACTTCAAGACATCATTAAAGAAATTGAAGACACAAAAAATAAAAAGGTGGCTCATGTTCAAGGATTGGAAAAGTTAACATCGTTAAAAGGATCATATTACCTAAAGCAATATACAGATATAATGTAATCTCCATCAAAACCCTGATGACATATCTCACAGAAAAAGAACAACAAAAAAAAACCCTCATTTGTATGGAAGCACATAAAACTCCCTAGTAGCCAAAGCGATCTTGAGGGAAAAAACAAAGTCAGAGGCATCGCACTCCCTGACTTTAAACTGTACTACAGTGCTACAATAATCAAAACAGTATTAGCAGAAAAACAGATACACAGACCAATGGAACAGAAGCACTTTAAATATAAAGACAGAAACAAACTAAAAGGCCGAGTAAATATATATCAAGGCTAGAAAGGATATATTAATATAAAACAGTAGATTTCAAGGAACATTACTACAGACAAAAAGGGATATTTCATAATAATTTTAAGAAGTAAACAGGATAAGATATATATGCATATATAGGGTGTCCCCTCAAAAAAATATACACATACTTTGAAGGATTATAAAGTTAGTGTTTATTAACATACAGTTCATTTTCAAATGTTAAAAGAAGCTATAGCCCTAGCTGGTTTGGTTCAGTGGATTGAGCATTAGCCTAAGGACTAAAGGGTTCAGGGTTTGATTACGGTCAAGGGCATTTGCCCGGGGTTGCAGGCTTGATACCCCGTGGGAGGCGTGCAGGAGGCAGCCGATCAATGATTCTCTCTCATCACTGATGTTTCTATCTCTCTCTCCCTCTCCCTTCCTCTCTGAAATCAATAAAAATATTTTTTTAAATTTTAAAAAAAAAGAAGCTACAGAAATGAATAATTTTTTTGTCAACACCTGTTTTCAAACTGATGACCAGGCACTGCTGATAAAGTGAAGTAATGGAATCTCAAAAATCAAGATCATTTCATTAGGTATTTGTGTACCCTCAATTCATCAACTGTTGCTGGTTTTATACCCTAAACTTTACCCTTATGTATCCTCATAAAAAAGTCTAATGGATAAATTTTCTGTTCAAAGCTTAGTCTGGCTCACCCATTATTTCAAAGCAGTTAAACTTGAAAAGGAGTGAAGTTAAGTTATCAGCTGTTAAAGTGTGTATATTTTTGGGGGGACTCTGAATAATTATAAAGGCAGTGTTTGTACTTCAACTGCTTCTTCAAACTTCCAGTAGCATTTTAGGATGAATTTCCTTTGTTCAAAGCTTAGTCTGGCTAAAAAGAAAGAAACATCAATTGAGCTATTAAAATGTGTATACATGTTTTGGGGACATCCTTTTATATATGCACCCAATCACATCATTAAAATATATGAAGGAAGAACAGACGGCAGAAATAGACAAATGACTTTTATAGTTAGAGATTCTAACAACTCAATAATTGATAAAACTGGACGAAAACAGAGTAAAAACATGAGATCTAATTAACAATAGCAACTTTAATTTAGCCGTTACTTGTAAAACACTCTACATCTAAAAAATTATATAACCTTTTAAAAATATATGTCTTCTTCATTTCAGAGAGGAAGGAAAAGGGAGAGATAGAAACATCAACGAGCCGTGGCCAGTTTGGCTCAGTGGATAGATTATCGGCCTGCGGACTGAAGGGTCCCAGGTTCGATTCCAGTCAAGGGCATGTAACTTGGTTGCGGGCACATCCCCAGTGGGAGGTGGGCATGAGGCAGCTGATCGATGTTTCTCTCTCTCTCATCAATGTTTCTGGTTCTCTGGCCCTCTCCCTTCCTCTCTGTGGAAAATCAATAAAAATATATTTTTTAAAAAAGAAACATCAACGATGAGAGCAAATCATCAACTGGCTGCCTCCAGCACACCCTCTACTGGGAAACAAGCTCACAACCTGGGCATATGCCCTCATGAAATCGACCGTGACCTCCTGGTTCATGGGTTGACACTCAACCAATGAACCACACCAGCCAGGTTTTTAAAAATATTTTTATTTATTGATTTGAGAGAGAGGAAGAAAGAGAGAGACATTAATTTGTTCGACTTATTTATTTATGCATTCATTGATTGCTTCTTATATGTGCCCTGACTTGATATTGAACCCCCACAACCTTGGCATATGGGGACAATGTCCTAACCAACTTAACTACCCAGTCAGGGAAAATATATGTGTGTGTGTGTGTGTGTGTGTGTGTGTGTGTATCTTCTTTAGAGCAAAAGAAAAGGAAAAGGGGTAAAAAATTATATAACCTTTTTAAGTGCACACAGAAATTCACCAACATAGAACATATACTGAGCCATCAAAGAAGTCTAAATAGATTCCATAAAACCTAAAATCTTACAAAATTCTCTCTGATTACAATGGAATTTAGAAAATAAAAACTAAAACATCTAATAAAACTTCAAATACCTAAAAATTAAACAGCCTAATTCTAAATAACCTATGGGGGGGAAGGGGGGGAGCCACAAGGGAAATTAGAAAATATTTTGAACTACCTTAAGATTAGAGTATATCAAACTTCTCAGGATACACTAAGCAGGGCTTGAAGAAAATTTATCACATTAAATATTTATATTAGAAAACAAGAAAAGTCTTAAACCAGTGACGCAAACTTCCCCTTACAAAACTAAAAAGAAAAGTAAATTAAACCAAAGGTGGAAGATGAATAACAATTATCTGCCATTAAATTCAATACTTTAGGTAAATTCCTTTAAAGACACAACAACAAAGTTCTGGAAGAAATACAAAGTTTGAATAGCTTTATACCAAAACTACTGAGTTCATAATCCAACTACACACACACACACACACACACACACACACGCTGCGCGCGCACACACACGTACCAGGTGGTTTCACTGATAAACTTTAGTAAACATTCATGAAAGAATCAAAAACAATTTCTTAAATTAACCCAACCAATTTCAGAAAATAAGAATGTTTCCTAACTCCTTTTAATGAGACCATGAAACAAGGAGAGAAAATTACAGACTCATATAACTTATAAATATACACAATTCCTCAAGGTATTAATATACGCTAAGGACCAAACATCCTCAGATCATTCATACTCAGACCAAAAGTATATCATATCCCCTCTTGGACCCAATGTAATAAAATCACAAAACTATCAAGGGTAAGAAATCTTAAAACTACCAGAAACTCAGATTACCTATAATGAGGGGCAGATTTTTCATTAGCTACAAAGCTAATAAAATTTGTCAACCAATAAAATTTATACCCAGCTAAAGCCATTATATATTACATATTTATTTTTTAATATATTTTTATTTACTAGAGAGTAAGGGAGAGAGTGAGAGAGATAGAAACAGCAATGATGAAAGATAATCATTGATCAGCTGCCTCCTTCACATCCACTACTGGGGATCGAGCCCACAACCTGGGCATTGCCCTTGACCAGAATCAAACCTGGGACCCTTCAGTCAGGGCCATTATGTATTATGCTAGAGGCCCGGTGCAAGAGATTGGTGCAGGGGTTTGGAGGGGAAGGAGGGCGCAGGTTGTCCCTCAGCCCGGCCTGCACCCTCTCCAATCTGGGACCACTAAGGGGATGTCCGACTGCCCTTTCACAATCCAAGACTGCTGGCTCCTAACCACTCGCCTGACTGCCTGCCTGACTGCCCCTAACCGCTTCTGTCTGCCAGCCTGATCACCCCCTAACCCAGCCGTGGGCAAACTACGGCCCGCGGGCCATATCCGGCCCGTTTGAAATGAATAAAACTAAAAAAAAAAAAAAAAAGACCATACCCTTTTATGTAATGTTTACTTTGAATTTTTATTAGTTCACACAAACACTCCATCCATGCTTTTGTTCCGGCCCTCTGGTCCAGTTTAAGAACCCATTGTGGCCCTCGAGTCAAAAAGTTTGCCCACCCCTGTTCTAGACGAAGCTGGGACTTCAGCCGTGGGATCGAGACAGCTGCCACAGCTTCGAGGGAGGGATCAGATCGAGGCAGCCGCTGCAGCTGCGAGGGAGGGATCAAGGCAGCCACTGTGGCTGCAAAGGCCTACTCTTGCATGAATTTCGTGCATTAGGCCTCTAGTCCTAATATAAAAAACTTCAGGTCATAACTGACTTAAAAAATAAAAAGCACTATTAAACCAACAAGAGCTAGTTCTTTAATGAATAATCAAATAGCTCCTCTCCTATCTTAAGAGGCAACAGAGGCTAATGATTTTATAGGCAAGTAAAACAAAATCTTCAACAACAACAAAAATCCAAAGATTTGGCAAACTGTTTGAGACTAGGAAAAAAACTGTTAGTTTCTTCTCCTTCAAATGACTATTATAATACTGATTATGAAAAGAATTGAGGAATGTACAGAAACTACTGTGACTAAGCTCAATTTATCCCAGAAATACAAGGAGGGCTCGACATCAGAAAATATACATTTAAAAATTAAAGAAAAGAGGAAGTAAACGACACTCTAAGAAACGCAGAAAACATATTCAGTACAATTGAATGTTTCATGATTTTAAAATCCCTCACAAGGTAAAAAATAAGAGGGAACTTTACCCAGATATTTTAAGGTATAGAACAAATATCTACAGCTTTTTTTTTTAATATATATTTTATTGATTTTTTACAGAGAGGAAGGGAGAGGAATAGAGAGTTAGAAACATCGATGAGAGAGAAACATCGATTAGCTGCCTCCTGCACACCTCCCACTGGGGATGTGCCCACAACCAAGGTACATGCCCTTGAACAGAATCGAACCTGGGACCTTTCAGTCTGCAGGCCTACGCTCTATCCACTGAGCCAAACCGATCCCGGCTACAGCTTTTACTTAATAGTAAAATGTTATGAAACTTTTAGAATTAGAAATAGTTGCTATAACATATTAAACACTGTACTGGATATTCCCAGCCAATGTAATAAAAAGAACAGAAATAATTGGAGGAAAAAATAGAATTATACCTATTTGCACAAGATATGATTGTCTACATATAATCTAAAAGAATCTACCAATTTTCAAATAATAAGGTTGTGTTAACCAATTAGAAAATGTAACTTTAAAGAGATTCCATTAACAAGAGCAACCAAAAACTACACTGTCTAGGAATAAACCTAAGACAGGTTACACAAAACTTCCTAACAAGACATTACTGATGGAGAGGGAGAGACAGAGAAGAGAGAAAGAGACCTGAGTAAGGGAACATTTGCCCATGCCATGACCTTGGATGCACTTCCCTCTTGCCAACTTAAGTTGGGTAAATCATTCCAGCTACTGCCCTTCCTCCCTCTCCTGATTTATTAGTTTCCCCTTCCAATAGTTCTTTCCTATCATCACACAGCATACTGTTATTTCTCCTATCTTAAAGCAACTACCTCACCATCTTGGTTCCCGTTTCACAGCACTGCTCTTGATAGGTGCCTATAATCATCATCACCTCCAGTTCCTCTTTTCCCATTCTCTCATAAGACTGTACCAGGTAGTCCCCGAACTCCACCAAAATAGCTGTTGCCAAGGGGCCTCTGTGCTACCAAACCCAAGTCAATTTTTAGTTCTCAGCAATAGCCCAAAACACAGTGAACCATTCCTTCTTCTTAAAAATGTCTTCACCTGACTTCCAGGGCATCACTATGCCTTGTTTGTTGTACTTTCCTGCCTACGTATCTTCTCAGTCTCCTTTACTGTGTCTTTATCTCCCCCAAGCTCTAAAATTGCTCCCAAGATTCAATCTTCACATCTCTTCTCTCCCTAACACTTTCCCCGCAGGATGATTCAATTCTCTCATGGCTTTAAAAACTATGTATATAATACATCGACATCTCCAAAAATTATCTCCGGCCTAAGCATATGTGCTAAATTCCAAACATGTAGCTTGTTGCTGTTCAACACACCTCCACCGAGATGTCTAAAAGGCATCTCAAGTTCAACATGCCTATAATCCAACCCCTATTTACCCACCTACCAGCCCTCCGCATAATAAAATCAAAGATGCCTCTTAAGTTTCTAAAAGCTATTATAAAACAGTATGTTGTGATCAAGACAAACACCAACAGAAGAAACTGTCCCACAAATGAAAACTTCATATGTGGCACAAGTGGCAAGTAAATGGGAGAGGGATAGACTATTTAACAAACAGTACAGATTATAGACATTTAAAAAACAAATCAGACCCCAACTTCATACCATACGCAAAAACAAACTGAAGGAAGATTAAAGTCCATACTGTAAGAAGCAAAGCTTTTAGATGAAAAGAGAGACGACAAATGATCTTGGAGAAGGAAGGATTCCCTAAACAAGAAACAAAATTAAGATAAGTTTGACTACATTAAAATGTAAAATTTCATCTATTTGGCAGATGAAATATGTAACTACAGTTGATCCTTGAACAATTTTGAAGTTAGGGGTGCCAACCCACCATCCCCGAAAATCCACAGATAACTTTTAACTCCCCCAAAACTTAACTATAGTCAGCCATTCGCACCCCCAGATTCAACCAACCAGGAATCGATAACAGTATTTTTGATCCCCAGTTGGGAATTCGAAAATACTCTTCCATACCTGCTGGATGAATCCACAGATGCCAAACCCGGGTATCGGAAGGGCCTACTGTAGTTATAGGGGGGTGGGGGATGGGTGGGGGAAATCTGCCTATAAGTGGACTTGCAAAGTTCAAAAGCCCTGTTGTTCAAGGATCAACTTGAAATTTTTAAATTACAGATTTTAAAAGTTTTAATTAAGAATTAAGGCACAAGTCACCAGTACAGGACCTATAGTTGAAAGCCAAAACAGAGCCGGGGAAAGCAAAGTGAAAATCACCATGACTGCAGAAGAACCTGGTGTGATATGCAGACTGGGATAGCCCTCAAGTATCAGGATTGCGAGACTAGGGACGAGAACTACAGGATCTAGGTAACCTGCCTGCACGGGAGCTGGTGAAACTAGAAATAGGGGCTGCGGCCCCAGCTAAAGGGCCACACATACTGTTGCTTATCAATATGCTTTGTGAATGGGGCTTACTTTAAAAACAAAAAATAAAGTTGGGCTCAGTGCATAGAGTGTCAGACTTCAGACCAAAGGGTCCCGGGTTCAATTCAGGTCAGGGGCACATACCTCAGCTGCAGGCTCCTCCCTGGCCCAGGCCCTGGTCAGGGCGCATGCAGGAGGCAACCAATCGATGTGTTTCTCTCACATCAGTATTTCTCTCTTGCCGGGAGCTGGTCCATGCTTGCTGTTTCAAGGGACCTGGCATATATGGCATACTGTTCTTAATATGTTTGCTCACCTTCTTGGCACTAGGTGTTTTAACCAAGGTCTCTGAGAAAGGTTGTTTCCCCAGGTAGGGATTTTCCCCTGAAGTTAGGGAGGGAATAAAACCCCTCAACTAAGTGCCAGGCGGGTAATTAATGACTTTAACTACGAACAATCATGCTTAAGCTACATAATCTTTACTCCCTGGAATGGAGATAAGAAACGCCCTAACCTTTGTAATAGAGATTGATAGGATTGAATCAACTGGTATAAATACAGATGTAACAAGACAGAGAGACAGAACTTAGAACACAGAACTTAGAACACAGGACTTAGAGGACAGGACTTAGAACAGAGAACTTAGAACAGAGAACTTAGAAGACAGAACCAAGAGAGACAGAAATTGGCACAGAACCTACACAGAACGTTCTCTAGAGACAGAAGAACTTCGCTGGAGAGAACATGGCAAAAGATCCTGGACAGAAACTGGCCTCAGAACCTAGAGACAGAACCTAGCGAGAGAACATGGCAAAAGATCCTGGACTGAACCTGACTACAGAAATTGGCAAGAGAACCTGACTAGAACCTGGTGACTGAACCTGGCTGGAGAACCTGGACAGAACCTGGCTGGAGAACCTAGCAAGGGAACATGGCTACAGAACCTGGCTGGAGAACCTGGAGAACCTAGCAAGAGAACATGGACACAGAACCTAGCTGATCAACTGAACGCTGTCTCCATGTCATTCCTTCTTCGCCGACTCCGTCCACACCTTTGGGAACCCCTGGACCTGCTGGGGTTGGACCCCGGCACTCTCTGTCTTTCCCTCTCTAAATAAATAAATATTAAAAAATAATAATAAAAAAAAATTCAAAGGAAAAGTATCCTCCGGTGAAGGTTTAAAAAAAAGGACCAATGAAATAATAAGGTTTTATATAAAATTTTACCAATTCCTTCATGTTAACTTCTATTTGTCTTGTTAAATAGCATGCATATACTTCTATTTTTATTAACTAACTTATCTATGTACATCCATTCTATCTGAATGTACCAGTATGTATAGAGATTTCTGGAATGATTTCTATGGTTTGTGGTAGTTAATCTCGGATTATAGAGATTGGATAATTTTTTTTCTTTCTTTTTTGACTTATACCCTCTTTACTCAATGAACATACACTAACTCGGCCTTTACTAGTACATACAAACCACACATACTGTTGCTTATCAATATGCTTTGTGAATGGGGCTTACTTTAAAAACAAAAAATAAAGTTGGGCTCAGTGCATAGAGTGTCAGACTTCAGACCAAAGGGTCCCGGGTTCAATTCAGGTCAGGGGCACATACCTCAGCTGCAGGCTCCTCCCTGGCCCAGGCCCTGGTCAGGGCGCATGCAGGAGGCAACCAATCGATGTGTTTCTCTCACATCAGTATTTCTCTCTTGCCGGGAGCTGGTCCATGCTTGCTGTTTCAAGGGACCTGGCATATATGGCATACTGTTCTTAATATGTTTGCTCACCTTCTTGGCACTAGGTGTTTTAACCAAGGTCTCTGAGAAAGGTTGTTTCCCCAGGTAGGGATTTTCCCCTGAAGTTAGGGAGGGTGATGGGGGCAAGTAAGGTGATGAGACTACATAAATTCTGGAAATTCAAAGGACCAGACTGCCGTGTGAATGTTATCTGGTTCAAATAGTGACCATCAAAGGTCAAGCTCTTATTTCAAAAAGGCTGTTGACAACAAAAACATTCTCAGAACTTTTTCCTCTTTTAGGATTGCCTTCTTCCATGGTGCCAAATCTTCACTCCCTATAGAAGAAATGAATTTTGGAATGTACTAAAGTAATTCATAACTGTAAATCTAGTGAGTTAAGTTGACATGTTGTAAGTTAAAAGTAGGTTTCTCACACTCAAAATGAAGTGACCTAATAGAAACCTATCACTAGGCACCAGGGTTCCTCTGCATCTCAGTGATTCTCAAAATTCCTCATTTCCAAACACTAACTAAAGCTATTTGATCTGATGGAATCAGTTATACAATGAACAATGCCACTGGTGATTAAAAATCACATGCTGGCCCTGGCTGGTGTGGCTCAGTTAGCTGGCCATCATTCAGTGCACCAAAAGTTTGCCAGTTCAATTCCTGGTCAGGGCACATGCCCAGGTTTGTGGGCTCAATCCCTGGTAAGGGGTGTGCAGGAAGTAGCTGATCAACAAAAATTCTTTACATAAAATAAAAATAAAAAGCACATGCTGATTTATTTGATGTTTTCTTGGTTCCTAGGAATGTTAGTTAATGCTTGCCACTGTACATGAGTCTTCTAATGTTTACACTGAACATGTCTTTTCCTTTAATGTATTTTCCGAACATGTTACTTCATTTTATTTAATCATTATAAATATCAAATCATCATTGTTCATATTCATTCTCTTTGTAGAAACTTAAAAATTCTCTTTCACATGAGCACTTGCTTATGTTCTTTGGACAAAATTTTGGACGTATGGAATCTCTTATCTTTTCTGTTTTCATCAATGTTTTGTGCCTCATTATAGATACCTGTTTAACTTAAAATCTTTAAAGACAGTAAAAATTGCTACCCATAATGATGCATTAAGTTAATTCTCCTTGCAAATCTGCTTCATCTCATACAAAGCTTATTCATTTTCTACCCTTACAATTAGCCACTCATTTTTAGGTCCACACAAAAGATTTTCATGCTGCTGTGCACAGGAAACCTACTGGCTATCTTTGAAATTAGAGGTCACTAGTTGAGACTTCCTATTCTGCTTCCACAAGCTACATTAGAAAATGTCACTGCTGTGGTCACACCTGCTCTATGTTCTGCTTAATGACCCCAAGTACAGTGACCAACCTATCATCTGTTAACTTATGCTACAAAGGGTTTAAGGTTTAAGAAACCCGTGTAACACTAGTTAGTCCTCATAGCAATAAAAATGAGTAGGACCCTAGCTGATTTGGCTCAGTGGATAGAGCATAGGCCTGTGGACGGAAGGGTTCCAGGTTCAATTCCGGTCAAGGGCACATTCCCAGGTCGCGGGCTCAATCCCCAGTAGGGAGCATGCAGGAAGCAGCCCATCAATGATTCTCATCATTGATGTTTCTATCTCTCTCTCCCTCTCCCATCCTCTCTGAAATCAGTAAAAGTATATTTTTAAAAAATGAGCCCTAGCTAGTTTGGCTCAGTGGATAGAGCATCAGTCTGTGGACTGAAGGGTCCCAGGTTCGATTTCAGTCAAAGGCATATGCCCGGGTTGCAGGATCAATCCCCAGCAGGGGGCATGCAGGAGGCAGCCGATCAATGATTCATCATTTATGTTTCCATCTCTGTCTCCCTCTCCTTTCCTCTCTCTGAAACCAATAAAAATATGTCTTAAGAAAATTAAAAGTCTTTTTTGGTTAAGGTATTAATACAGTCAGCCCTTCTTATGCGCAGGTTCACATTCACAAATTCAACCAACCACAGATTGAAAATGTTTTTTAAAAAGTTACATTGCTGTTGATGTGTACTATGTAGTTAGGTATCTACAGAGATTGCTGGTTGCATTTGTACTGAATATGTAAACTTCTTTCCTTGTCAATATTCCATAAACAATACAGTATAACAATTATTTACATAGCACTTACACTGTATCTTTATAATACTATATTATAACAGAGGATATGCACAGGTTACATGCAAATACTACACCATCTTCTATCTACACTAATAAAAGAGAAAAATGGTAATTGGTGTACGGCGATACCTTTTTCATTGGCTAATCAGGGCTATATGCAAATTAACTGCCAACTAAGATTGGCAGTTAACTGCCAACAAGATGGCGGCTAATTTGCATATGTAGGCACAATGCAGGGAGGCGAAAGGGAAAGCAGGAAGAGGAAGAAGCCCCCTGCCACTGACAGTGATCGGAAACCCAGGGGGGAGCTAAGAGCTGGGGGGCAGGGCAAAGGCGGCCCCCTGCCCCCCAGCCATGATCGGAGAATCAGGCGCCTTTGCCGCCCTGGCCAGTGATAGCAGGAAGTAGGGGTGGAGCCAGCGATGGGAGCTGGGCAAGGTCGAAGCTGGCAGTCCCAGGAGCTAGGGGTCCCTTGCCTGGGCCCAAAGCGAAGCCCACGATCGCGGCGCCCCCCGCTGCCACTGCAGGTCCCCGCTGCCCGGGCCGGACGCCTAGGCCAGAGGTGTCAGGCCTGAGCAGGGGCGGATCCTGCAACCGCGGGGAGCTGGGGGTCCCCTTCCCAGGAGGTCTCAGGCCTGGTCAAGGGGCCGATCCAGTGATTGGTGACCGGAGGGTGATGAGGGTCAACTCCTCTGGCTGAGGCATCAGGCCTGGGTGGGGGGCGGAGCCGGGGATTGGGGGGATATGATGGTCCCCTTGCACAGGCCTGAAGCCTGGGTCAGAGGCGTCAGGCTTGGGCGGGGGGTGGAGCAAGCGATCAGAGGGAGATGGGGGTCCCCTGCCCAGGCATGATTCCTGGGCCAGAGGCCTCAGGCCTGGGCGGAGGCCAGAGCCAGTGATCGGGGGAAGATGGGGGTGCCCTGTCCAAGCCTAACACCTCTGGTGGAGGCGTCAGGCCTGGGCAAGGGGCCGATCAGGCGATCGGAGGGTGATGGGGGTCAACGCCTGAGGGCTCCCAGTATGTGAGAGGGGGCAGGCTGGGCTGAGGGACACTCTCCCCCAACCCCCCCCCCCACCCACCCAGTGCAGGAATTTCGTGCACCGGGCCCCTAGTATATATATAAAACCCTCATACACAAATAGAACAAACAGTGGAATAACCGAACAACCAGTCGCTATGATGTGCACTGACCACAAGGAGGGTACACGCGGATTATGGCGGGCATTGGCCACAGTGGGATGGTGGAGCAGGTGAGCGGGGATGCCAGACCACCGCAGTGGCCAGTCACTGTCATCGGGGCAAGCCTCTGGTTGTTACTGAAAATTCTTTGCTCCTGTGTGCCACAGTTCCGCCCAGTGCTTGCACCCGCTGCCGGTGACAGCCCCACTCACACCCTCAGCCACCACCGGCACGGGTCCTGATTGCTCAGCACCGTCAGCGGGTGTAAGCAGCAGCTGCTGGCCCCAATCGCCCCTGAGGGCTTCTCCACCTCCCCCTGCTCCTGAGGGGCGGCAAGGATCAGGGCAGCATCCGCGTCTCACACCCGCTGATGGCACTGACCCCAATCACTCTGCGCTGTCAGCGGGACCGACACTGTAGGTGCGTGGCAGCGGCAGCGGTGGCAGGAGTGGGGCTGCCAGCAGACAGAAGACCAGGGGCCAGGGCAGGAGAGGCTGGGCAGGGGCGCGGAGGATGGGTCGAGACCTGCTCCTGTGCCACCCACAGCCTCGCAGCCCACAGCTCCTTTCAAAATGCACAAATTCATGTACTGTTCCCCTAGTCTAATATAAGGGACTTGAACATCCCTGAATTTTGGTTATCTGCAGGGTGTCCTGGAACCAATTCCCCATGAATACCCAGGAATGTATGTGTCTTAGAAAACAACATCTCCAACACCTTAAAGTAAATTCTAAAACCACAAAGTAAACCCTAACCCCTAAACTCTTGAGTTTTTATGTAGCATGCAAAAGGTCATCTACATATACTTAAATATAGTACTAAGTCAATTATTAATTATTAATTAAAGTTTATTTATAAGACTTGAAGCAATCTTCACTTTTAAATGGTTTAATCAGTAGTAATTATAAACTCTTTAAGAAATCTTTCAAAAACCACTTTTAACAAACATAAATCATAAGGATGTTTACTAAATAGCTTCTTGCCAACATACATCCAAAATAGATAATGAAGGAGAAAAGTAAATCTTTCTATATGTTTATTGCTACTTTGTATCATTATCAATGTCATACACATAATAAACAAGCAAAACCCTGACTGGGTGACCTGTCCTAAATTGATAATGATGGCCGAAACCGGTTTGGCTCAGTGGATAGAGCAGCCGTGGGCAAACTACGGCCCGCGGGCCGGATCCGGCCCATTTGAAATGAATAAAACTAAAAAAAAAAAAAGACCGTACCCTTTTATGTAATGATGTTTACTTTGAATTTATATTAGTTCACACAACACTCCATCTATGCTTTTGTTCTGGCCCTCCGGTCCAGTTTAAGAACCCATTGTGGCCCTCGAGTCAAAAAGTTTGCCCACCCCTGGGATAGAGCGTCGGCCTGCGGACTGAAGGGTCCCAGGTTCGATTCCGGTCAAGGGCATGTACCTGGGTTGCGGGCACATCCCCAGTGGGAGATGTGCAGGAGGCAGCTGATCGATGTTTCTCTCTCATCGATGTTTCTGACTATCTATCTCTCTCCCTTCCTCTCTGTAAAAAAAAAAAAAAAAAGAAAGAAAGAAAAAAAAAAAAGATAATGATGTACAGAAGGGAGAAATTCATTTTCTACTAAGGATAAAAGGAAAAGGAAAGAAGATGGAGCAAATAAAAAACTAGCTTATCTTAGTTTGAAAGTTTATTTTAGAAAGACATAATGATTCTATTACCTGATTTTTTCATAAACAGGAAACTAAACTTTCTAAATAGTTCAATTCCATATTCTATGATGAAGTGCAGCAGGGGGTAGGGCTCTAAAACAGGAGGTGGGTTGATAAGAATGACACAGAAAGCAAGTAGGTGGAAAAGACATCAACCCACTCAACTTCATTTCCCTTGACCCAGACTTAGAAAAGGCCAAAAATTAAGAAAGCTAGAGAAAACAAAAGAAATTTGCCAATAATTAATCCTACAACAATTTTCAGTGACAGGAGCTTCTGATATATACCTCCTCAAAACCTAATAAACTGCTGCACATGGCTCTTAAGCCATTTTTTCTACTAAGGTAGCTGCATTAGTTTGAATCACTAGAGATCCTGCCCACTGGGGTTGAGAGAGATGCTTGGAGCCGGGAGACTTGCCAGGGCTGAGGAACCAGAAATGTATCTGGTCCAGCAATAAAGCCTGGTGGATGTGCTGATTGTGAGCACTGCCAGATCTTGACCCCTGGATTTTTCTTTCCCTTTCCTGGGATAGAAGCACAACTGAAAAGCAAAAGAGCTTCTGAAGAAGCAGTACCAACTGCTTTGTTATTACTGTAACAAAAGTGAGAAGCATGCCTTAACTTCTGCTCAGCCCCCATGGAACTTCAGAGAACATAAGGGCTCAAGTTGACCTCATATCACCTGCAGAAGGAAGTTCCAACCCATTTAATGTAGGACATCACAGACATCCCTCCTCCCAAGGCAGCAGAGTAGAGAAAGTCAGCAGTGGTCCTAACAGGTGGCACTCCCTGTGAGGTCAGCAGATGATTCCAAAGAAACTCAGATCATACTTTTGAGTGGTGGGAAGTGCTGGTAAAGCACAGGAAGGGTGGGAATTTCCATCTTACTTTTAGCTCCCATCCCAATCACCCAGCAAAGTCAGGGGTGTGGGAATACAGCACGACAATCCAATCTTCCTTACACAGAGGAAAAACAAGAGTTGATGTCTTTACGTGCTTCTCAAACTCTTAAGGGAAGCACTCTTCTTTAAAGAGAGACCTGTTCCACTACAGAAAAAACTTTTAAAACAGATACCCAAACTCCAGGGCAGGTCCCTCTACTGCAACAGAATTCAGCCAAGACAAGAACCTAAGGTTTTCATTTTCCATTCAGTGGATTTAACTTGAATTTTTGGCCAATCCTCCCCCACTCCCCACCACATGGTTTTGGTCTTTTTCTCTCCCAGTCTTCTTCTTGACAAACATGGAAATGTGGCATTACTGTAAAGCTCCCCACTCATAATCACAATCTTTTTTCTGTTGATTTTTATCAGATTCCTGGGTAAGCAGAATGTGTCTGGTCTTAACATTTTATACACATCTCATTTCCACAATCTTTTAAGCTAATTCTACATAATCACTGCAACCTCATCATTTTTAAGCAGTCCCAAACAAGAGCTACTTAGAAAGAATTGTTTCCCCTAGGCCAAATACACTTTCACTTTCAGATAGGTATCTACCAATTTAATCAAGACATTCTCAAAAATTCACTTGTGCCGAAACCGGTTTGGCTCAGTGGATAGAGCGTCAGCCTGCGGACTGAAAGGTCCCGGGTTCGATTCCGGTCGAGGGCATGTGCCTTGGTTGCGGGCGCATCCCTGGTGGGGAGTGTGCAGGAGGCGGCTGGTCAATGTTTCTCGCTCATCGATGTTTCTGGCTCTCTATCTCTCTCCCTTCCTCTCTGTAAAAACTCAATAAAATATATTAAAAAAAAAAATTCACTTGCGAGCTGAAGCTAGTGGTACCAACTGATGATGGTATATAAAATAATTCTAGAGGAAATTTCACTCAAATGTATACTCCAAAAGAAGAGCACTACAAATCATTTTCTAGAACACACACACACACACACACACACACACACCTCAATCTTTAAAAGTAATAAAATAACTATCTATTTTTAAGCTCAGAAACTCATACATATATATCCTATCTAATAAAAGAGAAACATGGTAATTACCCATACCTCCGCTACCCTTCCCATTGGCTAATCAGGGTGATATGCAAATTAACTGTCAGCCAAGATGGCGGCCAGCAGCCAGGCAGCTTGAAGTGAACATGAGGCTTGCTTGCTTCAGTGACGGAAGAAACCAACATTCCCCGCCTGCCTTGCCGGCCTCTGAGCTTGCAGTTTGAAACATTGTTACAAATATAGAAGCTAAACAAAACCCCAGAAACCTGCTTTCAGCCAGCCAGGATCTCAGAGCTGGAGTTGAAACAGTGTTTCGATTATAGAACCCAAACAAACCAGATACCTGCTTTCAGCAGCCGGGGCCTAAGAGCTGGAGCCAAGCCTCAGAGCTAAAGCTGGCCCAGAATAAAAAAGAAAAAAAAGAGCAGTTGGGAGCTTCAGTCACCCGCCAGCCTGAAAACAGCCCTCAGCCCCTCACCCAGACTGGCCAGGCACCCCAGTGGGGACCCCCACCCTCAAGGGTGTGTGACCAGCCGCAAACAGCCATCATCCCCTCATCCAGGCTGGCCAGGCACCCCAGTGGGGACCCCCACCCTGATCCAGGACACCCTTCAGGGCAAACCAGCCGGCCCCCACCCGTGCACCACGCCTCTATCCTATATAGTAAAAGGGTAATATGCTTCCCAGCACCAGGATCAGCGGAGCCGTGAGGCCTCCCGGCACTAGGATCAGCGTGACAGGGGGCAGCACCCAAACCCCCTGACTGCCCTACGGCTCTGTGTGTGACAGGGGGCGGGGCCACAACCTCCCTGTCCACCCTGCTGCCCTGCTCTGTTCGTGACAGGGGAAAGCGCCCCAACCCCCTGATCAGCCCTGCTCTGTGCCTGATAGGGGGGAGTTCCCCAACCCCCTTATCGCCCTGCGGGTCTGTGTGTGACAGGGTGCGGCGCCCCAACCCCCTGATCGGCCCTGCTTTGTGTGTGACAGGGTGCGGCGCCCCAACTCCCCCCTCCCCCCAACTGGCCCTACCCTGAGCATGACTCAGGGTGGCATCACAACCTCCCAATCTGCCCTGCTCTGTACATGACAGGGGGCAGTGCCCCAACTCCCCAATCGGCCCTGCTCTGAGCCCAACCCGGGGCTGCACCGAGGAATTGGGCCTGCCCTCAGCCACCCAGGAGCAGGCCTAAGCCAGCAGGTCGTTATCTCCTGAGGGGTCCCAGACTGCGAGAGGGCACAGGCCGTGCTGAGGGACCCCCCTCCTTGCCGAGTGCACAAATTTTTGTGCACCAGGCCTCTAGTGTGTGTGTGTGTGTGTGTGTGTATGTATGTGTGTGTGTGTGTGTGTGTGTGTGTATATATATATATATATATATATATATATATATATATATGCCTAAGCGACTGATAGGACCAGACGGTAGCTATGATATACACTGACCACCAGGGGGCAGACACAACACAGGAGCTGGCCCCTGGTGGTCAGTGCACTCCCACAGCCAACCTCCCGTGGTCCCTCCCGAGAGCCGGCCGGCACCAATGGGGATTGGGTGAGACAGTCCCAATGAGCCTCGATCACCAGCCAGGCAGAGGAACCCCACCCATGCATGAATTCGTGCACTGGGCCTCTAGTCCTATTTAATAAATGCCTAATATGCAAATTGTCCACTCGGGCGATCATTCGACTGGGAGTTTAACTGGGAGACTGGGAGTTCAACCGCTCACTATGACGTGGGCTGACCACCAAAGGGCAGCACGGAACATGGCAGGTGTTGGCGATGCAGCGCTGGCAACGGGCAGCAGTGGAGGCACTGCAGGCCCCAGTGGGCCCCAATGAGAGCAGGACCATGGCAGGATGGTGGGACAGGTTAACAGGCGGCGCCAGGGCAAGGCAGATGCAAGCTGGGGCCCAATCACCCCGCAGACAGCAACCAGTGGCAGTGGCAGGGGGCAGGGCTGCCTCCCAGTTCCAAGGCACTGAGGGAGCCAGGCAGGGGACCTGGCCCCAATTGATCACCCTGCAGGCGGGATGGTGGAGCAAGTGAGGGGACAGCACCAGGCCAAGGCGGGGTGCCAGGCGGGGCTGTGGGGCTGCGAGGCTGGGGATGCAAGCTGGGGCCTGATCTCTGCAGGCCACCCCGAGGGATTCCTCTCATGCACAAATTCGTGCACCAGGACTCTAGTTTGTACATAAGAAGGAAGTTAGAGGACTAAGTCTGGGGACAACTTATGCCAACAGAGAGTTGGCTAAACTCCATTTAAGGTATCTGAAGTATAGGACAATAGAGGACTTCCTCTGTATTGCACAGATAAAAGCAAGGTAAGCAAAAGTAGGCAGTGCGACCCCTACTTCCCAGACCAGAGGCTTGGAACAAAGCAATAAGCAAGTACCAAATTTGGTCAGGAGTCAAAAAACAGGCTTAATGAAGCTTCGACTCAAAGGGACCTGGCAGAGGGATGAAAGTCAAGTTGGAGGTACCAGAACTGGACATCTAGATGAGCAAATTCAGCAGGGAGAGAGGAGCTGAAGGGCGAAGATGCCCTGAAAAACATAAAGTGTTCTAAGAGGGCTTTGGCCTAGCCCATGGGCAGGAAGGAGTTATGAAACAGACAGGCCCCCAAGCCAATAGGGAACTTACAAATGTTCCCATGACTGACTCCAAGGAACAGCAAAATTGCTCTTTTAAGTAGAGAAACATCTAGTACAATTTGCTTGAACATTCAGCAATAAGATGACTTTAGATAGAAATAAATATCTTTTGGAGAAAACCAAGATGGTGGCATAGGTAAACACCGGAGATTGCTGCTTAGCACAACCACTTCAAGAATACAACTAAAATACAGAACGGACATCTTCCAGAACCACAGGAAGGCTGGCTGAGTGAAAATTCTACAACTAGAAGGAAAGAGAAAAGTATATCGAGACTCAGAGGAGCTGCGGTGCGGAAGTAAAGTACAGAGGTACGGAGGCACATGCGGAGTGGGCTGGCAGCTGAGGACACAGTTGTCTTTTTCAATCAGGAGGGAGTCTCAAGCTCTGAGCTCCAGTTCGGGGCAAGTCTCTGGGGACCCAGACTCATACGGGAGAAACTGGACTGTCTGGCATTGGTCAGACCTCGAGGGCAGCTTTCTCTCAGAGGTGCTTGCAGGGATTTCCGGGACACTGAGAAACGGAGCCTCTGAGGGCAGCCATAGCTGCTTGCTCTGCCCTTTTGATCCTCTGGGACCCCCGTCCCACCCAAGCTGTGAGCTGGCTTTTGCATATAAAAGGCCTGGCCCTTTGCAATCTGAAAATTACCTAACAAACTTGCAGCTGGCCCAAGGCCCCACGGCAACTTGCATTGCTTCACAGCTGAGCTCCTGCTGGGTAGCCTAAGGGAGAGGCTAGATTAGCACCTCCTTAGAGATCCAGGAGCCAGTGTGCCCGGTGGTCAGAGTGGGACAATCCAGGTTGCAGCTTCTCGGATCAATAAAGGACACACTCACGGGGCAGACTCAATGAGCACCAAAGCCCCACTGAAGCAAGTCGTGCCCTGGAGGGGTGTTTCCAGCACAGAAGTTCTCCCACCATAGACACAGCTGATTCTCAGAGCCAGTTGGCCTGGAGGTCAATTCCTCTCAGTGATACCTACAATAATCAAGGCTTAACTACAACAAGACTGTGCACAAAGCCCACAAGGGGGTGCACCAAGAGTGTCTACCTCAGGTAATTGGGGAGGCTGAGCCACTGGGCCCTATAGGACACCTAGCACACAAAGCCACTCTATCAACACAGAGAAGCATAAAAAATGCGGAGACAAAGAAACAGGACACAAATGACAGAAATGGAGGAAAGCAAACTACTGGATATACAGTTCAAAACCACACTTCTAAGGTTTTTCAAGAACTTTATAGAAACCGCCAATAAATTTAGTAAGACCCTCAAAAAGTCGGGTGAGACCGACGATAAATGTACCGAGATCCTCAAGAATCTAGTGAGACCCTTGGGGTTATGAAAAAGGACCAACTAGAAATTAAGCATACACTGACTGAAATAAAGGATATTATGCAGAGTTCCAACAGCAGACTAGAGGATCGCAAGAATCAAGTCAAAGATTTGAAATACAAAGAAGCAAAAATCACCCAACCAGAAATACAAAAAGAAAAAAGAATCCAAAAATATGAAGGTAGTGTAAGGAGCCTCTGGGACAACTTCAAGCGTACCATCATCAGAATTATGGGGGTGCTAGAAGAAGACAGGGAGCAAGATATTGAAAACCTATTTGAAGAAATAATGACAGAAAACTTCCCCTACCTGGTGAAAGAAATAGACTTACAGGTCCAAGAAGCGCGGAGAACCCCAAACAAAAGGAATCCAAAGAGGACCACACCAAGACACATCATAATTAAAATGCCAAGAGCAAAAGATAAAGAGAGAATCTTAAAAACAGCAAGAGAAAGAAACTCAGTTACCTACAAGGGAGTACCCATACAACTGTCAGCTGATTTCTCAACAGAAACTTTGCAGGCCAGAAGGGAGTGGCAAGAAATATTCAAAGTGATGAATGCCAAGAACCTACAACCAAGATTACTTTACCCAGCAAAGCTATCATTCAGAACTGAAGGTCAGATAAAGAGCTTCACAGATACGGAAAAGCTAAAGGAGTTCATCACCACCAAGCCAGTATTATATGAAATGCTGAAAGGTATCCTTTAAGAAGAGGAAGAGGAAGAAAAAGGTAAAGATACAAATTATGAACAACAAATACACATGAACAAGTGAATCTAAAAATCAAGTGAATAAATAATCTGATGAACAGAATAAACTGGTGATTATAATAGAATCAGGGGCATAGAAAGGGAGTGGACTGACTATTCTCGGGGGGGAAAGGGGTGTGGGGGATGCAGGAAGAGACTGAACAAAAATCGTGCACCTATGGAGGAGTACAGTGGGGGGGGGGGGGTTAAGGGCGGAGGGTGGGGTGGGAACAGGGTGGAGGGGAGCTATGGGAGGAAAAAAGAGGAACAACTGTAATAATCTGAACAATAAAGCTTTAAATAAATAAATAAGTTTTTTTTAAGTTGAATGGTTACAGTTACTGAAACAGACCTAAAAAAATTTTTTTTGAGCCCGGCTGGATGTCACTCAGTGGCTGAGCTGAGGAGGTCACAGTTCGATTCCTGATCAGGACACATATCCCAAATGAGGGCTGGATTCCCAGTGGGGTGCATGCAGGAGCAGCCAATCAATAATTCTCTTTCATAATTGATGTTTCTATCTCTATCTCTCCCTTCCTCTCTGAAAGCAATAAAAATATATTTTTAAAAATTTTTGATTACTCAATTCAAGTATTCTCATTCTCACCAATACCAGTTAATATTTCCCTTACCTAGCATCATCATGGGAGATAACACAGTAAGTCCCTGTTCTTAAACCAGGTTACACATATATAGCAGGAGATGAAGGGCAGTACAAAGACACTAACTCAAGGTTCATCTTCTTAAAGCATCAACCCCCAAAAATTTATGGAGAAGAATTAGCTGGTAAGTACTTTTAAAACATTCAATAGCAAACCAAAAAATATTCACAAAGGCTTTAGATAACATGAGAATTCAGTAACAGGCCACGCGTACAATCCCCCTTCCCACCTCTATTTCCTAATTAGGACACTTACTCTCTTTCTTCCACTGTTAGAAACACTTAGGTGGAAACTTTGGAAAGCAGTATCATAAAAAAAAAATTAATTTTGTCACATGCCAAAACTTTTTGAAAACGATTTTTGATAGCTCTTTCCAACATGATCTTTTCTTTTTGTAAACATGCTCTTCAGATGCTCTATGAGGCTCAGAAGCCCCTGTAATCCATGACCCAGAGGTACAATTACCAGATCCCCTCTACAGCTCATCTCAAAAGCAAAGTTATTGTCTACTCACTGCCTTTGGCAACTCCATTTCCTTTACCAAATATCTGTTTCTAACACACTAAGGAAGCCAGTAAAATCCAAGCATATCATGCCTATATAATAAAGGTAAACAGTCTTCAAGAGAGACCCAGAATTGGTCAGTGTACAGAACAAGCCTTTTTTTTTTTTTTGGGGGGGGGGGTGTCTTTGTTCTCACATATTCTAAATAATCGAGGCTTCCAGATTGGTTACATGCTAACATAAGAAATGCTAGTGTATCCAACTCTGGCATGCCCTGAAATCCTAAACAGTAAAATACTGATGAAAAATTGGTACATTTTAACCAAAGATATTCATTATGTACAATGAACATTGTTGGACTTCATCAACAAATGCTAGGGAACTACCAACCTCTTGAAAACTTCACATGGCAGAGCTAATTATAAATGGAAATGAGGCAAAAAGTAAAGACATTTCCTAAATATATTGTGGCTAACTTCTCCAATTTGAGAATACTACTGTTAGACATCCATCCACACTTTTCACCAATAGCTAAATATAAATACTGTTACCAACGTTTCAAATACTCTTTCTAGGAACAGTTTTCCTCCAAATTATTTGTATCAAATTTAGAAATACTTTCCTCCAAGACATCACGTAGGGTTTTGTCAAACAAGAGCGCTAAGTACACAGTTCTCTACATAGCCTATCTAATAAAGAGGGAATATGCAAATTGACCATCACACCATCACAAAGATGGTGGCGCCCAGACCCCTCAGCCCCGCTGGTGTCCCCCAGTCCTTTCAGCCCCACCTGGGGGGGGGGGAGCGGTGGCAGGCATGCAGTGTGGCCGGACCCGCCCTCAGCCCCCCAGCTGCTTAGGGCCAGCCCGAGAAGCAAGCAAGCCTTGGATGGTAGCTGCCCAGCCAATGCCTGAGGCATAGGGAAGCATCAGATGGTGGCTGCCCAGCCGCCCAAGGCTCAGGTAACCAGGGCCGGCCGAGGCTTGCGCTGCCGGCAGTGGCAGCAGCAGAGGTGTGATGGGGGCGTCGCCTTCCTCTGATGGCCAGGTCACCTCCCACCCCTGAGGGCTCCTGTGAGAGGGGGCAGGCCAGGCTGAGAGAACGCCCCCTCCAGTGCATGAATTTTCATGCACCAGGCCTCTAGTATGATATAATTCCAAACACTGTAAATCCAGTCACTATAATTGTATCTCAGCTAAAAGTCAGGATTACTGACTGCTCACCACATTCATGTCCTCAGATAAGCACTGTGATAAACCCAAAAACAGACATGCAGCCAACCATTCCAGAAGAAAACATGATATTATTTAATACCTACAGAAAGCAATGCATAAGCAGTGCACAATAATTAATAGTACAAAACAAAAAGTAAATTAGTCACACAAAATTTGAAGGGGAGGATTCCTGCTAGTAGTGAACTCAAATAAGGTCCTGAATGAGGATTGACAGTGAGGCTGACAAGTAGTTGGGGATCCACCACTTACTGGAAAAATAGCAATGCAAAGGGGATGGGCTGCATAGATGTGGACCAAGTAAGCCAATAACTATGCTTCACTAGCTCTGACCAACTGAAGATATGCTTATACAAGGTGTGGCAAATGTAGACTTACAGTTGTTCATATTGAAAATATAAAATATTTAATAAATAATAATCCTATATCATAAAAGCCTAATATGCAAATTGTTCAACTGAGAGTTCGACTGGGAGTTTGACCGCTCGCTATGACATGCGCTGACCACCAGGGGGTGGTGCGGAACATGGCGGGCGTTGGTGACATGGCACTGGCAGTGGGCGGCAGTGGAGGTGCTGCCAGCCCCCACGATCCCTGACCAGAGCGGGACCACAGCAGGATGGTAGAGCAGGTAAGCAGACAGCGCCAGGCCAAGGTGGGTGCAAGCCGGGCCCCGCAGATGGCGGCCAGTGGCAGCGGCGGGGAACGGGGCCGTCACCCCGCTCCCAAGCACTGAGGGAGCCAGGCAGGAGACTCGGCCCCAATTAATCGTCCCGCAGACAGTGACCAGGGGCCAGCAGGCCACGATTGCCCAATCAGAGCGGGGCCCTAGGCTGGGCCAGTGAACTGGGGGTGGGTGGCAACAACCAACCTCCCATGGTGCCGGGGCAGGGGGCTGCGACCTCTCACCGATTTCCTGGGGACGGGGGGGGACAGGGACGGAGGTGCGGTGAGAATGCAGGATTTCTGCCTAGCTCCCTCTCATTTCCCCTGCTAACCTCCCCCGGGACACCAGGGCTCACACACCAGGGAAGCCTCCGTGCTCAGGTGCCGGGCGCCAACCTGCACCCGCACAACCTCTTCCGGGTGAGCCGAGCCACGGCCGCTGGGACCGCAGGGGCCCGTCAGGCTCCCCGTGGGTTCACTCAGGAGCTGGTCTGCGAGGCCGGCCGGGAGAGAGCGCACTGCCCGCCTGGCTTCCATGTGGTGCTGCTGGGCAGTCCAGAGGCCCATGCTGCGCCCTGGCCCTCAGTGTCTGGCCACGTTCACCGAATCTCCACTTGGGGCCTCAGGCACCATGACTCTGGCGGAGGGGGATGTGTGGGGGCCCAGGGGCCCAGGCGCTGCCCAGGGCCCAGAGGTCAGCTAGGACCTGCCTTTCCACTCCAGACACTTGTGCTTCAATCGTCGGCCAGGCCTAGGGACCACACCCATGCACAAATTTCATGCACTGGGCCTCTAGTACAAGATAAACTGTGTTTGGCATACTCACAATCCCATATACCAAAATAGGCAAAACAAAGATGTTGAACACTTTGCCTCAGAAGCATTCGTTTTTTAACTATTAAAACCATTTCCATAAACAGTTCCCTTAAAATCTAGTTTATACTTTATTTTCATTTTCAACATCTTTAGGTAAATCTCAAGTGTTGACTCAAACCTTCAATCCCTATGTTCATGGTACCACAGATTCCAAATCAATGAGGTTGCTATGAATTCTGGCAAAAAAAAAAGCAAACATGTTCCAAAGGGGACTCTTACTACAAAATAACTAGATCTTCAATAGAATATAATTCTTAATACTTTAGTGAGCTTCCAAGAAGCAAGGAAAATATCTAAGTGTCCTAGTAACTCCCCCAACACAACCATAAATAATGATTCAATCATAAAAGCAGACAAACATCAAAGATGAAGAAAGCAATCCATAGATTGGGATGGGGGGTGGAAGGGGTGAAATATTTAAAAGTAAAAATATATTTGTTGAAATTAAAAATTCAATGGGTGAGCTAAATAGAAGATTAGACACAGCTCATTAGTAAACCAGAAGTTAGGTCCAAAGAAAGACCCAGAATGCGAACAAAACAAAAACAAGGAGATGGAAATGAGAGGGTAAGAAACAGATGACAGAATAAGAAGATCTAATAAATGACAACTTGGAATTTCCAGAAGTCCATAAAAGAGCAACAGTATATGATAAAATGGCCAATAATTTTTCAGCACTAATTAGGTACAAATCCACTAAAGAAACACAAGATATACCAAACTCATTAATAAAATCACAATGCCCACACCTGAAACCTATGTGATCATATTAACTAATGTCACCCCAATACATTTAACTAAAAAAAGGAGGGGAAATACAATGTCCACAAATGTAAAACTAGAGAACACCAAAGCCAAAGTGAGAATCTCAAAAGAAACCAGAGAAAGAAGACAGATCTCTGGCAAATTAACTAATCCTTGGCAAATTGACAATAACCTCCCCAAGAATACTGGGGAAGCCAGAAGACAATGGAGTAATATCTTCAGAATGCTATAAGAAATAACCAATTAGCTGGTTTTATTTGGAATCAATTCTATCTTTCAAAAATAAGGCCAAAATATATTTCCAGATAATAAAAAAAAACTAGCGACTTTTTCAGATATAACCCTCATTAAAGAAATCTCTAAAAGGATATGCTCGAGAAAGGAGGGAAAAATCATCCCAAAAGAAAGTTCAGTAGTATGACTAATGCTCAAACAAACTAGTAAAGATATAGGTAAAGCTAAACAAATATTGTCTGCATGGAATAATATTCTATTTCATGAGGTATTTTTTATTCATGGACAATAATAAACATTGGAAGATAATAGCATGTAAGTTTATGGTGGATCAGAGTTAAAGGATTTTAAGGTCCTTTTATTGTCAGAAGTAGACCTCAAATAATAATTAACTTTAGACATTATGCATGTACAACTTCAAGAATAGCCGCTGAAAGATTGGAAAGAGCATACAACTTCCAAACCAAAATCAGTGAGGTTTTAATATGGTTTTACTGTAGGATCTGGCTGGAGCAGAGCTGAGTTTGGCAAAAAAAAAAAAAAAGTCAAAGTCTAGCTCAGAGATGTCAAGAACAATTCTAATATTTATTTGGGGTCACAGGTTCCTTTGAAAAACTGTTAGTCCTCTCCCCCAGAAAAATGCTCATATGTACTTGTACAAATTTTCAAAGAAACACAAAAGACCTTTCCCAGATTTCCCAGAGAAAAAGAATCCCCAAGGCCTTGGCCAACTTAGAAAGCTGAAGAGAGTTAAGTTTATGTGGGAAACAGTAAAGTTAGAAGTTCTCCCTATCCTAGAGTTAAAACCTCATATGAAATGTAAAAGGAACAGCACAGGGCATAATGTTTCAGAAAGGAGGAACCTGGAGGTAAGGAATCAAGAATGGAGTCATTCCTATAATTCAGGCTTTCATTAAAATGTAATTCAACAATTACGCAACTATAGCAGTATCTGAACTGTGGAAAATAATGGCTAGAAATAAAATCCTAGTTTTAAAGATTGTAAACACCAATCTTACAATCTGGTGGGCAAGTATGCCATACACAATGAAAGAAAACAGAAATTGCAACAGTTAACTACCTAGTGTTTTATTTGCTTGATTTGTTTAGAAAGAGGAAGGGAGAGAGAAAGAAACATCCATGTAAGAGAAAAACATCACTGGTTGCCTCCCCGCACGAACCCTGACTGGGGAATCAAACTCGCAACCTGGGTATGTGCCCTTACGGGACTTGAACACACCATTTTCTGGTATTACAAGATTACGCTCCAACCAACTGAGCCATAACAGGCAGGGCTACCTAGTGTTTTTAATACTCCCTTCCTGGAGTGACTCAATTAATAACCGACAATAATTAAAGGACCTACAAAAAGGATTAGTCTGGTGCACCTAAAGCGCCTCTTCTGCAAAGGCAGATCCCAATACCTCCTGACCTCAACTTGGAGCCTCAGTGTCAGAAATACAGACCATTGCAATCCAGAGGCTCCTAAATCTACCTGCATTCCAGAAAGAAGCTTATGGAACATAGATTCCTGTCTCCATCCAAACATTGAAAACTACGATCTCATGGTCTGACCCAAAGAATCTGTATTTTAAAAGTATCCCAGATAGCACTGTTATATCTGCAAACACACACAATATAAAACTATTACTCCATATTCACTGAAATTTAACTCATATTGGCTTTGTGCATCATTGATATTCAAAACTGTAAATCAAAATGCTGCAAATAAAGTATTTCCTATATACCATGAAAATATATTCAGTGGTTAAAATCATTATAGAGCATATGGAAAAATTCAATGATTCTTAGATATCACAGCAAGAACAAAAAAAGACTTACCATTTTAGAATACAAGAATTAAAAGCAAATTCAAAGGAAAAGCACAGGAGATGTGTTTAGGCAAATGAATAAATATTCTCAATAGTTCACATTTAAGATAGTGTGTTAATTTTCTTTCTTTTATATATATACTAGAGGCCTGATGCACAAAATTCATGCAAGAGTAGGTCTTCCTTCCTCCAGCTGCCAGCACCAGCTTCCCTCCAGCACCTGGGACCCAGGCTTCCCTCACAGCCTGGCTTTGTCCAGTCTAATAAGCGTATTACGCTTTTATTATTATAGATAGGTATACATCATAGAGGAAGGGAGTGGGAGACAGAGAAACACCAATGATGAGAGAGAACCATTGATCGGCTGCTTCCTGCATGGCCTCCACTGAGCCTGCAACCTGGGCATGTCCTTCAATCAGAATCAAACTGTGACTGCCTGGTGCATAGGACAACACTCAACCGCTGAGCCACACTGGCTGGGCTAAGATAGTGTGTTAACTTTCAAAATACACACACATTTGCCTTTACTGCACCTCAATCAATTTCAGAAGCCAAATAACTCTCCTCCTTTTCTAATTTTGGCCATCTCAATCTTTTAAGAGCTAGCTTACACCACACACAACAGATGCTGGTTTATCTTAACCAACATCATAGGTCTCCTGATCTTTGTCACTTTCATTTGAACTACACATGCAGATTTTATTTATAATTGTGCTTTTTGTCAATGTATATAAAAGGAGCAATCTTATCCCAAACTTAGGAGGTTCAAAAGACTTCCCTTTCCCCCAAATCCTGATTATTTTTCCACACTAATCAGCTTTAAGAGAATTTTTAAATAAGGCAGGTATAATTTCATTCTTAAAAGGTTATTTCCATTTTTGATTGACTGAAACATTCATGTGTTGGATAAATGTTTTCTCAAAAGGCCAAGACTAGATCACTGAGATTGTCCTGAAATTTAAATTAGCTATTATAATAGTTCTCAAGGAAAACCCCACAACCACTGAGAAAAAAGGAATTAAGGTACACAATAAAGAGAACGCTTCTTCATGTTATAAAGGGTCAACTCCTTATTTGGTCCACATATTGAAGGAAAGAGTGCAACTCAGAACTTCTGGCTCTAAATCTAGAGCTGGGCTTGGAGCAGAAAGTCTTTATATACTCCACACTTCACCCTCCATATGTCCCAACCCCAGAGTAAACCTGAGCTCCAGAACAGATCATCTAAAGCAGAAGTCAGACTAAGACATGGAGGCCAAATCTAGTCCATTGCCTGTTTCTGTAGAACCCATGCACTTAGAATGTTTACATTTTTAAATTATTTTTTAAAAGAATATTTCATGACATGTAAAAATTACATGAAATTCGAATTTTACTGTCCATTAAGTTTTATTGGAACACAGTGCTCATCCATTTAGGTGTTGTTTCTACTTGCTGAGTAGTTAAAACAAAGACTGCCTGGCCTGCAAGGTTTAAAACATTAACTATCTGGCCCTTTACATAACATTTGTGGACCCCAGAACTAAAGGATGCTTGTCTTTTTGTGAAAGCTACTTAAGTTCTTAACATGAGTCAGTCAAAACTCTACCTTCCCTAATCCTAGCTGCTGGTGATACAGGAAATAAATTTACTGTATCCTTCAACTAACAGTAGCTCTTCCAATTTTGGAAGGCTGATGGCTGATGTTGCACCCTATCTTATCTAGGTCTGATCCCTTATTTTTTATTCAAAAAGCATAATTACAATTACCATTAAATTACAATAACCTTTACTAAGAATCTATTACCATATACCAGGCACCATTCTAAGTGTTAGAGATCTCATTTCTTTTTAGGTGAGAAGACGGAGGCTTGGCAATCAGGTAACTAACTTGCCCAAGTTCACATAGCTACTGCAGATCTGTTCTTACCATACCCCATCACCTGAAAAAGCAAGACTTTGAACTTCCTCTTTTGTCTCAATATATTCCTCTAGAATGGTGGAGTCTGAGGCCAAATGTGAAACTTCTATTCGATTTAGGCAAAATTGGACAAAACTAGGCAAATAATGTCCCATGACTGGATACTCAAGTACCTTGTGCTCTCCCCAGCCTTGTCAAACAGCTTGTCAGCCTGTAGTGTTCATTTACAACTGCATATCAGTTCTGCCTCACAAATAATACTGCCTTGATTTAAAAATATACAATTCTATCTTCAGAAAACAAAAACCAGGACTCAGGGATGCATGTTACATCAGTTAAAATAATAACCATCACTTACTGAGTATTTCCTATGGGAACTGTGGGGCATGCTTTACATATTTTTTTCATTTAAACTTCACAGCTCTGGGAGATAAACATGGATTCCAATTTTACAGATGAGGAAACTAAACCTTCAAGGTTAATTTACCCAACGTGACAGGGTTGGGCTTCAGTCACTATGTTCTGACTCCAAATCCAGGCTCTCAACCACTACGCTGAACTTTCAAATATCAACTTCCAATCATAATATGGTAAGTGTTGCCTACAAGTAAAGGAAAACTTACAAAATGTACCATGAAAAGATACTGCCCACCATATTACTTACTTTGACCTCAACTATACTCCTATAACTTTTCAAAACTAAAACAAAACCCAGAATCAAAAATTCAATTGTACAGGTATATCATTCCTTTGCAATGCACTTATTTCTTCCCCAATAGATGTTTTTTGAGGGTATAAACCATTCTCATACCCCTGTTCCTATGAAACCTTCGTGACTGGCATTTAATAAACATGCTGAGTGAACAGAAACTGTACAAATTTTACTTATAAATGAATTCTGCCAGAAAAGTAGTGAGTAGAAGATATACAGAAGCAGCAAAGAAAAAACGAAATGTAATTCCTTATACACTCGTGGTAAATGTATTGTTTTCAGGATCGTTTTTATACACATAAGATACAACTTATGTATAAGGTGCCACCTTCATCCAAACACTAATGGAATGAGCTAGGTGTACATTTATAATCACAAAATGAAGAATACTCAGGCTAAACTATTAAAGAATAATCTAATGGAGAAACCAAAACCCCTCACATCCTCATACTGTGTACTTTCCCAACTTATGTCTTAACCTGGAAGATCATCTGCATCTTAGCCTCTAATTCTAGAATTTCCCCACACACAACACTTTCTTTCCTGGAAGGGACGCTTGAGACGAGGAGTGTTTTTTCCCTTTACATACCCACATGATCCAAGATAGTCTCTTGCATACAGTAGGGCATTGCTACTGTATAAAGTGGTTGAACAGAATGGAACATTTTCAGGTGCCAGCTAAGGTACACTGACCATATACAATTTAAGGGGAGGCAACAACCTCACCATTAATTCTACAGAAGGCAGTCCCCTCCTAAAAACTTTTGCACACTTGCTTTAAAAACAAAAAACAAAAAGTTGTTAGAAGGCTATCACTGTTGGCAACAGAGCTCCATTCTGTGACATTATATGCCCACAAGAGAAGACACCTCAGAGGGTGTCTTATTAAGACCTGGTACTTATTAAGGGTTGGTTCACAAGGGCCAAGGGGCTCTACTTGTTAGAGACGCTGACTTAAGTCCCTACACATTCAGGTCCCTAACACATCACAAAGGTGAATACAGAGAGTTCCAGAAGTTTTAAGTCTCTTATGAATATATGTTTACAAATATTTACGAAACTGAAGACATTTATCCAAAGGAACAGAAAGTCTTCTAAGCTTCTGTACTCCCAGGAAGTCTGCTTTGAAGTACGTCAAGAAGTTACATCGAGGTATACAAAGTATGTCTGAAGATCCAAACTGATAACTCCAAAACTTGTAGTTGAAGCTGACAAAACTGCCCAGAACTAAAGAGTTCTGATTGTGCCCTTTCTTACTTTCAACGCTGCGACGCAAATGAATGATGGTATATCAGCGTTAAATTTAAATTTCCTGACTCTGGCCACAATGCTAACCTAATTAAAGCATGTGGTCAACGTTTAGCATTTTCGGTGCGATATTTTGCATCGCTTTGCCTAGCAGCAGAGTTGAGAGACAGTGGCACGCTTCCCCGTGCCCCCCACAGCCAGAGGCAAAACCCCTCTCCAAGATGCTTTATTAAAGGGGCAGGAAAAACACCCCCGCACCCCTTCCAGCTCCCACCAGGCGGTGACGGGGGCTCCACACCAATCACCCTCGCCAAGAACTTTGGGCTCAGTCTGAGCAAGTCACTCGAACACGCGCTACTTCCCCACGGCCAGGACCCCCCACCCCCAGGAGCCTGACAACTCCCGGGAGGCCCCCCCACGCCCGACGCGTGGCTCCAACTCCCCTCGCACACATTTCCCGTCCAGCAAACTGCTGCCGGGGGGAGGGGGCAGGCAACGAGGTGGGCACCGGTGGCAGAGCCGGCCGTCGGAGTGGACGCGGCCGGGCAGGGGCGGCGCGGGGTGGCGGGCGAGAGCGGCCCGAGGGTCCGGGAGGGGGAGGGGAGATACCTCGTACAGCTCCTCGGAAGCCATGGTGGGCAGTGGAGTTGCGGGCAGGCGGGAGGGGCAGGGTTGGGGCGAGGCGCCGCCGCCTGGCGGCCGACACTTTGTTTCAGTTGGGTCCCTGCGTGGCCTGCGCTTCCTGCTCCGCTCGGCGCCGGTGCCCCGGAGGCGCCTCTCACACTCACGGCCGGTGCGGGCCGGCGGCCGCGGCGGGGTTGTGCGCAGGAGCAGCTGCGCAACGCGCCCTCGCGCCCCGCGCTCACTCCCCGGCAGGCCGGCTGGGGCTCGGGCTCATCGCGCCCGCCGCGGGGCCGGGCCGGGCTGGGGCAGGCGCAGCGGCGGTACGCGGCGGCGCGGCTGGCTGCCTGGCTCCGTGGCTCCCCCTCTCCGGTATAGTGCAAAAATCTTCCTACTTGCGACCAAAAAAAAAAAAAAAAAAAAAAAAAAAAACCTGCCCCGGCTACTGGGCATGCTCAGTGCGGTCGCTGGGCCGGCGGAGCCGCACTCCCGCGCTCCGGGTTTTCAGACCGCCCTCGCGGGAGAGGCGGGGAAGCCGGCGGGGCGGGGCGCCTGAGGGGAGCAGTGGGCTCCGCTCCCGGCTGAGGTGGGCGGGTGGGCTGGAGGAGCCAGCCGGCAGGAAGGGGTGTGGCCTGGGCCGGTGGGCGGGGCCGTGGCAAGACGTGGGCGGTGCCGCCAGGGCGGTGGGCGGGGCTCTGACTTGCCCAAGTCCCCTCGCGGAGGTCGGACCGGCCAGGGCGCCGCCCACCCGGCCACCTCGACGTGGGTGCCGGGTGCCAGGCCCCGTGCCCACGGGGGCTGGCATCTGCGGGCCCGAAGTTGAGAGGGGCCCGTGGGGTCGAGGCGCTGTCGTCTGGAGCCCACCGCTCCGACGGCAGCGGCCGGGCGACCAATGCTTGGCTTCCCTCCTGGGAGGCGCAGAGCTCCCGCCTACGCGCGCCCTCCAGATCGCCCGTCGGGGACCGGGCCCGCCCGCAATTGACAGGCCTCGTGGCCAGGTGAAGCCCCCCCACCCTAGCACGTGTCTGCCTTCCTCGCGGCAGCCGCCAAGACGCGGAGCCCGGACCACGTGCCCCGCCGAGTTGCCCGGCACACTCCGGGCACGCTCGCTCAGCGACCGGCCGGAGGCGGGAGCCTGGCGCGGGGCGAGGCGCGGGCGCGGCTGCATCCACCCTGCCCTCCGTCCTCCCCACTCCAGGCCTCCCGGTTCCTCTCGCAGCTTCCACCGCCTCCAAAGAGGAGAGGTCGGAATCTGGACTCCAGGGAGGTCTGGGTTCTAAAGGATGGAAACTGTCGATGGTGGTTCCCTTTTGGGGAAAAAGGTCGGTGTGTACACGACAGGCTCTCTATCAGAACAGCGATGAGCAGGCCCTTCCTCGTGGGGGCGGCCCGCGAGGCCAGCCTCCAGGGCACACCTGGCGGGAGACTGGACGTTACCCTGTCCGTGCGGAGTGAGGAAGGGGCTTCCTGGCCCGACTCTCCCTAACAGCAACTCCAAAGCGTCCTGCTGAATGCCGCGGAGCTTCCCGGGGCAGTGCAGAGACGGTTCCCATCCGCTCCTACCCCTACACCTGGAAACCACCATCATCAAATCCTACATTCCCCCCAGTGCATCCTCTCCTGCCACCCGGTTCCTGGTGCTCTACCTAGCTGCAGTTCCTAACCGACCTACTGGTCACCAGGCTCCTCCACCAGCTTTCTTCCTAAAACCTCACTCGATAGTGCCCCCAAAATACAGTTGAATTACAAGGCTTCCCACAACCCCGCTGACTTTCTGCCCTCCTCACGCCCACGAACGATCACAACACTTGTTCTTTAGTCACTTCAAGTCGAATCACCATTTTCTTCATGCCGGTGCCTCTACCTGCAATTCCTTGGAATGCCAACTTTCAACCTTAAACTCTAGCTCCGACGTCACCTCAAAAAAAAAAGTCTCCTCTGACTTCCAGGGCAAAATGAGCTACTCCCTCTCCAGCGGCTCCTGAGCACTCAGGCTGCTTCACTGCAGCACTTACCTCTGTGTTTTAGCTCTTTTGTCCACTCTTCTCTCCCACGTCCATTTCAAGACTATGACTTCACAGATCTCATCTTCACAGTTGACTCTCCAGTCCTGGCATCATTCTCTACATACAAAGTAAGTTCTTGTTCAATAAGTTGGAATTCCAGTGCTCTGAATAAAGTCTGCTACGCACACATCCAATTCCCGTTATCAAATGCTCTTACAACAGAACAACAGAATTACAAAGTCCCCACCACTTTTGTCGAGGCTCTTTCAAGACCTGCCTCTTTTCCTGATGGCCCAGCCAATTCCCTCCTCTTGATTTCATTATTTGCTGCATTTGGTAATTGTCTCTCCACACACAAATTCACTAACGTAAGTTGTAAGCTCCTAGAAGGCAAGGACTATGACTTTATCAGCCAAGTCTCAAAACAGCGCACTCTACTCAAAAATAAAGTGCAGAGATGGTTTTTAAAAAATTACACAAGCGTAATAAAATATTTAAAAAAGGGATCCTCAAAAAAAGAGGGGGATCTTCAATCTAAAATGGACAGACACATCTCACATATAAACCTATATACAAGGATAGACTGATATAAATATAAAAACAAACATGTATTATTTTTCTCATGGCCACCAAAAGCATAGAATTTAAGCATCCACAAGTTGCTCCACTATGTGCTTAATGGACTGTAATGTTAAATATATAATCTCTAAAATCTCCAATACTACCATTGTTACCAAGGGAGGAAGAAACAAGGGTAGAAAGATCCCCACAATAACAATACTTGTTAAGCTAGTACATTTGAGATAGATACTATCCTCGGGTAAGTTGACCTTTCCCATTGTGGAAAAAAAAAAAAAAAGGAGTGAGGGAGGGAATTACAGCCTAAAAAAGTTAATTCCAAAAAAATCAATTTACATGGACCTTTAATCCTGATGCTTATTTATGATGCTATGATTATTCCTCAACATTAAAAGAGTGTATACACAGGGTAGAGGTCACTTCCATAACAAAGCAGAAGTAAAGTATTCTCCCAAGCTCAGCTCCAACTACCTCTCTTCAATAATTAGTTGGTTTCCATGTTAATTAAGAACACTGGTCGAGGAGACTGGTACTAAGGTACACAACTGGTGACTGAGATATTGATCAAGTCCCCTTTGTTCCTCTCATCTGCCCTCCACCTGAAACACCCAGTTTTATTGAATGCAATTTTGCTTATGTTTATATTTTATTTCATTAGTTCAATTTGTCTTTTAAGCAAATTCTGCTTTCTTCCCCCACTTTTTTTTTATATAAACAACATTTTATCAGTGCTCATAATAGAAGTCTGTCCAAGATTATTTAATGGCTTTGAATTGATGTCCCCTTTTATAAAATAGTGAAGTTTTGCAGTAGTTACCACAACCACATGTGTGGGTGCTGTGAGAGTACTTCTTCAGGAACTTGAGAATAGAAGTGAAATCACATTCCCTAAGCACATCAAGATAGAAGTCTGCATTGTACAAAAATACATGAAACACGATAGTATATACTAGTAAAATCCATGAATCTCAAAGATTATCGAAGTAGTCAACAGGCAAGATGATGTGATTAAAATACTACACATCTATGAGCAGTAAGCTTCAACTCTTACCTGTTGTAAGCCCGTGGTGGAGACCAGCAAAAACCAGTTTATTCCTTCTCCAAATGTATCTGAATTATTGGTAGGTGAAAATCAGTTCCACTCAAGATAAGACTTTTCAAATCAGAAGTCAAAGCTGTTTCCAACTTGGCAGAACAAGAACTAATACTTAAATTAGAAGTTCTCTCCTTTTCTCAGACTACAGCCCAATCAGTGGCAGCTTCCATTATCCCAAGAATCTGCATTTCATCTACATTTGAATTCTAAGGCCCAGGAAAGGAGGTGGGGGATGGGACTGGAAAAAAGAAAGGACCCAAAGTCTAGCAACTACTACTCTCTGAGCCAAAGGCATTTTGAGGTTGAATGACTGTGGAAAAGCTGCTGATAGTGATTTCCTTTATCAATTTTGCACCCCCAAAACATACTCTATTTTGGATACCTTCTGCAAAACCCAAAATTTAACTTAGTTTTTAATGAAAGAAAAGTGACCTACGTTTTTTGTGTGTGCACACTGTGGCCGAAGAGAAATCAAATACCATTCTTGTTATAGAGTATCCACTCCACAAAATTTGAGGAGACTCCTACCACAACCACGTATTCAAAAGAAAGTAAGAAAATGTTAAGCCTAAGAAGCAAAAGAGAAACATAGAGAACCAATCATAAAATGAATTCAGATTTGAGGGCCTTTTTTGAACTTGGAGCCAACCACCTTTTCCTTCCCGGAGAGCGTAAATTGGGTACCAGTGCCCTTTTCTTTGGACAACCAACAACTTCTGATTCCTGGTTTCGGCTGCCTCTTCCTTCTCTGGCCAACTAGTCAATTTCCTCATTTCAACTGGCAGCCTTTCTCTGCCTGCATCTGTCTTGGACCCCAGCCTTTATTCTCTCTTTGTTTAGAAGCTAGTACCTAATCCAGCTGCCACACTGCTGTTTCCTGGCCAAATGCCACCATTTATTTAATCTCTTTACCCTAGTGATATCAATTCTGAGACTTCTTCACATTTAGTTTCAGCAATTTCCTCTTAGGCTGAGGTTCCACCATTGCCCAAGCCTCGTCTATTTACAATTAAGGATAATTTTCTTTTGAACTAGATTTAGAGTTTAACTACGGTTCTTTTTTTTTTCTATTAATGTTAATTCTATTAATTAATTTGGTTAATTCTACCAAAAATTGTTTGTAATATATTTTTGTTGTATTTTTTGATTGATGTAAAAGATCAAGATGGCAGTTTTTCATTTATAACTTTATATATTACCCCACCTTCTGAGAAAAGAAAATAACTAAAAGTCATTAAGAGTAATCAGCCTCAAGGTACTGCCATGACATTCTTCTTGACTTTACACCAGAGCAGTAATTAATTCACCCTGGATTCCTGAAACAAACATTTAATGTAAATGTTTCTTGAGTTATTGTGACAGGACACTTATGTTTGTCACTCTAGTGAGACCATCCCAGTAAACTCATTACCTGAGAGATGAAAGAGAGAGAGAGAGAGAGAATCAATGAGAGAAAGCAAGTAGGGAGAAGCGTGTGGACCATCTGGCTGGTAAGGAAAATAGGAACACCAGGTTCACCAAAAACAGTAGAATCCAGAATTAGCACAGGACCAGAGCAGGTGGGGGTTGAATATAAGAGTAAATGAATCTGAAAACAAAGCTATGGCTACACAGCATATGGAAACATGTTTGTTTTGTGGGGTTTTTTTTTTTAAATATATTTTTTGATTGATTTCAGAGAGGAAGGGAGAGGGAGAGAGAAAGAAACATCCATGATGAGAGAGAATCAAGGACAAGCCGCCTCCTGCACACCCCCAACTTGGGATGGGGCCTGCAACCCGAGCATGTGCCCTTGACCAGGAATCGAACCCTGACCTCCTGGTTCCTAGGTCGATCCTCAACCACTGAGCCACACCGGCCGGGCTGGAAACATGTTTTGGGGCTTGACTTTTCCATCACTAGTATTGTCTAGTGCAGAGGTCCTGGACTTGTGTCCCCAGACAGATAACAGGTTCACTTTGCAACTTAATAGAAGTACAAATTCTCTGCCCATTACCCGCATACTGGTACCCAGCAATCTGTTTACTACTTACAACGCTTCCAGGTGATTCTGATGCCTGCTAAAGTTTGAGAAGCACTGGTTTAGCAGTTTCGTTTGTTTCTTTGTTGTTGTTTTTAAATCAAGCTACAGATTTCAAACCATTAGTGAATCTTTAGATTATTTTAGTAGATCTTGACTTGAATTTCTTTTTTTAAATGAGGCAGGATGGAATGGATAGAATTGAATGGACTTGGGAAAGAATCAGTGTGCACACATCATATATATATATATATATATATACACACATGGACATACACTCACATACATATACATGTATATTATATACTAGTTCATAATTTAAAATATATTTCTTACATTTTGATTGAGATAAAAAATTTTGAAAGTCTGTGTTTGTGAAATGGATAACAAAACCCTGCAAAGTTGGACTGCTAATTATAAATAAATGGTATTACCAAAGCGCTCTAAAACCATTTTCTTAAATGGTTTAATGATCTCTTTTTTGTACTATAAAAGTGTCTTATTTCTCCATAAATACTACAAAGATGTTCAGACCAGGTTCCTTTCAGAATTAGCACATATTCTAGACTAGAGTAATATATTTTGAACTAATAAGGATTTATAGTATATATTTTAGGCCTTTCTTTCCAAAGAATGTAGAAGCATTTCCAGAGTATCCCTAACAAACTGCAAAGTGAATGCAGTTTACTTTGGTCAATAGCAACATTAAAACACACACACACACACACACACACACACACACACAAGCACTTACCCTGTGCTGGGAACTGTTATAAGCACTTTACAAATATTAATCTCTTAAATTCAACAAGCACCTAATAAAAATTAGAACTAACATTTACAAAAACTCTAAATAAACACATCCATCCATAAAGCACCTTTTGGAATAGGCACTATTGTTTCTATTCCTAGTAAGTGAGGAAACTAAAATTCATATTCAGGTTCAGGTAACTCTAGGGCCTGAGTTTTAAACCATTAAATTATATTCAGTCATTTGTTCAAGAAATATTTGTTAACCACTTTTTGTATGACAGGTCCCTGGCTAATCAATATATATACATACTATCATCCCTTCTCCCAGGCAGCTAATAATCTATTGGGAAAGATAGACATTGAATTGTCAAGAAAAAAGTCTTGACTATAAATCAATATTAATTGGAAGAAACTGTGAGCTCACATAACCTGGAGGTGAGTCTGGTCTGCTGCTTCCCCCCAAAAAGTGTCCATCACCCCATGGACACCCTAGACATGCTTGGGCATAGCAAGGTAGGATCATTGAAAAGTTATTTTCAAATAATTTGATACCTGCCGGAAGCCGGTCCATCCTTGCTGCTTGACACAGTCACTGCAGGGAAGAAACATCTGCACAGCATATGTTTCAAGGGACTTGGTGTATATGGCATACTGTTCTTAATATGTTTGCTCCCTTTCTTAGCGCTATGTATTTTAACCAAGGTCACCTCTCTGAGAAAGGTTGTATCCCCGGGTGGGGATTTTTCCCTGGAGTTAGGGATTAACAGGACTAAGGAAGGGAATAAATCAGTAAAACCCCTTAACTAAGTGCCAGGCGGGTAGTTAATCACTTTACGAACAATCATGCTTAAGCTACATAATCTTTACTTAGGATAATCTCCTTCAGTTACTTCCCTGTAGCTTAACAGAATAATAGAGTAGTGATCTTGGAATGGAGATAACAAACGCCCTAACCTTTGGAATAGAATGGATAGGATTAAAATCAACTGGTATAAATACAGATGTAACAGGAGAATAAAGACAGAACCTGGCGGGAGAACCTAGCTGGAGAACCTGGCTATGCTGATCAACTGAACGCTGCTGCCTCTGTGTCCTTCATTCTTTGCTGACTCCGTCCACACGTTTGGGAACCCCTGGACCTGCTGGGGCTGGGCCCCAACAGATACCTTTATAAAAAATAGCATCTAGCCTGGCCAGTGTAGCTCAGTTGGTTGAGTGTTGTCCTGTGCACCAAATGGTTGCTGATTTGATTCCCGGTCAGTGTACTTGTCCAGGTTGCAGGCTTGGTCTCCAGTTGGGGGCATGCAGGAGGCAGCGAATCAAAGCAATTGATGTTTCTCTGTCATCAGTGTTTCTATCTCTCTCTCCCTCTCCCTTTCTCTCTCTCTCTAAAAAAAAGAAATAAAAAAAACATATATTTTAAAAAATAAATAAGTAAATAATATTTTTTTAAAAGCTTCTAAATAGCCATTATGGGAGAAAACAACACTTTGACTTCCATTCAATAGCTTTACCGTTTAGCATTTAAAAAAAAATAAAAGAGAGAAACCAAGATGGCGGCATAGGTAAATACTGGAAATTGCTGCCTCCCACAACAAATTCAAAAATACAACTAAAAGACAAAATGGACACCATCCAGAACCACAGGAAGGCTGGCTGAGTGGAAATTCTACAAGTAGAAGGAAAGAGAAAAGCACACTGAGACTCAGAGGAGGTGCGGAAGTACAGAGGTATGGAGGCACACATGGCAAGGGCTGGCAACTGAGGATGCGGCTGTCTTTTTTAATCAGGAGGCAGTCACAAGCCCCCAATTGCTCTGATCTCCAGCTCTGGGTGAGTCTCAGGGGACCTAGACCCATATGGGGAGAAACTGGACTCTCTGGCGGCAGGCAGAACTCAGAACTCGAGGGCAGCTTTCTCTCAAAGGTGCTTGCAGTGATTACCCAGACGCTGAGACGCAGGGCGCTATATGGCAGGGCTGAGGATCAGCCATAGCTGCTTGCTCCATCCTGTTGATTCCCTGAGGTCCCACCCCACCCAAGATGCGAGGCTTTTGCATATGAATGCCCTGGCTCTTTACAATCTGAAAATTACCTAACAAACTGCAGCTGGGCGAGACAGACCAAGAACTTCCAAGAGAAGGCCCAAGGCCCCACAGCAGCTTGCATTGCTTCACAGCTGGGCCTCATCTGGGCACCTCCAAACCCCAAACAAGGAAGGGGAATCTGCAGATCTCTTCAGAGCTCCTGTTGGGTAGCCTCAGGCAGAGGCTAAATTAGCACCTCCTTAGATCCAAGAGCCAGTGTACCCAGTGGTCAGAGTGGGACCATCCAATTACAATTCCTTAAATCCATAAAGGACACACTCAGGGGGCAGACTCAATGAGCACCAAAGCCCCACTGAAGCAAGTCTTGCCCCATAAGGGTGTCTTCAGCACAGAAGTTCTCCCACTGTAGACACAGCTGATTCTCACAGCCAATTGGCCTGGAGGTCAATTCCTCCCAGTGATACCTACAACAATCAAGGCTTAACTACAACAAGACTGTGCACAAAGCCCACAAAGGGGTGCACCAAGAGTGTCCACCTCAGGTAATTGGGGAGGCTGAGCCACTGGGCCCTATAGGACACCTAGCACACAAAGCCACTCTATCAACACAGGGAAGCATAAAAAATGCAGAGACAAAGAAACAGGTCACAAATGACAGAAATGGAGGAAAGCAAACTACTGGATATACAGTTCAAAACCACACTTTTAAGGTTTTTCAAGAACTTTCTAGAAACCACCGATAAATTTAGTGAGCCCCTCAAAAAGTCTGGTGAGACCACCAATAAGTGTAGTGAGAACCTCAAGAAATCTAGTGAGACCCTCGAGGTTATGAAAAAGGACCAACTAGAAATTAAGCATACACTGACTGAAGTAAAGGATATTATGCAGAGTTTCAAAAGCAGACTAGAGGATCACAAGAATCAAGTCAAACATTTGAAATACGAAGAAGCAAAAAACACCCAACCTGAAAAACAAAATGAAAAAAGAATCCAAAAATATGAAGATTGTGTAAGGAGCCTCTGGGACAGCTTCAAGCATACCCACATCCGAATTATAGGGGGGCCAGAAGAAGAGAGAGAGCAAAACATTGAAAACCTATTTGAAGAAATCATGACAGAAAACTTCCCTTACCTGGTGAAAGAAATAGACTTACAAGTCCAGGAAGCACAGAGAACCCCAAACAAAAGGAATCCAAAGAGGACCACACCAAGATACATCATAATTAAAATGCCAAGAGCAAAAGACAAAGAGAGAATCTTAAAAGCAGCAAGAGAAAAACAGTCAGTTACCTACAAGGGAGTACCCATACGATTGTCAGCTGATATCTCAACAGAGACTTTGCAGGCCAAAAGGGAGTGGCAAGAAATATTCAAAGTGATGAACAGCAGGAACCTACAACCAAGATTACTTAATACAGCAAAGCTATCATTTAGAATTGAAGGTCAGATAAAGAGCTTCACAGATAAGAAAAAGCTAAAGGAGTTCATCACCACCAAACCAGCATTATATGAAATGCTGAAAGGTATCCTTTAAGAAGAGGAAGAAGAAGAAAAAGGTAAAGATACAAATTATGAACAACAAATACACATCTATCAACAAGTGAATCTAAAATCAAGTAAATAAATAATCTGATGAACACAATAAACTGGTGAATATAATAGAATCAAGGGCATAGAAAGGGAGTGGACTGACTATTCTCAGGGGTGTGGGGGGTAAAGGGTGTGGGAAGAGACTGGACAAAAATTGTACACCTATGGATAAGGACAGTCGGGGGGTGGTAAGGGCAGAGGGGGCGTGGGATATGCGTGGGGGGGAGTTATGAGGGGGGGGGGAAGAGGAACAACTGTTATAATCTGAACACTGGCCACCTTGCAGTCATGGGGTCTAGTCTCTTAGACAGATAGATCACAGGTCTCTTCCAGGGACCTAGAGTCTGAGTGAGAACTCCTTTGGCAATGCCCCTTACCTCACTCACGTAGATAGAGGTGGAAGGGCTTCATGACATCTGGCAAGGTTAGGGCAGGTGCTGAGGCGAGAGCCTTCTTTAGCTTCTCAAAGGCCCATTGTTCCACTTCGGTCCAGTTTAGCAATCTCCTCGAACTTGGGTATCCACAGGCAGCAGTATCCAACTGCCCCTAAGAATTCCTGAACCTGCTTCTTGGTTGTAGGCATGGGGATCCATAAGATTGCTTCTATTTGACTGAAGGACAGGGTCCATCTGCCTTTGCTAATGTCATATCCCAGGTATGTGACATCAGAGGAGCACAACTGTGCCTTATTGGCTGACACCCGGTAGCCTAATGCTTGCAAGGTGCCTAACAGGCCCTCAGTGGCTTGTCTGCAATTTTCCTCAGTATCTGCTGCCAGCAGAAGATCATCTACATACTGGAGTAGGATACATTCAGGATGCTCCTGTCTAAAGGCAAGTAGGTCCGATCTCAAGGCTTCATCAAAAAAGGGTGGGAGAGTTTTTGAAACCTTGAGGCAGTCTAGTCCAGGTCAATTGTCCTGAGAATCCACCCTCTGGGTCATTCCACTCAAATGCAAAGATAGCAATTCCTTTCTTTGCTTCTAAACTCAGGGGGTATTACCTTACCCGAGCTGGAGTGGTGGTGGCTTGCAATTGGAGTACTACAGGAGCTTGATGACTTGCTAACCCCGGGAGAATTTTCCCAAGTAAGCAGAGTCACGTTGGCCCTTTCCTGCAAGAGATATTCCCCTGAGAGAGACAGGAGAAGAATGCAGCCAGGGGAGGATGGGTCCGGGCTTGGGTTCCTTGGATCCACGGTGAAGTGTGCTCCGTCCCCCTCGAAGGAGATGTTTAGAAGGTTTTTTTTTTTTAAAGAAAACAAAACAAAACAGGAACAAACATAAAAACACTTTTACACCAGAGCGCACCACATTTACACTACAAAATACCAACAAATCAGTCTCAATTGTGCAAAGATACAGAACAAGTCCCTGAACAGAGGCAGTAGAAAACTGCCTAGGAACGCTTCTATTCTACCTTTTTTAAAAGACAGGCCAGACTCGAACCCTTAGCCAGTTCAAGTTTGGACTTCCCTCCCGGAAGTCCCAGAGACGATGAATACCGACTGTCTAGAAGTCATTCTTTCAGATACAGGACAAGTCCCTTAGAGATCCTTGATAACCTAGATCAGTAATCCATTCATCTAATCCTTCAATAGAATAAGAGGCTGGATGAAACCACTCAATGTCCTCCAAGAGGATTTCAGCGAAATGACAAAAAGACACATAAAGCTCACAAACAAAACCAAAACCAAAAAACCAAAGCCAAGTGTAGCCCCTGATGTCTCAGGGGTACTCCAAGGATGGAGAAGTTATGGCTGCGTCCACCAGTGACCGGTCAAAAAGCCAAAACTCACCTCTAGAGGATTTCTCAGGTGACTCTGAGAAATTTTTTTGTTAGGGACAGGCCAACGTCCCCTGTCTGCTACCTGGATCTGAAGGGGAATTCTCCGGGGCCCTGGAACTTCTCAGGGTGCACACCCCCTAGAGACACCTCAGTCTCCATGACCGGCCCAGGGGAGGTTCGGCCTCCCTTTGTGTCCAAAACAGCACCCGTAGGGAGCTGCATCTCACTGGGGCCTCCAAATGTTGTAATGTACCCCACGAATCACACAAGGACCCTTCAAGAAGTTGAATTAAAGAGTCACATTTATTGCAAATCCGGGACTATGAGGGGGCATTTCCCAAATCTCATAGTCCAATGTCATTTTTTAAAGAAATAGATGAGAAATCATCAGATGTGTATGGAGCCACAAAAGACCTTGAATAGCCAAAGCAATCCTGAGAAAAAAGAACAAGGTACCATGCTACCTGACTTTAAATTATACTACAGTGTTATCATAATCAAAACAGCATGGTATTGGCAGAGAAACAAAAACACAGATCAATGGAACAGAATAGAGAGCTAGATCAGCTATAAAACTACATGTATATGGACAGATTATTTTCAACAATGGAACCAGAAACACAATAGAATAAAGATAATTTCCTCAATAAATGATGCTGGGACAACTGGAAAGCCACAAATGAAACTGGATTACAGCTTGTCCCCATGTACAAAAATTAATTCAAAATAAATTAAAGACCTAAATATAAGACCCAAAACAATAAGTTACACAGAAAAAAATATAGGTATCAAACTTATGGACCGTGGTCATAGAGAACATTTTATGACCTTGACCCCAAAGACAAGGGAAATAAAGCAACAGTAAATGAATGGGACTATATCAAACTAAAAAGCTTCTGCACAGCAAAAGAAACTGACAACAAAACAAGAAGGCAGCCAAACAGATGGGTGATGATCTTTGCAAACAGTAACTCCAAGAAAGGTTTAAATTCCAAAATATATAAAGAACTCATAAAGCTCAACATCAAATGAACAAACAACCCAATAAAAAAAATGGGCAGAGGACCTGAAAATACACCTCTCCCAAGAAGACATACAAACAGCCAATCCTATCTAATAATAGACAAACATGGTAATTAACCATATCTCCGCTACGCTTCCCATTGGCTAATCAGCAGGATATGCAAATTAACTGCCAACAAAGATGGCGGCCGGCAGCCACGCTGCTGAAGCGAACATGAGGCTTGCTTGCTCCAGTGATGGAGGAAGCCAAGTTCCCCACCTGCCGCGGCCCAGCTCTGAGCTCCGGATGCAACAATGTTGCAGTTATAGAAGCTAAACAAACCCAGATACCTGCTTTCAGCCAGCCACAGCCTCAGAGCTGGAGCCGGCTCTCAGCTCCAGTGACAGCTATAGAAGGTAAATAAATCCCAGAATAATAAAAAAAAAAAGAGGCTGGGAGCTTCAGTCACCCACCAGCCTGAAAACAGCCCTCAGCCCCTCACCCAGACTGGCCAGGCACACCAGTGGGGACCCTCACCCTGAAGGGGGTGTGACTAGCTGCAAACAGCCATCAGTCCCTAATCCAGTCTGGCCAGGAACTCCAGTGGGGACCCCCACCCTGAAGGGGGTGTGACCAGCTGCAAGCAGCCATCAGCCCCTCACCCAGGCTGGCCAGGCACCCAAGCAGGACCCCCACCCTGATCCGGGACACCCTTCAGAGCAAACCAGCTGGCCCCCTGCCGTGCACCAAGCCTCTATCCTATATAGTAAAAGGGTAATATGCAAACTGACTCTAACAGCAGAAAGACTGGGAATGACTGGTCACTATGACACACGCTGACCACCAGGGGGCAGATGCTAAATGCAGGAGCTGCCTTCTGGTGGTCAGTGAGCTCTCACAGGGGGGCAGCTCTGCTCAGCCACAAGCCAGGCTGACGGATGCCAGTACAGCAGTGGTGGTGGGAGCCTCTCCTGCCTCCTCAGCAGCGCTAAGGTTGTCTGACTGCAGCTTAGGCCTGCTTCCCACTGGCAAGTGGACAACCCCTGAGGGCTGCCGGGCTGCCAGAGGGATGTCTGATTGCCATCTTAGGCCCAATCCCCCGGGGAGCAGGCCTAAGCCAGCAAGTGGTCACCCCCGATGGGTCCCAGACTGCAAAAGGGCACAGGCCGGGCTGAGGGACCCCCTACCCCCAAGTGCACAAATTTTTGTGCACCGGGCCTCTAGTAGATATATAAAAAGATATTCAACCTCACTAGCAATTAGGGAAATGCAAATTAAAACTACAATGAGATATCACCTCACCTCTGTTAGAATGGCCATTACCAACAAAACAAGCAATAAAAAATGTTGGAGAGGTTGTGGAAGAAAGGGAACCCTCATCCACTGCTGTTGGGAATGTAGACTGGTATAGCCGCTATGGAAAGCAGTTCCTTAAAAAATTAAGAAGAGATCTACCATATCACCCAGCAATCCCTCTCCTGGGTATATATCCCCAAAATCTCAAAATCATGTATTTGCAAAGATATATGCACCCCTATGTTCACTGCAACATTATTCACAGTGGCCAAGACATGGAAACAACCTACGTGTCCTGCAATAGAGGTGGTACATATACACAATGGAATAATACTCAGCCATAAGGAAGGATGAAATACTGCCATTTGCAACAGCATGAATGAACCTTGAGAATATTATGGTAAATGAAATAGGTCAGTCAGACAACAAAACAGAGAGAAAGGCAACCAGATGAGAGATGATTTCACTCATATCCTATATAATAGAGAGGTAATATGCAAATTGACTGTCACGCCCTCACACAAGATGGCTGCCCCCATGTGGTCAAAGATGGCCACCACAAGATGGCCGGCAGGGGAGGGCAGTTGGGGGTGACCAGGCCGGCAGGGGAGGGCAGTTGGGGGAAACTGGGCCAGCAGGGTAAGGCAGTTGGGGGAAACTGGGCCAGCAGGGGGGCAGTTAGGGTTCGATCAGGCTGGGGGGGGGGCAGTTAGGGGCAATCAGGCAGGCAGGCAAGCGAATGGTTGGGATCCAGCAGTCCTGGAGTGTGAGAGGGATGTCTAACTGCCCTCCTGTGGGATCTGGCCTAACCTGCAGTCGGACATCCCCTGAGGGGTTTCAGACTGGAGAGGGTGCAGGCTGGGCTGAGGGACACCCCTCCAAGTGCACTCATTTCATGCACCAGGCCTCTAGTGTGGGATATAAAACTGAAACTTGTGAGCACAAACGGCAATGTGGTGGTTGCCAGAGGGAAGAGGGTAGGGGAAAAAGGAGAAGAGTTGGCTTTGGATGGTGGGCATACAGTGCAATATACAGATCTTGTAACATAGAAACCCACACCTGGAACCTATATGATCATGTCCACTAATGTCACACCAATAAATTTAATTTTAAAAAAGAAAAAAAAAAGTATAGAAAATTGTTACTTGAAAAATAAATATATTATAAGAGGATGTGTTAAGGAACTTGTTTAATTTAAACCAAATTAACAATAACAAAAACACAAACACACCTCTCAGATTGCTTTGGGGGCTTTATTTTTGGATGTATGGGAATGAATTAAAAGACCACTGAAATGAGAGCAGTTTAGAGCTTGCTGCAAGGGAATCAGCCACAATCACTTGTATTGGGGAGAGGCTCAAAGGCAGTCATAAGTGTATGAAAGTTTATAGTGAGAAAAAGCGAAGTAGTCAGGTATGCTCTGATTAGTGGTTGTTAGCATGGGGAGGCCAGAAATCAGCTAACTAGAAGTAGGGCATCTCATGTTATTGGTTTGGAAGTGCATTTGCCTTTTTCTGGTTGTTTCTGTCTTGGAGGTGGGGGGCAAAACACAGGAATCTGGCAGTCCAAATTCTGACTATTCTAGAACAATTGTTGAAGAAAATATATTTGGCTTTTGGATTGGTTGAGAGGTTCTTTCTTATTTTCTCTCAGTATTTTTAATATATTTTGTGTTTTGATTTTCATTGTTTCCATTGAGAAATCTGCTATATTTTTGTTCCTTTGAAGGTATTCTGTCTTCTTGCTATTTAAAAAAATATATATTTTTATTGATTTCAGAGAAAAGGAGAGGGAGAAAGAGATAGAAACATCAATGATGAGAGAGAATCATTGATTGGCTACCTCCTGCATACCCCACACTGGGAATCAAACTGGCAACTTGAGAATGTTCCCTGACCAGGAAATGAACTATAACCTCCTGGTTCATAGGTTGATGCTCAACCACTGTGCCACACCTGCCGGGCTGTCCTCTTGCTATTTTTAATATTTTTTCTTTGTCTTGGTTTTCAGCAATTTTACTATGATGTGTCTAACTGTGTATTTATCCTGTTTGCGTTCACAGGACTCATTGAATCTGTGTATTGATATCTTTGAACAGTTTGGGAAATTTTCTCACCCATTCTCTTTCTCTTTCTCTTTCTCTTTCTCTTGCTCTCTCTCTCGCTCTCTCTCTCTCACTCTCGCTCTCGCTCTTGCTCTTGCTCTGTCTTTTCATTTGGAAGAACAGAGAATTGTATTATTATTGTGCTGGACTAAAACATACTCATCTTTGGTCCTATAGTAACAAGCTGTGAAAATAATTTTTTTACATCTTAAATCTTGATCAATATTTATTCTTCAAAATTTATCACCCATTATCTTTTTTAATTACATTTTTTTCTTGATTTCAGAAAGGAAGGGAGAGGGAGAGGGACATATAAACATCAATAATGAAAGCGAATCATCGATTGGCTGCCTCCTGTACATCCCCTACTGGGGACTGAGTCCACAAACCAGACATGTGCCCTGACCAGGAATCAAAACATGACCTCCTGGTTCATAGGTGGACACTCAATCACTGAGCAACATCAAACAGGCTCATCCATTATCCTATCTAATAAAAAAGAGAAACATGGTAATTAGCCGTAAGTCCTCTACCCTTCCCATTGGCTAATCAGGGTGCCAGCCAAGATGGCGGCCGGCAGCCAGGCAGCTTGAAGCGAACATGAGGCTTGCTTGCTTCAGTGACGGAGGAAACCAACATTCCCCGCCTGCCTTGCCGGCCTCTGAGATTGCAGTTTGAAACATAGTTACAAATATAGAAGCTAAACAAAACCCCAGAAACCTGCTTTCAGTGAGCCTGGATCTCAGAGCTGGAGTTGATACAGTGTTTCGATTATAGAACCCAAACAAACCAGATACCTGCTTTCAGCAGCAGAGGCCTCAGAGTTGGAGCCAGAGCTAAAGCTGGCCCAGAATTAAAAAAAAAGAAAAAAAGGAGCAGTTGGGAGCCTCAGTCACCCGCCAGCCTGAAAACAGCCCTCAGCCCCTCACCCAGACTGGCCAGGCACCCCAGTGTGGTCCCCCACCCTAAAGGGTGTGTAACCAGCTCCAAACAGCCATCATCCCCTCACCCAGACTGGCCAGGCATCCCAGTGTGGACCCCCACCCTGAAGGGTGTGTGACCAGCTGCAAACAGCCATCATCCCCTCAACCAGGCTGGCAAGGCACCCCAGTGGGGACTCCAGCCCTGAAGGGTGTGTGACCAGCTGCAAACAGCCATCATCCCCTCACCCAGGCTGGCCAGGCACCCCAGTGGGGACCCCCACCCTCAAGGGTGTGTGACCAGATGCAAACAGCCATCATCCCCTCATCCAGGCTGGCTAGACACCCCAGTGGGGACCCCACCATGATCCAGGACACCCTTCAGGGCAAACCAGCCAGCCTCCACCCATGCACCAGGCCTCTATCCTATATAGTAAAAGGGCAATATGCCTCCCAGCACCAGGATCAGCGGAGCCACGAGGCCTCCTGGCACTGGGATCAGCATGACAGGGTGCAGTGCCCAAACCCCCTGATCGCCCTGCGGCTCTGTGTGTGACAGGGGGCGGGGTCACAACCTCCCTATCCACCCTGCTCTGTTCGTGACAGGGAAGGAGCCCAACCCCCTGATCGACCCAGCTCTGTGTGTGAGAGGGGATGGCGCCCCAGCCCCTGATCAGCCCTGCCCTGAGTGTGACAGTGGCGGTGCCTCAACCCCCTAATCGGCCCTGCTCTGTGGGTGATAGAGGGCGGCGGCCCAACCCCCGTCCCCACGGGCCCTGCTCTGTGTGTGACGGGGTGGAGCCATAACCTCCCCATCGGCCCTGCTCTGTGCGTGACAGGGTACAGAGCCCCAACCCCCATGATTGGCCCTGCTCTGTGGGTGACGGGGTGGTGCCGCAACCTCCCCATGGACCCTGCCTTGAGTGTGACAGGGGGCGGTGCCCCAACCCCCCAATCGGCCCTACCCTGAGCGTGACTGAGGGTGGCATTGCAACCTCCCAATCTGCCCTGCTCTGTGCATGACCGGAGGCAGCGCCCCAACTCCCCAATCGGCCCTGCTCTGAGCCCGAACAGGGGCTGCACCTAGGGATTGGGCCTGTCCTCTGCCACCTGGGAGCAGGCCTAAGCCAGCAGGGCGTTATTTCCCGAGAGGTCCCAGACTGCGAGAGGGCACAGGCTGGATTGAGGGACCACCCCCTCCCCCCGAGTGCACAAATTTTTGTGCACCGGGCCTCTAGTCCTATCTAATAAAAGAGAAACATGGTAATTAGCCGTACGTCCTCTACCCTTCCCATTGGCTAATCAGGGTGATATGCAAATTAACTGCCAGCCAAGATAGCAGCCAGCAGCCAGGCAGCTTGAAGCAAACATGAGGCTTGCTTGCTTCAGTGATGGAGGACTCCAACGTTCCCCGCCTGCCTTGCCGGCTTCTGAGCTTGCAGTTTGAAACATTGTTAACAAATATAGAAGCGAAACAAAACCCCAGAAACCAGCTTTCAGCCAGCCAGGATCTCAGAGCTGGAGTTGATACAGTGTTTCAATTATAGAACCCAAACAAACCAGATACCTGCTTTCAGCAGCAGAGGCCTCAGAGCTGGAGCCAGAGCTAAAGCTGGCCAGAATAAAAAAAAGAAAAAAGAAAAAAAGGAGCAGTTGGGAGCTTCAGTCACCCGCCAGCCTGAAAACGGCCCTCAGTCCAGCCATGGTCAGACTACATCCCGTGGGCCGGATCTGGCCCATTTGAAATGAATAAAACTAAAAAAAAAAAAAAGACCGTACCCTTTTATGTAATGATGTTTACTTTGAATTTATATTAGTTCACACAAACACTCCATCCATGCTTTTGTTCCGGCCCTCTGGTCCAGTTTAAGAACCCATTGTGGCCCTCGAGTCAAAAAGTTTGCCCACCCCTGCCTCAGTCCCTCACCCAGACTGGCCAGGCACCCCAGTGGGGACCCCCACCCTGAAGGGTGTGTGACCAGCTGCAAACAGCCATTATCCCCTCTCCCAGGCTGGCCAGGCACCCCAGTGTGGACCCCCACCCTGATCCAGGACACCCTTCAGGGCAAACCAGCTGGCCCCCACCCATGCACCAGGCCACTATCCTATATAGTAAAAGGGTAATATATCTCCCAGCACCAGGATCAGTGGAGCCGTGAGGCCTCCCAGCACCAGGATCAGCGGAGCCAAGAGGCCTCCCAGCACCGGGATCAGCGTGACAGGAGGCAGCACCCAAACCCCCTGATCACCCTGTGGCTCTGTGTGTGACAGGGGGCGGGGCCACAACCTCCCTATCTCCCCTGCTCTGTTCATGACAGGGGAAGGCGCCCCAACCCCCTGATCAGCCCTGCTCTGTGCCTGATAGAGGGGAGCTCCCCAACCCCCAGATCGCCCTGTGGCTCTGTGTGTGACAGGGTGTGGCACCCCAACCCCCTTATCGGCCCTGCTCTGTGTGTGACAGGGTGCGGTGCCCCAAATCCCCCCACACGGGCTCTGCTCTGTGTGTGATGGGGTAGAGCCATAACCTCCCCATCGGCCCTGCCCTGAGTGTGAGAGTGGTGGCGCCCCAACCCCCTGATCGGCCTTGCTCTGTGGGTGATAGAGGGCGGCGCCCCAACCCCCTGATCTGCCCTGCCCTGTGTGTGACAGGGGGCGGTGCTCCAATTCCCCTATCGGCCCTACTCTGTGCGTGACAGTGGGGGAGCTCCCCAACCCCATGATTGACCCTGCTCTGTGCGTGACAGGGTATGGAGCCCCAACCCTCCTGATGGGGCCTGCTCTGTGCGTGACATGGGGGAGCTCCCCAACCCCCTTATGGGCCCTGCTCTGTGCATGATAGGGGGTGGCGCCGCAACCTCCCCATGGACCCTGCCTTGAGTGTGACACAGGGCGGTGCCCCAACCCCCCAATTGGCCCTACCCTGAGCATGACTGAGGGTGGCATCGCAACCTCCCAATCCGCCCTGCTCTGTGCATGACAGGGGGCGGCGCCCCAACTCCCCAATCGGCCCTGCTCTAAGCCCGACCAGGGGCTGCACCTAGGGATTGGGTCTGCCCTCTGCCACCCAAGAGCAGGCCTAAGGCAGGCCTAAGCCAGGCCTAAGCCAGCAGGTCGTTATCTCCTGAGGGATCCCAGACTGCGAGAGGGCACAGGCCGGGCTGAGGGACTCTCTCTCCCCCCTGAGTGCAGAAATTTTTGTGCACCGGGCCTCTAGTCTATATATATAAAAGCCTAAGCAACTGTTACGACCAAACGACTGGAACGACCAGTTGACCAGTTGCTATGACGTGCACTGACCACCGGGGGCAGACACTCAATGCAGGAGCTGCCCCCTGGTGGTCACTGCACTCCCACAGTCAACCTCCCCCAGGTGGCTAATGTCCTCGGTCCCTCCCCACAGCTGACTGTCTCCACCAATTGGCCCAATGGGGGTGCTGGCCAGCCCCCTGATGTCCTGTGGTTCCTCCCTCTGGCCAGCTGGCCAACCTCCCGTGGACCCTCTCCCTGGCTGGTCCAGCCCCAATTGGCCCTGATCGCTGGCCAGGCTGAGGGACCCCACCTGTGCACAAATTTGTGCACCAGGCCTCTAGTCTCTTAATGTTGCTGCTACCTCAGTCTCTTCTTCTCTTCTTGAGATCCAATGAAAATATGGCAGAGCTTTTCACTGTAGTCCCAAATGCCTTGTGATCTTTTCTGATTTTTTAACTTTTTTTTTCCACTTTATTCTAGGTACTTAGTTCTGACTTATCTTTCAGTTTACTAATTCTCTCTGGAGTTGTGTCTGATCTGATCTTATACTTTTTTTGTTGTTATGTTCTTTAATCCATACTATCTATTTGATTTATTAGTTTTCTTGTTGTTGATTGGAATCCTCAAACTTGTTTGATTTTCTTAATCTTGACCTTAATAATACAGTTATTTTGAACTTGGTGTCTCAAAATCTAATATTTATAGCCTCTGTGGGTCTACCTGTATTATCTGCTATTTCTGTGCCAGATGTTGTGTTTGCAAAATAATAGAAATGTTTAAAGTCTGGAATAAAGAGGATTTATGTTTGCTTCTGGTAGCTACCTAGGTGCTCAAACACTTAACGGTCACCTAAACCCAGTCTTATGAATTGAGATCATTCAAACCTGAGCACCAGTCTCTAGGAGTGCTTACTTCTGAACTACGCTTTTTCTTAAAATCACTTTGAACATTCTCTAGGAGTTTTACCTTAGTATTATAACTTATATTTGGACATATAGTCAGAAGGCAAGGAGGGAGGGGATTAAATGCAGCAGTTGTATGACACTTTACATTAAATTGAGGACATGTTAAATTTCCATATCAAAGAAAGGAGAAAGGCCAATGGACTTTATTTATTAGGGGTAGAATGGGGCTGGGAGTTGGGTTGGTTGGAATATAATTACAGAAAAATACATGAAGTGAAGCCTCAGTGATTTATCTCTGTGTGTTTTTCCTGAAAGTTAGGCTTATATTTGATAGTACAATCTATATTAAGCCCATATTTCTCCCTCTTTACTATAAATCTTTCAACCAACTATTTTTTTTTCCTGCCAGACTTCATCTTGGTCCCTTTATGCTAATTTCCTTAGTGTAGGTTCAGATTTCTCACTCTGAGTAGCTCAATTTCACATGCACCTCCCTCTATGCTGGAAATAGATGGCCTGTCCCCTACTTTGCTGAAGCTTCTTCTCCTTTCTCTATTCGTTGCTAATTCCACAAATATTCCTCTAAATGAAGCTTTTATTCTGACCAATCCACAAAGGACTAATGCCATCAGCATTTAGCACTAAGCTTCCATCAACTCTGAACATCCTCAGAAAGCAGTGTACACATTTATTTATTCTTGGGTATGTTTACTACTTGGATCATTATCTTTTTTTTAATTGCCATTCTGTTCTCTTTGTCCTTAAGTATGTTTTGTTTTGTTTTTTATTCTCACCCGAGGATATTTTTCCATTTATTTTTAGAGAGAGTGGAAGAGAGAGGGAAAGACAGACAGAAATATTGATGTGAGAGAAACACATGTATTGGTTACCTCCTGCACACGCCCTGACCCAAGGGAGGAGCCTGCGTGCCCTTGACAGGAATTGAACCTGGGACCCTTCGGTCCACAGGCTGACCCTCTATCTACTGAGCCAATCTGGTTAGGGCCATGTATGTTTCAATGCATCTCCACTCTCTGCTTTAGAGAGAGAGCTCTAAAAAGAGTTTCAGCCAACAGTACTCTGAACCCATGAACTCCCAGCATAGACGGTTCAGTGATAATGGTGAGGTCAAAATGCCATCAATTCAACTAGTGCATTCTCTCTCTTTTTGTGCTAATTTTTTCTTTTAATCTTTATTGTTGAAAGTATTACATATGTCCCCTTTCCCGCCAGCTCACCCCTGCCCCCTACCCTTCTCTCTCTTAAAAAAAAATTCAACTTTATTGAGGTATAATTGATGTATAAAACTATAAGAGGTTTAAAGTGTACATTGTGGTGATTTGATACACGTATACATTGTGAAAGGATTTCCCTCATTTAGTTAACATATCCATCACTTCACACATTTTTCTCTTTTTTTTGTGAGAACATTTACATTCTGCTCTCTTATCAAATTTCAATTATACAATACAGTGTTACCAATTATAGTCACCATTTTTACATTAGCTCCTCAAACTTTATTCATCTTATAATGGAAAGCTTGTTCTACTGCTGTATTCTTTTAAAAATATATTTTAATTGATTTCAGAGAGGAAGGGAGATGGAGAGAGAGATAGAAACACCAATGTTCGAGAGAATCATTGATCGGCTGCCTCCTGCAAGCCCCCTACTGGGGAATGAGCCCATAACCTGGGCATGTGCCCCTGAATGGAATGGAACCTGAGATCCTTTAGTCCACGGGCCGACGCTCTATCCACTGAGCCAAACCAGCTAGGGCTACTGCTGCATTCTTACAATAAATTGTTATGGAGCCAGAGCTGGGAGATGTTTTTTCTTGAATATGAGAGGATATGACTGTATCCAGGAGAAGTCAGTACATGTGAATAAACAATTGTTTCAATCCCAGGTTGACTGGCTTGGTGCAGCAGAAGAAAAATAGACTTGTTTTGGGAATAGAGGTAAACTATAACTATAATCTGTTCAAGGCACATTATTGTCAAAGTCTTATACTTTCTGAAATAAAAAGATCAATTAATGATTTTTGATTAAGCACTAAGATCTGCAAAATTACTAAAAATAAAAAATTGAAAACAATTTTAATGTCAAAGTAAATTATGGTACATCTATGTAATAAAATATTTTGTAGCCCTTAATAGTAAGATTTTTTTTAAAGATGGGGAAATGCATATGTATAAATATTAAATGAAAGGACCTAAACACAATACATAAAGTATCTCTAGAAAGATAGACACATAAAAAACATTATAAAAACTGAAAATATTCATTCTTACTAAGATGGAAAACTGGATGACTGGGACAGAGAACAGAGGATGTTCTTCATTCTTTGACTGTATCTTCTGAACTTTAAATTATGTGAATGTATTACTTATTTTTTTAATGACAATAAATAAGTAAAATGAAGAACCAGGAAATATAAAGGCATGTGCAGTATAATTTCAACTACTCAAAAATACATAGAAAAATATCTAGCAGAACTATGATAAAATATCAACATGATTCCCTCTGGAATTACAGGGTTTCTGTTCCTTCCTGTATTTCTGTATTTTCCAGAGTTTTATGTAAGCAAAGTTATATTTAATAAGACAAATTTTATTTAAAGATAAATGAAAAATATAAAATTTTAGAAAACCTATTTTAAAAGTCCTTTAAAGGTTTACAGATTATAATCAAGTTTTTTTTCAGTTAGAGATAGTGTCATCCTTTGGGAGGATTTTAATCCTATGTAATAAAAGTATAATATGCAAATCGACTGAACAGCCGAATAGGGGAACGACCACCCAGACAACCATTTGGGACCATGCTATGACACACCAGGCCAGCCAATGTGGGTGCGCTGCGATTGGCCAGAGGCCCTGCCATTGCCCCATGATCGTCCTGCAGAGGGAGGCCCAGGCCACTGGTCAGTCCAGGTCCCAGGTGCCAGAGGGAAGCCAGTGCCAGCAGCTTGGGGAAGGAAGTCCTTTAAGAAGAGGAGGAAGAAGAAAAAGGTAAAGATACAAATTATGAGCAACAAATACACATCTATCAACAAGGGAATCTAAAAATCAAGTGAATAAATAATCTGATGAACAGAATAAACCAGTGAATACAATAGAATCAGGGGCATAGAAAGGGAGTGGACTGACTTATCTGGGGGGGGGGGGCAAGGGTGTGGGGGGTGTGGGAAGAGACTGGACAAAAATTGTACACCTATGGATGAGGACAGTGGGGGCGGGTAAGGGCAGAGGGTGGGGTGGGAACCGGGTGGAGGGGAGCTATGGGGGGAAAAAAGAGGAACAACTGTAATAATCTGAACAATAATGATTTAATTAAAAAAAAATTGCAGAAATCAACTTTAGTTTACCAATTTTCTGTTTTACTGAGAAAAAATTTTACAGCAACAAAAAACCTGTAACATACCCTCTACTATATATTATCACCATTATTTCATAAAACAAAGGAATTTTAACACAGAGACAAAGTAGGAGAGTCACAATAGTAAAATATGGGGCAATCCTTTAAATTGTATTATTTTTACCAAGATTCATTAAAAAAATGTTTTTCTCATTTTCTTGCAAACTTGTATTTGGGAATCATTTGCTTAGATGAGGACCATTTCAACTCTAAAATAGTATGATTCCAAATACGGAAATATGGAACAAACTCATGTTAAATAGGTAGAGCCTATATTCTATACATTTATTCATTTCAATCAATTATGGATACAATGGTGGCTCAAATCAATCATTTATGCTCCCACAGAGCTTAAAAAGAAAGTGATTCTTCAGTTAATGATAACCATAATAGTTTTTCTTTTTCAGTGCACATTGATGCCAAGTATTTGCCTACATGTTCTATACTTCACTGAAAATCACAATATGCTATAAAGTAGACAAAAGTAACTCTGTTTTATTAAAAAACTAGAGGCCCAATGCATGGATTCATGCACCAGTGGGGTCCCTTGCACCAGTGCACAATCAGGGCCGGGGAGGGACTATGGGAGAACTCCAGGGCGTGTCCAGCCTGTCTTGCTGAGTCCTGATTGGCCAGACCCCAGCAGCAACCTAACCTACCAGCCAGAGTGTCTGCCCCCTGGTGGTCAGTGGCGTCACAGCTGCAGGTCAAATGGTCAAACGGTCACTTAGGCTTTTATATGTATAGATTTGAAAGTGACTGAATTTGCACAGTTGATTGGATAGGAATTTAGGAGTTCTTAATTTCAAAACCCAGGTTCTTTTAATTTCTTCTATCAAAGTAATCTGCTTTCTTTTAATTTTATATTGTTTATAGATGATTTCCATTCCCAGCCTCTGAGGGACATAGAAGATGTTTGAAAATTATCCCTGCCCTCTAAAAAATTAAAATCAGACCAAAGAGGCAACACACACACACACACACACACACACACACACACGGATTTTCTTTACAACACAAGGCAACAAAAATTGGGTTGAATGAATAATGCAAATAAAAAAATACAGTAGACAAACTTTAGAGGAAGGCAGAACCCACAGAACTAACTCAGAGCATTTCAAGGGAAAGAGGTGAGAGAAGAATGTTTATTTCAAAAGAGGAAAGACTGTGTGAACAAGCATTTAGAAGGAAACTATTCCAGAGAGGATGAGGAAAGTAAGGACCTTAAGACGCTGTAGTCAGCTAAAGGCTTCTGATCAGCTGACCCACAGAGCAACTGCTGCCCACGAAAGGTTCACCAGGGGTGATTCAGGGAACAGTGTGTGCGCAGGAGCCAGAGGTGGAAAGAGAGGACAGCAGTTTATTGAAGAGGTTAATGAAGAAGCATGTGAACTAGAGGAAGGAAGGAAGGAAGAAAATTAAGAAGCAACATTACAGGACTTTGTGATAGATTTGATATGAAGGGTAATTAGGAAGATGGGGGACAAAAATATCAGAAGATTTTAGCTTCTATATTTAGTAGGAGAATTATGGTAACATAGGCTAAAATGGGGACATAGACAAAGTTTGTTTTGGAGAAAATAAAGAAAATTTAATTTTATATAAAAGTTTGGGGAGGCAGCTTAACATGACAAATGAGTTTAAATTTTATTTTTGCACTGTAATTGCTGAAAACAGCAATTTTCTGGACCTCTCTTATTCCCAGGTTTTCTAATAGTAAAGTAAAGGTGGCAAAACCCGCCTATATGTTGGCTCAGAGGGTTAGATAAGGTTTGTTTCTGAAAGCACCTTTTTGGCCCTGGCCAGTGTTTCTCAGTGATTAGAGCATTGGCACATGCACTGAAAGGTTGTGGTTTCTATTCCTGGTTAAAGCACCTACCTGGGTTGCAGTCTCGAACCCGGCCCTTGTCAGGCACATGCAGGAGGCAACCGATTGATGTGTCTCTGTCTCCCCCTTCTTCCCTCCCATCTCCCTTCTCTAAAAATCAATGGAAAAAATATCCTTGGGTCAGGATTAACAAAAATCCTATATAATAAAGAGCTAATATGCAAATGGTCATCATGCCTCATGCCCTCACGTTGTCACACCATAACAGCACAGACACTCAACACTGGGGAGAGAGGAATGGGGACCAGCCAGGCACAAATGGGCTCACGAGAGAGGAATGGGGACCAGCTAGGTACAAATGAGCTCTCAAGAGAGGAATGGGGACCAGCCCGGGAGAGGGACAAGCCACTCGCCCTGTGGTACCGGGCACCAGCGTTTGTGGCTGCGGCCCAGGCAAAGCCGCCTGCCCACAGTTCCCTGCGACTACGGCTGACCTGGGTGAAGCCAGCCAGGGTCCTGGGTGCCTGCGGCTGACCAGAGGGAGGGAAGCCAGGGTCCTGGATGTCTGTGATCGGCTGGAGGAGGAAATTCTGGGTCCTGGGTGTGGGGCGAGGCAGAGGCGGTTAGGGGCCATCAGGCCAGCAGGGAAGCAGTTTGGGGTGATCAAGTTGGTAGGGGAGTAGTTAGGGGTGATCAGTTAGGCAGGCAATAGAGGTGGTTAGGGGCAATCAGGCAGGCAGGCAGGCAGGCAGGCAGGCGAGTGGTTAGGAGCCAGCGGTCCCAGTTGGACATCCCCTAAGGCGTCCCGGATTGGAGAGGGTGCAGACCAGGCTGAGGGACCACCCCCTCCCCAACCCCCCATGCATGAATTTCATGCATTGGGCCTCTAGTAAAAAAATAAAAGCACCTGTTTGTAGCACGTAGCATGTACAACCAATGAGGAAATTTTTTTTTTATTGCTAAGTCTTATGATAGCACTAACAAAGTTGACAGTAATTATTGATGACTGACACAGTGAATTTGAGTTGTCAATGTAATTATCCAGTAGGTAATCTGAGCCTAGAGGTTGGAACTCAAGTAAATATTCATATTAGAGCCATCTGTTATAAGAGTGATTGTTGATGCTTTAAGGATTAGTTATCGTAAAGCAAACGTGAAGGAGAAACAGCAGGACTGAGTGCTGAACTTCGGAAATGCCCACAGTTAGAGGGTGGGAGGAAGATGAGAAAATGTTGATAAGACAAGGCTTAAAGAGAGAGAGAGAGAGAGAGAGAGAAAGAGAGAGAGAGAGAGAGAGAAAGGAGGGAGTAATATTATAGAAGTCAGGGGGTGATTTCAATAAAGAAGTAGTGAACATTTCCAAATGCACGCAGTAAAGGCATGTACCATGCGTTGCTTAAATTTTAGAGCAATTATTATGGAACATACATAATAAAAAGGATTTAACTAATAAGATATTTTTCAGGAGTACATATTTCTCACCTTCAGAGACAGACTTTCTGATTAGAGTAATCACCTACTGCTTTAATAAATAGGAAAAGTTTATAATCAGCATGCTAAAGTATTCAACAGAGCAGTGCTGGATTATGATAATCTAATGGCATTTTAATATGCACATAAGAATAAAAGTTTTTGGGAATGAACTCTTTAATATTCAAATATTCCTTCTTACAAATTATACTCTTTATTTGTTTAATAAACCCAGAGAATAAAGAGTAAACTTTAAACACTTTGTCCAAATTGTTACAAAAGCCAAATGGTATGTTTCAACTGATTTTTAAGATTTTGCTGTTTTGCATATTGATGAATCCAAAAACCGAATGTCAAAGATCGAGCGCCTTATCTCTGCTTCCTCTGGTTTACATTAATGACTTAACGTTGCCTCTGAAAATCATAGCTGAGCATCATCCCCAAGGCCTAGCATCTACAAGTACTGGCCAATGCTACTAGGGACTGAATTCAATTCAACTACAGTTGATTTATAAAAACAAGTTGATTCAAAAAATATGAGAATACAAAGAGGTAAAAGAATTTGTCAAAGAGAAAAAGAGGTGCCCTAACCGGTTTGGCTCAGTGGATAGAGCGTCAGCCTGCGGACTGAAGGGTCCCAGGTTCAATTCTGGTCAAGGGCATGTACCTTGGTTGCGGGCATATCCCCAGTGGGGAGTGTGCAGGAGGCAGCTGATCGATGTTTCTCTCTCATTGATGTTTCTAACTCTCTATCCCTCTCCCTTCCTCTCTGTAAAAAAAAATAATAAAATATATTTTTTAAAAAAAGAGAAAAAGAGGTAAAAAATTAAAGCAAGAGTAAAATTATTACAGAGTAATATATTCCATTTGCCAAACAAAGTTTCCTAGTAGCCAGGGCAAGAGGAAAGCGGTCCCAGGTTGCAAGAGGCAGTTGGACATCCCCCAAGGAGTCCCGGATTGGAGAGGGTGCAGGTTATGAGGTTGGTGTTGTTGTTCATAAGACAAAAAGTTATTAAAAGCCAGGTTCTCCTGAAGCTGCAGCCCAGGGGAGTTTCTCCCAGGGGTCCTCATAAGGAAGAATCTGTAGTATGGCACATTGGGCTATCAATAAAATCCCTGTGTTAAAAATAATGATGCATTTCTTTAGGGTTAGATCTGGTAGCATTCCTCTATGTATATACAATTCAGTCAAGTTTGTTCTACAAGGAGGCAAATACTTGTGATCTAAACACACAGTTCTCTGATGACCAAGTTTGATCCAAAGGTAAATTTTAGGGTATCCAACAGAATGGATAGTATGAGTATGCATAACCTTCAGGGAATTCTCACAAATATTGTTTCTCAAAAGTCAATGTTTGCTAAAGGATTAGACAGCAGCGTGTTCATGGTTGCAATCTCTGGTGAGAGTCCCAAGTGCAGGTATTTTGTATGATTGAGAACAGGCACACATGCCTTGATCACCAGCAGACCAAGAGGAAGGAAAAGGTGCATTTGTGACAATGACCTAATCCAGCTGAGCTGGCATGTAGTCAGTCACATCTAAGGGAACTCATAGTCAGGTGTGGACAAGACACCATTTGAGCCTGCTTTCTTGGTTTAAAATGATAATGAAGATCATTAAATATATATATTATTTTGATTTTTAGAGTTTCAAATACAGTCTCTCCCACTTGATCTGATTTAGTTCTTGCTGCAATATGATGAGACAGAGCAGGTATAATCATCCTTTTATAGACAATACCCCCAAAAGGAAGAGGGGAGATCTAAAGATCTCGTTGAGGACTAAGATTCCTTGATTTTCCTTATGAAATATCTTGTCTGTGTGGTCTTTCAGAATCACAGCTGTAATTGTTTTAACGATCGCCTATGCTTTTTGGAATTTAAAATTTATACTGGGAGAGAACCATGAGGTGCTTAGTCATTATTATCCTGACTTCAGCCCACACTGTACACTTATATTTTCCTGTTCTAATTCTTCTTACTGGGAGTTAGAATGAAAGCCTGCTAATCCACAAGTTCAGAAATGTAAATTTTTAAAGTTGTCCTGCCAGAAGGCAAAAGAGCCTGTGACCTGATGACTTATAACTTTTTAAAGCGTCATTAAAAAAAAAAAACCCTTTATTTGGAGACACTTGCAATCCACTCATTGCCCTTATACAGCATTCATCTTGGGAAGGGAGGGAATGGGTCTTTATCCCCGGTTTTTGGCCTCAGGGATGGTAAGGGGCTTTAGCGGAATTCCCAGGAGTTCTCCATGGAGGATATCTTGTGAATATTAACAGGGGCAAGAGGCTGCTGGGAAGACCTGATGTTTTCATTCTAATTGCCCAACACATTATTGTTGCTTCATTCTACAGGGGATTTTTTGGATCACATGTGCAGCAACACATGCTGGAGACTGGAGAAGCTATTTAATGGCTGCAAAAATAGAGATGCCACGCAGGCCTGCGCGCAGCTGTGGCCTTGCCCAGTATTACCAAATTCGTGCTGGCCTGGAGCCAGCAAACAGTCACAGGAAAGACAAGTAAGGCCCTCCATAGCATGTTAATTAATATTCCTTCAACCTGTGAAAGATAAAGCCTTTTGTTAAGTATTTACAACGAATGAAAGTGAAGATTTCCTGGATTACCTTGCACGTCCAAGTATGGTTTCTCCTATCAATTTTCTCCGTCCCACTGAGAGAAATTTTAAAACTAAAATTGGTTGGGTAGAGTTAGAGCTGGTCTATACCAGAATGGAGCAGCTCTCGTGTGACTTTGAGTTTGTTTGCCATCCTTATCCCTGAATGGAGAGTGTATTGTGGAATATAGGGTGTTTCATCCCCATTTTTACTGTTCGTTTTGTAAACATTCCTCATTATCATCATTAAAGTTCTAGACACTGAAATGACTTAGTAGCAAAAAGAAGCATACTTTGCATGCATTTTATTTTATTTTATTTTTAAATATATTTTATTGATTTTTTACAGAGAGGAAGGGAGAGGGGTAGAGAGTTAGAAACATCCATGAGAGAGAAACATCGATCAGCTGCCTCCTGCACACTCCCCACTGGGGATGTGCCTGCAACCAAGGTACATGCCCTTGACTGGAATCGAACCTGGGACCTTTCAGTCCGCAGGCTGACACTCTATCCACTGAGCCAAACCTGTTAGGGCTTGCATGCATTTTATAAAGGGGAGCAAGAGCAAGTAGGAAAAGCATATTTAAATATGCTTACTTTTTTGGAAGAATTAATGTAGTGTAGATCAATGCTTCTTAAATGTTAACGTGCCTACAAGTCCCCCAAGGACTGCATTAATATACATTCTGACTCTGGAGGTTTGCTATGGGGCCCAACAGTCTGCATTTCTTTCTTTTTTTAAAAAAAATTTTTTTAAATATATATTTTTATTGATTCCAGAGAGGAAGGGAGAGGGAGAGAGAGGTAGAAACATCAATGAAGAGAGAGAATCATTGATCAGCTGTTGCCTGCACGTCCCCTACTGGGGATCGAGCCTGCAACCCGGGCATGTGCCCTTGACTGGAATCGAACCTGGGACCCTTTAGTCCACAGGATGATGCTCTATCCACTGAGCCAAACTGACTAGGGCTGTCTGCATTTCTAGCACATTCCCAGGTGATGCTGATGCTGCTGGTCCCTGGACTACACTTTACGTAGGAAGGATATACTGTAAACCTAACCTTGTTGGCAACACTTCTATCATTAAAAAACATTTCTAGGCTACTCTCATCAGAACATTAAAAGGGCATTGTGCTCAAAGCCAAATATATCTAATTAAAAGATCTAGAAAGACATCTGATTTCTTTTTATGAGGTAGCAAACTCATCTCAACAAACTTACAGCATGCACAGAATCTCCTTTTATTCTTTCTCCAGCCATTAACATTTACTTATTAATGAGGTTCCCTTTCACTCTCAGAGGAGTCTGAGTTTAGAAAATCGTAGAATCACTCTACTTACCACCCATACTGCTTGTATAGTCATTTAACGTGTATAGTCATTTAACACATTGTTGGCTTGTATTGCTAATTATTTCTACATGTGTACATGTCTTAAGTTTCCAATGAGATCATAGCTTATTTGAGAGTCAAAAATCTTATTTATTCATTTAATCAGTACTTACTGAGTGCTCTTTAAACAACCTGGGGTCATTGTCCATATGCAAATACAAGTTGGATTCAAAAGCTCTTATCAGAAAACATCTAAACGTAAGTCAGAACGCATAAATTGATTCAATAAATACCTGGATAGCAAGTGGCAGCCCTCGTAGAGCACATCCATCCACTTGTCTGACCTTCTATCCATCCATCCATCCATCCATCATCCATCCATCCATCCATCCATCCATCCATCATCCATCCATCCAATCATCCATCCATCCATCCATCCATCCATCCATCCAAACAAAACCATATTAAAAATCACTCTGTGCCAGGCACTGGGCTAGGTCCTAGAACTATGACAACAATCAAAGCACAGCCTCTGTCTCTTAGGCCTCTTGCTTTATATAAAAATATTTATTGACTCATTTAAAAATATTGATTTTCATTTTTCAGTTTATTTATTTATTTATTTTTATTTTTTAATATATTTTACTGATTTTTTACAGAGAGGAAGGGAGAGAGATAGAGAGTTAGAAACATCGATGAGAGAGAAACATCGATCAGCTGCCCCCTGCACATCTCCCACTGGGGATATGCCCGCAACCCAGGTACATGCCCCTGACCAGGACCCTTCAGTCCGCAGGCCGACGCTCTAGCCACTGAGCCAAACCGGTTTCGGCTTTCAGTTTATTTAGATGACAGAGACATCATCTGTATGGAGAAATGAGTGTAGGAAATGGGTATCTATTAGAATGAGCATGATTCTGGAAATATAGAGACTGTGATTTTGGCCCAGGCTTCAAAATGACCTACCAGTGTGCCTACAGAGAAGTAACTTCTATCCTCTGGGCTTCAATCTCCTCGTCTGTAAAACGAAGGAGCTCAATGATTGCTAGGATTCCTTCTACTCTTACAGTTATATTATAAAGTCAAGATGTTTCTTCTCTTCTGATAAAGACTTCCAGGAAGAGAAGAATTTTAGGAAAACTTTGAATGGCAGAGAAGATGAGATTGTAGAAGCCCCTAGGGATGATAAATTATAAACCAAGAAACTTCCAGGCTTTTTGCACATTTTCTTTTTTCATATTTCTACCTCCATCATCAGTTTTACAGTTTACCAAGATTTCCCCTTCTTTATTTTTTTTAAATTAAAAGTTGCTTTCCAAGTCTTCGCCATCAAGCTCTGCATCTGACCTTCCTTTCCTGGTTCCCTCATTCTGTTCCATGCATCCTTTTGGCTTTCTTAATTTCCTTTGCATCTCCCAATGCCATCATACCTCAGTTTTGTTCCTATCTTAATTCTTGCTATCAATTTCCACTTTTGTTCACTCAGAATTCTCTCTCAGTCTCTACCAGAAGACAATTAAACATTTGCCAAATAGCCTGTGTTATTAATACATATTCTTTATGCTTTTCCCCTGGTGGAAGATGGAGCACTAGAAATCTCATATCCCCTAGAAAAATCTGCCCATGTGGCTTGGTGTATCAAGAAGTTACCTGACAGCCTGGCCAGTGTGGCTCAATGGTTGAGCATCGACCTATGAACCAAGAGGTCATGATTTGATTCCCAGTCAGGGCACATGCCGGGATTTTAGGCTTGATCCCCAGTGTGGGGCGTGCAGGAGGCAGCCGATCAATGATTCTCTCTCATCATTAATATTTCTTTTTTTAAAAAAATATATATTTTTTATTGATTTTTTACAGAGAGGAAGGGAGAGAGAGATAGAGAGTTAGAAACATCGATGAGAGAGAAACATCGATCAGCTGCCTCCTGCACACCCCCCACTGGGGATGTGCCTGCAACCCAGGTACATGCCCTTGACCGGAATCGAACCTGGGACCTTTCAGTCCGCAGGCCGATGCTCTATCCACTGAGCCAAACCGGTTTCGGCTCATCATTAATATTTCTATCTCTCTCTCCCACTTCCTTCCTCTGAAATCAATAACAACATTTTTTTTTTTAAAGTTACATGATTCATGAATGGCATGTACCTCTGTAGGTTGATTCATTCATTTGCTCAACAGATGTTTATTAAACACCCAGTATACACAGCATTGTGTCAAGACACAGAAACAGGGATTTATGGTATTTCTCTTCTTGTGCCTTAAAATATAGGAGGGAAGACAGACTTGTAAACAGAAAAATTACTGTGTAGTATGAGCACATGGGGCAGAAGCCCCTCATGACTCTTGCGGAAAAGTTTTTTTGGAGTATTGCATTTGACTTCCAAACCATGGTGACTTCTTCTCTGTCACCCACTTCCAGGTGTCCCTAACATAGTGACCTTGCATTGGTAGGAAATACACCCATATTTCAACTCTGTTCTGTCTATGTCAGGCACTAAATAACTTGTTCAGGTTCTCTATGACACAAAGGGTCAAGATGTGGAAAGGCAATTTATCCCTATGTGTTCAAAGCTAAAAATCAAATACTTAATATCTGGGAGGTCCATGGTGGAGGAAATGGGAGTTATAGTGGCAGGAGTGTGGTCTTGAGGGGGAGTTCACCTCAGTAATAACCACCTATCCAAAAGACAGAAGAGGAAAGAAAGAAAGAAAGAAAGAAAGAAAGAAAGAAAGAAAGAAAGAAAGAAAGAAAGAAAGGAAGAAAGGAAGAAAGGAAGGAAGGAAGGAAGGGAGAGAGAACCAAGATGGTGGCATAGGTTAACGCAGGAGTTTGCTGCCTTGAACAACTACTTCAAAAGTGAAACTAAAAAACGGAACGGACATCACCCAGAACCACAGGAACGCTGGCTGAGTGGAAGTCCTACAACTAGGAGGAAAGAGAAACGCATACGGACACTCAGAGGAGGCGCAGTGCTGAAGTCAAATTCTGAGGTGCGGAGTACGCGGAGCGGGCTGGCGGCGGAGGGCACGGTTGGCGTTTTCAATCGGGAGGGAGTCGCAGACTCTGAGCTCCAGATACAGGCGAGTCTTTAGGGACCCAGACTCAAACGGGAGAAGCGGGACTGTCTGGCTTCGGTCAGAGCGAGTGCAGCTTTCTCTCCGAGGTTTGCAGCGGGTGCTGGGACTCAGAGAGGCAGAGCCCCTGGGGACAGGACTGAGAGCCGCCATAACTGCTCTCTCTGGCCCACCCTGTGGATCCTGTGCGACCCGCCCCGCCCAAGCCCTGCACAGAGGCATTTGCCGGATAGCCTCAGGCAAAGGCTAGATTAGCACCTCCCTAGAGGACAGAAGTTCTCTCACTGCAGACACAGCTGATTCTCATAGCCACCTGGCCTGGAGGTCAAACCCTCCCTGGTATTAGCTACAACAATCAAGGTTTGTAAGACTGCGCACAAAGACCACTAGGGGGTGCACCAAGGAAGCATAACAAAATGCGGAGACAAAGAAACAGGACAAAATTGTCAATGGAAGATATAGAGTTCAGAACCACACTTTTAAGGTCTCTCAAGAACTGTTTAGAAGCCGCCGATAAACTTAATGAGATCTACAAGAAAACTAATGAGACCCTCGATGTTATACTGGGGAACCAACTAGAAATTAAGCATACACGGACTGAAATAATGAATATTATACAGACTCCCGACAGCAGACCAGAGGAGCGCAAGAATCAAGTCAATGATTTGAAATGCAAGGAAGCAAAAAACACCCAACCAGAAAAGCAAAATGAAAAAAGAATCCAAAAATGCAAGGATAGTGTAAGGAGCCTCTGGGACAGCTTCAAGCGTACCAACATCAGAATTATAGGGGTGCCAGAAGATGAGAGAGAGCAAGATATTGAAAATCTATTTGAAGAAATAATGACAGAAAACTTCCCCCACCTGGTGAAAGAAATGGACTTACAGGTCCAAGAAGCGTGGAGAACCCCAAACAAAAGGAATCCAAAGAGGACCACACCAAGACACATCATAATTTAAATGCCAAGAGCAAAAGACAAAGAGAGAATCTTAAAAGCAGCAAGAGAAAGACAGTCGGTTACCTACAAGGGAGTGCCCATATGACTGTCAGCTGATTTCTCAACAGAAACTTTGCAGGCCAGAAGGGAGTGGCAAGAAATATTCAAAGTGATGAATACCAAGAACATACAACCAAGATTACTTTATCCAGCAAAGCTATCATTCAGAATTGAAGGTCAGATAAAGAGCTTCACAGATAAGGAAAAGCTAAAGGAGTTCATCACCACCAAACCAGGATTATATGAAATGCTGAAAGGTATCCTTTAAGAAGAGGAAGAGGAAGAGGAAGAAAAAGGTAAAGATACAAATTATGAACAACAAATATGCATCTATCAACAAGTGAATCTAAGAATCAAGTGAATAAATAATCTGATGAACAGAATGAACTTATGATTATAATAGAATCAGGGACATAGAAAGGGAATGGACTGACTATTCTTGCGGGGGAAAGGGGTGTGGGAGATGCGGGAAGAGACTGGACAAAAATCGTGCACCTAAGGATGAGGACAGTGGGTGGGGAGTGAGGGCGGAGGGTGGGGCGGGAACTGGGAGGAGGGGAGTTATTGGGGGGGAAAAAAGAGGAACAAATGTAATAATCTGAACAATAAAGATTTAATTAAAAAAAAAGAAAGGAAGGAAGGAAGGAAGGGAAGAAGGAAGGAAGGAAGGAAGGAAGGAAGGAAGGAAGGAAGGAAGGAAGGAAGGAAGGAAGGGAGAAAGAAAAAAAAGAAAGAAAGCTTCCGAGATTTCTATGGGTTCAAATCCATTCTCTTCAATTAAAATTCTGAAATGTTTTCGGTAATAATTCATTAATGGTTATAAATTTTTAGCATCAAATCATTTATCAGAATAGCTAGGATAGAGATCATGGGGAAAGGGATACAGATCTAATTTTGGATAGGAACCAGATCAACTATCCTAGCATGAGGTAAGATGCCAAAGAGTAGACTGGGTGGGGGACCACCACAGTGGGAAGACCTGGCCAGTGTGAGTGTAGCACAAGGGTGAAGAAGGCCTGGAACATTTGTGCAGGGAAGCAGGTCAACTTACTCTCTCCAGATAATCTCATCCTTTCCCTGGCTCCAATTACTCTATGCCAACAACTACACACCTTTTTTTCTAGGCCAGATTACTCTGGTGAGCTCTATACTCCTGTGACCTCTATTTGATATCAACCAGTCCCCAAACCTGCTCCTCTCCTCCTGTTTCTGGTCTCACCTAATTTTCCAAGCCAGAAACCAGGGTGTTGTGCCTGACTCCTCCTTCTCTCTCACCTGCCATCCTTAAGCAGGCACCAGACTCTGTTGTCTCCACCTGGTCAGTAGCATTTCAGTCCATCCACTTCTGCCCATTCCTGTTGTACTTACTTCTGGCCATCACCACCTCAATACTGCATTAAGTAGATAGACTATTCACTGGTTTCTCCACTAAAAGGCAGCTTTCAAACCATTCCCCAGAGTGAAGTACAAGTATGATGTATCCTCTTATGTTTAGCATCCATTATTCTCAGAATAAAATCCAAACTGGTTAGTATGGCGTACCATACTTCAGAATTTGAACCTAGCCTTCAGGCTGACTCTTGTCACACATGACCCTCAAATTATAGTTCTACCCATCAGTTCCCTGAAGCTTTCTCTTGCTTCTGGCCTTTGCCCCTGCTGTCTACTCTGCTAGGGTGGCCTTTCTGCCTGCCTACACTTGGCTAACGTCTATTTATCCTTCTAGGTCTTTGCTCAGGCATTATGTCCTAAGGAAGCCTACCCTTCCCCCTCCCTCAACCACCCCCCCCTCCCACCTGCAAGACTGAGTGTGACATGCCTCTTCTGTGCTTACACAACACCTAACCTTAACCCTACTAGCACTTAACACCCTGTTCTGTGCCTGCAGAGCTGGGCTTTGAGTCCTGTGGCACTTCCAGTCATAAGTGCAGTAACTGGCATAGAGTGGACACTGTGTTTGATGAAAGAAGGAAAGAATAAAGGAAGGAAACAGGTTTCTAAGAGTAAGAATGAAAGGTTTTCAAATCATACTTAGTTTATTTACTCATTTTTCTAAATGCTAACCTCTTCCTACCCCCACCCTACTGCACTTGTTAAGACTAAAATATGTGGTTTAAAAATATCAATTAATAATCTGTAGCTAGAGTGACTTCCTCCTGATTAAACCAGACTGAGTATGCAGGTGACAATTGACTAGTTAACCTGACTAAGAGTCATTCCTTTGAGGAAAAAACAAAACCTCAAGTCTATCATGAACAACACGCCATAGTGATTAAGAGATTAGCTTTGGTCTCTGAGTGATATGAGTTCAAGTCTTGGTTCTGCTATTTGCTATGAACTTGGGTAAATTATTTAACCTCTTTAAGCCCAAGTTCCCTTATTTTAAAAATGGTAATCATAATAGTATCTACCTCATAGATTTTGAAGATTAACCAAGTGTACAAAGAATTTAGTACATTGCCATTTAGTGCATAGTGTCAAAAACGTTATTATAATAATCAGTGTCAATAAAACTCCAGACAACTCTTAGGTTTTAGCAAGCATCTTTCTTTCTCTTTCCTCTCACAATTTTGCAATTTGTAGTTAGATTCTGGACTAATGGGCCCCAGCCACCTCTCTTTTTCCCCCTTCATATCCTCCTCCCTAACTCCCATTCACCTGTATCCTCCAGGTGAATTTATTTTCTGAGTCAGGAATTAGTCAACATAATCATAAAATCTTTGGAGCTCTCCAAATGAAAAACATTATTTCAAATCCTGTTCCAACTTGAGAAAAGGTGTACAAACCATACAGGAAAAGAAGCTGTTATCAAAGTCACTCAGGGGTGATTTATCTAAGTCCTAAACTCTCAGGTTTAGGTTATTCTTAGAAACTCTTATCATAATCTGTATCTGACTAGTCACATCTTTGGCTATAGCACGTTGTTCTATGTTTAAGCCACTATTATTTTGCATTTTCATATTTCATATTCATATATTGAACCTTATCCTTATCAATATGAAACTTGACACCTGGGAGTTAGGCAACAGGAGTAATAACATCCAATAGTGTTATTGGCTTAGTGGAGAAGGTCAGATATTGAACAGTAATGAAATAGATATTGTTGGTTGGAAAGTTAGTGACCCTTGTTATGCTGTAGCAAAATACTTAATCCAACTGTTACTTGCTGAATCATGCAAACTGAAGGTATAGCTAGGGGGAAAAGGTAGGAAATGTAACAATTTAGTGTATATTGGTTGTTTCTTGTGGCTTTTAGCCAAGTACTACTATAAAGATATGAACTACAAAGATATGAGCTTGCACTGGAGCTACCCAGCCTGCCAGCGGAGATGGTAAGGAACACAACTTTACTAAAGGATTGTTTCTGCCAGTAATCTAAATTAACTATGAGTCCTATACCTGGGAATTGGGAATCTTGCAGGGGTGAAAAATGCAACTTATTTTTACCCAGATTAAAGCCGTAATAAAAAGTGACTGCAAGCCCATCAGCCTTCACAGGAGATAGGAATGTGGTCACAAGCTTTTTAAAAGCATCTTCCCTAGGTATCCATTGTTAGTGGAAACAAGCCCAGCCAGAAAGATCAGATGATGAGTGTTGCCATCCACCCAACTTTTTTTTTGTTTGTTTCAAATGGTCTCAGAGATAGCCAACATTAATTTGAGAAGGAAAAGATGGGCAAAGCATTAAGAGTTATAAAAAAACCCCTAGCTGGTCTGGCTCAATGGATAGAGTGCTGGCCTGTGGACTGAAGGGTTCCAGGTTCGATTCTGGTTGCAGACTCGATCCCCAGTAGTGGGTGTTCAGAAAGGCACCTGGTCAATGATTCTCTCTTATCATCACTGATGTTTCTATCTCCCTCCCCATCTCCCTTGCTCTCTGAAATCACTATATATATATATATATATATATATATATATATATATATATATATATATATTAAAGAGTTATAAATAAAAGGTCAGAATCTTCAGGCTTAGAGAGTGTTTGTGGACACAGTTTTAGGCTGTGATAACTCATACTTGGAACTAACTAGAAGTAAATAGCTTGGAAACTTACTACATTTGAACAGAAGTCTCCAAAAACTTCTGTTTATTTGACCCTCAAGAGAATCAATGGCTCTCTGCACCTGTACAAGCAAGAAGTTGGCTGTGGAAATGATGCAACTCCCAAGAAGATCTTGTCTCCCAATGCCCATGGCTCAGATACAGCCATGGAAGAAATGGACAAGGACTAAGCTCCTAGAGGGCAAAGCCAGAGTTCATGGGAGACAATGGACAAAGGCATTCCTCCAAGGAGGCAGCTGCCTGCAGTTTCTGAGGGGCCAATCAAAGAATGCACTCCTCTGCCAGAAAAGGGGGTCTTTGCATTCCTAACCAGCAGGATTTGATAATTGCTATACATCTATACCTACAGAATTTCCTTTTCCTACCTTTTCTAATGGGAGTTAGGGTTATTTTGTTCCTACTCCAGCAATTACATTGCATGTAAATGCAGACAAATCATTTTGTTTTGGTTTATAAGTGATCAGACCATGAAAAGCTGCATCTGAATGTGATGGAAACAGGTGCACATCACCTGGAGATGTTGGACTTTGAGTGAGAGGCCATAAATGGGTAAGACTTGAGGTCATCTCCTTTGCAGGGTGAAATGCATGGATCTATGTAGGGGATAAAAGGGTAGGCCTAGAACCTTGGGAAGTTAAAGGGTCAGACTAGCACAGACTAGCACAGAAAATCATTGATCCACTGCCTCCAAGATCCACTCTTTTCTTCTTTAATAAAAGAATAAAAGTTTTTAAGCAGGCACATTGCTACCCAGCTAGAAATCTGTATTTCCCTGATCCCCTTACCATTTAGGTATGGCCAAGCAATTAAGTTGTGTTGCAAGAAACTTCTTAGAAGTTTCCTTAAAAGGAAAGACCTATGCCCTGTCCCCCCCTCCTCTATCCTGCTGATTTGAACACGGATGTTCTGGTTGGAGCTTCAGCTACCATCTTGGACTATGAGAATGAGGACCACGGGGAGCTCAAAGAAGCATGATGATGTCATGGAGCTACTAAATCAGCCCTGGATTGCTTAGTTCTAGATTACTGAGAAAGAAATAAAGTCCTAGCTTACTTAAACCACTGTATTTGGGGGTTTTGTGATATGAAAGGGAATCTAATCATGATTGATACACTCTCTGTGTGTGATTTACCCAATTGAACTTTCAGAATATGGAGCAGTTGATTTAGTGGTGTGGATTTGAGATCTGGTCCACTGATCACTGAACTATCTTCTGGGCGGTTGAAAAAACAAACAAACCTATGTTGCCTCCTTTAGCTTTGAAAACAGCTAATGTGGGACTGAATTAGAATGCAGGCCTGATACATTTTCAGGATTGGAAAAAAATCCATAATGTTTTGCCCAGTTAAAATAATTATAGAGTGTGCACTTTCTCTGGGAAGATGGCACCCTGCCAGCTGTGATACAGAAAAAGAATTAGGGGTTATGCTTTGGGCGGGGCCACTCTGTCACCCACACTCTGATCTAGCCCCAGTGTTCATAGTTTGAAAGAAGGGGTGGTTTTATGTGTCTGATAATTTAGAAAAAGGACTCAACAGGAAAGTAGTCAAATTTAGTATACTAAATTCAGTTCCATGGATATTTATTTACTTTCTGGGGGCTTACAAAGGGTTTCTCATCCTCACCTCTACTGACATTATGTACCAGATAATTCCTTTCTGGGGGGCTGTCCTGTGCATTTTAGGATGTTCAGTAGTATCCCTGGCCTCAATCAATCATCTCCATTCTAGTAGCTCCGCCCCCTCTCCAGTTGTGACAACCAAAATGTCTACGGGCAACTAGGTGTCCCCTAGGGGTCAAAATTGGTCCCAGTTGAGGAACAGTGGCTTAACTTTTGTTTGTTTTCTAATTTAATGTTTTCCTTTATCACTTGTCCTTTTGGGCCTTATTTAAGAAATCCTTTCCTATTCCAAGGTCATAAAGATATTATCGTATATTTCTAATATTCTTAATATTTTTTTTAAACATTCATTTCTTTGAACCTTCTGGAGTATTTTTGTGGTTAGGTGTGAGGTAAGGGTCTCACATATTATCTCTCTACCTCACAAGAATCCCATGAGGTAGGCATTAGTCCCATTTCACAGATGGGAAAATCAAGATTTAGATAAGTGACTTGCCCAAGTTTTATAGGTAATAAAAGGCAGCAGAGCAAGGACTTGAGTCCTAGTTTGTTTGATCTCCAAAGCCCATGCATTTCCCTATGTGACACAATGCTGCTGCCAGACAGCCAGATGCCAATTTTTCCTTAAGAAATGTTCTTGCATCCTATTGTGAGTGTATCACTTATCTTTGGGTATATCCTAGAATGGAGATTCCAGTGTAGAAGTTCAGGTGCACTTAGACCAGGATCCAGGTCTTTTCTGGCTCAAAGCACCAGTGACCAGACCTTGGACTGAATTGGGAGTAAAAGAGCAGTGGAAGTGGCCTCAGCCATCATTGATTCCTGGAATGTAATCTATGTATTTATGGTTCTCTTTCTTTTGCTGCTTGATTGTTCTCTGGAGGTGAATATGGTGGAATCAGGGTAGAAAGAAGAAGGAAGGGTACTGAAGAATCCAAAACAGCTATTTATGGCAGGTACTGTTTTTCTCATTGATTTATAAGATTGCTCCATAATAGAGGAGTACTGGTTCCTTTTCTATAATTTTTGTTGCAAATATTTTCTTCAAGTTTTTTATTTTTCTCTTTTAGTTATTTCTGTGATATCATTATTTTTGACATATCTTTTTGTGTATCAAATCTATCAAATTTCCCCATCATTTCTTCTATTACTTTTATGCTTAAACAGCCCTTACCAGCTATACAGTAGATCAATTAAAGTTATGTATAGTTTCCTTTAGAAAAACTTTAAAAGTGTTTTTTAAAACTAATTTTTCATCATGTGAGAAAAATATACTTTTTATTAATTTAAAAAATATGTTTTTATTGATTTCAGAGAGGATGGGAGAAGGAGAGAGAGATGAGAGAGAATCATTGATCCACTGCCTCCCACACGCCCCCCACTGGGGATTGAGCCCGCAATCTGGGCATGTGCCCTTGACCAGAATTGAACCTGGGACTCTTCAGTCTGCAGGCTGATGCTCTGTCCACCGAGCCAAACAGGCCAGGGTTCATTTTTTTCAGATAGTAGAAAAGAGTTTAACAGGAAAAGTTAAACTCTTCCTTTAAAGGAACATTTCTTCCTTTAATCTCAACCACCATATCCCGAGGTAATCTATTAACAGTTTCTTGGGTATCAATTCTGGAATATTTTCATGAATGTATAGCGTAAACTGAATTCACACCAACAGATCACTTAGTGGACTTTTTTTGTTGTCTCAGACTTGTGTGTCCCAAAGCTGAGGACTATTGACTTTAATTTCTTTCCTTTGTTAAGGGAGCTGCAAACCTCACCAAGAGGCCACCAAACCGGCCCTGCAGCCACCTCCCTCTACCCTCACTGACCCAAATAAGCAGAGGCAGGAAAGTTATGGGAGGAGGGTTCCATGAGGTGGGTTTGTGACCCAGAGTCCTCAGGGATTTGTGGATAGAATTCAGGGAATCCATGAACATGCATGAGAAAAATAATCCATCCTTATTTTCACCATCTTCCAGCTGAAATTTAGCATTTTCTTCCATTATGAATGTAGGGAACATGGCACAGTAGTATTAGAAGCTGTACCTTTGTCACCAATAGAAACCACAGGTGTAGCCCTAGCCTGTTTGGCTCAGTGGATAGAGCAACAGCCTGTGGACTGAAGGGTCCCAGGTTCGATTCTGGTAAAGGGCACATGCCCAGGTTGCAGGCTCAATGCCCAGTGGTGGGGCCTACAGGAGGCAGCCAATTAGTGGTTCTCTCTCATCACTGATGTTCCAGCTCTCTCTCTCTCTATCTCCCTTCCTCTCTGAAATCAATAAAAATATTTTTTAAAAAGAAACCACAGATGTTATTATATCACAAGCAGTTGTTGCAGATATCTCACAATATCATCACTACTTAGAAATTACTGCTAAAACTCGTTGTACAATCCTATAAAATAAAAGTGTAGTATGCAAATTGTCTCCTCTACTGAAGTTCTTCCGGGAGTTTGACCAGGGGGTGGGGGAAGGGCCCGCGGGGGACGGGGAGGGAGGTCCCGGCTGGCAACCAGCAGCTGCTAGGGACCCTACCAGTGCACAAATTTCATGCCCTGGGCCTCTAGTGAGTTAATAATGCAGCACTCATATTAGAGTACAAATTTAAAGAATGTTGATAGCTGCATTTTAAAATAGTTCCCTTTGTAATAATGCATATTTTATTTTATAAATTTAAAATTATTATTTTGAGAGGAGGGTCCTTAAGTTTTCCAGACTGTTGAAGAAGGCATCCATGCATAAGAAAGATCTAGAGAGAGAGCATGGTTTGGGGTGTTTCTCCTATTAACCCCTCACAACCAAATGAGGGGCTCCAAGGTTGCCACGGAGTCTCCATCTTGTTGGTGCCCCACCCAGGGAGGCTGGTTGTGAGGAGCTCCCTTATCTCCCACCCTCAGGCTGTGATGGGCAGAGGTGGGAAGGGGTCTGGGGGTGGACCTGTGAGAAGAAATGACCTCAGTGCATCTCCTGGATCAGACAATAGTGCAACATTGAGACCTCTGAAGGTGTCCTGAGGAACCTACATATGTGAACCCTCTAGGCACAACTGCCAAGATAGGACTAGGCTGCAGGACTTATGTAAAAGTACTTTGCCGTATTCCTTTTGCCCTCATTCCCACCCGCTCCCTCCGCTGGCTCCAGAGGGGTTAGAAGCATAGAAAGAGGGGAGAAGAGGACCATTCTAAAGGAGCACTTTACTCTCCTGCCCAGTTGGACCCAGACTGAGATGGAGGGAGGGGAAAAGTCTTTGAATGTATGTGAAATTAATCTTTGACTTAGCCTGGTCTGACTTCTTAATACCTGAAATATAATCTCTTTAAAAAAGTCCTCACCTGAGGATATGTTTATTGATTTTTTTAAAAAATATTTTTATTGATTTTAGAGAGAGGGAGAGGAAGGGAGCAGGAGAGAGAGAGAGAGAGAGAGAGAGAGAGAGAGAGAGAGAGAGAGAAACATTGATGAGAGAGAAACATCAATTGGCTGCTTCCTACATGCCCCCTAAGGGGATAGAGCCTGAAATTCCGGCATGTGCTCTGACTAGGAATCCAATTGTTGACCTCCCAGTGCACGGGACGACGCCTAACCAACTGAATCACACCAGCCAGGGCCTGTTTATTGATTTTTATAGAGAGAATAAGGAAAAGAGAGAGAGAGAGAAAAACTTTAATCTGTTGCCTTCCATACATCCTTGACCTGGGGTCGAACCTGAAACATTTTTGGTGTGTGAGGCCATGCTCCAACCAACTGAGCCATCCAGCCAGGGCCTCAAATAGAACTTTAATGAGTTTGCTCTTAAAACTGAGTGACTACGCCGAAACCGGTTTGGTTCAGTGGATAGAGCGTCGGCCTGCGGACTGAAAGGTCCCAGGTTCGATTCCGGTCAAGGGCATGTACCTTGGTTGCGGGCACATCCCCAGTAGGAGATGTGCAGGAGGCAGCTGATCGATGTTTCTCTCTCATCGATGTTTCTAACTCTCTACCCCTCTCCCTTCCTCTCTGTAAAAAATCAATAAAATATAGTTTAAAAAAAAAAACAAAAAACTGAGTGACTAAAGATCTGTGTGTTCAGCTCAAGGAGTCAAGAAGAGGCCAGAAAGGAACATTTGAAGGCAGAGGTTAAAGAAAAATAAATCCATTTTATGGTGTGTGCCATGCAGTTTTGACTGTTATACTGGCTTTGTTTTTCCTTTTGCATATATATTTATATATTTATATTTATATTTATATTTATTTATTAATTTCAGAGAGGAAGGGAGAGGGAGAGATAGAAACATCAGTGATGACAGAGAATCATTGATTGGCTGCCTCCTGCACGCCCCCTACTGGGGATTGAACCTGAAACCCAAGCATGTGCCCTTGACCAAAATTGAACCTGGGACCTTTCAGTCTGCAGGCTGATACTCTATCCACTGAGTCAAACTGGCTAGTGCTCTCTCTCTCTCTCTTTTTTTTTCTTCTCAAACACAACGTACTTTTTTACTTTACTTATCTGAGTCACATATATTTAAAAAATTATATATTTTGAAAACATGTAACTCTTTAACCAAAATGGAATTTTTCCATGCTGTGTGGTGGGGCGGGTAGGGGTTGATTTTTACCTTGAAGTTAGGACCCAATGTGACCAAGAAGATCCTGGATAGTGACCGCACCCCTACCTAGCAGGCTTGACTGGGAAACTGTCACCATGCCACCTGAAGATGGTAGGGCTCTTGTTGATCAGAGTTAGGCAGACTGCTGCTCAGGCCCTGGGGGAAGGATAGAAGGACAGCTAGCTGTCACAGGGGAGACTCTTAATGTTTATGGACAATCTGGACCAAAGCTGTGAGAGAATGCCTGCGGAACACATTCAAGGGAACTTGGTGTCACTGCCTTCTCCCTGTGGGCTATAGTCTGAGGCTGTGGCAGGTGACCAAGGAATAGGATGAATCTGCTGAGAGCTTTTGGAGGGCCTGTGGTAGCTTTCCAGGATCCCCTGCCCGCCACAGTGCTGTGGGTACTCATCACCTTCGTTCCAGTCTCCTGCCCCACTCATGCCCCAGCCAACTAAATCCTCCTTCCAACCTGACTATTTCTGCCTTTATTCCTGGCCTATATCTTTTTTTCTTACTTTCATTTTCCTCCTTCATCTTAAATCTTTTCTTATGCCTTTTATTTTGCTTATTTAATGCTTATTTTCTCCTCATTTTTCTCCATTACCTCTTTTTAGTAAAAATCAAGGGATACTGAGAGTTTTCTTCCCACTTTAAGCCAACCCTACACTACATACTAATTTTAAAATTATATATTTTCAATGTTTATCATGTGTGTGTGATCATGCACATGTGGACGAAAGGGGCCACATGCTGACCTGACAAGCTCAGGGGAGGCCTGCATGGCAGTTTTGCAGACTCAGAGACCTAAAGTAACCACAAAGGATGGTCTGAAATTAAACCTTAACTAAAAGCAGTTATGGTGGGCAGTTACGTCCTAAGCCGATATCTTCACTGATAAGGTCAACCTTTACAGTAACTGAGCCTGTCTGTCTTTTTGCATCTATGATAACATAACCTCGAAATGTCTGGGTAACTTGTGATTTCCCTGTATCTGGAGCCCCTGGGGCACAACCAGGTGTGCTGAGCCCAGGACAGATGCAGCAGATTCTTTCATTTATCATGTTAATTGTTCCTGCACCCACCTAAGTATGTGTCCATCATTTTACTTTTTATCCTATCACAGAGGGTCCCCCCCCCCCCCCCCCCCCCCGCTTCGCTTAATCCCACCTCCTTAAATGTGTCACCAATGAATTTCATGTATAAATACGGATGTAACCCTGCCATTCTCCGGAGCACTATCTCAATTCGTTGAGGTTCTGCTTCCCGGCGTATGTCGACAGTTTGGCTCAAATAAACTCACAAAAATTCTTTACAGGTTTCAATGGTTTTTTTACATTAACACACATGTGTGCAAAGTCAGGTTTCAGAGAAAGTAGATTCAAACAACATGAAGTGTTGGAGGTGGCGGGAATGGCACCAGGTGTCTGACCAGTGAGGTCAGACCAAACCTGGGTTCAGCAACTTCCATACTTGAGTTCTGGCTAAGAAAGAATTCAGCCCAAGACCCAAACTGTAAGAGAACATTTATTTGATAAATTACAGAGGTAGAAGGAGTAATTCCTAGAAGAAATGGGCCTAGGAAACAAGTTATAGAGATAAAAAGGAGGGCCTTTGGGGCTTGGAAGTGAGAAAGGTAAAGGTAATGTGCCTGGGGCCAGGAGGGGGAAGGGGAGGGGGGAGGGAAAGGGAAGGATGTGGGTGTGCTCCCGGGAGGGAGAGTGCACTAGATCTTCAGGGTGGAGATTTTGGGGAGGTCCCAGGGGAAGATCTGAATAGAATATTCAGCAGTGTTCCAAGTGTGTCTTTTCAAGGGTCATTATTCAATGCAGTTGCTGACATCAGCTGTGGCTGGTTTTGTTGCTTATCTGGGCCTGGAGCTGGAATATAACTTGAGGCTTAGATGTTATCTCTAGGGAGGAAATGCCAGGGGCTCCAAACCACTTGACAAGAGACTGCTAAGGGAGGAAAAGTCACCCTGGGGGCCAGGTCCCACCCTACAATTGGTTGTTGCTAGGCACTTGGGGCTTTCCACCCTGGTGACCTCTGTACCTGGCCTATCATCCTTGCTCTGCTTATGTCTGTCTAACTGCCTACCACAGAACGACGGCTGAGCAAAAAGGGGAAATTCCAGGAGCAGAATCAAGAATGCCACAGAGGTGGGGTTCATGTGTGGAGAAGAGGGGATTTTTTTCCACTTCCGTTATTGTCAGGATCACTGGTTTGTAATTTATGAGTTTATGTGCTGACTACCATGCTGAACTGAGTAGGCACACAAGAGACTAAATAAAGTTGATTTGCTACTAAGATGGACATTGGGACTTAGGAGGAAGAATAACTCTGGGAAGGTGCACTGCTGAAACTGGGCTTGGAAAATAGAACTGACACCACACCAAGGCCTGGGTACATGCGGGTTCGTATTGTATTAAATTAATGGAATAGCCTGGAACTGTGCTAATAGTTAAAGTTACCTATAGATGGTACCCCAAGCTTGCTTTGGATTGTAGAAAACTGTTGTCCACTTCAAATGGCCACCTGACTTTGTTGTATTGGAGTGGGCAAACTATGAAGTGCATGGAAAGGGTCCTCAGCTCCTGGCATCTCTTTGAAGGAGAAATGCTCTCAGATTTCTTTACAATTGGAAGCAGACAGCTACCGCAGCACCTGAAGCCTTCTGTCCAAGGGTTTGCTAGAATTCCTTGACAAGTCCTTGGGGAAATTTACTTCCCTTCAATAAGCAAAGTCTAAGTGGAGTCAAAGCTGTCCTTTTTTAGGACCCTGGGCAATATAATTAACTGGCCTTTCTGCCCAGTTTCTTCATCTTTTCCTTTTTTTTTTTTTTTACTTCAGCCAATAGTCAGCTCAGGACCTTGAAGCAGAAATAATTGGAAGTATTCTAGAACCAAGAAGGAGGAAGGAGGAAGGTTGTGCAAGGAAAGGAACGCTCAGACTAAAGAGACATGTGCAAAAAGACCAGGGCCTCTGAGAGCCACAGCCAAGGCCAGGGAAAGGACCCCAGGAGTGAGAAAGGTGACAATTCAGAGCTCAGCCCCAGGCAAGGTCCGACTAACCCGCGAAACTACCAGGAATGTTTGAAGAACAAACTTGGCTCAGCTGTGGACCAGTCAATGGCTAATCATATGCAAACAAGACTAATTTTACTGGGTGTGTCTGGAGATAAAAGAAGTAACAGTCAGGTCATTTCATGTGAGTGGAGTGATAACGAAGAAAAATTACTTAGCTAGTTGAAAAAAATACGTAAAAAATAAACAAATTCTGAAGATGGACTAGCTAGAAGGCAGTACTTCCCGGTAGTCTAAAATATGAACCTTCTAACCAACCAATGGCTTCTGTCAACAACACAAAGCTTGCCACCCATAACCCTGGAGGAAAGGCAGTAGTAGATTTTAAAATGTGGAAAAGGTTGGTAATGCAGAAGAAAGAGGCATCAAGACTGAAACCAACTAGTCCTAAACCATAAACACCAGAAAAAGTTAACATATCATTTGTCACCATTTCACCACTAGTCTGCTGAATAGCGTTCATTGAATACACTGAGCCCCCAGGTGGCTGCTGAAATCCTCAGCAAACATGCATTTTATTGTGGTGGTGGTGGTGGTGGGGTCCCACCCAAAGGGCAGCTGGAGGCAGTTAGTAAAAATCCAAGAAAGAGAAACCATGGCTTCAAGTCTTATGTTAATCACAATATCAAATGGAAGTACTTGACATTTTTCATTTCTTTTGGTAGTGGTGGGAGGTAAGGATGGAGTGAAGAGAGGGAAAGAGAAAAGAAGCACTAGGCTCTAAAAAAGCAAATAATATTTGGTTACAATCATGCAAAGAGGGATAACTTGGTCATTTTCCTTATTGTTCTGGACTAGGAGGGGGAAGGGGAAGGGGAAAGGAGATAGGAAACCAATATTCATGTGAGTCACTTTATGGAGGTGGTTCAGCACTGATCCAGCAATATCTCTGAAGTCTGCATGCATAAATTCGGAATATGAGGGGGGGAAGTAGCATTAATTTAGGGCCTACTTAGTGTCAGGTATTGTTTGAAAATTATATTACTTACTCCTTATAAAAGTCAATGAGTTATTTACCATTACCCTTATTTTACAAAGGAAGGAATGGCATCTCAGAGTAACACATTCAAAAATCACTCTAAAGATAAAATGATCTTTCCCATGAAAACTCATGGTCCTTTCATGAGACATTAACTACTGTGATACTGTGATTGTGTGAGGAATGTTAGCAGTTTGAATGCTATCAGGATGAAATCTAATTTTATGGTACATTTATTGGGATTTTAACCTCTAAAAATTGGACTAATAGTGGTGAGGGAATGATATTAGGAAACCATTCTGAGGATCACATCAATGATGAATTCCTATGATTTTTCTTCTGTAAACTAAAGTTGCCAGTCAGCAAATCAGAATTTGTAGGCAGTATATAAATACAGTCAGTTGCATTAGTTGGCAATTTGTGCATTTGTTTCTGGCTTTGACAAGAATGGACACACTTTGGAAAAGCATGGAGATGCTCACCTTCAATCAGAGCAAGGTGCTTCAGAGTGAAAATGTTGGCAGGTTAAATCTCAAGATACCCTCACGTTATGTTGTTGGAATTATAAAGGGTGAGAATCGACTCAGGAAGGATTCAAAATAAGGCTCAATTATGAAACTAGTGTAGGTAAATAATTTCATATTTACACAAATATCTCTTTAACCCTCATGGTTTATTCCTTTTAAATTAACTAGGTGTAGACCAGTTAGGAGTCATAAAGAACTAATACCTTAACTTATAGTTGCTTCTGCAAGAACTAGTTAGATTTCAACCCTCACTGGTACTAGCAAGTTGTCCCAGGTAAACGCTATGTACATGCTTAAAATAATGCTTTAAAATTTCTTTTGTATTTAAATTGCTAAGAGCAGGCTTGAGTCTCGTTGGGTCTCCCCAGACCTATTCTGCTCTGCTCTATGGTCCGGAATGCTGGCAGTGGAGGATTTCATCAACAGATTCCCTTCCTCTGCCTTCCAGTTGGATTCAGCCAATGTGTGGCACCAACATGAGTCTAGAGGGCGGTGAAGTGGGAATTCTGGGTTGCTTTCTTGCTGGGTTGTGGCGAATTCTAATAGGGCCACCCTTACTGAAGAATTGCCTTTCCAGGTTCTGATAATCTTTCCTTACCTTCCATATCCAAGTGCCAGTGTTTCCCTGCTGCTAGCCCAGGATACTCCACGGCATCTTGTTGATTTCCCTAGCTCTACCCACACCTCTGTAAAGAGGCTATGAAATTCTCCTCAAATTACCTAGTGTGGCTGTGCCGTCTGTTTCCTGCCTTGACCCTGACCAGTTTCTGTTCAGCACAGTGTTTTATATACATAGTAGGGCATTCAATAAAGGCCTTTTAAATCAATTAACAGAGTGGTTTGACCATTCTAACATGTCCATTCAAAAATTGCATATACTAGCCCTGACCGGCTTGGCTCAGTGGATAGAGCATCGGCCTGCGGACTCAGGGGTCCCAGGTTCGATTCTGGTCGGGGGCATGTACCTTGGTTGCGGGCACATCCCCAGTGGGGGGCATGCAGGAGGCAGCTGATGGATGTTTCTCTCTCATCGATGTTTCTGACTCTCTCTCTCTCCCCTCCTCTCTGTAAAAAATCAATAAAATATATTTAAAAAAAAATTGCATATACTAGAGCAGTGGTCGGCAAACCGTGGCTCCGCAAACCGCGGCTCACGAGCCACATGTGGTTCTTTGGCCCCTTGAGTGTGGCTCTTCCACAAAATACCGGCTCTTCCACAAAATACCAACTTCTGCACATGGGCCACGAAGTTTCAATCACACTGTACGTGCGCGCCCATACATGGTATTTTGTGGAAGAGCCACACTCAAGGGGCCAAAGAACCGCATGTGGCTTGTGAGCTGTGGTTTCCCGACCACAGTACTAGGGTAACCAATTTTTAAAAATATTTTTATTTATTTTTTTTCAATTAAATCTTTATTGTTCAGATTATTACATTAGTTACTCTTTTTTCCCCCCATAGCTCCCCTCCACCCAGTTCCCACCCCACCCTCTGCCCTCACTCACTCCCCACCCACTGTCCTCATCCATAGGTGCACGATTATTGTCCAATCTCTTCCCTCACCCCCACACCCCTTTCTCCCCCCCAAGAATAGTCAGTCCATTCCCTTTCTATGTCCCTGATTCTATTACAATTACCAGTTCAGACTGTTCATCAGATTATTTATTCACTTGATTTTTAGATTCCCTTGTTGATAGATGTGTATTTGTTGTTCATAATTTGTATCTTTACCTTTTTCTTCTTCTTCCTCTTCTTAAAGGATACCTTTCAGCATTTCATATAATACTGGTTTGGTGGTGATGAACTCCTTTAGCTTTTTCTTATATGTGAAGCTCTTTATCTGGCCTTCACTTCTGAATGATAGCTTTGCTGGATAAAGTAATCTTGGTTGTAGGTTCTTGGTATGCATCACTTTGAATATTTCTTGCCATTCCCTTCTGGCCTGCAAAGTTTCTGTTGAGAAATCAGCTGACAGTCGTATGGGTACTCCCTTGTAGGTAACTGAGTTTCTTTCTCTTGCTGCTTTTAGGATTCTCTCTTTGTCTTTTGCTCTTGGCATTTTAATTATGATGTGTCTTGGTGTGGTCCTCTTTGGCTTCCTTTTGTTTGGGGTTCTCTGCACTTCCTGGACTTGTAAGTCTATTTCTTTCACCAGGTAGGGGAAGTTTTCTGTCATTATTTCTTCAAATAGGTTTTCAATATCTTGCTCTCTCTCTTCTTCTGGCACCCCTATAATTTGGATGTTGGTATGCTTGAAGCTGTCCCAGAGGCTCCTTACACTATCTTCGTATTTTTGGATTCTTTTTTCATTTTGCTTTTCCAGTTGGGTGTTTTTTGCTTCTTCGTATTTCAAATTTTTGACTTGATTCTTGTGACCCTCTGGTCAGCTGTTGGGAGTCTGTATAATATTCTTTATTTCAGTCAGTGTATGCTTAATTTCTAGTTGGTTCTTTATCACAACATCGAGGGTCTCATTAGATTTCTTGAGGATCTCACTACATTTATCGGCGGTCTCACGAGTCTTCTTGAAGATCTCACTACATTTATAGGCGGTCTCACCAGTCTTTTCGAGGGCCTTCTTAAATTTATCAGCGGCTTCTAGACAGTTATTTAAAGACCTTAAAAGTGTAGTTTTGAACTCTATATCCAACAGTTTGCTTTCCTCCATTTCTGTCATTTGTGTCCTGTTTCTTTGTCTTGGCATTTTTTATGCTTCGCTGTGTCGGTAGAGTGCCTTTCTGTGCTAAGTGTCCCAATTACCAGAGGTAGACACTCTTGGTGCACCCCCTTGTGGGCTTTGTGCACAGTCTTGTTGTAGTTAAGCCTTGATTGTTGTAGTTATCACTGTGAGGAATTGACCTCCAGGCCAATTGGCTGTGAGAATCAGCTGTGTCTGCAGTGGGAGAACTTCTGTGCTGGAGACACCCCTCTGGGGCTAGACTTGCTTCGATGGGGCTTTGGTGCTCACTGAGTCTGCCCCCTGAGTGTGTCTTTTATGGTTCCATGGAGCTGCAAACTGGATGGTGCCACTCTGACCTCTGGGCTTCCTGGCTCCTGGATCTCTAGGGAGGTGCTAATCTAGCCTTTGCCTGAGGCTATCCAGCAAAAGTCTCCCTGCAGGACTTGGGCGGGGCGGGTCCCATGGGATCAACAGGTTGGGGTTAGCAATTATGGCTGCTCTCAGAGGCTATGCTTCTCAGTGTCCCAGTAATCGCTGCAAGCCCCACGGAGAGAAAGCTGTTTTAGGGTTCTGAGCGATGCCAGGCAGACCCACTTCTCCCGTATGAGTCTGGGTCCCTAGAGACTTGCCCGGAACTGGAGCTCAGAGCCCGAGACTCCCTCCTGACTGAAAACGACGACTGCGCCCTCAGCCGCCAGCCCACTCCGCATGCACTCTGCACCTTAGTATTTTACTTCAGCACTGGCCTCCTCTGAGTCTCGGTATGTTTTTCTCTTTCCTCCTAGGTGTAGAACTTCCACTCAGCCAGCCTTCCTGTGGTTCTGGATGATGTTTGTTCTGTCTTTTAGTTGTATTTTTGAAGTGGTTGTTCGAGGCAGCAAACTCCGGTGTTTACCTATGCCACCATCTTGGTTTCTCCCAGATGAATGGTTTTTATGCAACAGCACTCTTCTTACCTTTGGCAGAAAGTATCTTCAGTTATCACGAACGTGTAAAGTATTTTTCTGTTAGAATGCTGCAGGGGTCCAATTTTTAAAAATATTTTAAATATTTTTTATTGAAACAAGTTATAGAGGTAAAAGAAGGGCCCTTGGAGCTTGTTTCCGTTCGTTTGGGTCTGTGGGGAGTACTCAGGACTCAGGACTTTAGTTTAAAAATCAAAGCAATTTTGGGAAACCAGATGAGTTGGTCATTGTAGCATGCACTTTTTAAAGACTTTAAATTGGTTTCTAAAGAACATTATCATACCTTTCAAAATATTTCTATGATTATATTTAAGCTAAAGTTGTTTTATTAAACAATGGAGTATTTCCCACACGAGAAAACCTTTCTGGCATGCTTTTCTTAAAGCAAATTGCTGTAATGTGAACAGAGCGTGCTCTATTGTATTTTGGAACTAGTGAGACACCAGAAAGCGCCGTGCATGCTTATTAGGAAGTTTTGAATGAATAGAGTGGCAAAGTGCACTACAGTGAAAAAATGGGGCTTCGTGAATATGGTTCCTGATTAAAAAAGAAAACACTTCTAGGCATTTTCTTGTCCTTCTTGTGTGCTATTATCCTGAGAACATGGGATGATATTTACATATTATGAAGAGCATATTTTATTGTTTTGTGTTACTATTTCTACTTATTAGTATATTTTAATTCTCAAGAGATAGATCAGTTGGAAAAGAAAAGCAGTAACCTCAAATAAAGCTAACATTTTGAGAAGAACTCTTAATTTACACGTTGGAATATAGTTTATTTTTTTCCATTACAGATATGTTTATTAAATGACAATATTAACAGCTATCATACTGCTTTAGTAAATAGGCTACTAGGGAGGAGAAAATTTTAATTGGGCTAAAAATCTACCATTGTCTGAATGTTTTTCAGTTCAAGATAATATTTTCTGGTAAGAGAGTTTTTGACTATTTACTGCAGGATGTCAGAATTTCAAATATGCATCCCTTTACCCCTGCCATTTAATATTAATTTTCTTGATCTACTTATGCTCCCGAAATTATTGTTCCCTTCTAAGGGTCAGAAAAATTATTTAAAATAAATTGGTACCGCCCTAACTGGTTTGGCTCAGTGGATAGAGCGTCGGTCTGCGGACTGAAGGGTTCCAGGTTTGATTCCTGTCAAGGGCATATACCTTGGTTGTGGGCATATCCCCAGTAGGAGGTGTGCAGGAGGCAGCTGATTGATGTTTCTCTCTCATTGATGTTTCTAACTCTCTATTCCTCTCCCTTTCTCTCTATAAAAAAATCAATAAAATATATTTTTTAAAAAATAAAATAAAATGGCTGTGGTTAAATTAGAATTTAATAACTAGTCTCAGGTAGCTCAGAAAAGCTCCCTTTGGTATTATCTCCACACTGACATTTATTGTATGCCTAATATGTGTAAGAGAATAATAGAAAATCAAGTTTCACAGTGGAAAAGTGCTCATTCAAACATCAAACCATTGGAGAGACAAAGTTAGTAGTTACTCATTTTGATTAGGCTTTATGAAATTACATTACATATTTTTTTTTACATTAAAATTTCAAGACTAGATTCTTTTTATTTTTTTAAAATATATTTTTATTTATTTCAGAGAAGAAGAGAGAGGGAGAAAGAGATAGAAGCATCAATGATGAGAGAGAATCATTGATCAACTGCCTCCTGCTCTCCCCCCACTGGGGATTGAACACTCAAACCGGCATGTGCCATTAACTGGATTTGAACCTGGGACCCTTTAGTCTGCAGGTGATGCTCTATCCACTGAGCCAAACCAGCTAGGGCCTAGATTTTCCTTTCGTTTTGTAACTTTGAGAAATTTGTTAGAATTTGACTCAATGTTTATAAGCAACAATTTTTTTTTTCAGAGAAATGTGAAGACATGAAATAAGATCTAAGTCCTAAAGTAAAACTCCCCCTGACTGTGTAGCTTGCCCACAGATGTATTTTGCAAGGTTAGGATGTGATGATTGTGATTGATAATGCCGTAGAGTTTAAGTTTACTGGACATAGTAATTATTGGGTCATAATCCTGAGTTACTATTACCAGTGAACTGAAGAAAGGGATATGGAAAACAAAGGACCTGTGACTCCATCAGCAGAGAGGGGAGGACTTGCCAAATCTCAGTTTTCTTTGGTATAGGAAAAATTTTTCTCTCTCTGTAATGGCACTAGGAGATATGTTGGGGAAAGTGCCAAGAGATCTTCAAAATAAAGATTCTGGAGACCATTTCAAGGAACAGAAAATGCTAATAAAAAGATCAAGAAAGGAGAACCAAGATGGCGGCATAGGTAAACACCGGAAATTTCTGCCTCGCACAACCACTTCAAAAAAATACAACTAAAAGACAAAACGGACATCATCCAGAACCACAGGAAGGCTGCCTGAGTGGAAATTCTACAGCTAGAAGGAAATAGAAAAGTACACTGAGACTCAGGGGAGGTGTGGAAGTAAAGTGCAGAGTTACGGAGGCGTACACGGAAAGGGCTGGCAGCTGAGGACATGGTTGTCTTTTTGAATCGGGAGGGAGTCTCAAGCTCCCAACTGCTCTAAACTCCAGTTGTGGGCGAGTCTCTGGGGACCCAGACTCATACAGGGAGAAACTGGACTGTCTGGCAGTGGGCGGAACTCGAAGGTGGCTTTCTCTCAGAGGTGCTTGCAGCGATTGCCGGGACACTGAGAAGCGGAGCCTCTTAGGGCAGGACTGAGGAGCAGCCATAGCTGCTTGCTCCACCCTGTTGATCCCCTGAGACCCTGCCCCACCCAAGCTGTGCACAGAGGCTTTTGCATGTGAAAGGCCTGGCCCTTTGCAATCTGAAAATTACCTAACAAACTGCAGCTGGGTCAGAGAAACCCAGAACATCCAAAAGAAGGCCCAAACCCCCAGAGCAGCTTGCATTGCTTCACAGCTGGGCTCCTGCTGGGTAGCCTCAGGCAGAGGCTAAATTAGCACCTCCTTAGAGATCCAAGAGCCAGTGTACCCAGTGGTCAGAGTGGGACCATCCAGATTACAACTCCTCAGATCCATGAGGGACACACTCAAGTGGCAGACTCAGTGAGCACCAAAGCCCCACTGAAGCAAGTCCTGCCCCAGAAGAGTGTCTCCAGCACAGAAGTTCTCCCACTGCAGACACAGCTGATTCTCACAGCCAATTGGCCTGGAGGTCAATTCCTCCCAGTGATACCAACAGAAATCAAGGCTTAACTACAAAAACACTGTGCACGCAGCCCACAAAGGGGTGCACCAAGAGTGTCCACCTCAGGTAATTGGGGAGGCTGAGCCACTGGGCCCTATAGGACACCTAGCACACAAAGCCACTCTATCAACATAGGGAAGCATAAAAAATGCAGAGACAAAGAAACAGGTCACAAATGACAGAAATGGAGGAAAGCAAACTACTGGATATAGAGTTCAAAACAACACTTCTAAGGTTTTTCAAGAATTTTCTAGAAACCACCGATAAACTTAGTGAGACCCTCAAGAAATCTAGTGAGACCCTCGAGGATATGAAAAAGGACCAACTAGAAATTAAGCATACACTGACTGAAATAAAGAATATTATACATAGTTCCAACAGCAGACTAGAGGATTGCAAGAATCAAGTCAAAGATTTGAAATACGAAGAAGCAAAAAACACCCAACTGGAAAAACAAAATGAAAAAAGAATCCAAAAATACGAAGATAGTGTAAGGAGCCTCTGGGACAGCTTCAAGCATACCAACATCCGAATTATAGGGGTGCCAGAAGGAGAGAGAGAGAGCAAGATATTGAAAACCTATTTGAAGAAATAATGACATAAAACTTCCCTTACCTGGTGAAAGAAATAGATTTACAAGTCCAGGAAGCCCAGACAACCCCAAACAAAAGGAATCAAAAGAGGACCACACCGAGACAAATCATAATTAAAATGCCAAGAGCAAAAGACAAAGAGAGAATCCTAAAAGCAGCAAGAGAAAAACAGTCAGTTACCTACAAGGGAGTACCCATACAACTGTCAGCTGATTTCTCAACAGAAACCATGCAGGCCAGAGGGAGTGGCAAGAAATATTCAAAGTGATGAATCCCAAGAACCTACAACCAAGATTACTTTATCCAGCAAAGCTATCACTCAGAATTGAAGGTCAGATAAAGAGCTTCACAGATAAGAAACAGCTAAAGGAGTTCATCATCACTAAGCCAGTATTATATGAAATGCTGAATGGTATCCTTTAAGAAGAGGAAGAAGAAGAAAAAGGTAAAGATACAAATTATGAACAACAAATACACATCTATCAACAAGGGAATCTAAAAATCAAGTGAATAAATAATCTGATGAACAGACTAAACTGGTGAATATAATAGAATCAGGGGCATAGAAAGGGAGTGGACTGACTATTCTCCGGGTGGGGAAGGGGTGTGGGGGGTGCGGGAAGAGACTGGACAAAAATTGTACACCTATGGATGAGGACGGGGGAGGGGGTGTGGGGAGTAAGGTCAGAGGGTATGGTGGGAACCGGGTGGAGGGGAGCTATGGGGGGAAAAAAGAGGAATAACTGTAATAATCTGAAAAATAAAGATTTAATTAAAGAAATAAACTAAATAGAAAAGTAAAAAAAAAAAGATCAAGGAAATGTCACACTGCAAATAGACAGACTATCTGATTTTAATTCAAAATGCCTCAATATCAGTAATGATGGTCTGCTTTGAGGTATGCCATTCAAGGGTCACTCCTTAATAGTTCTCCTATCTTTGCTGTCTTCATTATAGCTTCATTCATTTGGTTCTAGAAGACATTTTAATGTTCATGAAAATGGGTCCTTAAGAGCCATGAAAATGAGTATCTTATTAATTAAAGTCAGTTCAGGCCTTGCAAGAATGAATGTCAAGACAGATGTATAGATGGGAAGGGAGTATCACATGACAGGTGAGAAGTACATTAAAGGCAGGCAAAATGAGGCCAAAGTTTAAATCGCTTGATATTAAATTTTGTCTTAAGACAATTTTGTCTAATGTACTAACATAGTTAAATATGTCTTTTGACTCTGTAATTCCACTTCTAAAAATTTATATTAAGGAAAAAAACTTCAGATGCATAAACAGGATGAACATGCAAGAACTTTGGTCACAGTATTCTCTAAAAGCAGTATAAAAGAGGAAATAACCTCTCATCTATCAGTAAGGGGTTGGAATATTTCTGCAGGAATTCAAAATGATGATGTTGATGTGCATGTGAAAGAGGCTATGATATATTATTTTTAGTTAAAGAGGAAATAATACAAAAAGTTATGTCTAAGGGAGACACATTGATTAGTTGCTTCCTGTAAGCAACCTGACCATGGCCAAGGATTGAACCTGCAACTAAGTACATGCCCTTGACTGGGAATTGAAACCCCAATTCTGGCTGACATTCTTTTCTTTTCTTTTTTAAATATACTTTTGTTGATTTCAGAGAGGAAGGGAGAGGAGAGAGAGATTGAAACATCAATGATGAGAGAGAATCATTGATTGGCTGCCTCCTGCGTGCCCCACATTGGGAATCAAGCCTACAACCCGGGCATGTGTCCTGACCAGGAATTGAACTGTGACCTCCTGGTTCACAGGTCAATGCTCAACCATTGAACCATGCTGGCCGGGCTGGATGACTTTTAAAAAAAATTTTTTATACTTTTAGATAAAAAAACTGTATGTACATGTATTACCTTGAAAATCAGAAAAACAACTAAAACAAACAAATCTATCATTTTAAACAGCAAAATGCACTTCACCTAAACAGAAATCCTTGACCGTTGATTGTGGATGTCTCAGCTGCAGCAGGAAGTGTCTTTGCTGGGAAATGAAGAGCCCCGTCTGCACGTGGGCTCTGGAAGCTGCAGCAATGAAAGCATCTCAGTAGTCAAAACAGGAATCAGGGAACTGAGAACAAGCTGTTTGAAACATGACTTTGGACTCTGTATTTTCCTTCCACCCTTCTCTTCCTCATTTTTGTCCCAATTTCTCACTGCCTGAAGTGCTTGCTCTTGAATGCCTCACTGATTTCAAACCCATCATTCCCAAAACTGACTCAGACTTCCACGAGTCTTTCTTGATGGGATGTAATCTCTCCTTCATTGATCTTCCGTAGCAATTTGTGCTTCCCTTGGGGCACCTTCCTCCTGCTACCTGTGTCTCTGTGTTGTATCGATTTGAGCATCTGTCTTATTTCCCTTGCTGGATAAAAGGTCCCTGAGGCAGTGCCTTTGTTTTACTCAAGGCTATCCACCCCGAAGCACCTAGCCTTGCACTTTTCTGAGAGGAGCCATTAAAAAGCATGTACATGTACAGCAAATAAATGAAAGAATGGACAAATGACTTCTGCAGGTACAGCTGTCATGACTTGCTTGTTTATCTTAGCAATGTAGAAAACCACTTTCCCATACTATTTTGCCCTGTCAAGAACCCAGGAATGCCTTTGTGAGGATAAGGCAGAAAGAATTAGTTCTGCCTTCTCTGATATTTGTAAACATAGGTGTAGGATGTGCTGTCATTTGACTTGGAGGAAGTGGAAAATGGAACCAAGCCAACAATTTCTTAGGTCATTAAAAGTTATTATAGAAAGTAGTAAGAGACATGAAAGTAATCATTGCGATAGAACGAAAGCTACAAAAATATTAATTTAGAGAAGCCAGATGGGAGAAGACATAAAGAGAATAAAGGAGGGGAGAGCTTGCAAGACAAGGTGTCAGAACAGCTATAGTATGACAATTGGAATACCAGAATGCTTATGTTGATTAATTTCTAAATGCATACCAGTAAACTCATTATTTTTAAATAAAATTATCCTTCTAAGAATTCTACCCTACTGCATCAGAACCAATTCAGGTGCTAGAAGGTCTTACCACTGTTTCTCCTCAGATATAATTTCTAGGTAGTACTCCCTATATTGCCAGTTCTTATTCCTGTTTTCCCCTGGGCTGGCATAAAATTCTTCTGGGTCTCTGTGTTCTCTCATTGCCACATGCAATTACAATCCCAACAAGAGGGATTTAATAAAGTAAATGGAAAAATGAAGACCAGCAGCATTTAACTAATTGCAAGGTCCAGACCAAACCTGAGAGGGAGCCAGTAAGTATTAAGCACTGCATCAAGAGCAGCAACACATTTATCATGAGAAAGACTAAAAAACAATTTTTAAAGTTGCCAAACCTGCTTTTTTCTTCACAAAAATAAATGCCAATGTCTTGCTTATCTGCAATGTATAATGAAATATCTTATCTAATAATAGAGAAACATGGTAATTAACTGTAACTTCGCTACCCTTCCCATTAGCTAATCAGCAGGATATGCAAATTAACTGCCAACAAAGATGGTGGCCAGCAGCTACGCAGCTGAAGCGAGCAGGAGGCTTGCTTGCTCCAGTGATGGAGGAAGCCAAGGTTCCCCGCCTGCCTCAGCCCAGCTCTGAGCTCCAGATGCAACAATGTTGCAATTATAGAAGCTAAACAAACTCCAGAAACCTGCTTTCAGCCACCAGCGGGCTCAGAGCTGGAGCCAGTTCTCAGCTCCAGCGATAGCTATAGAAGGTAAATAAATCCCAGAAAAAAAGAAAAAGAGAAAAAAAAGAGGCTGGGAGCTTCAGTTACCTGCCAGCCTGAAAACGGCCCTCAGCCCCTCACCCAGACTGGCCAGGCACCCCAGTGGGGACTCCTACCCTGAAGGGGGTGTGTCCAGCTGCAAACAGCCATCAGCCCATCATTCAGGCTGGTCAGGGACCCCAGTGGGGACCCGCACCCTGATCTGGGACACCCTTCAGGGCAAACCAGCCATCCCCCAACCGTGCACCAGGCCTCTATCCTATATAGTAAAAGGATAATATGAAAACTGACCCTAACATCAGAAAGACTGGGAATGACTGGTCACTATGACACACACTGACCACCAGGAGGCAGATGCTCAATGCAGGAACTGCCCTCTGGTGGTCAGTGCGCTCTCACAGGGGGGAGCTCTGCTTGGCCACAAGCCAGGCTGACGGATGCCAGTACAGCAGTGGTGGTGGGAGCCTCTCCTGCCTCCTCAGCAGCACTAAGGATGTCTGACTGTAGCTTAGGCCTGCTCCCCGCTGGCAAGTGGACATCCCCCTAGGGCTGCCGGGCTGCCAGAGGGATGTCTGATTGCCATCTTAGGCCCAATCCCCTGGGGAGCAGGCCTAAGCCAGCAAGTGGTCACCCCCGATGGGTCCCAGACTGCGAAAGGGCACAAGCCGGGCTGAGGAACCCCCCTTCCCCCTCAAGTGCACAAATTTTTGTGCACCAGGCCTCTAGTCCTATATAATAAAAGGGTAATATGCAAATTGGCCCTAATGGCGGAACAACTTGGGAATGACGGGTCACTATGAAGCGCACTGACCACCAGGGGCAGATGCTCAATGCAGGAGCTGCCCTCTGGTGGTCAGTGTGCTCCTACAGGGGGAGTGCTGCTCAGCCAGAAGCCCTAAGCTGGCTCACGGCTGGTGAGCACAGGGCGGGAGTGTCTCCCACCTCTGTGGCAGTGCTAAGGATGTCCAACTGATGGCTTAGGCCCACTCCCTCAGTTGGACATCCCCCGAGGGCTCCCGGACTGTGAGAGGGCACAGGCTGGGCTGAGGGACCCCCGCCCCCTGAGTGCACGATTTTCGTGCACTGGGCCTCTAGCTACAATATATTAAAGAGTAAGTAAGCCACATGGCCTGGGATTCATTGTGAGAGTTGGAAGGCTGCCATTTAGGTCATGAAAACGTGTCTGCTTCACACCTTAAGGACCAATTCAAATTCTTCCTTTGCCTTTTCTAATAGGCTGGAGATGGTCCTTGTCCTCAAGTTGCCTACAGTCTAGTAGGGAAACAAACACATAACCAGAATCTTTTTTTTTTTTTAATATATTTTATTGATTTTTTACAGAGAGGAAAGGAGAGAGATAGAGAGTTAGAAACATCGATGAGAGAGAAACATCGATCAGCTGCCTCCTGCACATCTCCTACTGGGGATGTTCCCGCAACCCAGGTACATGCCCTTGACCGGAATCGAACCTGGGACCTTTCAGTCCGCAGGGCAACGCTCTATCCACTGAGCCAAACCGGTTTTGGCACATAACCAGAATCTTATAAAAAAGGTCTGAAAATGAGGAAAGTGTAAAAAGGTGTTCAAACAGAGGCTAGGAAATGATTCATTCAGAGCTGAGGAGAACAGGAGCAAAGACACAGGGGCTGGAAAGGCTCGGCGTGTTTACAGAGCAGGGAGTGGAGGGGCTGCCTGTGGAGAGGGGTTATAGAACAGAGTTGGAGATGGTGCCAGAAAGTCTATACCTTTTGGAATTTGTTTTGAAAAAATAAAAACTGAACTCATGTCACAGATAGCTGAGCAGGACCCTAATTCAGGTGGTACATCAAGATCACTGCTGTCCACACAGGGGGCTGGGGAAACTGAGGTCTCTCTGAACCATCAGAACACTTAGGAATCCCATGGCAGTCAGCATGGCCCGGCACTCCAGAAGGTCATGAACGTGTGATGTGACCCTATAGGTCTAATAACACCCTTGTCATGTGTCCTCATTGGGTCCCTAAGGGTGGAAGCTGATATTTTATGACATAGTTTTATTTGAGACCAAGTGTGCTTTTCCTGGAAGCTGCCTTTCTGTTTTAGGTCAGGGAATGCTCGTGGTTGCCGAAAGCTGAAGACGATGCTGGAGCACGGCCCCTCTGTTCAAGGTTGACCACCAGCAATGCTCTGAAGGGGCCTGGGTTGGCCTTTCTCCTTTGAACCATAATGACAATAACTTCTGTTTATTGAGAGTTTATTAATCACCAGCATTGCATTGAACATTGCACAGGTGTTCTCTAATTTAATCTTCATAGCAATCCTGTGAGCAAGATCTGATAATTCTATTTGATAGATGAGGAATTGCAGTTCATAGAACTTGACTTCCCTTAAGCAGTACAACCAGTGATGAAGTTGGGGCTGGAACCCAGGCACTCTCATTTTCTTACTCTCTTATCTCCTTTCCTCTGGCAAAACCTGACTTCAGAAAAGGCACTAGAGACATACTGACACCTGGAATAAATATCCAGAGAGGTAGTATGGTATAGGGGTTAAGGATGTGAACCGCTTAGTAAATCTGACACGAGTTCGGGTACTGGTTTCACACCTTCCCTGTGTGACCAGACAAATGACCTAACTCTCCAACCTTCAGGGTCTCATCTATCTGTAAGACACTGGTAACAGCCACACATATCTCAGACTGTCCTAAGTGTGAAATGAAATGACAGGTAAAACATCCCTGACACGTGATGTGCTCTCAATAAATGTTAGCTGTTTTTATTATCCATAAGGAGTTTAGTGTGCACTCTCCACCACTGAGATATTTGCGTTTTACCAATCAAGTAGTTAAGTTAAAAAAAATGAATCGAATGGTAGAATTTTTAAGAATCTGTACTCAATTTTAATTAAGTAATACATGAATACCTACTTGATTGTAAGAATCTCAAATAGCCCTGACTGTTTTGGCTCAGTGGATAGAGCATTGGCCTGCAGACTGAAGGTTCCCAGGTTCAATTCTGGTCAAGGGAATGTACCTTGGTTGTGGGCACATCCCCAGTGGGGGGTGTGAAGAAGGTAGCTGATCAATGTTTCTCTCTCATTGATGTTTCTAACTCTCTATCCCTCTCCCTTCCTCTCTGTAAAAAAATCAATAAAATATATTTAAAAATAAATCTCAAATAGTACAGATAGTCAAGTTGCCTTTAATCATCCCCTTGATAGAATTTGGCTCATTGTCAGTTCTGTGGGGGAGTTTGGTTAAAGGGACAGAGAGGTCCTTTCTTGGCATCTGTGACACCATGAAGGCCACCATCTTGGGGCCAGCTTTCGTCTCACCTTATAGCTGAGAGTTCCTCTTCTCACCGTTCCTATGAATAGCAGGGCTGGGAATCATGAGTGATAGGAATGGAGGTGCCCGGTAGGCAGAGAAGCACCAGATCTGGGGAGATAGGTTCTAACCCTGCTCTGCTCCTGGCTGGCAGTGTGATCTTGGTCCTTACTCCACAATTGTAGAAAAAGGGTTAGAAATTAGAGAATAGTCAGGCCCATTTTCAGGGGCATTTCACTTGGCCCTCTCACTTGATTGATGTGGGAATGATGAACCACATCCATGCTAAGTGAGTTGACCAGGTCACATACCTAGTAGAGCTCAAGACTCCGAGGAAGCCCTCCCTGTAGTTCTTGTGCCTAGATATCTGTAGCAAATGAGCTGTGAATGCTTTTCTTTGCTCTCACAACCAATTCCTCCTAAATGGGAGCCATTTTAGGATTGATGTTTCTTTGCTGATTTTTTGTTCAGAGGATTTGTCCAATAGTGATAGTGGGGTATTAAAGTCCCCTACTATGATTGTATTGCTGTCATTCTCTCCCTTGATCTCCAGAAGTTTGTTTGTGTTTTTGGGTGCTCCTATATTGGGTGCATATATGTTTGCCAGCATTATGTCCTCTTGTTGTATTGCTCCCTTTAGTATTATGAAGTGGCCTTCCTTATCTCTTTTTACGTCCTTCACTTTGAGATCTAATTTGTCAGATATATGTATTACTACCCCAGCTTTTTTTCAGTTTCCATTTGCCTGAAAAACCTTTTTCCATCCCTTCACCATCAGTCTGTGTGCATCTTTTTTTCTGAGGTGGGTTTCCTGTAGACAGCAGATATATGGGTCATATTTTCTTATCCACTCAGTTACCCTATGTCTTTTGATTGGGGCATTTTATCCATTTACATTTAAAGTTATTATTGGTAGACTTGTTTGTCACCATTTTTATTCTTTATCCCTGCATTCCTCCTTTGTTTCCTATTTTTTCTTTTTACAGCAGACCCTTTAGCATTTCCTGCATTGCTGATTTGGTGGTAATAAACTCCCATAGTCCTTTTTTGCCTGTGAAGCTCCTGATTTCACCCTCAATTTTGATTGATAGCCTTGCTTGGTACAGTATTCTTGGATTCAGACCCTTCCTTTGCATGACTTTGTATATTTCATTCCATTACCTTCTTGCCTGATGTGTTTCTGTTGAGAAATCAGTTGCTAGTCTGATGGGGGATCCTTTGTAGGTAACTTTCTGTCTCTCTCTGGCTGCTTTTAAGATTCTTGCTTTGTCGTTGGTGTTTGCCAATTTAATTATAATGTGCCTTGGTGTAGGTCTTTTGGGGTTCATTTTGTTTGGGACTCTGTGAGCTTCTTGGATCTGTGTGAGTTTTTTCTTCCCTATATCAGGGAAGTTTTCTGTGATTATTTCTTCAAACAGGTTTTCTATTCTTTGCTCATTTTCCTTTCCTTCTGGCACCCCTATAATTAATTAAGTTATCATTTGTATACAATAAAATGCACCCATTTTAGAAGTCATACTTTTTAATACCTAGGTAAGAGATTTGGATGGCCAGAAGTCATATGATATAATAGGAATTTCAACAGGGTTGGCATTAAATTACAGTTCCATCATTTGCTAAATATGTAATTTTGGACAAATTACTTGAGTCTAAGGAACTCATTTTTCCATCTTCAATGGTGATAGGACTATAATACCCTTGCCCCAGGAAATGTGGAAAGAATAAAATAAAGTATTGTACATAAATGCTTGGCACATTTTACTCATTAGAATCTTCAAGGGTGGGGCCATCGTCTCTGCAAATTTGAAAAGCACCTTAGGTGACTCTGATGTACTAGTATAGCTTAAGTTTCAAATTATTGGTGTGGCAGTGGGGCCTATGGCAGAGAATGGCATGATTAGAGCTATACATTAGGACTTTTACTTTGTGGTGGCATTCACAGGGCCTGGAAGCCTGGGAGAATGAGAGAAGTCAGAGTGTGGAGAATCTGATTCAGAGGGGACACTGATAAGCTTGGTTTTAGTTAATGTTTGCTTATTCACCAACAAGCAAACATTGATTCAGGCCTACATGGAAGGAGGGCCTGTATTTCATACAGAGATTAATGTGTCCTCATTTCCCTGACTTGTCTCTTAAGGATCAACATGAGGCCTCTGTCTTCCTTGTCTCCTGCCTGACTCAGCACTGGTGCTGGCAGCGCAGGTCAGGACATATTAGGGGTTCCAGTGACTATGAGGTATAGAGCCCTCAGCTGCAGGTAGTCTATGGAGGTGATAGCTGGTGGGAAAGTTCACTGTCTTTCACTTTCCCACTGGATTTTTAGGCTGGGACTCACAACCGTTTCCCAGTCTAGATTTTATTCTTAATGCAAATCCTTAGATTCAGGTTCTGATTTTCTTTTTTGTGATGCTAGGACCTGCCAGGTAGAGTAGGAGTGAACAGGAAACCAGGAACTCTGATCTAGCATGACTGAGCAGCTGTAACAATGGCTAACAGAAAGAGCTACACAGAGTTCTTAGTTATCTTTCCTGTACAGTTGACTTCTTGGGACAAATACATGCCACCTCAGAGGACTTACACTGGCTACCTGTCATGTTATTGCAAGGAGATAACTGTTGTGAGAAGAAACAAAATATTCCTTACTGGCAGATAAGCAGGAAGCTTGAATATCTTGTTTTGTTCTCACTTGCATATCCCTCTTTTTTCTTGACTATAGCTACATGGTCCCATGAGAACCATGGTAGGGCAAATCAAACTAGGTAAGGGGGTTGAAGAGGGTCCCCAAGGAAGAGATTATTGATGTCAGATTGGAAGACTGGGAGCTAACTAAGGGAGAGGGTGGCAGGGTTAAAGGTTAGAGGTAGCAGCGTGGTTGGGCAGTGTTCAGTTACGTGAACAAAAGTCAGGGCATGAAACAATCCTATCTAATAATAGACAAACATGGTAATTGACCGTACCTTTGCTTCGCCTCCCATCAGCTAATCAGCATGATATGCAAATTAACTGCCAACAAAGATGGCGGCTAATTTGCATACTGCAGGCAGGGTGGGACAGCGCCATCCTGCCTGCCCTGCCGCCATCTGGGCCTACTATCTGCAACCCGGGGTGGTGGGCATCCTGTGTGCAACCTGACCCAGGGCGGCGCCTCAACCCCTGGATCGGTCCTGCCGTGTGCACAACCGGGGGAGGGGGGCAGGCACCGAGGGATCAGGCCTGCCATCTGCCACCTGGGGAGCGGGCCTAAGCCAGCAGGTGGTTATCTCCTGAGGGGTCCCAGACTGTGAGAGGGCACAAGTGGGGCTGAGGGACACCCCCCACTCCTCCTCCCTCGCCAGTGCAAAATCCTATATAATAAAAGTCTAATATGCCAATCGACCTAATGGCAGAACTACTGGTGGAATGACCAGTTGCTATGACGCACACTGACCACCAGGGTTCAGATGCTCAATGCAGGAGCTACACCCTGGTGGTCAGTGTGCTCAGCCAGAAGCAGGGCTCATGGCTGGTGAGTGCAGCTGCTGTGGCGGGAGCTTCTTCCACTTCTGCAGCAGCGCTAAGGAGCAACGAGCCAAGTGGTAAGAAGCGAGGGGTCCCGGACTGTGAGAGGGCGCAGGCTGGGCTGAGGTACCCTTCCCTCCACCCCACCCCCAGTGCACAAATGTTGTGCACTGGGCCTCTAGTTTAAAACATAACTATCACTGTTTACGATGAGGTTGGAGAGATAGGTATGGAATGGACTAAGTCAGCATAACTTCTGACTTAGGATGATCAAGCCTAGACAGTTTGGCTCAGCGGATAGAGCATCTGCCTGTGGACCAAAGGGTCCTGGGTTTGATTCCGGTCAAGGGCACATACCTTGGTTGCAGGCTCCTCCCTTGTGCAGGTCCATGAGTTTCTCTCACATCGATGTCTTTCCATCTCTCTTCCAACCTCCCTAAAAAATCAATGGAAAAATATCCTCGTGTGAGGATTAACAAAAACAAACAAAAACACAGAAAAGGATAATCAAAAGGGTGGCACTGAAAACTTTTTGAAGCAGGAGGGTAAAATAAATTAGCTTTTCATTCTGTAAAGATTATGTGGCTGCAGCATAAAGATAAGATTGGAGAAGGGCCAGAGTATTTTGGGGAGTAGTTCAGGTGAGAGGTGATGGTAACTTGGTTTATGTAATGTACTAAAGCAGCTGTGGGCAAACTACAGCCCACGGGCCGCATCCGGCCCATTTGAAATGAATAAAACGGAAAAAAAAGAAGACCGTACCCTTTTATGTAATGATGTTTACTTTGAATTTATATTAGTTCACACAAACACTCCATCCATGCTTTTGTTCCGGCCCTCCGGTCCAGTTTAAGAACCCATTGTGGCCCTCGAGTCAAAAAGTTTGCCCACCCCTGTACTAAAGACAGAGATGAAGCAAAGATTTAGGAAGCAGGTTGGCAGTCCTTGAGGATGAATAGGGATGATTATGTGAATCAATGGAAGTTATATGTAGTGACCATCGTGTCCTACTGTCAGTTCGACTCCCTAAGCCCCAAATGGAGTGCCTTGTCTTTTTCCCACATATCTCTGGCTTGCCATTTACTAGTTGTTTGTGTTCCCCTTAAATTTATAATTTGAAACCTCATGCCCAACCTGATCATATTAGGACATGGAACCGTTTGGGAGGTACTCTTGGAGCCCTCCTGAATGGGATTAGTGCCTTATAAAGAGGCCCAAAGAGCGCCCTTGACCCTTCCACCGTGTGAGGACACAGTGGGAAGACAGTGTCTATGACCCTTCCACCGTGTGAGGACACAGTGGGAAGACAGTGTCTATGAGCCAGGAAGTGAGCCCACACCAGACACCGAATCTGCCAGTGCCTTGATCTTGGACTTCCCAGTCTCCAGAGCTGTGAAGATAAATGTTGATTGGCTAAGCCACCCAGTCCGTGCAATTCTGTTGTAGCAGCCCAAATGGCCTAAGACATGGCATATATCTGTTAATGACACAATCATTTTCCAGTCATGTGATCCAAAATCTGGACATAATTTTGGACTGCTATCTTTCTTCTAGCCCCAATTTTAATTAATTACAAAGTCCAGATTTTTTTCCTTTTGAAATGTCTCTTGCATCTTTTCCCCCTTTTTATTCCTATTCAGGCCCCTATTATATAAAATACCTGGCAGGTGGTGCTTAAACATTATCTCCCAACTATGGTCTCCATCCTGAACAATGTAACTAAGTTGGTCTCTCAAACATTGCTGTCATCATCCTCTTCCTTCTACTAAGGCTTGCAGTGAGTGATTCCCCACTGGCCTGAAGTAGAAATTGGAATGCCTTTGTTTAGAATTCAAGGCCTTCTGTGGTTGGTCTCCAATTTACTTTGCCACAATCTGCTTCCCAATAACAGTTTGTTTTTGTTTTGTTAATCCTCACCAGAGGATATTTTTTTCATTGTTTTTTATTTTTCCAGAAAGAGTGGAAGAGAGGGAGGGAGGGAGAGAGAGAGAGAGAGAGAGAGAGAGAGAGAGAGAGAGAGAGAGAGAGAGAAACAACATTGATGTGAGAGAGACGCATTGATTGGTTGCCTCCCACATGTAAAGCCACAAGGGCTAGGGACCCAGGTACATACCCTTGACCAGGAATTGAATCTACTTCCCTTCTGTGCATGGGCCGACACTCTAGCCCAGTGGTTCTCAACCTTCCTAATGCCGCGACCCTTTAATACAGTTCCTCATGTTGTGGTGACCCCCGATTTCACTGTCACAAATTGAACATAATTAAAGCATAGTGATTAATCACAAAAACAATATGTAATTATATATGTGTTTTCCGATGGTCTTAGGCAACCCCTGTGAAAGGGTCGTTCGACCCCCAAAGGGGTTGCGACCCACAGGTTGAGGACTGCTGCGAGTCTAACCAGGGAGCAACAACAGCCAGGGCCCAATAATAGTAGCTTTAAAAACTATCTTAAAAGTTACAGAACACTTTGTTCAAATGGAATCTTTTGTTAAAAAGCATGGCAGATCCACAAGGAAAGCATATGCAAGAGGAGCTTTGACTGAGGCAGGAAGGGGGACTGATTTCCTCCCCCTTTCCATTGCCTCCTTTCCATCCTACCTGCTCTGTCCCCGGAGATGGGTTTCTTTAGAATGTGTTTGAAGTCCATCTCCTTTCAGGAATGTGCTTAGGTAGAAATAGGTGTTCTTAAGGAACAAGTGGGTCACTAACCCTAACCTATGCTTCCCTGCAGGGGACCTCCGGCCTGCCTCTCCTCTGCTTGTTTCCTCAGCCGGCAGGGGCTCTGCCTCCTAAAAGGCACCCTCTGTGGTGTGATGCGAACATTCATACCTCTGTGCGGTGAGCAGCAGCAGTTTAATGGTGCTGCTTCTTGTAGCATCTTTTGAGAGTCTAAGGGCATTGCAACAAATCACAGCCCAGGAAAAGCAGTTTTTCAGAGCTGTCCAATGTCCCCCCTCAGTCTTATTTGATCTAGAAAATGTTGTGTCCAGAGCAGTGATTTTTAAACCTGGGAAACGGGCTCTGTATAAAATCCTCCCCCCTGCCCCCTACACAACCAGGAAAATGAGCACCAGAGGACTGTGAGAGGAGAATGGAGGTATTAAGTTGAGCTCCAGGGGAGCTGAGAGGATAGTAATACTCAGTGATAATAATATGACAGTGTTCTTTGTGGCTATCACATTAGAATTTACAATATATCTTTCTTATGAGGAAACAGAAGAGTTGAAAGTGCAGAAGAAGTAGGTTTTCAATGTTGAACTGATGGAGTTTGAAATACCTGTGGGTCAATAGGACCAGGGCAGATTTCCAGCAGGCAGTTGGAAATTTGGGTCTGGGACTCAAGAATAAAGTTAGGGCTAAACTGATGAGAGCTTGAGAGTCATCTGCATAAAGGAGATAGTTGAGGCTGCGAAAGGGGTGAGCTTTGTAAGGGTAAGTGAAGAGTGTGTCCTTGTGAAATGCCTACATGTGGTCTCTGGAGAAAGGAAGCAGAGGGAGTTAAAGAAATGACAGATGTGGCCAGAAAGTAGCAGAAGAAGCTCAAGTCTTGATTCCTGGTCCAGGGAGGGAGGTGCTATATGGAGGGAGTGGGCCGTCCATAGGGCTAGTGTTATTCACTGCAATTATTGAGAATGATAAGGGGTCAGAAGAGGCCAGTGAGTCTGGAATTCAGGATTGCCTCGCAGTGTTTGTAGGGGTATTTACGCTGGGTAGGGTGGAGATTTGTTTTTATGGCCTGAGAAATGAGTGGGAAGTGAGGTACCCTTTCCCTTCAGTGACTCCTTAGAGATCATTGCCATCTAAAAGCCTCCTGTCCAGCCCTAGCTGGTTTGGCTCAGTGGATAGAGCATTGGCCTGCAGACCCAAGGGTTCCAGGTTCGATTCTGGTCAAGGGCACATGCCTGGGTTGCAGGTTCGGTCGAACGTGCAGGAGGCAGCCAATCAATGATTCCCTCTCTACATCATCATCATTGATGTTTCTATCTCTCTCTTCCTCTCCCTCCCTCTCTAAAATCAATAAAAATATATTTAAAAAATAAAAGCCTCCTGCCCACAATCTTATTCTTGCTTAATAAGAAAATACTATTTTTGAAAGAATCCAATTACCCAACGAAGATTGATTAAACCCAGAAACACTGATAACTATGGAATCGTGATTCTGAGAGTTGTGGTCCTTCAAAAGTGAGCGTTAACTCCCTTTTTTGGAGGGGAAATTTTTCCTTAAAGAAGATAATTTTTTCAACCTTTTAATCCCTTACATGTAGTTGAGGTTCAGAACCCTTTATTGCTAAATCCTCATGAGGAATTAACTACTGACCCTTTGAACAGGTATCTTCAGAGTGCCAACTCATTCAGTGTATGCTTTCTGACAAGAGAAGGTTCTCTAGGAAGCTCACACTCTGGTTTTCTGTCCTGAATGACCTAGAAAGGCTTGAAATGGTGAATTCAGAGTGAGGCAGTTCTGTGATGGGAATGTGAAAATAGGTCTGTTAAGGAGTTGATGTCATTTTCTAACATCTATGGATAACTTGGTATTTTTTTTAATTAAAAAATTTTTAAAAAAATATATTTTATTGATTTTTTTACAGAGAGGAAGGGAGAGGGATAGAGAGTTAGAAACATCGATGAGAGAGAAACATCAATCAGCTGCCTCCTGCACACACCCTACTGGGGATGTGCCTGCAACCAAGGTACATGCCCTTGACTGGAATCGAACCTGGGACCCTTCAGTCTGCAGGCCGAGGCTCTACCCACTGAGCCAAACTGGTTAGGGCTCTTTTTTTATTTAGCACATAATTTATACTGAAAACCTCTTTCTAGGACATATTCTATTTCCTCATTGAAAATATTGTGCTTATATATGTGTCAAATCAAACAATGATTGATTGTATTATTCAGCACTTTGATTATTTTTTTTGCATTTTTATCTTTTATTACAAAAATTTAAATAACACAGAAAAGTAGAAAGAAGAGTACAATGAGCACACATAAAATCTATATCTAGATTTACCAATTTTTATTATGTCACTTATGCTTCATATGTAATTATATACATGCACATAAGTGTATAATATTTTCTAAACTATTTAAAAGTTAAGTTATATAATCCAGAAGCTTCACCTCTCAATACTTCAGCATTTTTCTCTAAAAATGACATTCTCCTACATAACCACAGTAACAATATCATACCTATTTAAACTAATAATTCCCCAGTCTACATTTAAATTTCTCCAATTATCCTCCAAATGTCTTATGTATCTGGTTTGTTCATAACAGGATGCAACCAATATCCCTCTTTTTCTAGAACAATTATTCCTTCCCTTCCCATGTCCCAAGGTTATTGACTTGTTGAAGTGGTTGGGCCACTCTGAGTTCCCCACATTCTGCATTTGTCTGATGGTTTCCTTGTACTATTGTTAGCTTGTTTCTTTGTCCCCTGTATTTTCTATATCTGGGATTTATAAAGAACCAAAGGCTTGATTAGATTAAAATGAAACATGTTTGGTGAGAACACTTCACGGGTGAGGCTGTGCACTTCATATTGTTCCCAGCTTGCATTGAAATGTGTTGTTGGAAGCCTGCTGGGTAACCTCTCTAATAAGACCCTGGTCTCTTCCTACCAGAGAGAGTGATTATCCTAATTTCTGCGTTGACCCCTTCCTATGTTTCTTTCATGATTTTGTCACTTAACTATGTATATTCAAAAATATGTTGTTTAGTTCTAAACTTGTGTAAATAAAATCATATTGTATATATTATTTTGTGAGTTATTTTAACAACATTATTTTTGCGTTTTGTCCATGTCAATATATAAAGCTATAGGTCATTCACTTTCATATCTATGTAGTGTTCTTTTGTATACACAACTTACTTATTCTACTCTTGATAAACATTGGGTTTAGTTTTTTGTTATTACAAAAAATGTTGCAATAAGTATCCTTGTATGTATTTGTAGTCTGCATTTCCAAAAGCTTCTCTAGGGTATATATCTAGGAATGTAATTGCAGGAATGTATGGAATATACAAGTACAACTTTGCTAGGTCTAGCAATCAAAGTACAATTACAAAGAACACAATACACCTTAGCTCATTAAAATAGAAAGGGATTTCTTTTTTTTTTTTGTAAAGGAACATTTATTGGGTAAATGATAGAGTTAGAAAAAGTAATTCCTAGGAGAAATGGGCTTAGGAAACAAGTTTTGGAAGTGAAGAAAGGAAGGGCCCTTGGAGGTGGGAGTGAGAAAGCTAACGGTAACGTGCCTGGGGGAAGGGGGAGGCAAAGGGAAAGGCTCTGGGAGGGAGAGCTCACTGGGTCCTTCGTCCTAAGGGTTTTAATGGTGGAGATTTTAGGGGAGGTTCCAAGGGATGATCTCAGTAGTATAGTTGGTAGCTTTCCAGGTGTGTCCATTCAGGGTCTAGGTCTCCACTGATTGATTGGCCGGTCCCAGGGCAGGGGATCCTTATTCAATGCAGCTGGTCCTGAGGTCAGCCCCGGTTGGTTTTGTTGCTGATTTGGGCCTGTAGCTGAAATACAACTGAAGCATAGATGTTATCTCTAGAGAGAAAAGGTCAGGGGGCTCAAAGCACATGACCAGCCACATACTAGGGGAGGAAAAGTCACTCTGGGGCAAGGTCCCACCCTACAATTGATTATTCATTGCTAAGCCCCTGGGGCTCAGAAAAGGATTTATGACAGGGTATTGATCATTTGTGGAATTGCTGGGAGGGCTGAAGGAACAGACTTCAGGCTGAGCTTCTAAGAATGGCTCCCAAGCCACACCAAAGGACTGGGCCACCAAGAAAGCTACCACTTTTCCCTCGTCAGGAAGCTGTGTTTTGAACTGGAAAGCTGCCAATACAGTTCTAGCTCCAAAGCCGCACTGCCTTAGGGACAATTAGGAAGCCACTCAGCTAAATCAGGAAGCCACTGTTAGACCTGCTGGCTCCAGAACAAGCTGCCTCTGCTCTGAAACCACCTTTTAAAACTGGGAAGCCACCATTATAATCCTTGCCAGCAAAGCGGATGCCCCTGAGCCTGCGTCTCTCCCTATTTAAATCAGTCCAAGTCTCACTGAGAGCATTGGACAGGTCAAACCTTAATCATATCCATGCAGCCTTGCTACAGGAATATCTTGGGAATAAAAGTTGAGCAGATCAGCTCACAGTAATGTCAAATTGCTTTCTAATGTGGTTGAGCCAATCTACACTCCTGCCAACAGAGTGTGAGAATGTTTGTGGTTCTACATCCTTGCCAATGCTGGGCTTTTTTGAATTTTTGTTTTGAGAAGCTATTTTATTATCATCTTAATTTGCAGTTCCATGATTAATAATTAGGTTGAGTGTGTCTATATATAGGGCATTCCCAAAAGGGTATACATACAATGTCTGTAGATTCTATTACATTTTGAAAATGAACTGTATTTTAATAAATACTGCCTTTATAATTATTCAAAGTGTCTATACATTTTTGCGACACCCTGTATATATATTCCTATACATTGGCCATTCATGTTTCCTTTTCACAGACATGCCTGTTTATGTCTTCTCTATATTTCCTGTATTTTTTTGTTCTTATTTATTGGGATCCTTCACATATTCTCCATAATACTTCTTAATTGGTTATATTTTACACATATCTTCTCTTTGAAACATGTCTTTTCACTTTCCAACGGTGACTTTACTGAACAGAAGTTGTTATTATTAGTCAATTTATAATTTTTTTCTTTATGGTTTGTGCTTTTCTTGCCTGTTTAAAAATCATTTCCTATCAACAGATCATTAGGCTATTTTTTGGTTGTTTTTAAAAAAGTTATAAAGTCTCACTTTTCCTGTTTAGTTTTTGATCCACACAGAATTGGTTCCTATATATAGTGTGAGGCAGGAATCCATCTTCATTTTATTCTACGTGAATAACGCCTCTGATCTACAGTGCCACATCTATTGCATACCCTGTTTGATCTAAACATGGATGAGTTTCTGGGTTCTTTTTTTGTTCCATTTGTCTGTGTTTTTTAAAACTCTTCACTTGAGAATATGTTTATTGATTTTAGAGAGAGAGGGAAAGAGAGTGAGGGAGAGGGAAACATCACTAGGTTGCCTGTACATGCCCAGACTGGGAATCCAACCCACAATCTAGGTATTTGCCTTGATCGGAATCGATCCACCACCTTTTTGGTGCAAGGGACGACTCTCCAACCAACTGAGCCACCTGGCTGGGGTGACATGTGTGTTCAATATCCTTGTGTTAATGATACACACTCCTAATTAGTGAAGCTGTATACTTTGCCTTGATTCTGGTGGAGCCCATTCATTTGTCTGAGCTATTCTTTGCCCTAGGCTCTTTTTTAAACTTTTCAGAATTAGATTTCGAAGTTCCACAAAACATCTTATTGAGATTGTTATTGAATCTATAGAACAGTTTGGAGAGAAACGTGATCTTTAAGATAGTCAATCTTCCTACCAATGGAAAAATTATGTCATTCTGTTTATTGAGGTCTTATATAATATCTTTCACCAAAGATATTAAACTTTTTCCAAAAGGTCTTGCACATCTTTTGTTAGACTTTTCCTTGGTACCTTATTTTTTTTGTTGCTATTGTAAATGATATTTTTAAAACTGCATTTTCTAATTTTACTGTTGTTGATATATAGAAATGCAGTTGACTCATATATTGATTTTATGCCTTGAAAATTTACTACTTTATTAATTCTAATAACTTATAGATAATTGGAAGTTTTCTATGGAGAACATAATATCTGCAAACAATGACAGTTTGGTTTTGCAGTGTTAAAAAACACCTTATCCCTTTCCTTACTTCTTGCCTTAGGAAAAGGTAGGATTCCAGTATAGTGCTGAGCAGAAGTGAGAATAGTATATAACCTTTTATTATTCTCGATTTTAAAGAGCCTGCGTTAACATTTTACAATTGAGAACAAGGTTTGCTCTTGTTAACTTGAAGATACCTTTTATCACATTAAAGACATTTCTTTTTCTAGTTTATAACAAATTAAAATTTATTTTTTTTTGCTTTTTGTCTCAAATGCTCTTTTGATTTCTATCAAATACTTACCTACATCAATTCAGATCACAACATAATTTTCTCCTAGTAATAGTAATTACATTACTATGTGTTCTAATATTGATCTAACCTTCATTTCCTGGAACAAACCCAATTTGGTCATGAATTTTGTTTTTCATTTTTTAAAATTTCCGATTTCAGTTTGCTAATATTTTGTTCAGGATTTCCACACTCACGTTCATGAATGAGCTTGATCTTCAGTTTTGCTTTCCAATACTGTCCTTATTGAGTTTTTAAAATAACATTTAAAAATGTATTTTTATTTATTTCAGAGAGGAAGGGAGAGCGGGAGATAGAGACATCAATGATGAGAACCATTGATCAGCTGCCTCCTGTATGCCCCTAACTGGTGATTGACCAAGCCTGCAACCTGGGCATATGCCCTGATCAGGAATCGAAAGGTGACTTTCTGGTTCATAGGTCGAAGCTCAACCACTGAGCCACACCCGCCAGGCTGTCCTTATTGAGTTTTTATACCTTGCTTACAATAGCTAATAAAATGAGCCTGGGCAGTATTCCTCCTTTTTCTGTTCTCTAAAAAATTTGAAGAAGATTGGGTCTCTGAATTTTTACAGATGCTAGAGGCAGCCAGTTTAGTGGAGAGACCAGTACTTGGGGTCAGAGATATGTCTGAGCTGCTATCTTTATGATTTAGCAGCTGAGAGCTCCTGGGCTGTGACTTACATCTCTGGGACTGTTTTCTCATCATTATACACATTCTCCCTGTCTCAAAGGATTGTTGCAAAGTAACTTTGATATCTTGTGAACATTAAGTGAGATACTTAATGTAAAAGTACAGTATAAATCCTATAAGAAAGATAATCTCTGTCACAGCAGGCCTTGGGGAAAACATTGTCCTCTGGCTTGTTTCCAAAAACACATTCTATCTCTGATGTTGTAAACCAGTGAAGGGAACAGAAATGCTCTGGGAGACCTCCTCTACTTATAAGACTGGGGGTCAAAGGCACTGGCTATGTACTTCTAGAAGAGATGGTGTTGACATTTCTGAAGTCAAATTTGTAGTCTTTCCTTTAGAGCCTTGGAGGGGGCCCAGGTTATTGAATCATTGAATGTTAGACTGGGGAGTACTCACAGACCATCCAATCAATGGGGGACTCAGCCAACAAAGTCTTAGCTCATATTTAGGGATTTATGATCTTAATTTTAAATAGCATGTTAATTTTTGTATGTGTGTTATCCTATATAATAAAAGGCTAGTATGCAAATTGTCCCCTCGACCGGGAGTTCAACCGGGAGTTTGATTGGGGTGGGCCAGCCGGACTCTACCCATACATAAATTCATGCACCGGGCCTCTAGTAATTTATAAAACTAATACTTTCCCATGATAATGGTATGAGAACTATTTTAAATGATATGAAAGAATGAATGAAATTTTATAAATGAAAAGTCAAAGTTTTCCTTCTTCTCCACCCATCTCAGCTTATTCTCTTCCTTAGGAATAACTTTTTAAACTTTCTCCTTTTAGTCTTTCTGATAGTTACTGCCATAATTCTAAATGGTAGGAATTTACCTTTATTTCTTGATTCATAGATTTTTAGGCAGTATCTATAGTCTCCTCACCATAATAATGATGAATTTATCTTTTTTTACTCCTCTTATTTTCTGCTAGTCACATTTTATTTTCAATTCTTCCTTTGGTTACAGCTATAACTTTAAACAATATTTTTGAACTTTTATATCTTGACTTCTCAATTTTAGAGTTTCCCTTGAATTCTATACATTTCCCTTCACTGTTCCCCTTTTTTGTTCGTTTGTTTTGTTAATCCTCACCTGAGGGTATTTTTCCATTGAGTTTTAGAGAGAGTGGAAGAGAGAGGGAGAGACAGAGTGAAACACTGATGTGAGAGAGACACATCAATTTGTTGCCTCCTGCATATGCTAGGGGATGAGTCAGCAACCGAGGTACCTGTGCCTTTGACCTGAATTGAACCCAGGGCCCTTCAGTCTGTGGGCCGATGCTCTACCCACTGAACCAAACTGGCTAGAGCCACACTGTTCCACCTTGATCTATCTCCTAACCCCTGCCATCTATATTGTTACATTTCAGTGTCTTGGTTTATAACATATGTTCTGTTCTATAACCATATATGCCCTTTATGCTTTATCTATAGCCTGATTATAAAAACTACAAGCCAATATCAAGAGTTTATAATATTAAGATTATATAAATATATGTTCAGTGAAAACTATGTAATGTGATTGAAAACTAGAAAAGGAAATGAGATCTTAAGTTAACTCATTCAGGTTCTTGAAGGAGAAGAAAAACCTCAAAAAAAACAGCAGAAACAGAGCTTTCAGGAGAAGGGAAGGACAACATATTGTAACTACTTACTTTATTATTACTTTATATACTCATCGTTTTACATATTCATGCATAAAATTATCCACTTAAAATTGTACTATTTCTCTCAGGGGATCCATTTTCTTTATGAATACACTGTTTAGTTTCTTTTCTTCCTTTCTTTTTTTTTGTTTCAGTGCTTGCTGAATTCTCTAGGTTCTAATTTGGACTTAATTGTTTACTGCACAACTATCATTCTGGGATTTCTTTTCATTCTTTCCTGGGTTAAGATGACTGTTTCTTTACTTTTCTTTTTCTTTTTTCAATGACAGTTGACATTCAATATTTATGTTAGTTTCAGGTGTACAGCATACTGGTTAGACATTTATACAACTTACGAAGTGATCACCTGATAAGCCTAGTACCCATCTGACACCATGCATAGTTATTATAATAGTAGAGGCCCGGTGCACAGGATTCATGCACTGGTGAGGGCGTGGCCTGCAGGGATCTGCCTGCTGTGGGAGCGCTGCTTATCCCAGTTAGCCTTAGTGGCTTTGGACCCACCCTCTGAGTGGCTGCTCTATGGTCCGGCATCTTCCGTGGAGCCGGAGCACTTGCCTCTCCAGGGGATCCAGTTGGGGCCAGGCCCAAGGACAATAGCACTGAGAGGCTGTGGAGTAGTACTCAGTCACACAGTGGCCACAAATCCTCCTCCCAGCCTCCAGGGTCAGTTCTGCCAGCCCAGTGGCGATGCTGCGCAGCCTGTAGGAGTCGGAGCAGGGAAGCAGGGGGTGAGGAGGAGGAGCCTGGATTGAGGAGGCAATGATGACAGCCTGGGTTCCTGCCTGTCAGCCCGGCGTTCGCAGCAAGAGCAGCCGCTCATCCTGGTCAGCCAAGCAGCACTCCCACTGTGGTAGCACACTGACCACCAGGGGGCAGCTCCTGTGTTGAGCGTCTGCCTCTGGTGGTCAGTGTACATCATAGCAACTGGTTGACCAGTCATTCTGGTCATTCCACCGTTAGGTCGTTGGGCTTTTATTAGATAGGATTACTGACTATATTCCCTGTGCTTTACTTTACATCCCTTTGACTATCTTTATAACCTCCAATTTATACTTCTTAATCCCATCACCTTTTTTACCTATCCTACCCCCCCCCCCCCCCCAGACCCCTCTGATCTGGCAACTATCAGTTTGTTCTCAAGAGAAGAATTTTTTAGTCTTCTTCCCAGAAGATGTAATCTGGGCTGGTAACCTTCTTAGAATCAAGAGGGGAAGGAAGGCTAGGGACCCAGATAGTCAACATGTATACTTTTCCTTAGTCCTTCTCTTCGTAGAGTCCTCCTGTCCTCACTTCTGCCTAACGTCACCTAACTCAGAGATGCTCCATTATACCTCTTCAGCGAGTGGAAAAAAACCCCTCCAGGTTTCTTCCCTTTGTGGAAGTTGGAAAGAAGAGCTGGTAGGGTCTGCTTTCCAAGCAAGCTTTCAACCAAACCTCTGTTCCAGCCCTATGTTTTTCTTCACTGCCAAAGGAACCTGGTGCTGCCAAGTCCGAGCTCTTTGAAGGTCTATGATGTGAATCTGGTTGCATCTTGGCTTTCCTACTGTTTGTTCAGTTTTGCTAAATCAGTTATTTCTCTTCCTTTACTTTCAGCTTCCAAAATTTTCTTTTCCCACTCTCACTGTCTTTTTGGGTTTATGCCATAAAAATCAGATGTTCCTTATTTTGCTTTGGGGAGGAAATGGAGGTAAATATTAATGTTCAATCTACCATCTTTAACTGAAAGTGCTCATTTATTGTTTATCTTTAATTAAAATATCTAAGTTCAATTCAGAACACTTGGAAAATAATAAAAAGTACAAAAGAAAAAACATAAACCCAAAGCTCACCACAGTTAACATCTTTGCACATAAATTTAAAAACTTCTTTTTGATAAATTCTTAATTTTGCTAATGGTAAGTAAACTGGCATGCACATTTGAAAGACCTTTGACATATATATTGCTAAGTTGACCCCTAAAATAGTTATTCCCATATACAATTCAACCAGTAGTGTAGAACGCCTATTTTTTTATATTGTCATCAACAATGGTTAGTATCCTTTTTAATCTTTTGCCAACTTTGTAGGCAAAAGAAAAATTGTCTTCTTTTATTTGAATTTTTAAAAAAGATGTAATTGATTTTTAGAGAGAGAGGAAAGGAGAGGGAGAGAGAGAGAAACATTGCCTCCTATACTCACCCAGATTGGGCATATTGAATCTGCAACCTGGGTATGTGCCCTTACTGGGAATCAAACCTGCAACCTTTTGGTGCACAGGATGATGCTCAACCAACTGAGCCACACTAGCCAAGGCAAAAAGTTGTCTTCTTTTAATTTTCCTTTCTTAAATCCTAGCATCTTTATGCCCTCTAATACATGTAGTCCTATAAAATCCAATATGAAAGGTCAATTTGTATTTCTTCTTTTATGAATTACCTTTTTCATTTCCTTGGCCAATTAATGCTTTTATCTTATTGATTCATAAGAGCTCCATATGTTGAGACTATCAATCTAATACTTCAAAATAGTTTTCCACTTGCCTTTCAATTTTTAAAGGTCTTTTTCAACTTGTGTTGTCAAGCAATTGATCTTTCTTTTTATATCCATGTCTTTGTTATCCTGTTCTTATCCTAAAGCTATGCTTACCTACACGGTCTTCTCATTCTTACATGGTTTCATAGGCATGAAATAAGGCTGTAACTTTAGTTTTTCTTATATTATTTAGTAATTATCTCAGCCATATTTATTTAGAATATATTTTCACATTCATTTGAAATGTCACTTCTATTTGGATCTGTTTTAAAGCAAAGACCACAAACCTTCCAGTATGCTGGGGTCCTGCCCCAGAAGGTCCAGGGGTCCCCAAAGGTGTGGACGGAGTGGGCTAAGAAGGAATGACACGGAGACAGCGTTCAGTTGATCAGCAGCCTAGCCAGGATCTCTAGCCAGGTTCTCCAGCCAAGTTCTGGTCTGGATCTCCAGCGAAATTCTTCTGTCTCTAGGTTCTTTGTAGGCTCTGTGTCTAGGTTCTGTGTGTTGTTGTCTTGTTACATCTGTATTTATACCAGTTGATTCCAATCTTATCAATCTCTATTCCAAAGGTTAGGGCGTTTCTTATCTCCATTCCAGGGAGTAAAGATTATGTAGCTTAAGCATGATTGTTCATAGTTAAAGTGATTAATTACCCACCTGGCACTTAGTTAAGAGGTTTTATTCCCTCCCTAACTTCAGGGGAAAATCCCTACCTGGGGAAACAACCTTTCTCAGAGAGATGACCTTGGTTAAAACACATAGTGCCAAGAAGGTGAGCAAACATATTAAGAACAGTATGCCATATATGCCAGGTCCCTTGAAACAGCAAGCATGGACCGGCTCCTGGCACCAGTACTCCATGCTTCCCCTTCAGGACAGCTGAATTTGCCTTTCTTTCTGTGTTTCAATTTCTTCATCTGTTGGGGATGTGAGGGAACTGTATTGTTCTTGCTGTTGCTGTTTTTCAGTCAGATATACCCTTGTTCATTAATTTCATGAATGTAAGTGGGTCCTCTACAGTGCCAGTGTTTGTGCTAAGCACAAAAATACAAAAAATAAAAAATAAAAATAAAAATAAAAAATAAGGCAAGCCCCCTGTGATACTCATTGTAGTAAACCAAAGCCAGAGCTGTCTGGGGGTATTTCTGCTGTTCCAGGGCAGGTCTCTTTGGTGCAGGAAAATTCAGGATTACAGTGAGTTTGGAGGACATTGAGCAAAAGGGTAATGGTGGTTGATTCTGGGGATGTGATCTTAGTTGAATTTTGAGTTCTTCTGCTTCTTTACTGTATTGCTTGTGTTTTCTCTGAGCATAGACATTATTTAAAAAAAAATATTGTTTTTGTTAAATGAACTTCAGTTTCACAGAGTTGGCTTAACTGTAATCTCTGTTTGTAACACTTTCTTGGGTCCCAGTTACCTTTATAGAAAGAAAACACGGAGAAGACATATACAGAGGTTAGTGCAGACGCAAGGGAGGGAGGCTGCCTAGAGAATATGGCAGGAGGCTGTTACTGAGGGAGGCATGTTGGGGGTGGTGTGAAGGTACAAGGTACAGTGGCCTGAACAATGTGGCCTTTGGGGAATTGTAATTCAGCATGTCAGGATCTGAGTCATAAACTTGAGTGAATAGATAGCTGATATACATGGAAAATATTGGGGATGAATAATTTTAAGGCTGTGAGAATTTGCACGTCTAAGTATCTCATATCCTATATAATAAAAGAGTAATATGCATATCAATTGAACTATGGAACAACTGGCCTCTACGACGCGCACTGACCACCAAGGGGCAGATGCTCAACGCAGGAGCTGCCCCCTGGTTGCCAGTGCGCTCCCACAGGGGGAGTGCCGCTCAGCCAGAATCCCAGAAGCCGGGCTCACAGCTGGTGAGCGCAGTGGTGGTGGCGGGAGCCTCTCCTGCCTCTGCAGCAGTGCTAAGGATGTCTGACTGACAGGGAGCGGGCATAAGCCGTCAGTCGGACATCCACTGAGGGCACCTGGACTGTGAGAGGGCACAGACCCATCATGGTTGCTCCTTACATTTATCCACCTAGTCTTGGCAGATTTATTTTTAAAATGTATTCCAAATCTGACTGCCTCTCCTCATTGGCGCCACTCCAATCCTAGTCTACGCCTCTGTCTTTCTCTGCTGGGCCCTCTAGGTCTCCTAATTGGTCCCACCACTCCTCTTCTTACCCTTTCCAATCATTTCACTGAGAAGTGGACAGAGTGATCATATGAAATGTTACTCTAAATCAGAGCAGCATACACTGTGCTTAAAACCTTCTATAATTAGAACGAATCCAAACTCCTTCTCAAGTCCTATAAGACTCATACACAGGCCTTGCCTACTTCACTATTCATGTCTTGTACACTCTCTCCCTTCATTTTCTTGCTCTCAGACTCCAGACTTAGACCTACTCTTGAAATGTGGCATTTGCTGTTCCCTCTGCCTAAAATGCTTTCCTCCCAAATCTTTGCATGCCTGAATCCTCATCATTCAGGTCTCCATTTAATTACCTCCTCCTCAAAGAGTGCCTAGCACTTAATAAATGTATTTTTTTTTTAAATGGGGACATGTTATCTTGTTACACATTCATAATAGCCCCATAATGGACATACTCTTGTCCTCAGTTTGTAGGTGGGAAAATGACATCAAAGAGGCTAATTAGTTTGTCCTGAGGTCAAAGAGCTATTAAGAATTTAAAGTGTGGGATGTGATTCCAAAGCTTTTAATTTTAATCCCCAATGATACTGCCTTCATAGTTATTCTCCTGAAATTGAGAACTTATTTTACAAAAATGGGGAAGTTTTCATAAAATATCTGTAAGCAGATGAATTAACATAACTTTTTATACCTGGGGGAGCAAATAGGTGCTACAGGTGTTATAAGCTATTTTGATCAGCAGGGCTGATGGTATTTAAACAAAATTCTTTTTTAACTTAAACCTATAATTATAAAATAGCTTTATTTCTATTAGAACCTGTAGCTTGAATACAGACTCTATTATTGAGTGCGCAGAACTCTAGGCAGGAAATCTGATGGGCTGTGTCGCATTTCACTTAGGTTTGCTTAAGGAAAGTTGCAAGGTTTCTGGGGGTTTCTCCTTGTCTTCTGTTTGATGACATGCGCATGAACGATTTTACACACACAGCTCTTTAAGTGTTTCAGAGTAAGGTAGTTATGTATTTGCACACTGAAATAACCAAGCATGCCTCTTCCCCTCACCCTTCAGAACCCAACTTCTCCAGGGAGCCCATCATAAGTGTGTCCTAAGCTATTTGAACTTCATGGCCCATGTAGCAGGGGGTGTTGCTGACTCTTCAGTAAAGGTGTGCTCTCTGACCTCTTGGCCCTATGTAGAATGCAGACATTGAAAGGGCTGCTTTTCTGATGATGAAGGGATCTCCTGGATGAGAAATTGATGTCAAGTCCTAGGTCACTGCCTCTCCAGCACTCCAAAAGTATCCCCTTGACTCCTGGTCCTGCTCAGAGAATGATGGGTGAAGTGGAGGTAGGGAGGAAGGAACATCCTAGCAGAGATGTCAAAAGGCAAAAACCCTTTTGTTTCTATACTTTAATTCTCCAGAAGGTCACTACTCCTCTGAGTATCAGCCAGCAACTGGAAAGAATTGTTTTTGAGACAATTGGGAAATATCTAATATGGACTGTATATTACATGGTTAGTTTTGTTGGGTGGGACAATAGTCTTATGGTTACATTGTAAAAGTATTATCTGTTAGCAATCCATACTGAAGTATTTACAGGTGAAATGGCTGAAACTTGCATTTAGCTCCAGAAGAAAGTGTGGGTATATGTTTGTGGGGAGGATGTAGGTAAAACAGTTAGTATGTTGATGGTTGTTGAAATTGGATACAGGGGGATTCTTTATACTAGCTTCTCTAGTTCTGTATGAGCTTGAAATGTCCTCAATAAAATGGTTTTCAAAAACCATCCTTATTCCATGAATTATGTCAGGTTTATAAACTTCTTCTTTTAGTTGCCCTAAAGAATTTGATGCTGCAGAAGGTCATGAAGGGATTTATATAGAAGGAATGTCAACCCAGATTCTAAAGGATGTGTATTCTCTCAGTGCTCAGCATTAGCGGCTTGAAAAGAATCTATTTTAATGATACGGAGTTTTCCATGTAAGTAGACTGTGATGGTTAATTTTATGCATCAACGTGTCTAGATTATGGTATCTGGTTGATCAGACACCAGTTTAGATGTTGCCCTGAAGGTATTTTTTTTAGATGAGATTAGCACTTAAATCAGTAGACTTTGAGTAAAACAGCATATCCTTCATAATGTAGGTAGGCCTCATCCAATTAATTGAAGGTCTTGAAAAAAAAGACTGTCTCCTGAGGAAGAGGGAATTCTGCCTTCAGATGCTTTTAGACTTGAGCTGCAACATCAATTTTTCCTTGAGTCCCCAGCCTGCTGGCCAGCCCTGCAGATTCTAGACTTGCCAGTCCCCACAATCATGTCAGCCAATTCCTTAAAGGAAATCTTTCTCTATATACACACAGCCAGTTGGTTCTGTTTCTCTGGAGAACCCTGACTGATTCATAGACTGTATGGGTAATGCTGGTTGAGTTGTCTAGTCAAGTAAAGTTTTGATTCTTTGATGCAAACTTTTCTAAAGGATAGTCTAATTTTTTGGTCATAATAAATAGACCCCATTGACCCTACATTACTATTCTTGGATAATTAATGGTGCTACAGAGCCTCAGAGCCATGCTGGGGTCTTTATTGTGGATGGATGGAAGCTGTAGGAGAGTGGGGAGGCTTCAGCTTAGGAGTTGCTAAAGCTAAGGGCTTAGCATGTAGATGGCACTCAATGAATGTGTCATGGCAGCCTTACTTGAAGGGTGCCTCACCAGGGATTGCATGTTGGGATTGTTTTTTCTTCTTCAATGAAGAAGTTGGCAACTGCTTCAAGGTGTAAGCAGGATGGAAAATCAGATTGCATGTATTTTGGGAAGAATTGCTTATGGGTTCTTTCCTGCAAATACAGGGGAGGCAGGCCACATTATGTTAGGGCCTTTGAGTGGCTTAAAAAGCTGCTTCACCTCTTGAGTGCAGTCTAAAGAAAAGGAAAGGAAAAGGGGTTTCCAGTTCTGTGAGATGGGCCTGGCTTCTTCACAGCCTTGGGAGCTGTAGGATACCTGGGAGGGGAGTTTAAAGTAACATAGGGTTTCTCAACCTCAGCACTGTTGACATTTTGGGTAGGGTATTGTCCTGTGAATTGTAGGGTGTTTAGCAGCATCCTGGCCTCTACTCACTAGATGCCCCTTCCTGGTTGTGACAATCAAAATGTCTTCAGATATTGTCAAATTTCCTTTAGGGAGCAAAATTAGTCCTGATTTTCATTGGAGAGGCCCACTTACAGGACCTGCTGACTTCAGAGCTCAGGGCTATTAAGGCCTGAAACCCAGCATGAAGCAGGCATCCCTTTCCCCAAAGAACCCAAGAACCCTTACTAAGGGTTCAGTCTCAGTCTCCAAGGTAAGGAAGCAGTGACCTCGGACTCCACATTAGCATTCTGGATAGATTTGCAGAAATAACTGCTGCTTGGATGGGTCATGTGTTACCCCAGTCAGAGATGCTAGTGCCTCTGGGATTCTGAGATTCCCCGTGCTCCTGGCAAGAAGCCCCGATCAGCATAGCACCACCGGCCAAAAGTCTGGGTTCACTCCCTACTGTTTGGAGTGGCCAGGAGGAGCTCTGCTCAGGGCCACACCAGGAAGCCTTATGGATTCCCAATGCTGTGAATACCTCACTTGGTGCCCATTACCCCATGGTGGTAATCCAGCCTCTCAGCTTTAGAACCCACCTACCAAGATGAATTGCAGACTCAGTGTCTGAGGTAAGTGAGCTGGGCTGGACCCTCACGGCCCAAATCATGGCCTAATTTTGCACCAGAGAGCTGCTGGTTGCATAGTGCAGAGGGTGTTTGAGGAAAGAACTGAGCTTGTGAAAATGGGTTAACAACCTGTTACCTTGTGACAGGTAATGTCACAAGCTCTGTTCTTCAAAGCGTGGCCCTGTCCTACCTATGCAGTCTCACTGCAGGAGCACCTCTGGAGCTGGGACTCAGGAACTGGCATCTTTAACAAGCTCACCATGTGGTTCTATGCAAAAGAAATCTTGAGATCCATGGCTTTAGACATATATGCAAAACCCAAGAAAGCATACATACAATGGCATATGATTCAGCCTGGAAAAGGAGGGGAATGCTGACAGAGGCTACCACATGGATGAACCTTGAGGACAGTATGCTGAGTGAAATAAGCCAGTCACAAAAAGACAACTATCGGATGACTCCACTCAAATAAGGTATTTAGAGTAGTCAAATTCATAGAGACAGAAAGTAGAACGATGGTTTCCAAGGGGAGGAGGGAATGGAGAATTGATGTTTAATGGGGAAGGAGTTTCAGTTTGGGAAAATGGAAAGTCTCAAGAGATGGAAGGTGGTGATGGAAGCACAACATTGTTAATGTAATTAATGCCACTGAAATGTACAATTTAAAATGGTAAATTTTATGTTATGTGTGTTTTACCACAATTATAAAAACACCCAAGGGAATCCGGAGAGGAGCCTGCATGCTTCCGTCTCCATTCCTCTATGGTCACCCTTTGAGAAGTGACCGCAGAGGCCCAGTGACTTGCAGCCAATGGCACATTAATGAATGACTGTCTGCTTCTCTTCTTGTAATGAGAAGAATTGACAGAATTTGCTTGAGTTTCATCTTTTGATGGGCTGGTGGATATGCAAAGTCAACTCTGTGGAATTTCATGGGAAAAGTGCTTCTAAAGTACTGGGCATTTTCCCCTCTTGATTCCAACATCTTTGTCTACTCATACTTGACCTTACACAGTCTTTAAGACCAGGGAGAGTTCACCTTAACTCTGCATTGCCCCTTGGAATTTATGCAGAAAAATCACTGCAGGTGTGAATCAAAATGACAGCTCTTCAGAAATACATAATTTTTAATGAAAAGCCTTTGATGGCACGGAGTCTTTTTAAAGATGAGGCCTGATTCCCCAGAGAGTACTCAGGGACAGGATTGCCAGGTGCGACCCCTTCGGTCCAGATAGCATGGGAGGACTCTGCGTGCTCCACCTCTCTCTTCATCGTGCTTTGTCACGGTGAGTCCAGAGCACCCTTCTTGTATCTCAGCACTTAAGTACAGTGGGATTTGGCCTCTGTGGCCTTGGGAATCATGTTGGCACCATGAGAAACCAGCACACAGATCCTCCTCAATCTCTCAACTGCCAGGGCTTCAGAGGGTGTGAAATGAGCACGAAGATAGGAAGACAGGCCAGGTGGTTTGTAAGGTGTTTGCAGTCTGGCAGGGGATAGATAAGGGGATAGATAAGGACAATGCAAAGGTACTGTGGGAAAAAGTAACTCATTTTCTGTAACCAGATGGCCAATGGGACCTTGGAGGAGGGAGTTGGTGAGTTCTCAGGGAAGGCCCTGTGGAGGAGGAGCTAAGTTTTGGCCAACCCTTGGGTGGGGGGTGGGGGGTGGGGGGTGGGGGGTGGGGGAAGGGGCTCCAGTACAGTGAGAAGAACCAAAGCGAGCTGCTCCATGGCTTGCAAGAGTGCCCAGTAGACCAGAGAAGCCCTTGGGGCACAATATTTGAGGTGGCTCTCACTCAAGGGCTGTTCTGCTCTCACACCACCCTGAGTGACACCTGTCTGGGTTTCTCACCTTTGCTGCCAAGTCTGGGTCCTGTTGAAGCCACAGGTTCCTGTGGAGGAAGGAGTTGGAGACACAGGCATTTGCATCTTCCTTCCTGGGAGAGCAAAGCACACACATGGTTGTGGGGTGGTGAGGGTCAAAGTTGGCTTCCATGCACCCCACAGGAGGAGGCTGGCTCAGGGCTCAACTGAAAGATTGGTTAGCGACAACATCTCGAAGTCTCCTATCAAGGGTCAATGATTCCCAAGCTACAAGAGCAGGTGACTCAAATAAAGTCAGCTTTTGATTTTGGAGATGGAGGACCTTGCTTGGTATTACTATTCTTTGGGAAACTTTTATCTTCTGCCTTGGACACCTTGCATTGAGGCCAGGTGTGGAATAGATAAACCCTCTTATTGAGAATGCCATTGCAGCTGAGGTACATTCCAGGGGTGTGTGGAGGTGGATCCCGAGCTTCAGAGGACCAGTGAGCATTTATTTATCCAGCTTGCACTCTTTACCTACACGGCGACTGAGCCTTCTGCACTGGCCTTCCCTCAAACCTGGTCATTAGTTCCCTTTCAGAACTGATCGAAGAGGTGCAAGAGGACATCTTCCACACTGGAAACTGTCACCTGCCACATGGTGGCTGCTAGAGTGAGCCCAGAAAGACCTCCTGCTAAAGGCAGTGGGATCATTAGTGACCAGGGTCCCAGCTGCAGCACCAGGTCCTGTGCTGGGTTTGCACTGAGGCCACGCCTCCGATGAGCTGGTCCCTTTAGTGACTGAGTGCAGTGGAGGCATGAAGGTAGACTCCCCTACCTTCTCTGCACCCCTTCCTGTTTCCCTTGACACAGGCATTTCCCTTCATAAAATCTTGCTGTATTTAATTCCACCTCAGCCACTGCTTTTTGGAGGATCTGGACTAACACAACTTGCTTTTCCATCTTTCAAAACGGAAAGAACTTTAAAGGGTCCCACCATGGAGCTTTAGTGATGGAAGACCTCCAGCAACTCTTTGAAGGTGACTGAAGGATACACGGGGATGCCACTGGTCTCCTGCTGCCCTAAGCAAGGTGGCCCGTATGTGGGATGTGGGGACACTTCTGGCTTTTACGATGCTTGGGGAAGAGTTGAGCAGGGTTCTAAAGTTATGAAGAAGCTGAAGGTCATCTGCCCCATCCCAGGGCAGATGCCAAAGCCAGACTTCCAGTCCTTCTTCTTTCATCATCTCCCTCTCTCTGCAATGCATCATAAGGTATGGGGACTGAACCAGGATTCAAACACCATGGGTACCAACCCAGCTGAGTGACTTCACCTTTCTGGGTTATTGGTGACATAGGGGTCTGTCTACTTGTCCTTCCCTTCTGACCTTGTAAGGCTGCGGTGACAAGGCACAGAAATGACAGGGGAAGTGGAGAAATGCTATGGAAAAGCAGGCATGGCTAAGTCATGTAGTGCTCTTCCTCCCTTCTCCTTTCTTTCCTTCCTTCTTGTTTTTCTCTTCTTCCTTCTTTCTGATTTCTCTTCCTCTGCTATGCTTTCTCTCCTTTTTTTTCTTGCAAGTTTTCCATTTTGCAAATCTCAAAGGAAGGCAAGATAGAAAACCAGCCCTGTGTTTTCCTTATCAAAATCACATGAAAGGGCTAGTGGTCAAGGCTGAGCAGCATCTGGCCTGGACCTGCTGACTCTGGAGTGCCTTTCCTGGGGCAATCCTGTGCCGCAGAGATGAGGCCTGGCTTCCTTCTGGCACTTGTGGGACAGGGAACTCCCACTGTGAGGGATACACTGAATTGGCATCTAGATTACAGGGCTGAGTGAAAAGACATGTGCATTACAAGATACAATGGTTTGTGTTGCCTTGAGTGAACACAAATGGCTTCTGAATTTTAAAAAATGTGCCTGAGAGAATTGGGTCAATTATTTATCACAGACAGGGGGAAAAAAGTCTGGTTTGCTAACTTGAGACTATTACAATGCAATCTAAGCCCTGGATTTTGAAGTCACTGCCAAAGAAATATAGGTCCTATACTCTGGATACTTCTTTCTCATCACCTAACTTTGCTTTAGTAATCGAAAAGTACTAGGGCTTAAGCTACAGCACTCCTGGGGTTTATTACATGCCTCATGTTGTGCATTTACTGTGGCAGCTCCCAGTGGAGCACAGGTGCAGAGCAAGAAGGCGAGGTGCAGACAGAGTTCTATATCCTTTGGTACAAGTTGAAGTTACATAATTACTTTGCAGGAAGTGATTGGGGGGTGAGGAACTACGCCATAAAAAAAGAAAACCACATTTTGGAGTAAGAAAAGGTAAGAGAATAAAAATTTAAGGTAGAATTCTACTCATGGAACACTCTTGATTTCCCTCACCTTTTCATCTGTCAGATATTTTTTGCATTACTCAAAACATTTCTTCCCTTCTCCCACTCTCTTCATTTTCCCACCCTCAGAAAGTTTTGCCTTTTCCCCCAGTGGCATTTTAGTAAATCTACTGCCCTTTAAACATGTCCTTGTTCTTTAAAAAATATATTTTATTGATTTCAGAGAGAAGGGAGAGGGAAAGAGAGATAGAAACATTAATGATGAGAGAGAATCATTGATTGGCTATCTCCTGCATACCCCACACTGGGGATTAAGCCCATAACCTGGGCATGTGCCTTGACCGAGACCGAATTGTGACCTCCTAGTTCATAGATTGATGCTCAACCGCTGAGCCATGCCAGCTGGGTGGGTCCTTGTTCTCAACCTTTGCCATTAGTCATTTACTTAGTAACACATTTTGGGAGAAGATGGCAGATTGCTTGGCTGAGCATTTATCTGTGCTGCTCTTCTTCCCTGAGCCCTAAGTCAGTGTTCCCCATGCGGTGATGTCATCTCAAAGTATATATTCACTGCAAGGGAAACAACCTCAGAGGCAGGACACTGTAGGAGCAGCACTCGCGGTGACCTTGGTGTGGGTATCTGCATGGGCCCTTCAGAGGGGGGAGTCTAACTTGCATGTCAAAGTTCTCCCCGGGATCTTGTGAAAGAAATGAACTTGCCACACCTTCATTGACCCGCTTCAGGCCCAAGTCCAGAAGCTCCTCAGGGACACTGCGTGGCACCTTCTCTAGAGTGTGGGCTCTCAGGCAAGCTTGCCACATCCTAGCTGTGTGACCTCAGCCAAGCTACCTTGCTTTTCTGGGCCTCAGCTTCTTTCTTTAAAAAGTATGTATTTTCATTGACTTCAGAGAGGACGGGAGAGGGAGAGAGAGATAGAAACATCAATGAAGAGAGAGAATCATTGATCGGCTGCCTCTTGCATGCCCCCTACTGGAGATCAAGCCTGCCACCCTGGATGTGCCCCTGACCAGAATCGAACCCAGGACCCTTCAGTCCATACGTCGACGCTCTATCCACTGAGCCAAACCAGCCAGGGCTGGGCCTCAGTTTCTACATCTGTAAAATAGGAATAATAATAGATACCAAAGAACTGTAGCAGGGATTTAATGGATGAATACATGTAAAATTGCTCACACATACTAGTGTTGCATATTACTATCATTAGCTCTAAAGGAAGACAGGTGGCCTTTATGTTGGGGAGCCACAATGGAGGTGGACAGGGGAGTGGGCCAAACCAGAGAGCCAGAAGGACCTGCACAAACTCTTCAGTAGAACATAACTTACAAATTTCATCTTAATGATTCCCTTTTTGAGTGCCACCTCTGTGCCAACCATGGTGGAAGACCATTCATAGACATGCTCTTTAATTCTGATGACAACTCCGTATGGAGACATAATTATCCCCATTTCATAAATAAAGAAGCCGAGTCTTGCCGAAGGTCACCCTCCAGGAGGAGCAGGAACTGGACTGAAAGGATCTGGACCCATTTTTTTCCCTTCCATCACATGATCTCCTCCTCCAATTCCTGTCAGCACTAGCCATCCCCAGTCACTCAGAGGTCTTAGAGTGCCTAACTCTGGGGGTATATGATTTTGCAAGCAAAAATAATTTGAGGTTGTGCAATGCCTTTGCTTGGAAAGAGCCTTACATTTGTTATCGTAGTACTTGTATGAATTAATTCACCAACAAATGAAATGTGCTCTCTTGGAAACCAGGGCAGTCCTTTCTTAATAGCCCATAACCATAGCATGCATTATTCTGGGGTGGTTAAGTGGTGGGCAGGTTAGAGTAGAAAGGATGAGATTTTTGAGAAATTGGAAATGAATGTCCCAGTTGTGCTGGAAATAAACAGACTTTCCAAGGGTTCTGGAGGGACCCAAAGTCGCTGGGAGTTCAGCATCTCTTCTTTCTGGTGTCTACAGTGGACACTGTCTGCAGCCAGACCTCAGAGGAGAACTCTCTCCTGGTCTTTTCCCTCCTCCCTCCCCAGGCCACTCCTCCCATCTTGAGGACCTCTGTATGTGAGTGTGTCCCCACATGCAAATGTGTGTGTGACCAGAGGGCTTCCAATAGCCCTTCTGAGAGGGCTAGACACACACAGCATGTAGGTTAAAAGCCTGCAAATGCCAGATGGCACATATCCTTTGCATCTGATCACAACAACACATGTCATGTCCACTCACTTGCCCATTTCATATTCGGGCTCTGAATTGAGCCATTTGAATATGAACTTAGGCAGGAACAAACCTATGTTTAATGAATTTAGTTAATACAGAGTTCGACACAAAGCTGGATCTCTGCTGAATAGGTCCCCTTCCTCTGCAGCTCACTTCTGCTTCTCCCATTCTGGGCAAGATTTTTATGTAGCCAAAGGCCATAACTGCCTCTGAAAGTTGCAATGAGTCTCAAAATGTCCTTGTATTATGAACACTTGCAGCTAAGTTTCTCTGATGTGCAGCCTGTCCAGTATGATGTAGCAACACTGAGAGCAACTGATATTTAAAATTAAATAAGTAACGTCTGCATAATACTTTACAGTTCATATATAACAACATCAAACATTTCTAAGGTGTTTCTTATATACCAGATACTATTATAAGTATACTAGTGGCCCGGTGCACGAAATTTGTGCACATTAAAAGGGGATTAATTAGAGGAAATATTTTAATATTGCTATTTGCCCTTTCTCTGTAATAGAAGCGTCAGAGATAAAAGAAAATTAGTAAAATGTATATGAAAATTTTCCTCCTGTCAGAGTCTGGGGCGCACCATGGGACCCAGAGTCAAGTCCCTGCCCACCTGTGGTGCCTCAAAATCATGCGAGACCCAGACCCAGTCAGCCCCACCCTTGTCAAGCCCTGCCGGGGCAGGGGGCACGGCTTTAGGTCCCCTGGCCTGGGCTGGGGCAGGGGGCACACCTTGATGTCCCCCGTCAAGTCCCGCCAGGAGGAGGGTGTAGCCTCAAGTCCCCTGTCAAGCCCCACTTGGTTGGGGGCACAGCCTCAGGTCCCCCATCAAGCCCTGCTGGGCGGGGGGGGGCACAACCTCAGGTCCCCTGGCCCAGCACCGGGTTTGGGGTGCAGCCTCAGGTCCCCCGGCACCAGGATGGGGGGCATGGCTTGAGGTCCCCTGGCCTGGGGCAGGGGTAGCAGCCTGAGGTCCCCTGGCCCAGCACCGGGGCGGGGGGTGCACCTTGCAGTCCCCCATCAAGCCCCGCTGGGTGGGGGGCATGGCCTCAGGTCCCCTGGCCCAGTGCCAGGGCGGAGGGCACAGCCTGAGGTCCCCCAGCCTGGCGCTAGGGTGGGGGGCATGGCCTGAGGTCCTCTGTCAAGCCCCACTGGGCAGGGGGTGCAGCCTCAGGTCTCCTGCCCTGGCCCAGTGCCATGCAGCCTCAGGTCCCTGCTGATTGCTCGTTAAGGCTTGTTATGGGAACTTGGCCTCCGCTATGGGTGCAGCCATCTTGTGTTATGGAAACCCCACCTCCTCTGTGGGCGCCACCATCTTTGTGACGGTGTGATGGTCAATTTGCATATTTCCTCTTTATTGGATAGGGTTATGCAGAAGTACAATCACATATGGTCTATTGTTATCATCTTCACTTTACAGAAGAAACTGAGGGCCAAAGTGCTTAAGGAAACAGACTAAGCTAATAAGAGACAGAGTCTGGGTCCAAGGCCATGCCCTCAAGAACTCAGTTTTACTGCCTCATATGTTAACAGTAAGGATTATCATGTCCTCTAGGTGGTTTCACAATGCAAACATGTTTGCCCAAGACCACACAGCCAGAGAGTGATGGAGCCAGTACCTGGATCAGATCTTCTGATACCAAAGTGCTGCCTCTTTATATTGAGCTCCATTGCCTCGCTTGTAAAGGGTACAGTGCCAACTGTAGTTGTTGGGGTAGCTCACCACAGAGGTGCCCACCAGGCAGGAGGAAGCTTGGGTCTGGACCTCAGGCACTGGGAGATGCAGTAGAGAGAGAGTCCTGGGAGGCATCTGTGAGTGAGGGAGAGCCAGTTTGCCTGAGAACACAAGAAGCTAGGAAGCCGTGACAGTGTCTGCAGACAGAGCTTGGCAGAGGGAGCATACTGAGAGAAAGTGCCTCTGCGCAGGTGAGATGTGGAAGGAAGGAAGATTCTGGTCAGGAGGGGAGCCGTGGGAAGGCAGGGCCCTAAGGAGGCTAGAGTGCAGCCACAGGCAGTGAGAGGGCGGCCTCGGATATCTCAGCCAAAGAGTGAAAAGGGGAATCTGAAGGCAAGAGTAGCAGATAATTGAAATGGAAGGGAGCAAAAAAGTTCAAGCCTGGGTTTGAGCAAGTCTTTCTCTTAATAGCTGAGTGGACTAAACCAGGTCTCAGGACCTCAGTTTCTCCCTTGTGACATGGAGAGGCTGTGTAAACACTCCCTCACTCAACTTCCAACCTTTAGACCTGACTTCTCAAGTTTGACCTCAGTCTGCTCAGGTGAAGGTCCTGAGTGTTTGGAGGGATTTTGTTTTGAGCATGAAACCTTGTGCCTTCTTTACTGTTTATTAGAATTTACTTTAAAAACAGAAAAGAAGCAGCCATTGAATTGTGTCTCTGCCACGGAGGTGCCGTTCTCACGGGGCTGGGGCTGGCCGTCGGTGCTCTCCCTTGGCCGACTCAGGCTTCCTTGTTCATCAACAGACAAGTGTAAAGATCCCATATCCATGCCTTTGACATCCAGGAAACATCTGCACTGAGGGCTCCCAGGGGCTGTCTGGGAAAATATCACCAAAATGATTATAGGCTTTACAAACTTTTCATTGGAAACGTCTATTTCCCTGTGGACAGAGATGAGTGGCTTTGGTCTGGTGGCTAAATGCAGCCTACTTGATATTCTGTTCATATCACATCCTGGCTTGTGCTTCTCCATGTGTTTTATTCAGATGTCCCCCAGGACTTGCATGCTCTACTTCTGGGACAGTAGTTCTACCCCTTGGTATCCACAGAACACCTACACTTTACTGTATAAACCAAGTTCTTGAGTCCTGGTTGCATCTGTATATTAAAAAACAACAACTTCATTAATCTTTTTGGGATAGGTTAACCTGAGTTGTACATGACAATGATTCTGCTTGGACATTAAGCATTTCTTGTATGTATATCCTGATGTTCAGTGTATGCTTGAAAGTATAAGTGGGGTCCCGTGTCTGTTTTTGGAATTATTTGCTGAAAAGGAAAATTGCAGCCTTTCTGATGAGCAGGACAGATTCCTGTTTCTCTAGGCCTGTGGGAAGATAGAGAAAGGTTAGAGCTAAGTCCTTGAAAGTGCTGAGATGACTCCTCAGCTTAGTTTGCTTCCTTCCCTTTCTGTATTAGTTTGCTAGGGTTGCTGTAACAAAGTACCACAGATGGTGGCTTAAACAAGACATTTATTTCCTTCAGTTCTAGAGGCTGGAAGTCTGAGTTCAAAGTGCTGGCAGGGTTGATTTCCTCTTAGGCCTCTCTCCTTGGCTTGTAGATGAGACCTTCTCGCTGTCTCTTTACATGGTCTTCTGACTGTATGTCTGTGTCCTAATCTTTTATTTTTTTAAGGACATCAGCCATATTGAGTTACACTGATGACCTTATTTTAAATTAATTACATCTGTAAAGAACTTATCTCCAAATATGGTCACATTTTAGGGTGTTGTGGGTTAGGACTTCAACATATACACTTTTGGTAGGATGCAATTCAGCCCATAACAACCTTCTACTCATTAAAAATTCACTAGGGTTAACACCTGTAATTCATGCTTGGATGTAAATTATGCATCATTTGCCCTCTTCCCAAGCATTAACCACATAAGGTTCTAGTATTTTTAGAGGAAGGATGTTCCTAGTAAGGTGCCTGGGAATTTGGGAGACCAGGGACGGAGGACTCTGGGCTTCATGGTCATTGCTGAGACGCTGGTCGGTAGAGCAAAAGTAAGTGGGTGAGCAGTGCAGAAAGGGAGGTGAAATGGCCCCAAAGGTCAGCATCATCTGGAATTAAGATCACAGAAATGTAGCCAGAAGTGATCATTGGAGAGCATACTCCTCTGCAGAGTTCTGGGACTGGAAGTCTGTAATAGTGTCCTCTTCACAGCACATGGAGAAGACTCATTTCTTTGGTCTCATTCACAACAGACTACCTGGTGACTGGCAATAGTTTACCACTGGGGATATAGAGAGGGCAGACTGGGAAAGGCACATGTATCAAGGGAATGTACTGTCAGGGAGTCTAGAACAGTAGACACCTATTAATTTTATCTGCTCAGCACCCTGCCTTCCTTTTTTCTTATTTTTTGACAGCAGAAATGGGTATGTGATGCAGGATGGGTAAATTACTTCACCATTCTAATAACAATGACTGTTCTAAAATGTGTAATTGGTTGAGCCAAGCTGAGCTAACTGGAGTTTTTACTGGGCTTTTCATACAGGAGCCTGGAGAATGGCTCTTACTCTCTGGTTGACGGGGTGTTAAGGATGTGAGTCAGAGTCACTGTGGTCAGGAATCCACCCCTCGGGGAAGCTGGTTTGGCTGGAAGAATTAAGCCAGAGAGAAACTGAGATCAGAGCAGAGGCAGTGAGTCGATGGTTTCCAAGTCCCCGACTTGAGGCCCTGACTTGGCAAGGCCACCTCCATACCTGCCTGCCCTTCATGTGATTTGGTCTCATGAGCCAAATAAATCCCTCCTTGGATTTCTGCCACTTGTGACCAAAAGAGGCCTGCCTAATTCAGGTAGAGTGTGAATTAAATTAAAACTTGTGAAAGTATAGTAAGAATGAAAAGGCTTTTTGTAAGCTCTGTTCTGAACAGGAAGAATGAGGAAGGGATAGGCCTATAACTTGGAGGGAATGGCATGATGCCATTTGGTGATTGAGAACGAGCAAAATGTCAAATTATCCTCCACTTTCACTTTCTGGAAAGGAGTCTTCTTCAGGTTAGAAAGATGAAAAGAAACTTTACTAAAAGGGAATTGAAACCCAAGCTAGGTGAGGAAGCAGTAAGACAGTCACCACCCTGACACGAGCTCATCTCCAGCCCTGCCGGGCCATGTTAATGGAGTGGACACTTTGCTATATGATTTAGAAAGATGTGCTTTTGTAGGAATCATGATATGGGATGACACACTGTAAAACTGAAATACATGTAGATCAATTTTCAAGAGTCATTGGGGTTCAGGGTGGAGTTCTTACACTCTCTGGGGGGAAAGTCACACCTTGATTTTAGCAAGATATTCAAGTCCTTCATGACAGAACCCCTGGTCTCAGACAGCCAGAAATGGAGAAGGAGCAACTTTGCTTGGAGGTGGTGAGTAATGAGAGGCAGTGACAAGGTGGTGGGTTCTGTTTTGGACAAGCTGCACTTGAGGTGCCTGTAGGACCTCTGGGCAGGGCTCTTCCGATGGCAAATTGAACATTTTGATCTGGAGCTCAGAAGACAAGTCAGGGCTGGTGAGATTTCTCGGGTGGGGGGGGGGGCATGAGCAGGAAGGCTGTAGCCAGATGGTGAATGAGACCCCCCAGGGATCCCATGCATCTAGAAGAGAGAAGAGTGGGCTCCAAGCCAGAAGCTTCAGGGTGACTTATTTTGAGGGCTCAGTGGAGGGACAAGAGCCAATGGAAAGAAAGAGGCTTCAGAGATCAGCAGGATATTAGGAGGAAAAGAGAGAAAAGAGAGCCTGAAAAAGAGGGCAGTGGTTAACAGTGTCAAATGCTACAGGATGATCATGCTAAGGAAGAAAGATGACACTGGATTATGGATGAGGTTGCTGGTGACCTTTGAGAAATATGTCTCAATAAACAAGGGCATAAAAGTAGAATAGGAAGAAGTGAGTGGATGATGTGAAATATTGCCTCTTTTCCTTCCTCCCACCATCACTCCCACCATCTAATCTCTCTGCTTTTCAATGGTCTCAGAACTAGGCATACTGGCATTGTCTCCTCCCCACGTCCACACCAGCTTCCATGCTGCCACCAGGCTCTGAAAATCCCAAACCTGGTATATTAATTATTTAGAGAAATACTGACTTCAAAGCTCATGCAATGGGCCCTGAAATCTCAGAGACCTAGTTTACTTCTCACTCAGGAAAAGCCCTCATCAAAGCAGCGTGGGGTTGGGCTCTGCGACACACAATCAGTCAAGGATGAGGTTGACTGAGGTTCTGTCATCTCCATGGTGTGGCTCCAAGCTTGCCGTGGTGCTGATGTCCAAACCAGCAGAGAGTAGAACCCCTGGGTGGAGGCCCAGCTGTGGCCTGAACAGGCAGGATTCGGGCCAGGCCTGGAAGTGGTGTATATTATGTCACTTCTGCAATATTCTGTTGGCAAGAATTGAGTCACATGGTGGAACTTAACTTAGAGAGAGGCTGGGGAATGCAGTCTAGCTGAGTCACGGGAAGAAAGGAAAAACTTAGTAAATCTGGTGGTCATGGTATTCAAGACCTTGCAAAATTGGATCCAGCCCACTTTTCCAGTCCTTTGACTTACCCCAAGGCACAGGATAGCATTCCTTACTGTTCCTCACACACAACATGCACATTCACATTTCCCCCCTTAAGCAAGAATACTCCTCCTATTTCTTCCTACTTCTTGAAATTCCAATCATGCTGCAAGCCACAGGGATATGCCACCTCTTCCACAGAGCCTTTCTCTGAGTTGCAATGATTCCTTCCTTTTATAATTTGTTTGCCTCAGACTCCATCACTGTTTATCTCCTGCTTGTATTATAGTTTTAACAGTTAGATAAATTCCCCTGTCCTTCAACAATTGTAGACTGTAGACACATTCAGGGGAGAGTGAAATCACAGTTATCTTTGCTCACCCTGTATTTACAGTAACTATAGGTTCTACAATTGCAATCAGGTTGTGTGGTCTGAGAAGTCTTTAATATACATACCAGGATCAATTGGGTAAAACATTAGGTTGTGACAGCCTTCAGGACTGCCCTGGAGAAGAATTCTGAAGACATAATAGAAATTCAATGAATACTGTTGGTTGGAATGAAATGGAATCACTGCTATTGCTTAGTAACATACAAAGTAAGAAAGAATAACTTAGAGCAGCGGTTCTCAACTGGTGCGTTGTGACCCCTTTGGGGGTCGAACGACCCTTTCACAGGGGTCGTCTAAGACCATCAGAAAACACATATATAATTACATATTATTTTTGTGATTAATCACTATGCTTTAATTATGTTCAATTTGTAACAATGAAAATACATCCTGCATTACGATTCATAACAGTAGCAAAATTACAGTTATGAAGTAGCAATGAAAATAATTTTATGGTTGGGGGTCACCACAACATGAGGAACTGTATTATAGGGTCGTGACATTAGGAAGGTTGAGAACCACTGACTTAGAGGAACTTTTCAAATAGTGGCCGAGCTGGTTTGAGAAGTATCTTGGGGTGCTGGCTTGCCCAGAACAATTACTAGTATTCTGGACTCTCTCAGCCAAACAGAAATACCTAGACACTTCATCGAAAAAGTACAAAAATTAAGCAAGGCAGAAATGTGGTGTTTTGTGATTGGCCTTTTGTGCTAGTGAGTGTTTTCGAAGGCACTCCTAGGTTCTGAGATGCTTTTAAGATGAATGGTTTTATTTATTTATTTACTTATTTACTTACTAAAAGCCCGTTGCACGAAGATTCGCGCAATAGGCCTTCCTTCCCCTGGCTGCTGGCACTGGTTTTCCTCTGGCACCCGGGACCCAGGCCTTTGGTCCGGCCGCAGCGAGGCTTGGCTTCTCTGCTGCTCTAGCCACTGAGCCAAACCAGCTAGGGCATGAATGGTTTTATTTGATGTCTATAATGGTTATTCAGAAACTGGAAGCTTATTTACAGGTTTGTGACTGAGGGCCTGAGAACTATCTGTGAATTATTTTGTCAACAAATCAAGCAGGAATGGCTGGCTTCAAATCAACTTATTACTTATATCAGACCGTCAATTATGGATGTAAACACAAAGAAGACATTATTTTACTAGTAACAATGTTTGTGTGTACCTGTTTTATTCATGGCTGAGATTTTATTGTCATTAATCTGAGTTGAAGCAAGAAGGAGCAAATGAAAGGGTGAGCTGGTGCCAGAGTCAAGCTTCTCAGACTGTGGCTGGGCTGACTTCGATCTTGGTTTTCAAGAGGAGTGGGCTGGGGTAGTGTGTCCTGGGTGGGCTGCCTTCAGTATTTCCCTGTCTATCTGTGAGACAGGAGACACCTTTTTAGGCTTCTAGCACCACAGCCACTCCCATAAGCCATGTTGCAGGGGAGTGGGGAGGAAAGATGGATGAGTCAATGTGGAAATAGCTCTGTTGCCTGATTGCTGGTCTTCCTTCCAGATCCCCCAACAGCCCTCAAATCCGTGACCCCGGCCTGTGATGGAGCCCAGCCCAGCAAGACTCTCCTGGTGTTTTGTTAAAGGACACTCCATCCAGCCCAATCTCCCAGTTTTTTCTTTTCCTACATTTTTTGTCCAAATGACAGATGTTCCCAAGATACACCCCAAGTGTCTTTGCTCATTCTGTTTCTTCTTTGTAGAATGCCTCTCCTCCCTCAACCTGTCTGACCCAGTTAGAATCCAAAGCATCCTTTAATTCACCTCATATTGAAATCTCTTCATTCTTCTTCTTTAAAAAGTTTTTTTAAAAATTGATTTTAGAGAGAGAGAGGAACAGGGGTGGGGGGAGAGAGAGAGAAACAATTGGTTTCATCCTGTTTACACCCCAACCAGGGATTGAACATTCAACCTGAGCACGTGCCTTGACTGGGAATCAACAGGTCACCTTTTGGTGCACGGGACAGCACCCAACCAGCTGAGCCACACCAGCCAGGGCTTCATTCTTCTTTTTGATGACCTCAACCAATTATGAACTCAGGGTTGGGCTCATTTTTGTATCTGTTGCTGCTGCTGCTTCTGGTACTCTCACTAGCCCGCCCCCCCCGCCCCCCCCCCCCCCCCAGCAGCTGTGTATCCCCAGCACTTTCCAGGGCACTGCTTTCCACCTCTCCAAGTGTGGTCTGGCTCTGCAGTCAGTCTTCCTGCTTGAATTCAGAGCTTCTGTGACCTTGGCTGTCGGTGGGGCTGTTGGGAGGACTATGTAGGAAAACCGTATGCCACGCTCAGAGCCAGACACACACAGATGCCCACTGGGTGGAAGCTAGTGTTTTAGCTCGTCAGAGGGGAACTCAGTGTAGAAATGGGCAATGAGAGAGGTGAGAGCAAATGGTGCAAAGTTCAGAACCCAGACATGAGGATTGGTTGACAGAAATCTGGTGGCTTGGTCCGGTAGGGACCCAGGGTAACTCCTGGTCCTCCTTTGAGATCTGAAGGTAACCAGGCAGCGGTGGGCAGCCTCTGAGTCTCAGTGACAAGTCCAGGCAGACGCCCCTGGTGGAGCCTAGCTGAGGTCTGAGGAGGTGGGTGGGATTCAGCTTTGTATAAAGAAGAGCTTTCTGGCTGGGAGTGCTGTCTGCAGATGGAGGGGGCTGCTTGAGGGGTGGTGGGTTGTCCATCACGAGATATGCTTGATAGAAGCCTGGCCAGAGCTTGGGAGGAAGACTGCCCTTCAAAGGCCCCTGTGAGCTTGGCATCGCCACCTGTAAGTGGTACAGTGGTGTTCAAATGGGAATACTATAAAACGGGGATTATTTATATTTGTAGAAATCATGTCCCTCTCCTTTTTAAGAGCAGGTGTTGGGTGTGGGTTGGGGAGGGCGTCAATTCCGACTTCTGCCCTCAGCACCACCTGGGCTGTCCCGGGGAAGTCTCAGTGCCTTTCAACCAGCTCTCGCCCGAGTGACAGGCCTGATGCAGGGGTGGGAGTCGGAGGGCTGCAGGCTGCCAACCCCACACAGGGATTCTGTTTGGTGAGGTGGGGTCGGTACAAGGTGTCTGTTACATGTTAAAAATTAAAATAAGGCCATTGGACGGGAGTTGGCAGGAGTTTAATCTGAGCGTCCGTTCTCCTGAAGGGCTATTTATAAAGTTGGCACGATGTGTTCAGCTTAGTAGGGGCTCCCTTTTCCCAGGACATGGTGCCCCCAGAGCTCCAGGGAGGGACACTTGGGCTCACCAGGCCCCTGTCACTGCAGTGAGACACCCGTCTCACAAGCTGACTCCCACATACTACGGATATTGGTGGCTGCAGTTTGTTTTGTGTTGGGGGAGGGGGAAAGTGGATTTAGCTTTTTTCCATTCGCTGAAGACATTATGTTGAAGAAAAATGTTCAGAGAACTGAAAGAGATGCTTGGAGTAAAGCTGTTTTATTGTCAATGAAATCATAGCTATTGAGGTTAACTCGGGCTGCTCATAAAGCAGCAGTAAAACAAGTGGTTTATGAAGACAGACTGCAAAGAGAAAAAATGAGAGAGAATAATAATTTATAGGAAAAAATAAGGCCAGGCCCGAGGGCTGTGCCCCACACTCTAAGTCAGGAAGCCCGGCAGCATGGGTGCAGCCCTGGACTGTGGGTCAGGAGGTCTGGGCTTCTTCCCCCTCTGTCACTTAGCAGCTGTGTGATCTCTGAGCCTCAATTTCCTCCATCTGTAACGTAGCCCAATCATCCCTGCACTGCCAGCCTCACCCAGGTGCTGTAAGTTTATCTTATAAGCAATATTAAAATACAGAGACTACCAAAATCTACTTTTCTTTCTGGCTATGGGCACAATCCCACTGTACTTCCTACAAATTGGCTTCTTGCTTCTCCTGCATCATGTCTCTGAAAAATACTGTTTCTGTGTCTCTTCAAACTGCCACCTGGGGCTTGCCCTGGGGCTGCCTTGGGGATGGAGGGGAGGTCTGCTTCCCTAAGAGGGGTGTACCAGATTGCGTTCTCTGTCTCTGCCGTGCTCTCTTTCACAACACTGGGTCAGAGTTTAGGTCTGACCCCTCGTTTCCTATTGTCCCTCCCCTCGACCATCCAGCCCCAGCCACTCAACCCCAGTCCTCCATTTATGCCTTGAACAGAGATTTGGAACAGATGCATGGAGTGAAGTCGCGTTCCCTCCACAGGGCCATTGCATTTCCTGCTCCCGTTAATGGCCCTGTTTATTTCTTCCTGTCAGCCATGGATGGCTCTCTCATCTCCTCAGTTTCCCTCATGTGAGAGGCCTTCTTGACAACCCATTTCCCATTTGTCTTTTATGTTTTATTTTTCTTCACAGCAGTTACCACCATAGAACATACTATATATTTCATTTATTTACTGTGTGTCCATCTCACACCCACCCTAGAATGTAAGTTCCATGAGGGCATGACTTTTTCTTCCTTTTGTTTACTGCCCATTTTCCTCCAACACCTCCCCTTATAAAATGAGTTGTGGAATAATCTCCCTTTCTCTGTTATCTGGAAGAATTTGTTCAACTTGAGATGATCTGTTCCTTGAAAGTTTGACCTCTCCTGTAAATCCATCTGGGCCAGTACATTTGTGTGTGTGGTGGTGGTGGTGGTGGTAGTGGTGGGGGCATAATTTTAACCAGTGTACCAGTACCTTTAGTAACTATAGCACTATTCAAAAATTTTTTTGAGTTTTAGTAAGTTATATTTTTGTAGAAATTTGTTAAATTTTCAATATCATTGGCATATCATTTATTTTTTTTGTATATATATTTAAAAAATATATTTTTATTGATTTTTAGAGAGAGGAAGGGAGAGGGCTAGAGATAGGAACATCAATCGGCAGCCTCCTGCAGGCTGCAACCCCTCTTCTTCCGCATCCCCCCACATGTCCCTTACATGTGCCCTGACCTCTTGGTTCCTGGGTCGACACTCAATCGCTGATCCACGCCGGCTGGGCCATTTTTTTTTGTATATTTTGTAGCTATACCCACTATTATTCATAATATTGCTTGTTATTATTGTAACTTTTGTCTTATTTTGGTAAGTCTTGAAAAATTTATCTATATTAGTTTTAACAAAGAACCAGCTTTCAGCTTTTTGATTCTTCTCTATTGCATTTTTGTTTTTCGTTTTGTTGCTCTCTGCTTCTGTTTTTATTTTCTAATTTATTTTAATTTGAATTTGAAAATATTTGAAATATTTCCCCCCTGAATTACTTAAGAATAATACTTATATTCTAATGTAAGTACTTAGCTATAAACTTCCTTTGAAATATATTTGGCTGCATCCCAGAAGTTTTGATATGTGGTGTTTTTATTAAAATTCAATTTTAGATATTTAAAAATTTTTATTTTGATATTCCTTTTTAACCCATGAGTAATTTATCAATATTGCTAAATATGTGAACATTTTAATTTATATTTTAAACTTCTAATTTAATTTCCTTGTGGCCAGAGTTCCAAATCTGCTTTGTATCTAACTTTAAAATTTATTGAGAGTTTTTGAGAAACCAAGATGGCGGCATAGGTTAACGCCGGAGATTGCTGACTCGAACAACCACTTCAGAGATATAACTAAAGGACAGAACAGACATCATCCAGAACCACAGGAAGGCTGGCTGAGCGGAAATTCTACAACTAGGAGGAAAGAGAATATCATACCCAGACTCAGAGGAGGCGCAGTGCTGAAGTGAAATACTCAGGTGCGGAGTGCGCGCGCGGAGCAGGCTGGTGGTGAGGGCGCGGTTGTTGTTTTCAATCAGGAGGGAGTTTCAGACTCTGAGCTCCAGATCCGGGCGAGTCTCCAGGGACCCAGACTCAAACGGGAGAAGCGGGACTGTCTGGCTTCAGTCAGAACTCGAAGGCAGCTTTCTCTCCGAGGTTTGCAGCAGTTGCTGGGACTCTGAGAGGCAGAGCCCCTAGGGACGGAACTGAGAGCAGCCATAACTGCTTGCTCCGCCCGCCCTGTAGATCCCCGGGGACCCGCCCTGCCCAAGCCCTGCACAGCGCCATTTGCCAGATAGCCTCAGGCAAAGGCTAGATTAGCACCACCCTAGAGATCCAGCACAGAAGCTCTCCCACTGCAGACACAGCTGACCCTCATAGCCAGTTAGCCTGGAGGTCAAATCACTCCTGGTATTACCTACAACAATCAAGGCTTAACTACAAGACTGCGCACAAAGACCACTAGGGGGTGCACCAAGAAAAGATAAAAAAATGCGGAGACAAAGAAACAGGACGCAAATGTCAGAAATGGAAGATATAGAGCTCAAACCACTTTTAAGGTCTCTCAAGAACTGTCTAGAAGCTGCTGATAAACTTAGTAAGGCCCTTGAAAAGACTGGTGAGACCGCCGATAAATGTAGTGAGATCCTCAAGAAATCTAATGAGACCCTAGATGTTATGATAAAGAACCAACTAGAAATTAAGCATACACTGACTGAAATAAAGAATATTATACAGACACCCAACAGCTGACCAGAGGAGTGCAAGAATCAAGTCAAAGATTCAAAACACAAAGAAGAAAAAACACCCAACTGGAAAAGCAAAATGAAAAAAGAATCCAAAAATACGAAGATAGTGTAAGGAGCCTCTGGGACAGCTTCAAGCGTACCAACATCAGAATTATAGGGGTGCCAGAAGATGAGAGAGAGCAAGATATTGAAAACCTATTTGAAGAAATAATGACAGAAAGCTTCCCCCACCTGGTGAAAGAAATAGACTTACAGGTCCAGGAAGCGCAGAGAACCCCAAACAAAAGGAATCCAAAGAGGACCACACCAAGACACATCATAATTATAATGCCAAGAGCAAAAGACAAAGAGAGAATCTTAAAAGCAGCAAGAGAAAGAAACCCAGTTACCTACAAGGGAATACCCATATGACTGTCAGCTGATTTCTCAACAGAAACTTTGCAGGCCAGAAGGGAGTGGCAAGAAATATTCAAACTGATGAATACCAAGAACATACAACCAAGATTACTTTATCCAGCAAAGCTATCATTCAGAACTGAAGGTCAGATAAAGAGCATCACAGATAAGGAAAAGCTAAAGGAGTTCATCACCACCAAACCAGTATTATATGAAATGCTGAAAGGTATCCTTTAAGAACAGGAAGAAGAAGAAAAAGGTAAAGATACAAATTATGAACAACAAATATGCATCTATCAACAAGTGAATCTAAGAATCAAGTGAACAAATAATCTGGTGATCATAATAGAATCAGGGACATAGAAAGGGAATGGACTGACTATTCTTGGGGGGGAAAGGAGTGTGGGAGATGCGGAAAGAGACTGGACAAAAATCGTGCACCTATGGAAGAGGACAGTGGGTGGGCAGTGAGGGCGGAGGGTGGGGCGGGAACTGGGAGGAGGGGAGTTATGGGGGGAAAAAAGAGGAACAAATGTAATAATCTGAACAATAAAGATTTAATTAAAAAAATAAAAAAAATTTATTGAGAGTTTTTAAAGTACATGATCAAATTTTACATACATTCCATGTGTGCTTGAGTAAGATGTATATTCTCTATTATTTGGAAAACGCTCATATATTAATTATTCATTATTTATTATTTGAGTGGGTCATAGCTTGCAATTGAGTGGTTCATATTTTCTATATCCTTGCTGATTTTTTGTCTTCTTGATCTATCATCTAAAAAAGCAATGCTAAATTCACCCCCGTTCTACAAAATTTTATTATGCACATTTATGTTTAAAATTGTTCTCTTCTTGGTGAATTAAAACTTTTATTATTTAGTATTAATTCTCTCACTCCCTAATCCTCTTGTTGTTTTGGAGTCTAGTTTAAATGATACTAATATGCTACATGACTTTCTTCTGGTTCATATTTGCCTAACGTACCATTTTTTTTTATCATTTTGCTTTCAACCCTTGCCTGTCCTTATCTCTTATAAATAACACATACCTGGACTTAAAATATTTAGTCTATTAATAACTGAGTGGTGGGTTTCAATCAAATACATTTATTTTAATTATTGATATATTTGGATTTACTTTTACCTTTATTGTTGTTTTCAGTTTCTATTTTTTAAAAATATTTTCTTGCTTTTGAAAAAAAAAAAAGTTAGCCCTGACCGGTTTGGCTCAGTGGGTAGAGCGTTGGCCTGCAGACTCAAGGGTCCCAGGTTCTATTCTGGTCAGGGGCATGTATCTTGGTTGCGGGCACATCCCCCGTGGGGAGTGTGCAGGAGGCAGCTGATCGATGTGTCTCTCTCATTGATGTTTCTGGCTCTCTATCCCTCTCCCTTCCTCTCTGTAAAAAAACTATAAAATATATTATGAAAAAAGAAAAAAGAAAAAAAATGTTATATCAATATTCCTCCCTATTAGACAAGAACTTTTGTCCTTTGTCTCTCTCTCCAACTTCTACCAACCCCTATCTATACTTTTAGTATGGATTATCATTGATAGTTTTCTCCTTTTCTTTAATCTTAGCTATTGTTTAACATATAACATAAACTCCCCCACGTTATTTGGTCACCACTGTTTTATGTATCTCTTGCATCATCTCCTGCATTTGTCTTTCTTCTTTTTCAAGTGCTTTATATAACTATTTTTTATGAGTCTTTGTGGTGAAATATTTGAGGGCTTGTCTACTTGAGAAATTTTTAAAATCATGCTTATATATTTGGATGGCAGTTACAAAATTTTAGGATTAAAGTTCTTTTGTCTTTTCAATATTCAAAAATATAATTCTACAGTTATTGTATACATTGTTGCTGTGGGAAAATATGATTTCAATCTGCATCTGCTTTCCCTTCCCTGAAAACATTTAAAATAATCTTTTTGGAATTCTTAATTATTATAATAATTAATCTAGGTATGAGTTTTACCTTATACATATGGTTTTGTCAGTTCTGGGCCCTTTAAATTGGAAGTTTCTAGACTTTTATTATTCTGGGAAATTAGTCTACTATTTTTAAAATTATTTCTTCTTTCCATTTTAATTATTTTCTATTTCTAAGATAAAATAATTAAATATTACTTATATGTTAGCTCATTCTTCTACTTCTAATCTCCATATTGCCAGCTTTTCTCTTATATTTCCTGATTCTTTGATTTCTCTTCTTTCTGGGAGAATTTGTCAATCTGGTCTTTCAAATTGTTAATTTATCCCCTGGCTGTTTTTGTTTGCTCTTTATGCCACCCTTTATTGCAAATATTATATTTTTATACTTATTATTTATAGTTTGATGCAATTATATGATTTATTTTCTGTTTTATGTTGCTAATATTTCTATTTTTATTATTTAAAAAATATTTTTATTGATTTCAGAAAGAAAGGGAGAAGGAGAGAGAGATAGAAACATCAACAATGAGAGAGAATCATTGATTGGTTGCCTCCTGTACACCCCACACTGGGGACTGAGCCCACAACCCAGGCATGTGCTCTTGATTGGAATCAAACACAGGACCCTCAGTCTGCAGGCCGATGCTCTATCCACTGAGCCAAACCAGCTAGGGCAATATTTCTATTTTTAAAAGTATGCCTGTCAGCTTAATTTTAACTTGCCTCAGTGTCCTGATATTCTGGTGCAACCTTTAATCTTGTGTGTTTTATTTCTCTAGAAGGGATGGTGTTCCCAGTTATCTTCTTGATTTGGCTTTTGAGTTTGATTTCCCAGAGGGTATCAGCTTTTCCTCAAGCAGTGCACCAGAGCCCAGCCTTGTCCCTTCCAATGAGCTCAGGAAGGAAGGGGAAAATGAACCTTGGGGTACAGAGCTCCTCACTCTGAAAAACAACTCGTAAAGTCAGGACTTTACCTTTGTCTTCCAGAAGAAAGCAGAATTAGGAGAAGATGCTTTTAAAATTTAATTCCTCAGCCTTGGGGAATTGGAAGAGGAGTGCAGAAGCAACTGTCTGAGGGTTTTTAGTCTCAAAGTTTTTTAGTTCTTCATCCACATTGGACCTTTGCAAGTCTGATTTTACTCCTGAGGTTAATGAGTGTGAGTTTAGGGGGCAGGAGCAAAACTCTCAACAGTTCCTTTTCCATTTCATCCTTTTACAGTTGTTCTTGTTCCAAGCGAAGCCACCTTCTACTATAGACACACAGGTCCTTAAAAGCACCTGCTCTCTTCTCAGGGTTTCTTAAAGTGTCATAGTGCACATCTTCTTCAGTTCACAGGTTACTTTAGTAGACAGAGCCCATAGTTGAGATGAACAAACTCTTGACACAGATCTCATAAGTCACGTTCCCTCTGTCAAATGCTCCCATTTTCTGCCCCTTGCACTTCATTTCAGCCAAGTTGGCCTTTCTCGGGAACTCTGCTCTACACCTTTGGTGCAATAGCTTTTGGCTTCTCTTACTTGGCTCCACTTGTTTCTCTTTTCTCCTCCTTAGCTTTTCCTTTGTCCTGAAAATGCAAAGTTCACTCAACTGATTACTTATCTTAGAGGTTTTTTTCCTGAATCAAAGCAATTTTTGACCCATTTTATCCCACATTGACTCAAATTTCTGCTCAATAAAAGATAGAGGTGAAGAGGAATAGAAAGATTTACCTGTAAATGGAGTTTATAGCCCCCTCCCCCTTCCCTGCTTCCCTAAGATACCTATCTCCATCCTGCTCACCAGCTGACAATCTTATTCCCATTATTTTTTTTCTTCAAAATCTGGATTTGACAGTTTTCAGACTCAGGGATACAGTATGCACTGAAAGCCAAGGATGAGATCTGGGCTTAAAATGGAAGCATGGAAATTTGAAAAGTTAATAATGAGACCCCCCACCCCTGCCCCAACCAGCCTGCTTGCCTTGCCTTCTGCCTAGAGTGCTGAAGTCAGAGATGTCCCTCCACCTAAGGATGGAAAATTTATCTTTGGAGAAACTTTAAGTCCCCAGAGAAAACACCTTTATACATTGTTACTTCCCTAAAAGAAAAGTCAGCTTTCTATTGCTTGGTCATTTCCTAAAGCCTTCCAGTCAACAAGTGCCACCCATGTATACAGAGCAGACACTCAATTGTAAGACTTCCCTATTAGTTGGATATGGACCAACAGCGGAGGATCAACACTCATTTGAGGACAGCTTTCAGCATGAGAGACCAAAACTAGCATTGTCTCTGGAGTAGACACGCCTGCAGGAATCAGAAAAAAACAAGTTGAATAATGTTTTTAGTAAAAAGGAACAGTCTGAGAACAAAAGAGGGCTCTTTGAAATAAAAAACATAAAAGCTGAAACAAAATTTTCAGTGAGACTTAGAAGATAAAGAGAATCTCTTAAAAAGTAATAAAAAAGACAAGAAGATGGTCAACTGAGGGAAAAGATGAGAAAATCAAGGGTGTGTTTTAGAAGTCTAACATCTTTCTGGAATTCTAGATAAAGAAAATAGACTGGAGAAATTAAAAAAAGAATATTATAAGAAAATATTAGAACTGAAGGACATAAATTTCCAATTTAAATATTCCTAAGAGAACCTAGCATAGGATTGAAAATACTGGGTAAAAACTTTCAGAAAGATAAAAGAGGTCACAAAGCATCAGAAATTAAACTTGCATTTGATTTTTCAGTGGTGATGCTGAATATTAGATAACTAGAGGCCCAGTGCACGAATTCATGCATGGGTGGGGTCCGTCTGGCTGGCCCTGCCCCCGATCAGGGTCGGGGGGCAATCGGAGGTGGGGTCAGTAGGGGAGAGGGGCTGCGGGCAGTTGGCTGGCTGGCCCTGCCCCCTGGTTGAAATCCCGGTCAAATTCCAGGTCGAGGGAACAATTTGCATATTAACCTTTTATTATATAGGGTATTAGAATATTTCTAAAAATCTACAGAAAAATTATTTTAGTAAATACAAAGCTTCTCAAATGATTATACTGAAGGATATGTAAAACAGATAAAAATGAAATCATATCTCTTGGGGTATAAGGACTATAGTTTCAAACTGCCTTCTACATTTCTAAATCAGCTTTATTGAGGTATAATTTATGTACAATAGGATTTGCTAATTCTAAATATACTATTTAATGAGTTTTGACTAGTTGTTCTCAACCAGAGGCAATTTTACTCCCTAGGAGACATTTGATAATGTCTGGAGAGCATTTTTAGTTGTTGCAACTTTGGGGGTGGAGGGAGTGCTACTGACATCTAGTAAGATAGAGGCCAGGGATGCTGTTAAACATGCAGCAATCCACCAAATGTCCTCACAACAGAAAACCATCCTGCTCAGGATGTCAGTAGTGCTGTGGTTGGAAGCTTTGGTTTGAAAATAGTCATGTAACCACTACCACAAAATATACAGATCATTGTCATCACAAAATATACAGAGCATCCCCATTACCCAGACAGTTTCCTGTACCCTTTTATAGTCAACTAGAGGCCCAGTGCATGAAAATTCATGCACTGGAGGGGGGGGGTCCCTCAGCCTGGCCTGCCCCCTCTCACAGTCAGGGAGCCCTCAGGGGTGGGAGGTGACTCGGCTATCAGGGGAAGGCAATGCCCACATCACACCTCTGTTGCTGCCACTGCCGGCAGCGCAAGCCTCGGCCAGCCCTGGTTACCTGAGCCTTAGGTGGTCCTGGGCGGCTAGGCAGCCAACATCTGAGGCTTGCCTGCACCTCAGGCTGACCCTGGGTGGCTGGGGGCCTGAGGAGACTGGGGGACTTTGAAGGCAGGTGTGCAGCAAGGCCGGGCCTGCCTGGGGTGGGCCCGGCCTTGCTGCGTGCCTGCTGCCTTGGCAGGGCTAAGGGGACTGGGCACCTCCATCTTGTGTCTGTGGGCACCGGCATCTTTGAGGGTGGGACAGTCAATTAGCATATTTTCTCCTTATTAGATAGGATTCTCTTCCTCCACATCCTGGACCCTGACAACCACTGATCTTTTACCTAACACTGTAGTTTTACTTTTTCTAGAGTTTCATATAAATGAAATCATACAGTATATAGTTTTTTGAATCTTTTGTTTAGCATAACATTTGTGAGAGTCATCTATGTTGGTGTATATGTCAGTAATCATTCCTTCTTATTGTTTTGCAGAGCTCTATTGTATTAATATACCATAGCTTGTTCTTACATTTACCTATTAAAGGAAAATTTGAGTTGTTTCCAGCTTGGGGAAATTATGGATAAAGCTGCTATGAACATTGGTGAATATAACTATATGTGAACATATATTTTCATTTCCTTTGGGTACACTTGTAGTGGAATTGATGGTCATATGGTAAGTCTAATTTTATAAGAAACTTCCAAACTGTTCTCCAAAACGGTAGTACCATCTTATGTGTCATCAAAAATGTAAGTGCTTTAGTTGTTCCATATGCTTGCCAACACTTGGTGTTGTCAGTCTTTTTAATTTTAACCAATTTAATTGATGTGTTTTGATTTATCATTGTAGCTTTAATTTCTGTTTCTGGATGAATAATTTGTTGAGAAGGCTTTTATAGACATTTGTATATCTTCTTTTTAAGATTTTGTTCAAATATTTCTCCCATTAAAAAGGTAGGTTGTTTCTATTTGTTATTGAATTGTAAGAATTCTTTATATATTCTGGATACATTTTCTTTTTTATCAGATGTACATTTTGTAAATATTTTCTCCCAGTCTGTGGCTTGCCTTATTTTCATAACAATGTCTTCAGAAAAACAATGGTTTTAATTTTGATAAAATTTCATTTATTAATTTTTAATTTTATGGTTAGTGCTGCTGTGTTCTGTGTATAAGATCTTTGCTACCTCAGGATTGCATATATTTTTTCCTGGAAATTTTATAATTTTGTCTTTTAGATTTAGGTCTATGAATTAACATTTGTCTATGGTTTGAGTTAAGATCCACGTGGATATCTGGTTGTACAGCACCATTTGTTTGAAAAGACTGTCCTGTTGATTATCTTGTCCTTTTTGTTAAAAGTTAATTGAGCGTTTTTATATGTGAGTTTACTTTTAGACTCCTTAATCTGTTCGATTGATGTATATGTTTATCAAGATAGACACTATCAAAATAGTTCACTATCTTGATTACTATTGCTGTTTAGTAAGATTTAAAATTAAGTGGTGTTAGATCCTCAGATGATTTTTTCTTTTCTGATATTTTTGCACTTGAAGGTCCTTTTGATAAGGGTTAAGTAGGAAGGGAGGAGATCCAGAGAAGGTAGAGGCATCTTGGCTTGAACAATTAAAACAGCCAAACCAAGGACAGAAGTATCTCTGGCCTGAGCAGCTTGGAGAGCCATAGGGGTATTAAAATATCTCCAGACAGGAAAAAAAAAAATCCGCTTTACTTTTTGAGCTGAGAAGCCAGCAGTTTCAGTCTCAAGGCTTGGCAGGATAAGGTTGCTAGGTACCATAAGATAGATCAAAAGTAACACCAATTTGAACAGATATGATGGATATGTGAAGGACAAAGAGAAAACACAGAATATTGAGAAGAAGGAAACATATTTTCACAGAGCATAGAGGAATGTTATAAAATAAGGGGAAAGAAAGAGGGGGCACCATGTAGACTTTGAACTTTGCAGAGTGACCAATAAGGAAAGCAAGGGAGTCCTAAGTTTGGGAAGAGTCCAATTAGAAAGGGTCATGAAGAGACAAAGAACTACAGCCTTTGTAATGCCTCAAGACAAAGGTAGCAGTGGCCACCCTCTGTAGGGGACTCCTCCGTCTTTCATTAGCCAGGTGTGACAGAGTCTTAGGAATAGAAACTTAGAAATTAGGAACTTTAGAGATAACATCTGCTTGCAATAAAGTTTCTGTACTTCTCACATAACACCTTTTGACCTTGGCTTCATTCTTCGAATCCATCTGGACAAGAACCTGGGAAAGAAACCACTCTTGCGTCCTGCTCAATAAAAAAACCCAAATCACTTTGAATAGCCATATAAATTTTAGAAATTTAGAATCGGTTTGTTTATTTCTACAAAAAAGTGCCTGTGTTAAGTTTAAAGATCATTTTGGGGACAATTGACATTTTATCACTATTGAGTCTTCTTATCTATGAATAAGTATATTTCTTCATTTATTTAGAGTCATGTATAAATACATAAGCCAGTAACATGGTCATTTATTATCATCACCACGTATTATAAACTACACATAATGGTATGTGCTATACTTTCATACAACTGGCAGCACAGTAGGCTTGTTTATACCAGCATCACTACAAACCTGTAGACCTAGGGTAATGTGTGTGTGCCTTAGTTTTTAACAAAAAAAGTTTAAAAATAAAAAATTTGCTTGTTATTTATGCATTTTCTTTTTCTTTAGATATGTGCTTTGTGTATTTTTTAAATTAAATCTTTATTGTTCAGATTATTACAGTTGTTCCTCTTTTTTCCCCCCATAGCTCCCCTCCACCCGGTTCCCACTCCACTCTCTGCCCTCAACCCCCACCCACTGTCCTCATCCATAGTTGTACAATTTTTGTCCAGTCTCTTCCTGCATCCCCAACACCCCTTTCCCCCCAGGAATAGTCAGTCCACTCCCTTTCTATGCCCCTGATTCTATTATAATCGCCAGTTTATTCTGTTCATCAGATAATTTATTCACTTGATTTTTAGATTCACTTGTTGATAGATGTGTATTTGTTGTTCATAATTTGTATCTTTACCTTTTTCTTCTTCTTCCTCTTCTTAAAGGATACCTTTCAGCATTTCATATAATCCTGGTTTGGTGGTGATGAACTCCTTTAGCTTTTCCTTATCTGTGAAGCTCTTTATCTGACCTTCAATTCTGAAAGATAGCTTTGCTGGGTAAAGTAATCTTGGTTGTAGGTTCTTTCTATTCATCACTTTGAATATTTCTTGCCACTCCCTTCTGGCCTGCAAAGTTTCTGTTGAGAAATCAGCTGACAGTCATATGGGTACTCCCTTGTAGGTAACCGACTATCTTTCTCTTGCTGCTTTTAAGATTCTCTCTTTGTCTTTTGCTCTTGGCATTTTAATTATAATGTGTCTTGGTGTGGTCCTCATTGGATTCCTTTTGTTTGGGGTTCTCTGCGCTTCCTGGACTTGTAAGTCTATTTCTTTCACCAGGTAGGGGAAGTTTTCTGTCATTATTTCTTCAAATAGGTTTTCAATATCTTGCTCTCTCTCTTCTTCTGGCACCCCTATAATTCTGATGTTGGTACGCTTGAAGCTGTCCCAGAGGCTCCTTACACTATCTTCATATTTTTGGATTCTATTTTCATTTTGCTTTTCCAGTTGGGTGTTTTTTGCTTCTTCATATTTGAAATCTTTGACTTGATTCTTGCGATCCTCTAGTCTGCTATTGGAACTCTGCATAATATCCTTTATTTCAGTCAGTGTATGCTTAATTTCTAGTTGGTCCTTTTTTGTAACCTCAAGGGTCTCACTAGATTTCTTGAGGGTCTCTCTACATTTATCGGCGGTCTCACCAGACTTTTTGAGGGGCTCACTAAATTTATTGGCGGTTTCTAGAAAGTTCTTGAAAAACCTTAAAAGTGTGGTTTTGAACTCCATATCCAGTAGTTTGCTTTCCTCCATTTCTGTCATTTGTGACCTGTTTCATTGTCTCCGCATTTTTTATGCTTCCCTGTGTTGATAGAGTGGCTTTATGTGCTAGGTGTCCTATAGGGCCCAGTGGCTCAGTCTTCCCAATTACCTGAGGTGGACACTCTTGGTGCACCCCTTTGTGGGCTTTGTGCACAGTGTTTTTGTAGTTAAGCCTTGATTTTTGTAGGTATCACTGGGAGGAATTGACCTCCAGGCCAATTGGCTCTGAGAATCAGCTGTGTCTACAGTGGGAGAACTTCTGTGCTGAAGACACTCTTCTGGGGCAAGACTTGCTTCAGTGGGGCTTTGGTGCTCACTGAGTCTGCCCCCTGAGTGTGTCCCTTATGGATCTGAGTAGTTGTAATCTGGCTCTTGGATCTAAGGAGGTGCTAATTTAGCCTCTGCCTGAGGCTACCCAGCAGGAGCTATGAAGAGATCTGCAGATTCCCTTTGTTTGGGGTTTGGAGGTGCCCAGATGAGGCCCAGCTGTGAAGCAATGCAAGCTGCTGTGGGACCTTGGGCCTTCTCTTGGAAGTTCTGGGTCTGTCTGGCCCAGCTGCAGTTTGTTAGGTAATTTTCAGATTGCAAAGGGCCAGGGCATTCATATGCAAATGCCTCTGCTGCAGCTTGGGTGGGGCTGGGTCTCAGGGGATCAACAGGGCAGAGCAAACAGCTATGGCGGATCCTCAGCCCTGCCCTAAGAGGCCCTGCGTCTCAGTGTCCAGGTTATCGCTGCAAGCACCTCTAGAGGAAGTCGCCCTCGAGTTCCAAGCTCTGCCTGCTGCCAGACAGTCCAGTTTCTCCCCGTATGAGTCTGGGTCCCCAGAGACTTCCCGGAACTGGAGTTCAGAGCAGTCAGGGGCTTGAGACTCCCTTCTGATTCAAAAAGACAGCCCCATCCTCAGTTGCCAGCCCTTTCCGTGTGCACCTCTGTACCTCTGCACTTTACTTCCTCAGCTCCTCTGAGTCTCAGTGCTTTTCTCTTTCCTTCTAGTTGTAGAATTTCCACTCAGCCAGCCTTCCTGTGGTTCTGGATGATGTCCATTTTGTCTTTTAGTTGTATTTTGAAGTTGTTGTGCGAGGCAGCAATTTTCGGTGTTTACCTATGCCGCCATCTTGGTTTTCTCCTATGCATTTTCTTTTGAATTGAATTTATTGGGGTGACATTGGTTAACAACATTGTTGACCATAACAATGTTTTGGTCAACAATGGACTGCATATACAGCAATGACTCCATCCTATATAATAAAAGGCTAATATGCAAATTGACTGAACGGTGGAACGACTAGTCACTATGACATGCACTGATGACCAGGGGGTAGATGCTCAATGTAGCAGCTGCCTCCGGTGGTCAGTGTGCTCCCACAGGGGAAGTGTCACTCAGCCAGAAGCCAGGCTCATGGCTTGCGAGCGCAGTGGCAGTGGCAGGAGCCTCTCCCACCTCTGCGGCAGTGCTAAGGATGTCCGACTGACGGCTTAGGCCCACTCCCTGTGGAGCGGGCCTACGCCGTCAGTCGGAAATCCTCTGAGGGCTCCTGGGCTGCAAGAGGGCATAAGCCAGGCTGAGGGACTCCCTCAAGTGCACGAATTTTGTGCACCGGGCCCCTAGTTAGATTATAATGAAGCTGAAAAATTCCTATCACCTAGTTATGTCTTAGCTGTTCTAATGTTGTAACACAGCACATTACTCACATGTTTGTAGTGATGCTGGTATTCACAAGCCTACCATGCTGCCAGTTGTATGAAAGTATAGCACATACCATTATGCGTAGTACATAATACACGGTGATGATAATAAGTGACTATGTTACTGGTATGTATTTACTATACTACACTTTCTACCATTATTTTGGAATGTTCTCTTTCTACTAAAAAAAAAAAAAATTTGAACCCTGGCTGGTTTGGCTCAGTAGATAGAGTGTTTGAAGATTGAAAGGTCCTGAGTTTTATTCTGCTCAAGGGCATAGGCCCAGGTTGTGGGCTCGATCCCCAGTAGGGGGTGTGCAGGAGGCAGCCAATCAGTGATTCCCTCTCATCATTGATGTTTCTATTTCTCTCTCCCTCTCTCTCTGAAGTCAATAAAAATATATATTAAAAATATTTTTAAAGCAAAAACAATAAATACAAGATATATGAGACTGCTACTGGCATAATACAACATACTGTTTCATGGCAAAAAAATTTTTAAAATATATTTTTATTGATTTCAGAAAGGAGGGAGAGAGAGACAGAAACATCAATGATGAGAGGAAATCATTGATTGGCTGCCTCCTGCATGTCCCCTACTGGGAATTAAGCCTGAAACCTGGGCATGTGCCCTGAATGGCAATCAAACTGTGACATCCTGGTTCATAGGTCAATGCTCAATCATTGAGCCACACCATCTGGGCTACTGTTATTTCTTGTGCTTGATTTAATCTTGTGTTGTTTTGGGCAGTAACATGGTGTATAGGCTTGTAGCTTAGGAGCAATAGGCTATATTATAAGCCTAGTATATAGTAGGCTGTACCATCTAGGTTTGTGTAAGTGCATTCTATGATGTTCACACAATGATAAAATTGCCTAAGGATATACTTCTCAGAATATATTCTTGTTACTAAGTGGGACATGGCTGTACAACAGCTATGACTGCAATCAAGAACCTTGCTTGGACCTGGGGTGATGTCACATAGGAAAGTGTATGAATGACATCAGGAAGAAGATGTTCCGAAGATTCATCCATGACTTCAATAAAGGATTTGCCAAGGATAAGGAGGTTGCAAAAATTAACAAGGCTGTGGTTGAAATGGCAAACAACTGTAACCTGGGTGGAGGAGAATGATGTTGAAGAGATTCTAGAGGTGGGTGCTGAGGAGCTGACTAATGAGGATTTGTTGGAATAGCAACGGGAACACATAGCTGAAGAAGAAGCAAGAGAAAAAGAAACTGCAGAGAAGAAAAAGAAGTCCCAAGAAAATTCAGAGCAAATGGTTTAGCAGAAGCTTTTCCAGATCTCAACAAGTTCCTTAAAAAGTTTGAAAACAGCCCTGGCCAGTTTGGCTCTGTGGATGGAGCATTGGCCTGTGGACTGGGGGGCCCTGGGTTTGATTCCCAGTCAGGGCATATGCCTGAGTTGCGGGCTCAGTCTCCAGTGTGGGGCATGCAGGAAGCAGCCGATGAATGGTTCTCTCTCATCATTGAGGTTTCTAACTCTCTCTCCCTCTCCCTTCCTCTCTGAAATCAATAAAAAATATATATATAAAAGGAAAAGTTTGAAAACATGGACCCCAACATCAATAGGTCTTCATTGATAGAAATGTTCATGGTGCACTATCTGTTTAGAAGCCAATATTTGATGAAAAAAAGAAATAAACCAAGGAAACCACCATGGACACATTTCTGAAAAGAGTGACATCTCCTCAAGAAGAGCCTCAGGCAGATCCTTCAGGAGGAGTTCCAGAGGACGGCACTGTTATGATAAGATATGAAATCTCTATGTGTGCTATTGACCCTGAAGACCGTCCAGTGAGACAAGATGTGGAGGTGGAAGAAAGTAATATTAATGACCCTGACTCTTGTAGACCTAGGGTAATATGTGTGTTTGTGTCTTAGTTTTTAACAAAAAAGTTTTAAAATAAATTTTTTTAAAATGTCAATTTCATTCAGAAATAATTAGCTTGCTGTTTATGCATTTTCTTTGTATTTGAATTATTTTTGGTGACACTGGTTGACAAAATTATACAGGATGCAGGTGCATAATTATACAGCACATAATCTGTACACTACATGTGTGTTCATCACCCTAAGTCAACCTTCATCCAGGTTTGTGTATGTGCTCTCTATCATGTCCGTATGATGAAATCGCCTAATGATACATTTCTCAGAATGTACCCCAGCATTAAGTGACACATAACTGTATTTGTCTTATTTTTATTTTTTCCCTGCTATATTTTGTAGTTTTCTGCATGTATATCTTTATCCTTAGTTATTCCATGCTTTTTATATTGTAAACTAGTGACCTGGTGCACAAAATTCGTGCACATTAAAAGGGAATTAATTAAAGGAAATATTTTAATATTGCTATTTGCCCTTTCTCTATAATAGAAGTGTCAGAGATGAAAGAAAATTAGTAAAATGTATATAAAAATCTTCCTCCTATCAGAGACTGGGGCACGCCACAGGAACCAGAGTCAAGTCCTCACCCACCCACGTGCACCTCGAAATCGTGCGAGACCCAGACCTGGCCAGCCTCACCCCCAATTGGGTGAGATCCAGACCCGGCAGGCCCCACCCCCATTGGGATGTGGCCTTAGGTCGCCTGGCCCAGGGCCAGGGCAGAAGGTGCGACCTGAGGTCCCCCAACCTGGACCAGGGGGCATGCCTTGAGGTCTCCTGGCCAGGGCCAGGGGGCATGGTCTGAGGTCCCCCATCAAGCTCCACCAGGTGGGGGCTGCAGCCTCAGGTCCCCCAGCCTAGCGCCGGGGTGGGGTGTGCAGCCTGAGGTCTCCCGGGCTGGGTCAGGGCAGGGGGCATACCTTGAGGTCCCTGTCAAGCCCTGCTGGGTGGCAGGTGCAGCCTAAGGTCCCACGTAAAGCCCCACCAGGTGGGGAGGGGGGCACAGCCTCAGGTCCCCTGGCCCAGGCCGGGGCAGGGAGCATGCCATGAGGTCCCTGTCAAGCCCTGCTGGGTGGGGGGCGTGGCCTGAGGTCCCCTGTCAAGGCCCACCAGGCAGGGGGTGCAGCCTCAGGTCCCCTTCCCTGGCCCAGTGCCACTCAGCCTCAGGTCCCTGCTGATTGCTCGTTAAGGCTCATTGTGGGACCTCAGCCTCCGCTGTGGGTGCAGCCATCTTGTGTTACAAGATCCCCGCCTCAGCTGTGGGCACAGCCATCATGTTATGGCATGACAGTCAATTTGCATATTCCATCTTTATTAGATAAGATGGTAGAGTTTTTTGGAAAAATTTTATTCTCCTATTGTTTATTGCTGTCTGTATAAATGCTATTGATTTTTCCCCTAGTGTTCTTGAGGTATAATTGACATACAACACTGTGTGAGTTTAAGGTATACAATATGATAATTTGATGCATATATTTACTGTGATATGTTTAACTCAGTAAGTTTTGTTAACAAATCCTCGATCTCACGTAATTACCATGTTGTTGTTATGGTGAGAACGTTAAAGCTCTACTATGATAGCAACTTTCAAGTAGTCAATCCAGTAATGCTTAACTACAGTCATTAGATCCCTGGAATCTATTTAAGTTGTAACTGAAAGTTTGAGGTCTTTTGTGGTTCTGTATGCATTTTAGGATTTTTTTTTTCTTTCTGTGAAAAATGCCAAAACAATTTTGATAGGGATTGCATTAAATCTATAGATGGCTTTGGGCATAGACATTTAACAATATTAACTCTTCCAATACATGAACATGAGATATCTTTTCATTTATTTGTGTCTTCTTTAAATTCTTTCCTCAAAGTCTTATAGTGTTTTTTTTTAATAATAGATTTTTCATTTCCTTGGTTAAATTTATTCCTAAGTATTTTATTGTTTTTAATGCTATTGTAAATGATATTTTTTTCTTATTTCTTTCTCAGATAGTTTATTGTTAATAATACTATTGATTTTTAAATTTTGACTCTGTATCTTGCAACTTTGCTAAGTGTACTTATTAGTTTTAGTAATTCTACTAGCTTTTTAAAAAATATATATATTTTATTGATTTTTTTACAGAGAGGAGGAGAGAGGGATAGAAAGTTAGAAACATCGATGAGAGAGAAACATTGATCAGCTGCCTCCTGCACACTCCCTACTGGTTATGTGCCCACAACCAAGCTACATGCCCTTGACTGGAATTGAACCTGGGACCCTCGAGTCCGCAGTCCGATGCTCTATCCACTGAGCCAAACCGGTTAGGGCTCTACTAGCTTTTTAATATATTCCTTAGGATTTTCTATGTAGATACTGATGTTTACAAATTAATAACTTTTCTTTTTCTTTTCCAATATGTACGACTTACATTGCTTTTTTCTTGTCATATTGCACTGGCTATGACTCTCAGTTTAATGGTAAATAGAAGTGGTGAGAGTGAATATCCGTTCCCTGTTACAGATCTTAGGGGAAAAGCAGTCTTTCACCAGTAAGGACAATGTTACATGTAAATGTTTATAGATGCTCTTTTCAGACTAAAGAATTTCCATTTTGTTGAGAGTTTTTATCATAAATGAGTGTTAAATTTTGTCAATGCTTTTTCTGTGTTTATTGAGATTGTCATAAGGTTTATCTCTTTATCCTGTTAATATGACAAACTATATTGATTGCTTTTCAAATGTTAAATTAACCTGAAGTCCTGGATGAATTCCACTTGAACATGTATTATTTTTTATAAATATTATTTTTGGTTTGTTTTGCCAATATTTTCTTAAGAATTTTTGCCTTATGTTTATAAAGAATACTAGCCACCATTTTATTTTCTTAGAATGTCTTTTTTTTTTAGTACCAGGGCAATGGTGGGATCATAACATGAGATGGAAATATTTTTTCTCCTCTGTTTTCTGTAAGTGTTTGTGTAAGATTGATATCATTTCTTTCTTGTATATTTGGTAGAATTTATTGGAGAAGCTGTCTGGACCTGGATTTTTATTTGTGTGAAGGCTTTAAATTATAATTCCATTTCTTTAATAGATATAGGCTTACACATAGTTTTTATTTCTCCTTCTTTTATTTATTCTAATCTGAATCTTTTAAGGTATATGACCATTAATCTAACCTGTGAAATTGATTGGCATATGGTTGTACATATCCTTACCATAAGGTATTCTTTTAATATTTGTAGGATCTGTGGTGATGTTTTCCCTTTTACTTCTGATATTGGTAATTTGTGTCTCCTTGGTCAGTCTAGTTAGAAGTTTATCAATTTCATTGATCTTCTAAAAAATCAGCTTTGGGTTTTATTGATTTTCTCTATTGTTTGCCATTTTATGTTTTTATAACTGAAAATAGTAGTCATAGTTTATCTTTTGTTTCAGCAGTGAACAATATTAAATAGTCATAATAATTTTAATATTAACTCAAAAACATGCAATAAAAATTATTATGCAACCCTATTTGGAGGATGAGCAAAGTAGAAGAGGGGAGATAGTTTATAGAAACTATATTATAATTTTCATAAGATGTTAATAATAGAATAAAATGAATTAATCAAATTGCAGAATAAGCACTGTTTGAAATGTGACAGTAAATACTGGGAGAAAGAGCTAAAGGAATTGAAAATAGTATTTAGAAAGTGAGACTGGAGAGTTAGGTAGGAGAGTGTCATTTTTTCATAATGAAGATTTTTTTTGTATTGAGTTTGAATTTTAAAATATATGCATGTATTATATTGTTAAAATAAAAATTAATTTAATATTTTAATATCAGGTTAAGAAAAAGCATGGCTGAGAAATAGCAAGATTGGAAAGGCCACTGGTCTTGATGCTGGGGTTCTGGATAAAGGCAAAAAAAATCAGTAAGTCTAGGGAAACAATTTAGAGTCCTGGGACAGAGTGCACACCTGGTCTCAAGGGATATGCCCCTGACGTTGAATATTGCTAAAAGAGGTCTTTTATTTTCATTAGCTAAAAAGTTCTGCATTTGTTTTTATTCTGATAGAATTATTATAAAGGTGAAGTTATAAAACCTGTTGTGATCAAGCTTATGATGGGCATATACATATATCCATAACATAATAGTTCTTTACAGTTTACAAAGAGAATTTTCATAGGATTTGCTCTGTTTAATCCTCATTTTTAGCCCTGCAAGTCCAGTATTCAAGTACATAATATCTTCACTTTGTAGCTGAGCTTAAGCTAAAAGGTTTGCCAGGGGGTGGATTCCAAACTCATTACTTCCACTAATCCTAATATATAAAAACCCAGGGTCTGTAACAACCGACTGAAGGCTCCACCAAACACTGGAAGTCACTCCTGCAGGCAGTGCTGTGTTACGTGGCAATCCAGCACTGACTGCTGCAGGTTTGGGCTCAGTGACCCAGCACTGACTGTGAGGGGGCTGTGGATCAGGCCCGGAGAGAGGCCCGGAGAGAAAGGCAGGGTCTGATCCGCAGCCTCTGTGGCAGCTGTTGATCAGTCATTGCCTCTCTCTTTTTCTACAAGCTTCGCCAGTAGCCACGCCTCTGTTTCTCTCTGAGCCACTGTTGATCAGCCCCACCTCTCTGATCAGGCCTGGGGATTGGCCTGGAGATGCTGACTGGCATAGAAACTGACCAATCAGAACCAAATCTGGGTGAACTGTGAAGAGCCAATGGCTGCCTAGGAGCTGGAGCTTTTGATGCTGACTGACATAGAAACCAACCAATCAGAACCTAATTGGCCAGCAGGGAAGGGCAGTTGGGGGCCAGATCAGGCCAGCAGGGGAGGGCAGTTAGGGGCAATCAGGCAGGCAGGCAGGCAGAGGTAATTAGGGGCAATTAGGCAGGCAGGCAGGTGAGCAGTTAGGAGCCAGTGATCCCAGATTGCGAGAGGGATGTCCGACTGCTGGTTTAGGCCTGATCACACAGGACATCCAGCAGTTGGACATCCCCCAAGGGGTCCCTGATTGGCGAGGGTGCAGGCTGGGCTGAGGGAACCCCCCCCTCCATGCACAAATTTTGTTCACTGGGCCACTAGACTATATATATAAAACCCTAATATGCAAATAGACTGAACAGCAGAACAACCGAACAACTGGTCACTATGATGTGCTCTGACTACCAGGGGATGCGTGTGGAACATGGGATGGTGGTCAGCCGCAGCAGGATGGTGGAGCAGGTGAGTGGAGGTGCCAGACCAAGGTGGGGTGCTGGTCGCTCTCATCAGAGCGAGCCTCTGGTGGTTACTAAAATTCTTTGCTCCTGCGTGCTGTGGTCTGCCTGGCGCTCACATCTGCTGCTGGTGCTGGAGTTGCTGCTTGCACCTGTTGCTGGTGCCCAGCACCAGCCCGGATCACTTGGCACTGTCAGTGGGTGTGAGCGGTGGCTGCTGGCCCCGATTGCTCCTGAGGTCTTCTCCATCTTCCCCTGCTCCTGAAGGGTGATTGGGGCAGCAGCCGCCACTTGCACCTGCTGACAGAGCCAGCCCCGTTCACACCCACTGCTGGCACCGGCCCCAATTGCTTCACGCTGTCAGTGGGGCCGGCGCTGTCAGCGTGTGGGAGTGGCAGCAATGGAAGTGGTGCTGCCGGCAGACAGGGGACCGGGGACCGCAGTGGGAGGGGCTGGGCAGGGATCCAGACCCACCCCTGAGCCCACTGCAGCCTCATGTTCCTTTTAAAGTGCACGAATTTATGCACTGGGCCCCTAGTAATTCCATAATATACATTGTCACATCACAAAACAATTCTAAGTACATTGATTCTAATTATCTGAATATTTTTATAACTATACTAGTAACCTGTTGTTTGAAATGCAGGCAGTAGGATGGGATATATACCAAATTTGGTTTGAATACAGACTGTACTGCAATTACTTGCTGGGTGATCTTGGGAACATTACTTATTTATCTGAGCCTCATTTTCTTCACCTGAAACAGGGTATTACTACTTTCTTCATAGATTAAGATTCAACTTACAAAAAATGCTTATTACAGTACCTGGAAATTAGTATGGACACAATAATTGCTTAATAGTATGATCATTTTCGTTAACTATAGAAACTATGAGATTATTTAATGATTCATGTTTTCTATATTGTCCGTGAGAACAGTAATACTGACTCACTATCAAAATGATGATATTAAGTTCTAGTGTAACACTCAGATTTTAAAAATTAGGTATGCAGATGTGAACATGAAAGTTAAACTGCAATTACTTTTTAAATTAATATACTTTTAAAGATCATCTTTCCAGTAGCACGAATCACTAAGAATCAGACTACCACTACCTAAATCCTGTTTTTGTAAAATAGTATAAACTGAAAGAAAAATGTGGGTAAATGTATAGTATATCAAGCAGTTAATGGTGGTCCTTTCTAAGGGCTGGGATCATGGTGGGCATTGAGTCCTATTATATTTATATTTCTAGTGCTTTTAAAAAATAATGAGTGGATACCACTTCTATAATCTGAAAAAAGAGTATGATTTAAAAATAATTACATGAAAAATAAACCTTTATCAAAAAAGTTTGACTTAACTTGCTCCATGGTGGTTCTTAGTGATCATTTCTTCCTAAATGCTCTGAAATCTTCCTCTTGGCTACTATCATCTGAAGGTCTCTAGTTCTAGAATTTCTGTGAGCACCAGGGGACTACTTGTGTCATAGAATTTCCATCTGGTTTCCATACAGGAGGTGTATTCTCTAGACCTTACAGTATACAGTAGTCAAAACAATTTAGTTTTAGGGAAAATTGGCTCATTCTAAAGGAGAGAGTTTACTGCTGGTCTTCCCAGCCATGAATATGACCTGCTGAGGACTTCCCTGCTGTCAAAATCATTCTAATTAAACATATTTATAAATAGAAATTAAAGTGATGTTGACTATATCACACTCCGAGATAACATTCAAGTTTTGCTTTTCAATTATTCCTAAAGTTATTTCTACAACCAATGCTGCATGTAACCTTTTCTCCCTTTCTGGCCCACAAAGGTCTATCCAAGGCTCCCTTCCTGCATTCCATCTGTCCACGTTTTTCTTTTGCCCTTTCTTTCTGGAGCGCCTGGTTCTTCAAAGATCTGGGAGGGGGTGGAGAGGAGGCTGGCTTGGCTTCAGCAGCTGCTCCAGCAACTTGGCTTCCTGCGTCCTCAGGCAGCCTCCCTTTCTCCAAGGGTTCTCTGGGTTTGGTGTCCAGCAGCTGCCAGAATTTCAAATGCTTTCAGATGTCACCTTATTGAGGTCTTAAAAGTGTCATCCTTTTCCAAACTGACAACCTGTCTCCCAAGAAAGATGTCTAGAGAATGTTAGTTCACCTACCAGTGATGCTCCCTCTGTTACTGACTGCTACTTGGGAGTGTAAAGAAAAAGCAGTCCAGGCACCAACGCCTCCCAAGGAAGTGTGCATTCATGTAAACAAAACCTGCCCCGGGCTGCTGCTTGGCTTTTATTTCAGGAATGACCAGGAGCTGACTGCTGGTCTGTCACAGCTTGCAACAACACAGGAGATCCTTGTCATTTCCTTGGTGAGCTTTCAATAGGTGAAGCACTTGAGCACTTATTGTCTGGCCTCAAGTTTACCACATTGACATAATATTTCATTTTGAACCTTTACAATCACTGGAATATAAAACTTAAAAAAAAAATGACTTCTGGGATGACTCCCCTTTTGAAAGAGTTAAGAAAGTTCAAAAAAGGATGTCACAGGTCATATTTTGAACACAGGGGAAGGTTGATGGATTATCTGATGACTCAGATTCTGGGAACTAGCTGAGCTTTTTTGATGGGTCATCTATCCATCATAGATGTGGATGGGCAACAAATCCTGTTCCTCAAAGTCTTCTAGGCCAAGTTCAGAGTAAAACTCACGTGTGCTTGGCATTTTGACCCTATTCAAAGTTGCTTTTTGAGAAGAGTTTTTGACCCTATACATAGGAAATCTTGTGGGCAAGCCTCTGTGATGAGATAGGATGTAGTTCAGGCTTTAATTTTTATAAGAAAACTATAACTTGGTCACTTCCTTCTGAATACCTAGAGCACATGGTTCTTCTTTCAACCTGCAAACTGAATCCTCACCCTCTGGCAGAGGTATAAAACCTGGTGGTTATGAGCATATAATTTGGAGTCAGACAGCCTGGAGTTGGAAATTCAGTTCTGCTACATACCACTGACAATGTTTAACATGTCTGTTTCTTTGTTTTTCCATTTGTAAAATGGGTATAATAGTATTTATCCACAGGGTGGTTGTGAGGATTAATGAAATAAGGTATGTTGAGCACTGGAGTGCTTGCTGATGAGTGGGACAAAGGAAGGTTTTAGAGGAAGCAGGTGTTTTGGTTGTTGTTTCTTTTTAGCTTTCTTAAGTGTTCAGCTCCTGCCAAATTCCAGTAAGAACACTGATGTTTGAGAATAATGATAATAACAGTTGCTAACATTTACTGGGCACTTATTATGTGCAAGGCCTTCCTTATTTACTCCTCACCACAAGCATCGGAGGAGAAGCCCAAAGCACATGCTATCCACTCATTCCTCTATGGTTGTCCCTGTGCCAGGTCATGAGATGAGCAAAAGGCTCCTTCCAGAGTAGGAAGTTTTTCACAGGCATTGATATAGCCTTATGTCTTCAACCTTATTGAGGGTCAATGTGAAGAATAGCCATGAGATAAGCATTGCTATTGAATATGGTACATTTCATTGTCCAGTGGCCTTTATAGAAACCACTAGAGGCCTGGTGCACAAAATTCGTGCACTCGGGGGGTCCCTTAGCCCAGCCTTCACCCTCTCCAGTTTGGGAGGCCTCAGGAGATGTCCAACTGCAGGCTTAGGCCCTCTCCCCCTGGGGAGCGGGCCTAAGCCTGCAGTCGGACATCCTTAGCACTGCCACTGCATTCATCAGCTGTGAGCCTGGCTTCTGGCTGAGCAGCACTCCCCCTGTGGGAAGATACTGACTCCTTTGTTGAGTGTCTGCCCCCTGGTGGTCAGTGTGCATCATAGCGACCGGTTGTTCTGCCATTGGGCTGAAACCAGCTCTCTGACATCCCCCAAGGGGTCCTGGATTGTGAGAGGGCACAGGCCAGGCTGAGGGACCCCACTGGTGTATGATTGGGGCCAGGGAGAGGTGTGGGAGGTTGGCCAGCCAGGGAGGGGCTGTGAGAGGGCTCCAGGGCATGTCTGGCCCATCTCGTATAGTCCTGATCAGCTGGACCCCAGCGGCAAGCTTACCTACCAGTTGGAGCATTTGTCCCCTGGTGGTCAGTGCACATCATAGCGAGTGGTTGAGTGGCCTTAGCATATTATTAGCATATTATGTTTTGATTGGTTGAATGACTGACTGGATGACTGGACACTTAGCATATTAGACTTTTATTATATAGGACTAGAGACCCAGTGCACAAAAATTTGTGCACTCGGGGGGGAGGGGGGTCCCTCAGCCCGGCCTGTGCCCTCTAGCAGTCTGGGACACCTTGGGAGATATCGACCTGCTGGCTTAGGCCCGCTCCCGGGTGGCAGAGGGCAGGCTCAATCCCTAGGTGCAGCCCCTGGTCGGGCTCAGAGCAGGGCTGATTGGGGCGTTGGGGTGCTGCCCCTGTCATGCACAGAACAGGGCGGATCGGGAGGTTGCGATACCACCCTCAGTCACGCTCAGGGTAGGGCCGACTGGGGGGTTGGGGCACCGCCCCCCGTCACACTCAAGGCAGGGTCGATGGGGAGGTTGCGGTGCCACCCCGTCACGCACAGAGCAGGGCCAATCAGGGGATTGGGGTGCTGCCCCTTGTCACTCACAGAGCAGGGCCCATCAGGGGGGTTGGGGCTCCCCCCTGTCACTCAGAGAGTAGGGCCGATAGGGGAGTTGGGGCGCTGCCCTCTATCACCCACAGAGCAGGGCTGATCAAGGGGTTGGTGCGCCACCACTGTTACACTCAGGGCAGGGCCGATGGGGAGGTTATGGCTCTACCCCGTCACACACAGAGCAGGGCCCGTGGGGGGGGGGCGGGTTGGGGTGCCGCACCCTGTCACACACAGAGCCGCAGGGTGATCAGGGGGTTTGGGCGCTGCCTCCTGTCATGCTGATCCCGGTGCTGGGAGGCCTCACGGCTCCACTGATCCCGGTGCTGGGAACATATTACCCTTTTACTATATAGGGTAGAGGCCTGGTGCACTGGTGGGGGCTGGCTGGTTTGCCCTGAAGGGTGTCCTGGATCAGGGTGGAGGTCCCCACCGGGGTGCCTGGCCAGCCTGGGTGAGGGGATGATGGCTGTTTGCAGCTGGTCACACACCCATCAGGGTGGCGGTCCCCACTGGGGTGCCTGGCCAGTCTGGGTGAGGGGCTGAGGGCTGTTTTCAGGCTGGGGGTGACTGAAGCTCCCAACCGCTCCTGTTTTCCTGTTTTTTTTTATTTATTTATTTATTTTTTTATTCTGGGCCAGCTTTAGCTTGAGGCTTGGCTCTAGGTTTCTGGCCTTTGCATACAATGTTGCGAATCTGCTGGCTGAAGCCCAGCGGTATTTGTTACAATGTTTGAAACTGCAGGCTCAGAGGCCTGCCGCTGAAGGCGGGGAACGTTGGTTTCCTCTGTCACTGAAGCAAGCAAGCCTCATGTTAATTTCAAGCTGCCTGGCTGCCGGCCGCCATCTTGGCTGACAGTTAATTTGCATATCTCGCTGATTAGCCAATGAAAAGGGTAGCGGTCATACGCCAATTACCATGTTTCTCTTTTATTAGTGTAGATATGTTATGAATTCCTCTGAGGACTAAGGAAAAAGTTGTTTCTCTTGATGTTTCTGTTTATCAGACAGATATCTGGGCTTAATGCCCAGAGATTCTGATTCAGTAAGTTTGGGTAGAGTGGGATAACTGTATTTTTAAAATGCTTTCTCTCTCTCTCTGTGAACCTTAGGCACAGCTAGGGTTAGAAGCTTTAGTGGGGGTCCTGAACTTTCTCTGTGAGTCCTGTTGTTTGGCATCATGGAGCTAAGATTTGTGCTCAGTTATAGCTTCCTGCTGTAGACGAAATGTTTGTGCCCTCCCAAAATTCATATGTTGAATTCTAAGCTGATGTGATGGTGTGAGGAGGTGGGGCCTTTGGGAGGTGATCAGGTCATGTTAGGGCCCTACCAAAAGAGGCCAACGGTTTCTCGATCCTTCACCATGTAAGGACGTGGTGAGAAGATGGCCATTTCTGAGCCAGGAAGCAGGCTCTCAGCAGACACTGGATCTGTCAGTGACTTGATCTTGGACTTATTACTCCCAGAACTGCAAGAAATACATTTCTGTTGTTTATAAGCCACCCAGTCAATGGCATTCTGTTATAGCAGCCTGAATGGCAAAAACACTTCCTTTTACCTAGTTTCTATGATAAATTTTTGTTCCCTTTTTATGCCTTGTTTCTTGTTCTTTTATTTACCTTCTTTTAATATTTTTATTGTTCACATATCATTTATTGTTAAGAGGCAGGCATAATCACATGGCTTGGTGAAATCCAGAAGGCATCCCCAAAGAGTGTGGTTTGGCCTGTGGGAAAGCTGCATCTTTGCATAGTCATGTAGGGAAACTTCCTTCTCCAGCTACAATGGTTTGTGCCTCCATGAAACCTTCCTTCCCTCTTTTCATGACCACATCTTTGCCAATGCCGTTTCTCTCACCTAGAATGTCCAACCTCTTTTTTCACTTACCAAAATTCTCCCAAGTCTCACACCCAGATTGTGGGACATCCTTGAATATGTGGCTTAGGTATGGGAACTTTGTTGCCGGTAGTCACTCCTTACTTTTGAGTAAAGTTGTAAAATGGTAAGTGTGAACCAAGGCTGAGAAGAGAATCATTTATGAGAAGAGAATCATTCCCAAATATTTAACATAACAGACTTGTGCCTTCTATTTGTTATTTTCTCTAGGACATATGAGAAGGGGTTATAAATAATTTATTCATTTATTAGGCCCCTATGTGAAGAGGGGGGTAAAGGACAAGGCAACCTTAGCCAGTGGGAGGAAATCAAGAGATCTCTCTAGACTAGGTCTCAGAGACAATGTTTGGAGATGTTTTTGGATGTCACAGCTTGGGGGGTGGTACTAGCATCTAGGCTTCTAGGGTGTAGAGGCCATAGACTCTGTCTAACATCCTACAATGCATAGACTCCTGCAACAAAGAACTGTCTGGACTGAATGTTAATAATGACAAGGTTGAGAAACCTTGCACTAGATAAACTTAGAAGTTACTGATTGAGACCCAGTTAAGAGAAGATTGCTAGTAAAGATTTATCTCAGGGGAAAAGAAAACGAAGCAGTAAATCTGATCCTCTTACCAGAAAATGAGTCAAAGGAAGCATTCAGCTCATTCGTTGCCAGCCCTTTTCTGCCTCTACAGCTGCTCATTCAGTACGAAGTGGACATTTTTAACTTTGACTCTGCACATAGCAATGCCAAACAAATGACTTCAGGGAAAGCATACCACTGAAGCATTGCCAAGTAGTATCGTCATCCCTTTAATTTGTTTAGTTTTTCCTTGGGTGCGGCAAGAGCTCCTACCTTCCCACGTGTGACAAGGTTAGAAAATTCTCCCTAGTATCCGTTTCTCTCTACAGGAAATGCAGTGTGCGTGGTCAAAGTTGGGGCAGGACAAAGGTGCATAATGAAACCTCGAGGGGATCCTGTAAACTTCTGTCAAAATTTTCCTTTCATAGGGTTGTGGTCTTGGCTGAACACAGGCTGTTGATGAGCCTTAACTATGGTTTTGCATGCTTATAATACGTTTATTTTAGGGGACCAGAGTTAGAGTTTGTTTTAACTTTATTTTGATGATTAATGTGTAAAATTTTTGTACATGTTATAATAATACAAGTGATTTGTATACTTATTTATGTATTAGTTGTACTGGTGAGCACGATTTTTAATCTATGAAAATTAATTGATTCAGCCAGTATTTATTCCCTGTCAACTATATACAGACATGAGACTAGGTACAATGTCATGGGAATTCATAGTCTGATTTGGGAGACAGCCAAGTAAAAAGCTAACTGCAGTAAATGTGCTAAGTGCAATGTTAGGGCAATTATACAATGACATGGGAGCACAGTGAGAGGTCCTGTAAGCTGAGACTTAAAGGTTAGTAGGAGTTAGTGATAAAAAGTGTATGGGGAAATAGAGGTGGGGAGTAGGAGATGATATTTCATTAAGTGTGACAAGCATGTGCAAAAGTTCACAAATTAAAAAAAAGAGTATGAAGAGTTTAGTGAATTTTAAGATGTTCAGCAGAGTCATTTTGAAGATATAGATTTAGTATTCTGGAGCATATGTAAGTAAAAAGTTTATTCATTGGACTGATTAACTAAAGACAGTATGGAAAACATGGCGAGAACAGGGCTTGAGGGAAACACAAAAAGGTGATGGGCAAAAGAATAGGAGCCAAGACTTGTACAACTTGGCAAGAGAAAGTAAAAAGACAAGCCGCAGGGGCTGGAAAATATTTGCAATACTAATATATAAAGAACTCTGACAAATCAATAAGGAAAAAAGAGCAACCCAATAAATAAAGGGACAAATAAATAAAAAAAAATTCATAAACAAATGACGAGATCCTCAACTTTGTTGGTAATCTGTGAAATGCTAGTCAGAACTACAAAAGATATTATTTCTCACTCCTCAGATGATAAAATTTAGAAAGTCTGACAATGCCAAATACTGGCCAGAATGTGGACCAGCGAGAACTCTGATGTGCTGCTGGTGGGGCTGTAATTCAGTGCAACCACTTTAGAAAAAGTTGGCATTAACTTAGTAAATATGAAGATGCATATTCTTACATGTTCAAGGGTGCCAGGAGGCATGTGTCAGTATCATTTATAGTAACAAAATACTGCAAATAACCAAAATATCTGTTAATAGTAGAATAGATAAATATACTTTTGTTTATTTGGACAATGAGATACCATAAAACAGTGAAAATTACAAACCACTACTCTATGTGTGTTATGAATGGAATTTGTTTCTGTAAAATTTGTGTTGAAGTCCTAACCCTTAGCATCTCAGAATGTGACTATATTTGGATATAATATATTTAAAGAGGTAATTAAGTTAAAATGAGGTCATTAGGGTGGGTCCTAATCCAATGATCTGTGTCCTTATAAAAAGAGGAAATTAGGATACAGACACATAAAGAAGGAAGACTATGTGAAGACATAGGAAGAAGATGGCCATCTATAAGCTAAGGAGAGAGGCCTTAGAAGAAACCAACCCTGTTGACACCTTGATCTTGGACTTCTAGCCTCCAGAATCATTAAAAAATAAACTTCTATTGTTTAAGCTGCTATCTGTGATATTTTATTATGACAGCCCTAGCAGACTAATACAGTGTATCAATATGAATGGATCTTAAAAAATATAAGGTTGGATGAAATTGCAAGCCACAGAACATATACAGTGTGATTCCACTTAGGTAGAGATAAACATAAACACACACACACACACACACACACACACACAATTCTTATATTCTGACACTCCCTTTAAAAGATGGATTTTAATTCCTGTTCTCTTGAATGTGGGTTGGACTTAATGACTCACTTGTAATGAATAGAATAAAGAATAATTATGTGATAGAGTGACTTTAAGAAAAATGCTCACCCAAGGACATGCTCATTGATTTTTTGAGAGAGGGGAAAAGGGAGAGAGAGAGAGAGAGAGATGAGGAGAGAGGAACATCGATCAGTTGCCTCCCAAATGTGCCCCACAGACTGGGTATCTAACCTGCAACCTAGGTATGTGACCTGACCAGAAATCAAGCCCATAGCCTTTTGATTTACAGTATAACACCTCAACCAAGTGAGCCATACCAGCCAGGGCTAGTGTGTGACTTTTGGTACTAGATCATAAAAGACAATGTGACTTTTTCCTTGCCTCCTCTTGGATCCCTTGCTCTGAAGGAAGCCAAGTGACATGTTCTAAGGACATTCAAGTAGTTCAATGAAGAGGTCCATGTGGCAAGGACTTGATGCCTCTTGCCAAAAGTCATGTGAATGTGTCATCTTGGAAATGTCTCCCCAGCCCCAGTCCAGCCTTCAGAATACTGAAGCCCTGACTGAAATCTTTACTGAAACCTCAGAAGAGATCTGGATACAGGACCATTCAATGAAGCTGCTCTCAAATTTCTAACCCCAAAACATGAGAAATGATGAAAATTTATCGTTTTAAGTTGTTAAGTTTTGGAATAATTTGTTACAAGCAATAGATAACTAATACAATATATTATAGAGAAAAAGCTAGGGAATGATAAACATAAATTTCAGTGTAATGATGACCTCTTTGGTGGAAGGCAGTGGATACAATTAGAGAGGGGAGCATAGAGATTTTAAAGATGCTGGTACAGGGGTGGTTAAAGGGGTCACTCTTTTTGGGACCTTCCCCATTCCAGAGCTGACTGGCAGGTGTCTCTGAGTTTCCATCAGCATGGCCCACACTGTTCACACTGCCCTGGTGATTCCCTGAGACCCAACCCCAACCCACCCAATTTGAAGCCCCATTCAAGCTGTTTGCAGAAGCTTTCCCATATGAATGACCTGTCCTAGCTCAGGCTTCAGACTTTTCTAAAAGCTCTCAAGCAAGCAAGCAGAAGCTGGCATCAGCAAGCCCCATACCTATCGCTAAGAGGCACCAGGCCTGGCACTAGCACCAGCCTGCCTTGCTTCACAGCTGGGCCTTGCCTGGGTACTTCCAAGCCCAATACAAGTAGCAGCCATTTGCAGATCTATTTGTAGCTTCTGCCAGGTAGTCCTAGGCAGTGGCTGACTTTGCACCTTCCAGGAAGCCCCAGAGCCAGTGAACCCAGTGGACAGCTTCAGACCATACAGGACTACAACTCTACACATCCACAAGTGACACACTTAAGGGGCAGACTCAGTGAGCACCAAAGCCCCACTGAAGAAAGCCCTGCTCCATGGGGATTCCTCCTGGTTACACCAACAGCAATCAATGGTCAACTACAACAAGACTGTGCACACAGCCCATGCAGGATGCACCTAGAGTGCCTGGCTCAGGTGACTGGAGAGGCTGAGCCACTGGGCCCCACAGGATACCTACTTCATGAGGTCACTCTACCAATTCCGGGAGACAGCAGTTCTGCCTAATTCATAGAAACAAGCACAGGGAAGCAGCCAACATGCAGACAAAGAAACATGTCACAAATGAAAGAAATGGAAGCAAGCAAACCACTGGATATAGAGTTCAAAACCATGGTTATAACGTTGCTCAAGGATCTTTTTTTTTTTTTTAAATATTTTTTATTGATTTTTTACAGAGAGGAAGGGAGAGGGATAGAGAGTTAGAAACATCGATGAGAGAGAAACATCGACCAGCTGCCTCCTGCACACCCCCCACTGGGGATGTGCCAGCAACCAAGGTACATGCCCCCGACTGGAATCGAACCTGGGACCCTTCAGTCCGCAGGCCGACGCTCTATCCACTGAGCCAAACCGGTTTGGCAACGTTGTTCAAGGATCTTAATGAGAGCTTCAAGGGACTTAGTGAGACTTTCAAGGATCTTAGTTAGAATGTCAAAGACATGAAAAAGAACCAGTCAGAAGTTAAGCATACACTAACTGAAATAAGGAATAATTTACAGGGATTCAACAGTAGAGGATTCCAGTAATCAAATCAATGATTTGGAATATGAGGAGGCAAAAAACACCTAATCAGAAGAGGGGAAAAAAATCCAAAAATTTGAAGATAGTGTAAGGAACCTCTGGAACAACTTCAAGCATATCAACATTTGCATTATGGGGGTGCCAGAAGGAGAAGAGAGCATGCAAGATATGAAAACCCATTTGAAGAAATAATGATAGAAAACTTCCCCTACCTAGTGAAAGAAATATTCTTACAAGTCCAGGAAATGCAGAGTCCCAAACAAGAGGAACCCAAAGAGGCCCATACCAAGACACATCATAATTAAAATGCCAAGGTTAAAGACAAAGAAAGAGTCTTAAAAGCAACAAGAAAAAAGAAGTTAGTTACCTACAAGGGAACACCCATATGACTGTCAGCTGATTTTTTAACAGAAACTTTGCAGGTCAGAAGGGAGTGGCAAGAAATTTTCAAAGTGATGAATAACAATGACCTACAATAAAGATTACTCTATCCAGCAAAGCTATCATTTAGAATTGAATGTCTGATAAAAAGCTTCACAGACAAGAAAAAGCTAAAGGAGTTCATCACCACCAAACCAGTATTATACAAAATATTGAAGGGTCTTCTTTAAAAAGAAGAGGAAAAAATTAAAGATAAAAAATATGAACAATAAAATGGCAATATATACATATCTATCAACAATTGAATCTAAAAATCAAAATAAATGGACAAGAAATCTAATGAACAAAATAAACTGATGAATAAGATAAAATCAGAGGCATGGAAACATGGAACAGACTGATGATTTTCAGCGGGAAGAGGGATGGGGTGGGAAGAGATTAACCAAAGGTCTTATATGCATATATGCATTACCTATAGACACAGACAATAGGGTGGTGAAGGCCTAGGGCAGGGTGGAATCTGGGGGAAAAAGAGGACATCTGTAATACTGTCAACAATATAAATTTTTAAAAGTTAAATTAAAAAATAAAGATGCTGGTAATGTTTTATTTATTTTTATTTGGGTAGCAAGCATATCTGTATTCACTTTATTATTAAAAAACTGTATTATCTGTGTTTATATACACATATACATTATATGAGTTTTGTATATGAGAGATATTATATTAAAATAACTGTGGACAGATAAACAGAAAGAAATTCAAGAATTAAGTTTCATGACAGCTAAGAAATGAATGAATATGGACATAGAGAACAGGTTATGGTGCCTGTGAAGTAGGGCTGACTAGCAAACTAGTAGGACTGTCAGACTGCACTGAGCATCCAGCTGAGTTTACAGACAGTGGAGGTGGAGTAGCAGCCACCTGTATCAGGATGAATGGCTTCCCTCTAGCTATGCCCAGTGGTGCAGATTAAGTCTGAAGAATGCACATCATAAATAGCTTTGAGGAGCAAAGTCTTGTCTTGGCCATCACACCCCAGCTCAAGTGTCAGAACTTCCACGAAGTTCCCATGGTCTGTCCCTCCCTTCACCCCAGCTAAGTGGATAATTTATTTTCTTGTGCCTTAACCAAAATAACAACAGCCCTGGCCAGTTTGTCTCAGTTGATTAGAGCATCAACCCATATACTGAAGGATTACGGGTTTGATTCCTAGTCAGGGCACACACCCAGGTTTCAGATTCAATCACCAGTTGGGGCATGTATGGGGGCAATAGATCAATATCCTTCTCTCACTATGATGTTTCTCTCTCTCTCTCTCTCTCTCTCTCTCTCTCTCTCCCGCTTCCTATTTATAATCAATGAAAAAGTATGTCCTCGGGTGAGGATTATAAACAAATAAATAAAAACAACAATGGTTAACACTTATAACACTCATCATGTACCAGAAGCACTATGATAATGCTTCTCATGTCTAATTATTTTTTTTTATCTTTACAGCACTCTGCGGAGTTAGTACTCTTTTATCCCTGTTTTACAAAAGATGTTACACAGTAGTCATGGGGAGGCCAGGAGCTGTTCAACTCTAAAGCACCAGGCACAACCATAACTTCATACAGCTTCTTAAATGGTGGTGGGTACATACAGAGATCCCAGATCCATGTGCAGTTGACAGCAATGATAAATTTACATTTTTATGGCCCTGCCAGACTGTGAGCTATCAGTGCTGGAAAGAGAAGTCCCCATAACTTCAGTGGGAATTGTAGCTGAGTCAGAAGAAAGGCTGCTGGAGTCCCAGGCATTCTGCTTAAAGGCCCACAATTGACTTACTTAGACTCACTAGCTCTGAGCTTCAGCACGTGGCAGCAAGTCAAAAGGCACCAGGGATATACAAGGAGGAACTGAATTTTCTGGCATTAGGGGAAGAGCTGAGGGACTATTTCTTCCAGACAGAAGTGCTGGAAGAGGCCACTGTTACTTTTCTGACCTCCCCACCCCCTACAGACCCAGCAGGCAGGTGCTATATCTGAGACTCCATCAACCGGGCTAACACTGTTTTTCCAGCCCTGATGATTCCCTGAGATCCAGCCCCTCCCACCTTGTAGGCCCACCCAAGCTGTTTCTAGTGGCTTTTCTATATGAATGGTTTATCTTGGCTCATACTTCAAGCTTTTCTAAAATCTCTCAAACAAGCAGCATCTGGCCTTGGCCTCCCCTATACCTCACTAAGTGGCCCCAGGACTGGCACTAGCATCAGCCAGCCTTGGTTAATAGCCTGGCCTCTTCTGGGTACCTTTAAGCCCAGCACAAGTAAAAGCCATGTGAAGACCTCTTTGTAGCCCTGGGCAGAAAACAGGTGGTGGCTGACCTTGGCCTGCACCTCCTGGGAGGCCCCAGAGCCATTGTACCTGGTGGACATCTTCAGACCACATCAAAGCACCACCCAACCACCTCCATAGGTGACACACTCAAAGGGTGAACTCAGCAAACACCAGAGCCCTACTGAAGTAAGTCCTGCTCCATGGGGTGGGCCCCTGTACAGTTGATCCTCCATAGTGGTCATAGCTGGTCCTTGCAGCCAATTAGTCTGGGGGTAAATCCCTCCCATTGATATGCCAACAGCAATCAATGCTCAATTACAGCAAGAGGATGCACACAGCCCACATTGGTAGGGTGCATCTGGAGTGCCCAATTAGGATGAATGGGGAGGCTCAACCAGTGTACCCTATAGGACACCTACAACTAAAGACCACTCTACCAAGCCTAGGAGAAGTAGTAGCTCTATCTTATACGTAGAAACAAACACAGGGAGACTGCCAAAATGAGGAGACAATGAAACATGTCCCAAATGAAGAAAAAAAAAACAGAACTAAACTCCAGAAAAAAACACTAAACAAAATGGAAAAAACCAATCTACTAGATGCAGAGTTCAAAACACTGGTTATATGTTCAATGAACTTAGAGGAAGAATAGATAAACTTAGTGGGAACTTCAACAAAGAGATAGGAAACATAAAAAAAGGAAGTAGAAAACAAAAAAGAACCAGTCAGAAAAGAAGACTACAAGAACTGATATGGAGAATACATTACAGGGAATCAGCAGTGGAGTAGATGAAACAGAGAATCACAGCAGAGATTTGGAAGATAAAGTAGCAGAAAACACCCAATCAGAACAGCAAAAAGAAAAAGGAAATTTAAAAAATGAGTATAGTATAAGGAGCCTTCAGGACAACTTCAAGCACACCAACATTCTCATCATGGGGGTGCCAGAAGGAGAAGAGAGAAAGCAAAAAATTGAAAACCTATGTAAAAAATAATGATAGAGAACTTCACTAACCTGGGAAGGAAATAGACATACAAGTCCAGGAAGCACAGAGTCCCTAACAAGATGAACTCAGAGAGTCCCACACCAAGACACATCATAATTAAAATACCAAAGGTTGCCCTGACTGGTTTGGCTCAGTGGATGGAGCATCGGCCTGAGGACTGAAGCGTCCCGGGTTCGATTCCAGTCAAGGGCATGTACCTTGGTTGTGGGCACATCCCCAGTAGGGGGTGTGCAGGAGGCAGCTGATTGATGTTTCTTTCTCATCGATGTTTCTAACTCTCTATTCCTCTCTCTTCCTCTCTGTAAAAAATCAATAAAATATATATTTAAAAAATAAATAAATAAAATACCAAAGGTTAAAGACAAAGAGAGAATCTTAAAAGCAGCAAGAAAAAAGCAGTCAGTTACCTATAAGGGAATTCCTTTAAGACTGTCAGCTGATTTCTCAATGGAAACTTTGCAGATAAAAGGGATTGGCATGTAATATTCAAACTGATGACAGCCAAGGACCTACAACCAAGATTATATACTCAGCAAAGCTATCATTTAGAATAGAAGATATATATATCTATATATATATCTATATATATATATCTATATATATATATATAGATATAGATATATATATATATATATATCTATATATATATATATATATAGATATATATATATATATATAGCTTCATAGACAAGAAAAAGCTAAAGGATTCATCACCATCAAACCAGTACTACATAAAATGATATGGGTCTTCTTTAAGAAGAAGATGAAAAAGATAAAATGCATGAACAATAAAATGGCGATAAATACATATCTATCAATATTTGAATTTAAAAAACAAAATAAACAAACAAGCAGAACAGAAACAGCCTTCCTGCTGTAGTTTGACAGCCTGTTTAATGCTGCTCTGCCTCTGTATCTATTTTTGTTCATCAGTTTATAATGGTCTTTATTGTCCATAAATGAGTGAGATCATGTGGTATTTTTCTTTCACTAACTGGCTTATTTCACTTAGCATAATGCTCTCCAGTTCCATCCATGCTGTTGCAAATGGTAAGAATTCCCTCTTTTTTACAGCAGCATAGTATTCCATTGTGTATATATACCACAGTTTTCTAATCCATTCATCCGTTGATGGGCACTTAGGTTGTTTCCAAATCTTAGCTATGGTAAATTGTGCTGCTATGAACATAGGGATGCATATATCCTTTCTGATTGGTGTTTCTGGTTTCTTGGGATATATTCCTAGCAGTGGGATCAATGGGTCAAATGGGAGTTCCATTTTTAACTTTTTGAGGAAACTCCATACTGTCTTCCACAATGGCTGCACCAGTCTGCATTCCCACCAGCAGTGCATGAGTGTTCCTTTTTCTCCACATCCTCTCCAGCACTTGTTTGTTGATTTGTTGATGATAGCTATTCTGACAGATGTGAGATGGTACCTCATTGTTGTTTTGATTTGCATCTCTCGGATGATTAGTGACTTTGAGCATGTTTTCATATGTCTCTTGGCTTTCTGAATGTCCTCTTTTGAAAAGTGTCTATTTAGGTTCTTTGATCATTTTTTGATTGGATTGTTGATCTTCCTCTTTTTTTTTTTAAGTTGTATGAGTTCCCTATAAATGTTGGAGATTAAACCCTTATCAGTGATAACATTGGCAAATATGTTCTCCCATGCAGTGGGCTTTCTTGATGTTTTGTTGATGGTTTCTTTTGCTGTGCAGAAGCTTTTTATTTTGATGTAGTCCCATGTGTTTATTTTCTCTTTAGTTTCCAATGCTCTGGGAGCTGTATTGGTGAAGAAATTGCTTCGGCATATGTCTGAGATTTTGTTGCCTTTGGATTTCTCTAGTATTTTTATGGTTTCCCATCTTAAATTTAAGTCCTTTATCCATTTTGAGTTTATTTTTGTGCATGGTATAAGTTGGTGGTCTAGTTTCATCTTTTTGCATGTATCTGTCCAATTTTCCCAGCGCCATTTATTGAAGAGACTGTCTGGACTCCATTGTATGTTCTTGCCTTCTTTGTCAAATATTAATTAAGCAAATTGGTTCGGGTCGATTTCTGGGTTCTCTATTCTCTTCCGTTGGTCTATATGTCTGTTCTTGTGCCAGTACCAGGCAGTTTTGAGAACAATGGCTTTGTAATACAGCTTGATATTTGGTATTGAGATCACACCTACTTTGTTATTCTTTCTCAGGATCGCTGCAGCTATTCGAGGTCCTCTTTTATTCCAGATGAATTTTTGGAGAATTCATTCTAGGTCTGTGAAATATTTCATTGGTATTTTAATGGGGAGTGCATTGAATTTGTAGATTGCTTTGGGTAGTATGGACATTTTAATGATGTTGATTCTACCAATCCATGAACATGGTATGTTCTTCCATCTGTTTATGTCTTCCTCTATCTCTTTTTTCAACGTCTTGTAGTTTTCTGAGTAGAGGTCTTTTACCTCTTTAGTTAAGTTTATTCCTAGGTATCTTAATTCTTTTTGGTGCGATGGTAAATGGGATTGCTTTTTTAGTCTCTCTTTCTGTAAGTTCATTATTGGTGTATAGAAATGCCATAGATTTCTTGGCATTAATTTTGTACCCTGCCACATTGCCAAATTCATTTATTAAGTCTAATAGTTTTTTGATGGAGTCTTTAGAGTTTTTTATGTACAATATCATGTCATCTGCAAATAAGGACAGTTTTATTACTTCATTCCCAATTTGGATGCTTTTCATTTCTTCTTGTCTAATCACAATGGCTAATATTTCCAGTCGAACAGGAGTGGTGAGAGTGGGCATCCCTGGCTTGTTCTTATTCTTAGAGGAAATGATTTTAGTTTTTGCCCATTGAGTATGATGTTGGCTGTGGCTTTCATGAATATGGCTTTTATTATGTTAAGGTATGATCCTTCTATTCTCACTTTGCTGAGAGTTTATATCAAAAATGGGTGTTGGATTTTGTCAAATGCTTTTTTTGCATCAATTGATATGACTATGTGGTTTTTATCTCTCAATTTGTTTATGTGATGTATTATGTTTATTGATTTGCAGATATTGTACCATCCTTGCATCCCTGGAATAAATCCTACTTGGTCATGGTATATGATCTTTCTGATGTACTGCTGGATCCGATTTGCTAGGATTTTGTTGAGGATTTTGGAATCTATGTTCATAAGGGATATTGGCCTGTAATTCTCTTTCATTGTGTTGTCTTTACCTGGTTTTGGTATTAGGGTGATGCTGGCTTCATAGAATGAGCTTGGAAGTGTTCCTTCCTCTTGAATTTTTTGGAATAGTCTGGAGAGGATAGGTTTTAGTTCTTCCTTGAATGTTTGCTAAAACTCCCCTGTGAAACCATCTGGCCCTGAGGTTTTGTTTGCTGGAAGCTTTTTGATGACTGCTTCAATTTCTTCCATAGTTATTGGCCTATTGAGATTTTCAGATTCTTCCTGATTGAGTTTTGGAAGGTTGTACTTTTCTAGGAATATGTCCATTTCCTCCAGGTTGTCCAGTTTGTTGGAATAGAGTTGTTCATAGTATTATTTAAACAATCCTTTGTATTTCTGTGGGGTCTATTGTTATTTCTCCCCTTTCATTTCTGACTTTGTTTATTTGGGTCCTCTCTTTTTGCTTCTTGGTGAGCCTGGCTAGAGGTTCATCAATCTTGTTTATCCTTTCAAAGAACTAGCTCTTGGTTTTGTTGATCTTTTGTACTGTTTTTTTTTTTTTTTTTTTGGTCTCTATGTCGTTCATCTCTGATCTTTATTATTTCCTTCCTTCTGCTTACACTGGGATTTTCTTGTTGCTCTCTTTCTAACTCTTTGAGTTGTAGGTTTAGGTAATTTATTACCATTGTTTCTTGTTTTTTGCAGTAGGCTTGTAGAGCTATGAACTTTCCTCTCAAGACTGCTTTCGCTGTGTCCCATAGGTTTTGGATTGTTGTGTTTTCATTGTCGTTTGTTGCCATGATGTTTTTTATTTCTTCTTTGATCTCTCTGGTAACCCAGTCATTGTTTAATAGCATACTATTTAGTCTCCATGTGTTTGATTTTTTTTGGATTGTTTTTATTGTAGTTGATTTCCAGTTTTATGCCATTGTGATCTGAGAAGATGCTTGATATGATTTCAATCTTCTTGAATTTGAAGAAACTTTGCCTGTGACCCAATATATGGTCTATCTTTGAAAATGACCTATGTGCACTTGAGAAGAATGTATATTCTGTGGCTTTGGGGTGAAATGTTTTGAAGATGTCAATTAAGTCCATCTGATCTAGTGAGTCATTAAGGATTGATGTTTCTTTGCTGACTTTTTGTTTAGAGTTTTGTCCAATGGTGATAGTGGGGTATTAAAGTCCCCTACTATGAATGTATTGATGTCAATCTCTCCCTTGATCTCCTCTAGAAGTTTGTGTTTTTGGGTGCTCCTATATTGGGGGCATATATGTTTATCAGAGTTATTTCTTCTTGTTGTATTGCTCCCTTTAGTATTATGAAGTGGCCTTCCTTATCTCTTGTTATGTCCTTCACTTTGAGATCTAATTTGTCAGTGATAAGTATTGCTACCCAGCTTTTTTTTTTCATTTCCATTCACCTGAAAAACCTTTTTCCATCCCTTCACCACCAGTCTGTGTGCGTCTTTTTTTCTGAGGTGGGTTTCCTGTAGACAGCAGATACATGGGTCATGTTTTCTTATCCACTCAGTTACCCTATGTCTTTTGATTGGGACATTTAATCCGTTTACATTTAAAGTTATTATTGATAGATACTTGTTTGTCACCATTTTTATTCTTTACCCCTGTGTTCCTTCCTCATTTCCTATTTTTTCTTTTTACAGCAGACCCTTTAGCATTTCTTGCATTGCTGGTTTGGTTGTAATAAACTCCCGTAGTCCTTTTTTGTCTGTGAAGCTTCTGATTTCACCCTCAATTTTGATTGATAGCCTTGCTGGGTACAGTATTCTTGGATTCAGACCCTTCCTTTGCATGACTTTGTATATTTCATTCCATTCCCTTCTTGCCTGATGTGTTTCTGTTGAGAAATCAGTTGCTAGTCTGATGGGGGATCCTTTGTAGGTAACTTTCTGTCTCTCTCTGGCTGCTTTTAAGATTCTTGCTTTGTCGTTGGTGTTTGCCAATTTAATTATAATGTGCCTTGGAGTTGGTCTTTTGGGGTTTATTTTGTTTGGGACTCTGTGAGCTTCTTGGATTTGTGTGAGTTTTTTCTTCTCTATATCAGGGAAGTTTTCTGTGATTATTTCTTCAAACAGGTTTTCTATTCTTTGCTCATTTTCCTTTCCTTCTGGCACTCCTATTATGCGGATGTTTTTTCGTTTCGTGTTGTCCCAAAGTTCTCTTAGGCTCTCCTCCTGCTTTTTAATTTTTTTTTTCTAGAAGCTGCTCTGCTTGGGTATTTTTTCCTACCTTGTCTTCTACCTCACTGTTTCAGTCCTCTGCTTCTTCTAGTCTACTGTTGATGCTTTCTATTGAGTTCTTTATAGCAATGATGTCATTTTTCATTTCTTCTTGGTTCTTCTTCATTTCCTTTTGGTTCTGACACATATTGTTGAATTTGTCTTCCATTCTTTTCATCCACCTTATGGCCATTTCTCTGAATTCTTTCCCTGACAGGTTGCTTGCCTCCATTGCTTCCATTTCGTTTACTTCCTTTTCTGGTGATGCCTATTTTTCTTTCATATGCGGGCTGTTCCTTTGTCTCCCTATGATCTCTCTTCTCCAGGTGTTTGGTTATGGAGTTCTCTCTCTCTGCTGCACTGATTTAAAGGCACAAAATACAACACAACAAAGCACAATGCATAAGGCACTGAACACAAATGTATTCATGATACTAATAGCTCAAAATAAAGGTGACCACCAGAGAAAAGAGAATTAGGGGATAAGGAAGAAAGAAGAAGAGAAAAAGAAAAAAGAGAAAAAGAAAAAAAAGGAGTGCAAAAATGAAATTTGAAAAGAAAAAAAATAAGTGAGAAAAGAAAGAGAACGAAATAGAAGAGGGGAAGAAACTATTTATATGGGGAGAAAACTTCAATAGAACAGCCACTAATCCCAACAAATGCCAGCCACAGATACCTAAAGATGAATGCAAACTACAAACAACAACTAATATCAAGCGAGGTGAGGGAAAACAGAAGCAAAAAATAACTGGGGAAAAAACCAAAACAAAACAAAAAATAAAAAGAAAAAGCGAAACAATCTCACAAATAAGCATAAAAACCCCCAATATAATCAACAATCAAGCAAACAACAACAAAATGACACAGAGAAAAAAAACTTTGGATAGTGAAGAGAAGAAAGAGGTGTATATGGACTTAGAGCAGGGGATTGGAAATTAGATATATATGTAGGGTGAAATTTAGACAGGGGTAAAAAGAAGGAACATATAAAGCAGGGATAGGGTAAGGGAAACAGGACAACAAAAGGGGAGAAGTGAGGAAGAAAGTTTTGGCATAAACGTAAAGTGGAGATAGAGTAAAATGATGCTAAAGGAAAGTTGAAAATAGAATGTAGAATGCTAATCCCAAAATAAAATAAAGAGAAAATAAAATGACACTTTAAAAAAAAGGTAAAATGGTAGTAGTAATAATACTGGTTAAAAATAAAAATGTAGTAATTAATAAGGTAAAATCTGGTGATAAAAAAAGAAAAAAAAATAGTTTCTTAATTAACAGGTGAAAAAAGAATAAAAAAAAATAAAAATGTGCAGTAGTGAAGGTCCTTCAGTTCCTCTACTCTTCTGTTTGGCACACCTTAGTCCTGCCAGGTATTTAGGAGAGTGATAAATTTCCCTGAGATACAGTGTTCCCCGTGTTGTAAACCACAGTCCTGATTTTAAAGCAGGCAGTATTTGTTTCCCAGACTGCCTTTATTTGTGTTTACAGAAGAGTCATTTTGTGGTTCAGCCCCTGGGTGGCAGTGTTTCTGGATTGACCTCCGAGGCTATAAGTCCTCTCTATCCAGTAGTTAGGGTTTATTTTCCTTATTGCCCTTAAAACTGGTTTGGGAGAGTTGACTGCCCCAGAGCTGGTTCTTTAATCATTTCTCCCCGCTCTGTTTCCCAGTTTCCACAAAAACAACTTTCCCCTGCAGTCTCTGTGAGTGACCCCAATTGGGCAAGCCTATGTATTGGGTTTAATAATCAAAAGCAAAGATTTAAGGAGAGAGAGAAAAAAATAGCCAGAGTAGGTGCGCAAGCTCACAACCCTCCACCGTCCAGCTCTGTGAGCAATTCTCCCAAAGTCTCTTCTGCACCTCCTTTCTCCCTTGGCACTAAGCAGCCAGCATACTGGCAAAATCTGAGGCTGCCTTTTTGCACCCAGTCCAGCTATGGGCTGATTTTTAGAGTTCCCTTCTGCCAGCAGCCCTGCGGGACCCCTTCCACACTCGCTGATCATGCTGGCCCCAATAGCCGCGGTCTTTGTGGGGCGCAGACTTCCCTCAAAGTTGTTCTTCTCTCCAACCTGAATTACAAACCACACCTTTATCTAGGAGAAATCTGACCTTTCTGTGAGGAGGAGCAGGACTCATCTGAGTCCACGTATTCGCGCTGCTTCAGATCCGGTGTTCCTGGGTTTGTAGCTGGTCCCTGGGTGCCGTGCTTGCAGGGTCTCTGGATGTATACACTTCCGATATCAGCCATTCAAGATGGCATGGTGTCCGTGGCTGAGCCGGCCACTCCAGGAGAGATTTCAGCAGCAGTGGAGGCTGCCTGGCAGTCTTCAACGGTCCCCTAGTGTATAGTTATCACTCACCCACAAATTTACACTCTTGGTATGTCCACACACTCTCCTTTTGTTCTCTCACTCTCACACTGTCTTGCAGTCTGCCTTCCCATCGGCAGCCATCTTAAAAAAACCCTGCATTTCATTTTTAATGAGAGTGGACACTTTTTCATGTCTAAATGCCATTTGTATTATCAAGTAGGTAAACTACATTTTTTATTCATTTTCTCTCTCTCAACAGAATATGGGCTCCACAAGGCAGGGAGTTTTAATTGTTATTTGAATCTCCAAAAGTTTAGAATGGTACCTGGCAAATAATAGTTACTCAATAAATATTTGTTAATTTATTGCTAAGTGGTTTAGCCCCTTGTTTGTCATATATGTTGTCATAGTCTTCTCCAGTTAGTCATTTGCCTTTTGACTTTTTTTGTGGTATTTTTTTCCCTTGAAGGATTTTAAATTTTTATGTAGACAAATTTAGGAATCTTTTCCTTTATGGTGTCTGTACCTTTGTGTTTTATTTGGAAAGATATTTATTCCCCCAAATAAATGAATTCTTCTGTGTTATATTCTAGGAATTTACAGTTTGATTATTTTTAGGTTTAATTCTTTGAAACATCTGGAAATTATGTTAAAATAAGTGATATGAAGCATCAAATTTGTTTTTTCATTTTGCTGCCCAGTTCTGACATACTCTTTGAAATATCTCATTCCTCTAGTGATGTGAAATTCACTTTTGTCCTATACCAAATTCCCATATGTGGGTGGTCTGTTTCTAGTCTCTCTATTGCTCCATCTGTGTATCCATATGCCAACACCAAGCTGTTTTAATTATTAATGCCTAGTCTTTTACATGGTGTTTATAGCATCTGAGTGATCAAAATCATGTAAATATTACCGTGTGATTAAGCCATTTTTTTTTGCCTTAGGCAAAAACATATGGTATTTAAAATAATTGTATACAAAGTGCTTTTGCATAAATCATCTCTCTTGATTTTTAAAAAAAATCTCTCTTGATTTTTACAATACTTCTGAGAGGGAGCTGGTAGCAGTGTTTTTGTTGTACCATTTTACAGATCAGGAAGCTGAGGCTCAGAGACATTAGGGTTTTTGCATATGATAATTCATCTAATAGTTGGTGGGTTGGGTACTAAACAAACTCCTATTCTTTTCTGTAACAAAATGTAACTTATAGAAAATGCATCATTAAAATAATTAAGACAAAAATTACTCTAAGTTCCATAACCTAATCAAACCAATGAGTTATGTCTACATATTTTCCTTGTTCTAACTATTCACGCTCTTCTGATGCTTCTTCAGACCTAATCAAGAAGCTCAGGTGAGTTAATGTCAGAGAACTTTGAAAGAGGTAATGACTTGTATATTAAGAGATTCTTAGCATAGTTTTTGGCATATAGTATGCACTCAGTAAATGGTAACTATTATTTATATTTTTATTTTTAGTTATTTATTTGAGAGCATGAGCTTAGAAATAAGAGAGACCTGAGTTCAAGTTTCTACTCTTCTGTTTATTAGCTGGGTGACCTTGGGCAAGTTATTTAACCTCTCTGAGCCTTGATACCTCATATGTAAGTGAGTATTGTAATAAAATCCTCAGGGGTTTTGTGACCATTAAATAAAAATAACATATGAAGTCTATCTTAGCATAGTGTCTGCACATAGTATATAAACCCTCAATCAATGTTAATGATTTTCTCATTGATTATTTTCTTTTGAGGATTTTAAACTTATTTCTCCACAAATGAGGACATTTCCATTACATTTTTTTTCAAGAAAATCAGGGATAATTAGTTTTCCAGTTATTTTGTATTCACAAATATGCTTTTGCATACCTGATGACTCTCAATTTCCTTATCTGAAAAAGCAGGAATAAAAAATGAGTGTAGAAAGCTTACTTCAATTTAGACTCCACTTATTCTTGCTAAGACCCACCGGATCTTTTTGCATTATATGCTAGAAAAGGGTTTGTGAAGAGTGCTGAAATAATGAAGAAAATTATTTCCAAGCACACTTAAATGCTTGAGAAGTACCATTTAAATACAATGTACCTCAAATCTCTGAACCAATTATATTTCTTTATTAACTTGTGATTACAATTAATAGTGTACTGTTATTAAATAATAATCACATAATTATCTATCCTATCTAATAAAAGAGTAATATGCAAATTGACCATCACTCTAACACACAAGATGGCCGCTCCCATGTGGACACAAGATGGCCGGCAGGGGAGGGCAGTTGGGGGTGAACAGGCCTGCAGGAAGGGCAGTTAGGGGTGACTGGGCTGGCAGGAGAGGGCAGTTAGGGGCAGCCAGGCTGGAAGGGAGGGCACTTAGGAGTGACCAGGCCAGTGGGGGAGGGCAGTTGGGGGCAACCAGGCTGGCAGGGAGGGCAGTTAGGGGCAATTGGGCCTGCATGGAGGGGGCAGTTAGGGGTGACCAGGCTGGAAGGGAGGGCAGTTAGGGGTGACCAGGACAGTGGGGGAGGGCAGTTGGAGGCAACTAGGCTGGCAGGGGAGGGCAGTTAGGGGCAACTAGGCTGGCAAGGGAAGGCAGTTAGGGGTGACCAGGCTGGCAGGGAGGGCAGTTAGGGGCAATCAGGCAGGGAGGGGAGAAGTTAGGTGTTGATCAGGCTGGCAGGGGAGTGGTTAGGGGGAGATCAGGCTAGCAGGCAGAAGCAGTTAGGGGCAATCAGGCAGACAGGCGATTGGTTGGGAACCAGCAGTCCTGGATTGTGAAAGGGATGTCTGACTGCCTGTTTAGGCCTGATCCTGGTGGGGTTGGGTTTAAACAGGCAGTTGGACATCCTTTGAGATGTCCCAGATTGGAGAGGGTGCAGGCTGGGCTGAGGGACACACACATCCCCCCAATGCATGAATTTCATGCACCAGGCCTCTAGTCCTATCTAATAAAAGAGAAACATGGTAATTAGCCATACATCCTCTACCCTTCCCATTGGCTAATCAGGGCAATATGCAAATTAACTGCCAGCCAAAATGGCGGCTGGCAGCCAGGCAGCATGAAGTTAACATGAGGCTTGCTTGCTTCAGTGACGGAGGAAACCAACATTCCCGACTGCCACTGCCGGCCTTTGAGCTTGCAGTTTGAAACATTGTTACAAATATAGAAGCTAAACAAAACGCCAGAAACCTGCTTTCAGCCAGCCGGGATCTCAGAGCTGGAGTTGAAACAGTGTTTCGATTATAGAACTGAAACAAACCAGATACCTGCTTTCAGCAGCAGAGGCCTCAGAGCTGGAGCCAGAGCTAAAGCTGGCCCAGAATAAAAAAGAAAAAAGAAAAAAAGAGCGGTTGGGAGCTTCAGTCAACCCCAGCCTGAAAACAGCCCTCAGCCCCTCACCCAGACTGGCCAGGCACCCCAGTGGGGACCCCCACCCTGAAGGGTGTGTGACCAGCTGCAAACAGCCATCATCCTCTCATCCAGGCTGGCCAGGCACCCCGGTGGGGACCCCCACCCTGATCCAGGACACCCTTCAGGGCAAACCAGCGGGCCCCCACCCGTGCACCAGGCCTCTATCCTATATAGTAAAAGGGTAATATGCCTCTTAGCACCGGGATCAGTGTGACAGGGGGCAGCGCCCAAACCCCCTGATCACCCTGCGGCTCTGTGTGTGACAGGGGCCGGGGGCACAACCTCCCTATCTGCCCTGGTCTGTTTGGGACAGGGGAAGGCTCCCCAACCCCCTGATCCGCCCTGCTCTGTGCATGACAGGGGGGAGCTCCCCAACCCCCTGTTGGGCCCTGCTCTGTGCGTGACAGGGGGCAGTGCCCCAACCCCCTGATTGGCCCTGCTCTGTTCGTGACAGGGGGTGGCGCTGCAACCTCCCCATCAACCCTGCCTTGAGTGTGACGGGGCGGTGCCCAAACCCCCCAATCGGCCCTACTCTGAGCATGACTAAGGGTGGCATCGCAACCTCCCAATCTGCCCTGCTCTGTGCATGACAGGGGGCGGCCCCCCAACTCCCCAATCAGCCCTGCTCTAAGCCCGACCAGGGGCTGCACCTAGGGATTAGGCCTGCCCTCTGCCACCCGGGAGCAGGCCTAAGCCAGCAGGTCGTTATCTCTCGAGGGGTCCCAGACTGTGAGAGGGCACAGGCTGGGCTGAGGGACCCCCCTCATCCCCCCTGAGTGCACAAATTTTTGTGCACCTGGCTTCTAGTAATAATATAATAGTATAACTGAATGTTTGTGTCCCCCCACAAAATTAATATGTTGAAGCTCTAACTCCCCCCACAAATGCAAGTGCTTTCGTAAGAAAAGGAAGAAACACCAGAGCTGTCGCTCTCTTGCTGCACCACAAGAGGACACAATAGGAAGGGCCATCTGCAAACCCGGAAGGGGGCTCTCATTAAAAACTAAATCAAGGGGCACCTTTGTCTAGAGACTTTGCAATCTCTAGAACTGTGAGAGAAGTGTCCAGTTTTCAAGTCTGTGGTATTTTGTTACTGCAGCTCAAGTGGACTAACACATGTACCAGTCTCTCTCCCCAACTCAGTATGTTGTTACATGTAGGCCATGTTCAGTTCATCTCTATATGCCCTGTGCCTGGCCCAGAACATGGTGCCTGCCAATGGTGGGTGCTCAGAAATGTTTGTAAAAGTAACAAATATGTCCCAAAAACTTTTGTTTGGAGATATTTGGTTATTCTAGATTAAGATATTAATTTATCCTTAATAAAATAAAGATAACTGCTGATTGGACAGTCCTACTCAGATATCCCATAGTACCCTCAAGTTCAGCTAAATGTATACTTTCATTCTATGAAATTAATGCCTCACCCTAGTCTCCTAATTTCTTTTCCCCTCAGCACCATCATTTTTCTAGGCTCAAAACCTGGAGTCATTTTTGCTGTCCTCCTCCCCCTCTTCTTCTTCCATATTTGATAAGTCATCCGTCAACCACTTTTGCCTTCAAACATCTCTTGTCTCGATCACCTCCTCCTCAATCAGATGCCATTTTCTAGTCCAGGCCCATGGCCTCTTTTCTGAAGTATTTGAATGATCTCTCTCTCTCACTCTCTCTCTCTTTCTCTCAAATATATTTTTATTGATTTCAGAGAGGAAGGGAGAGGGAGAGGGAGTGATAGAAACATCAATGATGAGAACCAGTGATCGGTGGCTTCCTGCACATTGCCCACTGGGGATGGAGCCCACAACCTGGGCATAGGTAGATGCTCAACTATTAAGTGATGCCAGCCAGGCTGATATTACTTTCTTTCACAGATAGTAATAATATATTACCTTTCTTTCTGTTGAAATATAAAAGTTGAGCAGTCACAAAATAAATGTATAGAGAAAAAGACTTATTTTTCCTCATTTCCCCTTTAATCCCACTTTGATAAAGGCAATCAATGTTAAAAATTTGATATATATATTTCCATACTTCCATATATATATATATATATATATATATATATATTAAATAGGGCATATAGTACATGTAATCCAATGTACAAAAGATAGTTCTTTCAAGCAATGGGGCTGGAACAACCAGATATCATGTAGGAAAAACAAACCTCTACCCTATTACACGCCATATGAAAAAATTAAAATGAAATAGACAATAGACCAGAATGTAAAACTTAAAATTTCTAAAAGAAAGTACAGGAGAAGATCTTTGCAACCTGGGGTAGCAAAGATTGCTTGAATAGAACACAAAAAGCATTATTTATAAAGAGACAAATGAAAAGTGGTGCTTTATTATCAAAGTTAAAAAATTCTGTTATTCAAAAAATGCCATCAAAAAATGAAAACTTGAACCACTGACTTTAAGAAACTATTTTACTATATATCTCTAAAAATTGTGCCAGACATATAAGTAATTTACAATTCAATAATAAGAAAACAATGTAATTTAAAACAGAGGCAAGACTTGAAAAGATGATTCACAAAAGTATACAAATGCCCATTAAACACATGAATAGATGCTTATCATAGTTTTTATGGAAATGTAAATTAAAACCTCAAGATACACTGTACATCTAATTAAATACTTAAAATAAAAAAGACTGACAATACCAAGTGTTGATAAGGATGTGGAGCAACTGGAAACCTCATATATTGTTGATGGGAGAATTATTTTGTATTGCTTACAAAGTTAAGCAGACACTTACAATGCAACTCTGGAAGTTCCCTTGTAAATAGTTACCCAAGAAAAATGAAAAGAGTTTGTATAAAGACTTTGTACAAATGTTTATACAGTTTTATATAATAGGCAAAAACTGGAAACAACCCAAACATTTAACAATTGATTGTGGCATGTTCCTACAATAGAATTATACTCAGAAATAGAAAGGAATGAATTACTGACACAGGCAACAATATGGGTGACTCTCAAAATATTATACTGAGCAAAAGAAGCCACACACAAAATAGTATGATTCCATTTATATTAGATCCTAAAAGAGGCAGTGTTAATCTATAGGGATAGAAAGTTCAATGTTTGCCTGGGGCTGGTAGAGGGAATCACTGCTAAGGGGCACAAAGGAACACTTATGGATGATGACAGATTTTTGAATACCTTGATTGAGGTCATAGTGAATGAATGTGTGCATTTGTTTAAAACTCATTAAATGATGCATTTAATGGGTATATTTTATTGTATGCCAATTATAATTCCATAAAGTGTGTGTGTGTGTGTGTGTGTGTGTGTGTGTGTAACAAGAACATGCTACACCTTATCCTGCTTTTTTGCCCACCAAAGTATCATGGACATTGCTTTGCATCAAGAGATAGAGGCCTAGCCCATTCTTTTTAATAACTGTGTGATATTTTATGGTGTGGATACCTTCTTTTCTGTGGACATTTTGAATGTTTCCTTTTTTTCTTCTTGACAAACGTGGCTGCTATAAACATTTTTCATGTCTGTTTTTATACACTAGAGCTTTTATATTTGACTAGAGGCCTGGTGCACAAAAATTTGTGCACTCTGGGGGAGGGGTCCCTCAACCTGGCCTTTGCCCTCTTGCAGTTTGAGACCCCTCAGGGATGTTCACCTGCTGGCTTAGGCCCACTCTCCGGGGGATAGGGCCTAAGCTGGCAGTCAGACATCCCTTTGGCAGCCCAGCAGCCCCTGGGGGATGTTCACTTGCCAGCAGGGGAGCAGGCCTAAGCTGCAGTCGGACATCCTTAGCACTGCTGAGGAGTGGGGAGAGTGTCCCACCACCACCACTGTGCTGGCAGCCATTGGCCTGGCTTGTGGCTGAGCAGAGCTCTCCCTGTGGGAGCGCACTGACCACCAGGGGGCAGCTCCTGCATTGAGCATCAGCTCCCTGGTGGTCAGTGTGTGTCATAGTGACCAGTGATTCCCAGTCATTCTGCTGTTAGGGTCCATTTGCTTATTACCCTGCTATTATATAGGATAGAGGCCTGGTACATGGGTGGGGACTGGCTGGTTTGCCCTGAAGGGTGTCCCAGATCAGGGTGGGTGTCCACACTGGGGTGTCTGGCCAGCCTAGGTGAGGGGCTGATGGCTGTTTGCAGGCTGGCCAAGCCCCCCAGCAGGGACCCTCACCCCATGAGGTTGTGGCCATCCTGAGTGAGGGGGGCTGATGGCTGTTTGCAGGCTGGCCACGGCCCCCAGTGACCCAAGCTCCCAGTGAGGCTGACTGGAAGCGAGTATCTGGGATTTATTTATCTTCTATAATTGAAACTTTGTTGCCTTGAGCAGAGGCCACAGCCAGCCAGGGCAGGCGCTGGGGCAACCAAGCCTCCTGCTTGCTCCAGCTCCGTGGCTGCTGGCTGCCATCTTGGTTGGGTTAATTTGTATATAGTCGCTCTGATTGGCTGGTGGGCGTGGCTTGGGGCATAGCGGAGGTGCAGTCAATTTGCATGTTTCTCTTTTATTAGATTAGATAGGGCAGATTTACAGAGTTTGCATTGATGGTTCAAGGGGGTATGGGCATTTAAAATTTTAGTAGATATTGTAATATACTTTTTATAAAGAAAAGACACTCTCTTCAGCAATATATGAGAGTACTATTTCCTGTAGCATCAGCAGCACTATATATTGCCACTCTTTCTGCCATGTATTCAGTGAAAAATGGCATCTCATTTTAATTTGTATATCTCTTGCTACCAAAGGTGTTGATCTTTCTTTTCTTTCTTCCTTCTTCTTCTTCTTCTTTTTTTGAGCATACTTGGATTTTATGTTTTAAAATTACCTACTTCCTTTGCCAAGTTTTCTTCAGTCTACAGGCCAATGCTCTATCCAATGAGCCAAACCAGCTAGGGCTATGAGTTATTTTTCTTTTTAAAAATTTAATTTTTCTACTAATATCTTAGTGGAGCTCTTTGTGTATTGACTTTTTGTTGTTAGAAAATTATTTTTGTTGCCTATCTCATTATTTAGGGAAGACAGTGTAGTCATTGAATGAACCTCTGTGAAATAACCCCTAGCACCTGTTAAAAGTAAATTCCCATGGGAAATTTCTAAACTGTTAAAAGTAATCAGAAAAGTTGTCCCTCTTTGACTCTACATAAATTTCTGATGATTCAAATATGCCCTCACCTGAAACTGAAAGTATACAAACAAGGTTATAAGAATAAAATGCTAAATTCAATAGTAAAGTTGCTTAAATGTAGTATGTTGTTTTTTTGAAATAAAAAACAAACTAAGAAGACATTGTCACATAGCACCAATGCCAGATCAATGTCATTCCCATGTAACTAGGTAAATTATGTTCATTAATAATGGAATAAAGCCTCAATTATTTATACTGAATATTTTTTTCTCTTATAACTCTAAACCTCAGTCAATCCTTTTCCATTAGAAAACCTAGCAGTTTATTTCTCAAGAATTGTTCATCCATACAAATCCCAGTGGGATGCAGATGCATCGCAAGACTAGAAGAAGAAGGCACTTGAGATTTGAATGTTTTATGCACTGAATTAGCTCAGGATTATGAGATGTAATCCTTTCACTGTGAAAAGGAGACTGGGTCACTTTTGTCCATTGACTGGATGCCCACAAAACCTATGCTCAACTGCCATAATTTCATACAGACGATAATATGGATGACTCTCAAAAGATTATGCTGAGCAAAAGAAACCACACACAAAAGGACTGTGACGGATGGTGTCCCTTAGGAGGTGATCTTTGCATTATGGACTGAAGGAAGCTAGAAGTTAATAAAAAAGGTGGGGATAGGAAAGGGAGGGAAAGCTTCCAGCCAGATGGTACTATGCTGGAAGAAGCAGGTTACAGCCAGAGAGTGAAAAAAAGTTGAATGTGACTCAATGTAGAGCGAGCTGAGACATGGAGGTGAATGGAGGCCTGACATGCAGGGTTTTGTAGGTGTGTTAAGAACACTGGACATCCATGGATGGTTTTAATGGGGAGACTGGAATACCAGATTGTCACCAGGGAAATACCACCCTGGCTTCAGTATCAGCAGTGGAGGAAATGGCACCACGATGAAAGTGAGGAATCCATTTAGGAGGCTATGCAGTGGTCCAAGTGAGAGGTAATGGATGCTTGTATTAGAAGGGAAGGAGAGATGGAGAAAAGAAAGCTTCTTCATTAAGAATTAGCAGGGCTTGATGATAAACTCAATCGAGGGGTGAGAGAAAGAAGAGAGTACACAGGTACTGAGGTTTTTGAAGAGCAGGATGGACCATGGGTGCCATTTACTCAGGTGAAACACTGACAGAGGTCCGGCCTGGGAGACAGATCATCAGGACTTTGTTTTTGGATATGTCTCACTTGAGGGGCTTCTGAGATATCTGCAGCAGAGACTGATAATACTCTATCAACAGCTTTTCTCCTCTTTTTCTTTTAATAAGAAGTCTTCCTGAATTTAACTGCACATAGGGCTGCCCAGTTACAGATGATACTTCCCAACCTTTTTTGCATCTAGGTCTGTCTATGAAACTAACTTCTGGACCAATAGGATATGAATAGAAGTGACGTGTACAACTTCTGGGTTATGACTTTAAGAAGCATCATTCATGCTTCCCTCACCCTCTTCCCCTTCCTGCTGACTGGGATGCGGATGTGGTGAGGGGATTGGAATGATGATCTTGCACCTAGAGCTGAGAACCACAGAAGGAGGATGGTAGAGCTCTCTATCACCTTGGCCTGCCTATCACTGGGCTGTGGTTTGAGAGGGAACTATGCTTCTACCTGTTTTAAGGCATTGTGTTTTTGCATGTCTTTGTACCTTAATCATATAGTCTCCAAAGGGAGATGTCAAGTTAGATATATGAATTCAGAGAGAAAGTTTGGAAAGGAGATGAATTTGAGAATTCTTAAAATGTAGGAAAAATGAAAGCCATGAGTGTGGATGAGATTGGTGAAGACTAGAGAATGAGATTCTCAAGGAGTTTGTACTTTTGAGAAAGATGAATCATTAAAAGAAATGGAAGGCTCAACTAAAGTAATAGATCAGAGGTTCTCAATCTCTGGCCCTTTAAATACAGTTCCTCATGTTGTGACCCAACCATAAAATTATTTTCGTTACTACTTCATAACTGTAATGTTGCTACTGTTATGAATCATAATGTAAATATTTGATATGCAGGATGGTCTTAGGCAACCCCTGTGAAAGGGTCGTTCGACAGCCAAAGGGGTCGCGACCCACAGGTTGAGAACCGCTGTAATAGATGGAGACCCAGGAATGAGCAGTGTCATGAAGTCCAAACGAAGTAGGTGAGTGCTTTAAGAGCGAGGGAGTGATTAGCACTGTTGACCTTAAACATTACCCTTTGGGGAGATTTTATTAATCATTGGCCAGCTTGGTCAATGATAACTTGAGCCTCATTCCACATCTCTGTCACTCCTACCAGTCTTGACATGGTTTCTTCTATATATTTTTAGTTACAAGACTTTTGTTCAGCTAGACATCAGGTGGCTGTTCTGTAGTTTAGTTGTAATTTTGATATGGTCATGGGAGGATGTGAGTATCCATTTGCCTAATTTGCCATCTTAACTGGAACTCTAATGAACTAGGTTCATAGATGAGGAAGAAAGGAGAGAGGCATGCCATCACTTATGATCCATTCAGAAAATAGAAGTCATTCAAATGTTTTCAGCAGAGAGAATTTAATACAAGGAATTTATTACACAAGAAGAGCTGAGAGGCTCCATAGGGGATGATGAGTCAAATTAGAGCTTATTAAAGCAAGAAGCCTACACCAGCTTTAACATCAGAAGTGTGTGAACTAGAAGCCGGGGGCACTGGGTGAAAATGAAACCAATCCAGGCCTGCTGAGCGGGAGCTGGGATCATGGAGGGAGGGGCTGATGGGAGATGGACCCACTGTCAAGAGATGCTGCCTGAGGCTTCTCTCCATTCCCAGGGCCTTTTGCTGATCCAAACTCTTATAAAGCCACTTGGCAAGGGAGTTTGAGAAAAGAAAAAAAGGGAAAGAGCATGGATGCACAAGTGAATAGACAGGGAGGTGGTGAGAACGGCCATAATGGACAAGGCACTGTGTGTCTTTAGGAGGTGCCTATTAATGCTGCCATCTTATCTCTGGGGATCAGAGAGGGATAAAAGGGATCAGAGAGATTCAATAAATTGTTCAAAGTCATACTAGAGCAGAGACAGACTTTGAATATTGGGCTGTCTGGCTCTGGGTTCTCCAGCACCACATTGAGGAATAGGATGCGGCTTTCTGTTCTGAGGAAGAGGCTTTCTGGGGATGCTTGGGTGGAAGAGGACAGGGTTGAGAAGCCACTCAGGTGAGGGGGTTGTTAGGTGATTCATTGCTCCAGGCCAGCTAAGATCAGCTCAGGTGCCAGTTTTCCACGATAAAAGCAAAGCCTGCCCATTGCAGTACCTTTGCCCTTCCTTGGCAATGGTATGAGGATTTTGGTTTGGATCAAAGATAAAAAGGTATCTCTTATTGAGAGAAGGCCCCATCGATGGGCCAGAGCAGGAAGGACCTTGGAAAGCAGGATGTGATGTCTGCTCAACAAATACTTTCCCCTGCTTGGATTCTGAACATCAGAACGTTAGGAGCAGCCACATGAAAAATGAGAACGCTGATTTTGGCCATGGTTTGGCTGCTGGGGGAGGGAAAGGGGGAAACTTACAGGTCACACCAGCTGCAGGCAGAGCCCTTGCTGCCGTGCTATCTGCCAGGCAGCCAGCTACATTCTGGGAGGACAAAGGAAGCATCAAAGCCCCAATCCTTTGAGCTCATCTCTTCCGTGCACAGTTGGATCTTCCCCATGAACAACACTGTGGAGGCCTGGAATGGATCTTTGGGTCGCAGCAGTGTTTTTCAGCTGGTTGCCTAACGTAAGTGGTGCGTTTTCAGATGTGCTGGGAAGATTTGAACTCAGATGATGAAGCCATGTTTACTGCAATGCTGGCTAGTTCGTGCACAGCACCACGGGATGGCCACAAAGTCATTGCCAATGTTTTTAGAATGTATAGGCAGATTAACCCAAGTATTACTGCATGGGATACAACCTATGACAGGATTTGTGCTCTCTCTGTTCTCTAGCGTGATGGTTCCAAAATGCCACTTAGAGTCCAAGCTTCTTTTCCTCCCCTCCCAGCCCTCTCCTTCGTTAGCGCCTTCTGACAGGAAGGAGGAGCATCTTACCCTGTCGGCAGCATCTAGGCCACAGTGCCTCCTGCTCACATTGCAATCCCAGAGCAATGCTTCGCAAACACAGTCCTATGTAAGTGATTGCCAAAGTGGAGGGCAGGAACTGCTTCAACAAGGCTAACCTGGGTAAACAGAAACCTTATCAAAGCAAGTGTTAATAGTTGAAAGAAAAGGGAAAATTAAAATGGTACTTTACCTCCATGCTTTTTACCATCTCAAACTGTATTCTGGTAGTTTTCTTATGTGAAGGGCATTCAGCAACATGGCCCTTTATCTGGGACTGGATAGAAACCATTCATTTTTGGGTCTGAACAGCCTAGTCTAGCAGTTGATGATCTCATTCAAGGGAAAGTTTGGCCCAAAGAGCATTTTATTAAATACAGTGTAGTCATCACAATGACATGCCCAGGAATCTGCTTCTGTGCTAGGAGAACAATCCCACTTGGTAACAATCCACTTTATTTAGCACAGTGTATACTTGGTGTGACTGATTGCTCTCCTGGGAGTAAGACGTGGGTAGATTGGAGAGGAGGAGGAGGGGCAGTGACTATTTACTACTAAATAGAAGCCACACAAATTCTGCCCTCACCCTGCCCCTCACCATCTAGTAAAATGGGATTCTATAGCCTTGCCTGACAGAACGGCTTGGCACTATGTGTCCTGGGCCCATGGTCTTTCCAGGGAGAACCAAAGTCTGCCAACTGCAGCCATGGGGATGGCCAAAGGGCCTGGCACTGGCACACCCCAGCTCCCCTACACAACTCCTGGGCTCCAAATTCCTTCACTTTTTTGACAAGTATTGAATAGGTGACTCCTCCCTCTCACCGTTTGTGGTGGGTGCTGGGCATACACTAGGAGAGGGTTCTTGTTCTCAAGGAATGTAGAGTCCCACATGGGAAAGGCACTGCGGGTGTGGTTAGTTGCTGATGCTTATTTTTTGGTGCTCACTCTGTTGCTCACTCCTTCTGTATTTGCACACGGTAAGTTCTAACGGAACTATGAACTTTGGGAAAATCATCATAGAGTCTCTCTGTGTCTCTGTCTCTGTCATTCTTTCTCATCCCTTCCTCCTTTGTCTCTCCTCTCCATCTTTTCTGTCTCTGCAACCAGAAATCATGAACAGTGGTCATCTTTTCAAAGTTGGTCTATAGAATCGAGACCAAGTCAGTCACAGCAAGGCCTGGGTTTCAAAGCAGGAGTAGAGAGGACTGAATACGGAGAAACACCGAAGTCCAACTGTCAACTTAGAGACAGGGATCCCCAGGCCCGGCATGATCAGAAATCAGTGCACAAGATGGTCGTGGGACAGAGGTGGGCCAGTAAGCAATACATGGAACTGCAATTACTTACTGTGGGATTCCAGGAGGACTGCTGAGGTCAAAGGGAGCAGAAACAGGGAAGACAAGTGACCACTGCCAACAAGAACACATGGAAAGAAAGGCAGCCTCCTGGCCCAGTTGGGCAGCCCCTTGCATTCCTGTGCTGGACAGAGCCCATCTGAGAACAAGTTTCTTTGGGAACTGCAAGTGGGAGCTGGGAAGAGGCGAGTTTGGTGAGGAGTTTACAGCAGATGCATGGTCAGGTTTAGCACCTGTCTAGATTCAGTCTGAGCTATTTTTGTTGTTGTTGATTTCCTGAAGTGCAGATCCAAACAGAGTAGTCCTAATAATTTCTGAGGGAATTCAATTTTGGAGTAACTTCTGAGAGAGGTCAAAATGTAAAGAAACATCTCGCTGGGACCCTGAGTTGTGGACTGGCTTTCATCTCAATTCTCTTCAGCTCATTTCCTTCCACATTTAAAGAAAAAGGAGAGGCTGTTTGTTCTGTCACATGGAACTGCAGTTACTCACCTGTGGAGGATGCCCCCCCTTGAGACTCTGGCAAGGGAAATGTCTTTCACCACTAGCCTGGAGGAATCCTCATGACCCTGGCTTCCATTCTGGTCAAAACTGAGATGACAGGCCTCGATGCAACATTGAGGAGAACTCTAATTTTGATCCCTTTTACCTGCCTCCTTGAGGGAAGCAGAACTAGATGAAAAAAACTGACTAACCTTTCTCTGTTCTATGTACAGAGACATTCTGGTTCAGGTCCCATCTCAAAATCAAAGCCTCTAGGTGAGAGGAAGCAACTGTGAGAAGGGGATGATTTTTTTTTTAACCAAAGTGTTATTAGATAATATTATTGTATGTCTACTGCCTTAGTCCTTTTGGGTTACTCTAAAAAAAAAAAATACCACAGGCTGGGTACTTATAGACAACAATTCTGGAGGCTGAAAGTCTAAGATTGGGGGCCAACATGGTCAGTTGAGGGCCTTCTTCTGGGTCTCATAGTTCTTATTGTGTCCTCACAGGCAGAAGAGGCTGGGGATCTCTCTGGGGCCTCTTTTATGAAGGTACCAATCCCATTCATGAAGGGTCCACTCTCATGACCCAATCACCTTCCGAAGGGCCCATCTTTATCACCATCACCTTTGAGGGTTAGGATTCCAACATGAATTTTGGGGGGAGACAAACACTTAGATCATAGCATCTACCTTCTTTTTGTCTTTGTATTTTTGTAATAGTTTTATAAATACAACTAGAGTCCCGGTGCATGAAATTCCTTCAAGGGTAGGGTCCCTAGGCCTGGCCACCAATCAGGGCCGATTGAGGCCTTCCTTCATTTGGTGCCGCCCCCCAACCCCCTCGCAGTGGTCAGCACATGTCATAGCGAGCGATCAAACTCTGGTCTCCCAGTTGAACTCCTGAGGGAACACTTTGCATATTAGCCTGTTATATATATAGATTAGGAATGGCAGGATTCCTAGAGAAAATTTCCAATTGGTGAAAATTTCCAATTGGTGAAAATTTCCAATTGGTACAAATGAAACATCTTATATTGGATGATTGCGGACATTTCTATTTGGAGGATATTTTTTTATACTTCCTTACTTACAGCCCCTTTGATACATGTAACTCCATGAACTTTATTATTTCTACATTTGAAATTCTTTTAAAAAATTTTTTATTGGAGGAGAAACCAAGATGGCAGCATAGGTAAACACCGGAAATTGCTGCCTACCACAACAAATTCAAAAATACAACTAAAAGACAAAACGGACATCATCCAGGACTACAGGAAGGCTGGCTGAGTGGAAATTGGACAACTAGAAGGAAAGAGAAAAGCATGCTGAGACTCAGAGAAGCTGCGGAGGTGCAGAGGTATGGAGGCGCATGCTGCAAGGGCTGGCAACTGAGAACGCATCTGTCTTTTAGAATCGGGAGGAAGTCACAAGCCCCTGACTGCTCTGAACTCTGGTTATGGGAAGTCTCTGGGGACCCAGACTCGTGAGGGGAGAGACTGGACTGTCTGGCAGTGGGCAGAACTCGGAACTCGAGGGCAGCTTTCTCTCGGAGGTGCTTGCAGCAATTACCAGGACACTTAGATGCGGGGCCCCTTAGGGCAGGGCTGAGGATCAGCCATAGCTGCTTGCTCCGCCCTGTTGATCCCCTGAGACCCTGTCCCACCCAAGCTGTGGCAGAGGCTTTTGCATATGAATGCCCTGGCCCTTTGCAATATAAAAATTACCTAACAAACTGCAGCTGGGCCGGACAGACCCAGAACTTCCAAGAGAAGGCCAAGGCCCCACAGCAGCTTGCATTGCTTCACAGCTGGTCCTCATCTGGCCACCTCCAAACCCCAAACAAGGAAGGGGAATCTGCAGATCTCTTCATAGCTCCTGCTGGGTAGCCTCAGGCAGAGGCTAAATTAGCACCTCCTTAGATCCAAGAGCCAGTGTACCCAGTGGTCAGAGTGGGACCATCCAATTACAATTCCTCAGCTCCATAAAGGACACACTCAGGGGGCAGACTCAGTGAGCACCAAAGCCCCACTGAAGCAAGTCTTGCCCCAGAAGAGTGTCTTCAGCACAGAAGTTCTCCCACTGTAGACACAGCTGATTCTCACTGCCAATTGGCCTGGGGGTCAATTCCTCCCAGTGATACCTACAATAATCAAGGCTTAACTACAACAAGACTGTGCACAAAGCTCACAAAGGGGTGTACCAAGAGTGTCCACCTCAGGTAATTGGGGAGGCTGAGCCACTGGGCCCTATAGGACACCTAGCACAGAAAGCCACTCTATCAACACAGGGAAGCATAAAAAATGTGGAGACAAAGAAACAGGCCACAAATTACAGAAAATGAGGAAAGGAAACTACTGGATATAGAGTTCAAAACCACACTTTTAAGGTTTTTCAAGAATTTTCTAGAAACTGCCGATAAACTTAGCGAGACCCTTAAGAAATCTAGTGAGACCCTTGAGGTTATGATAAAGGACCAACTAGAAATTAAGCATACACTGACTGAAATAAAGGATATTATGCAGAGTTCCAATAGCAGACTAGAGGATCCCAAGAATCAAGTCAAAGATTTGAAATACGAAGAAGCAAAAAACACCCAACCGGAAAAGCAAAATAAAAAAAGAATCCAAAAATACGAAGATAGCATAAGGAGCCTCTGGGACAGCTTCAAGCACACCAACATCCAAATTATAGGGGTGCCAGAAGAAGAGAGAGAGAGAGCAAGATATTGAAAACCTATTTGAAGAAATAATGACAGAAAACTTCCCCCACCTGGTGAAAGAAATAGACTTACAAGTCCAGGAAGCGCAGAGAACCCCAAACAAAAGGAAGCCAAAGAGGACCACACCAAGACACATCATAATTAAAATGCCAAGAGCAAAAGACAAAGAGAGAATCTTAAAAGCAGCAAGAGAAAGACAGTCGGTTACCTATAAGGGAGTACCCATATGACTGTCAGCTGATTTCTCAACAGAAACTTTGCAGGCCAGTTAGCAGTGGCAAGAAATATTCAAAGTGATGAATGCCAGGAACCTACAACCAAGATTACTTTATCCAGCAAAGCTATCATTCAGAATTGAAGGTCAGATAAAGAGCTTCACAGATAAGAAAAAGCTAAAGGAGTTCATCACCACCAAACCAGTATTATATGAAATGCTGAAAGGTATCCTTTAAGAAGAGGAAGAAGAAGAAAGGTAAAGATACAAATAATGAACAACATATACACATCTATCAACAAGTGAATCTAAAAATCAAGTGAATAAATAATCTGATGAACAGAATAAACTGGTGAATATAATAGAATCAAGGGCATAGAAAGGGAGTGGACTGACTATTCTTGGGGGTAAAGGGGTGTGGGGGATGCGGGAAGAGATTGGACAATAATGGTGCACCTATGGATGAGGACAGTGTGGGGGGGGTGTGGGCAGAGGGTGGGGTGGGAACCGGTTTGAGGGGAGCTATGGGGGGAAAAAAGAACAACTGCAATAATCTGAACAATAAAGATTTAATTAAAAAACTTTTTTATTAAAGTATTACCTGTGAAAAATATACATAACATGAAATTTGCTATATTGAACATTTCTAAATGTACAGTTTAGTAGTGTTGTGCAGTCACTTCATTGTGCAACCAATTTCTAGAATTTTTCTTCTTGTAAAATGAAAACTCCCCATTTCTCCTCCCCAACTCCTGGCAAACATCATTCTACTTTCTGTCTCTATGGCTTAACAACTCAGATAGGTGGATACATACTGTAGTTGTCTTTCTGTGACTGGTTTATTTTACCTAGCATTATGTCCTCAAAGATTTGATATTCTTTTATTTCATCTTTAGAATAGTATTTCTCTTAAAATCTGAGGGCTAACTCATTTATACTTTGAAAAGATCATCAATAGAATTTTTAAAAACTAGTCTATAAACCTGGAAATGTTAAAGACAAGTGTGCATGTGTAAAACAGCATATTGCTATAGTGGAGTAGAACATCTCAGAGGTGAAAAGTCAAATGGACAATGCCTTCCTAAGGAAGGGAGAGGGGTTGTGTTAAGTAGTGCCGGCTGGGAACCTCCTGTACAGCAGGGAGCTGAGTCCGAAGGACCGCACCAGGAGCAGAGGACGTTCTGCAGATGTGCTGTGCTCCCGGTAGGGGCCCGTGGTCACGCTTTTTGCCTGGGGCTGCAGCAACAGCTGCCAGTGGAGTGGGCTGGCAGAGGCTCTGGAGGGAGACATCTGCCTGGCTGTTGCCAGAACGGAAGAATAGGAGGCAGCTGCCTAGAAGCGAAGACAAGGATAGGAGCAGAAGTATTGAAAGAACACCCTTGACGTCCTTGCACCCCCACCCTCAAAGCATGGTGCCTGTTTTAGTCTGTTCTTGGACAGAGAAGCTCTTGCCTAAGCATCCACTCAGCTGAGTCACACAAATGCTGGACCCAGGGTGGGCGGGGGGTGGGGGGGGGGCGGGGGAGGGGAGGGGGCTGACGGGGGACCCAGACTGTTCCTCTTTCAGGTGTGGCCTTTAAATGCTCCTTAGAGTTTTCTTACGTGTCAACAGCCTGGCTAAAAATCTCTAGGAACCATGACATCTTTTTCAAAGAAATATAATTTGCTTCTGTCAACGACACGGATTTACCACCCCAAAAAGTCAATGTGTTTTCTTGTTATTTATCAAACTTTTTCACTCTGATGAGTAATGAAGAGCACAATGGTAACGTGTTACTCTTTTGGCATTGTTTGCTATTAGAGATGAACTGGGACAAAGGAGTAATCAGTTACGATTTCATTCACGATTTACTCTCTCCTGAGGGAGTGCACACACATATAATAAGACTTGAAAACCACAATGTGAGTAGCCTTTATTAAAGCTCTATGGAGGAATTTTCACTCTAAAAAGACTTGTTCCCATCAATCAGTTCCTTTGGGCCTCACAAGAGTGTTGATTTTATTGCTCTAGTTGACTAGAATGAGGCTTAAAGAAGAAATGGCTTGTTGAAGGCCATATAGAAAGTCAGAAGAGCTAAAATATGTTTCCTGAGTGTTGAACCAGAGCTCTTTTTACTAACTATACTTGAAAAGAAGAGCATGTCAGGACCGTAGCAAGAGATGGAAGAAATGGGTTCTTTCTTTCCTTCTCCCACTGTCTGCTTTCCCCACACCCAGCCTAAATGATCCTGAGATGTCAAATTAGTGATTATTTAAAAATTAAGGTGGACATAATTATTAGGTTGAACTGTATAAAACTATCATTTTTAAAAGATTGAAGTAGTCAAATATCAGCAATTTCATATTTCAAACTAATTGAGCTCCGAAAATTTGTATAGGTTACATTTCCTATGCAGCATCAAATTTTTTGTTGTTGTTGGTTAATTTGGCCAGTTGCTTTCCTTTCAGTTTTGCTGCCCTCTGATCCGAATGGACCAGTGGCCTCAGACCATTATTTTAGTGGCCTCCAAACCCAACTGAGCCAGTTGTAGAGGCAGCAGGACAAACTGTGCAATTAACCCCAAGCCAGGCAATTCAGGGTCATGTAAATATGACTCACAAATGGCCATCCAGCAAGAATTTTAACAGGTCTAACTGGCTCCTTGTTACTGCCGATTTTGCCTGAAAGGGGAATTAACTCAGTATTCTTTTTCATTCATCTGGCATAAATACATGTGTCCTGGTGAATGGGAGACAGCTGATCTGCAAGGCTGTTACAGGGGATGATTAGAAAATCAGAAGGGCATCTTGGCCGAATGTCAAGAATAAAGGAAGGGGCAGTGAGTCAAGTAGCTAAAGAGACACACATTAGAGCCATTCATGTGTAGCACTGGGTAGCTGGAAACTTGCATCACTGGCCAAGCTTCCCACCATCTGGAGGGAAATTGAGACACTCCCACCAGGGGTGGATGGGCTCCAAGTGGGGACAGGCTGGCAGAAGGGCCCTGGCCACACTGAAGGAAAACAGAGCCTCCTGCTTCCGCAGACGGCAGAGAAGTGAGGGCAGCACTCTCTGCACTCTCTTTTCTTTGAGAACCACTTGATATTGGGCATGAAGTACTGAAGCCGTGAAGCCCCTGGTGCTATTTTGGAGGAGTGGTGTTTTTTAGGCGCCACACCCCAGGTTTCTCAGTGTCCCGTTTTCTGGCAATAAGGGCTCCATTTGCCCTCTGCACTCCAAGGGGGAAGAGCTCACAAAAGGGCTATATTGGACTGAACAACCCTGGTTCCCACAGCAAGGTTACAGACTCTGCAAGCTCCGGTTAGAAAGACAGGCAGGGGCTGCGGGCCACAATCCTAGAGCAAATGTTACAGAGCTCGGTGGAGGGGTGCTCACTTCCATCAGATCAGTGATGGTGCTGTGCTGGGAAGCCAGATCTCTGGAAAAAAAATACAAAACAACCCTGATTTGTAACATCTTCAGATTTCCATGGTGTAAAACACTCCCACTGTGGTTAATTTCAAACCACCAATAACTTAACAACCGGCTCGAAAAATTTTTGGATGTTTGACAATCTCTCCTGAGCATGTAACATGGGCTTGAACACAGCACAGCTTGGTGGCTTAAAACTGGAACTGGGCAAATGCATGAGCAAAGGTTAAAGCATAAGAATCCTGGGGGAAAAGTGAGTGTCTCAGGGGGCGGACCCATCGCCTCCTCTATCTGCTTCCCTCTTTTCCTCCTAACTTGTCCTCAGAGCAGCTGCTCCCTTGATACATCACCGTTCAGGATAAGTGTCCTGGTCCTAGGCTTTATGTCCAAGCAACCTGACTCAAAATACTGCCCCCACTGGTCACATCCCTGAAGCACCTGAGCCCACGGTCTTCCAGGAGATGCCCTCACACACCTGAGCTTGCTGCACTTGCAGGTGAAGAGGCTGCCTGCTCGCGCCAGGGCAGGCGGTGCTCTGCCCCAGGAGGCTGCTGCTTGTGCCCTGGAGGGAAGCTCCTCAGGGGGCTACCCCGTTGCTGGAGCATAGACTGGTCTCAGACACCCCCTTGCTGCGCCTCATGCATAACTTAAAATAGCCATCTCCATAAATAGAAATTTGTTTACATTGTTGGGAAGGTAGAACTCAGCTTTGAGCTGGAAAGGGTTTATGAAATGATTGGATGGGTTTATTCAGAACAAAGTTTGTATGGACTCCAACTTTTTTAAAAAATCAATGTTTAATGATACATTTGTCTTCCAATTATGCAAACACTAGGGCTGTACATATGTATTTTGGCAAACACACTTTTTTTTTTTTAAACCTGAGCCAGGTTCCTTATGTGCAAAAATGAGTGGCAGAATGAACTGAGCTGTAAGGCAGCCATCTGTTCTGTCCTCTATGCTTCTGGGATTCTCTAAGGTTTTCAGGCCATTTATAAATTTGATGTTTTTTTTTAAATATATATTTTATTGATTTCTTACAGAGAGGAAGGGAGAGGAATAGAGAGTTAGAAATATCGATGAGAGAGAAACATCGATCAGCTGCCTCCTGCACGTCCCCTACTGGGGATGTGCCCGCAACCAAGGTACATGCCCTTGACCGGAATCGAACCCGGGGCCCTTCAGTCCGCAGGCCGACACTCTATCCACTGAGCCAAACCGGTTAGGGCGATGATGGTTGTTTTTTGAACTCCTGGAACAGCTAGTGCTCCACCAAACTTCACTATTTACTGTACTACAAATAAAGGGTCTTTTTGCTAAATAAACTTGGGGTTACACTAACACCTTACTGAGCACTGTCTTCAGAATCTCTGTTACAGAGTGCTTTGTATGGTCTCCAAAAGTGAAACTTAATGGCTATGGGTTCCCAAAATTTTGACTTCAAATCACCCTTTTCTAAGGGCAGTATGTTAATTTTCTAGGGCTGCCATAACAAAGAACCACAAATTGAACAGAAATTTATTTTTCAAGTTTTGGAGGCTGGAAGTTCAAAATCGATATCATTTACACTCATCACCATTTCAAAATCTCAGTGTTTATTAGACTTTTTTTTAAATATTTTTTTATTGATTAAGATATTACATATGTGTACCCTCTACCCCCCCTCTCCCCGCTCCCCCCCTCGCCCCCCCGTTGTCCGTGTCCATTGGTTAGGCCTATATGCTTGCATATAAGTCCTTTGGTTGATCTTTCCCCCTTGCCCCCACCCTCCCCTACCTTCCCTCCAAGGCCCGACAGTCCAATCAATGCCTCTCCGTCTCTGGATCAGTCCTTGTTCATCAGTTTATGTTGTTCATTATATTCCACAAATAAGTGAGATCTTGTGGTATTTATCCGCTCTCCAGTTCCATCCATGCTGTGGCAAATGGTAAGAGTTCCTTTTTCTTCTTCCTCTTCTTAAAGAATACCTTTCAGCATTTCATATAATGCTGGTTTGGTGGTGATGAACTCCTTTAGCTTTTTCTTATCCGTGAAGCTCTTTATCTGACCTTCCATTCTGAATGATAGCTTTGCTGGATAAAGTAATCTTGGTTGCAGGTTCTTGCTATTCATCTCTTTGAATATTTCTTGCCACTCTCTTCTGGCCTGCATGGTTTCTGTTGAGAAATCAGCTGACAGTCGGATGGGTACTCCCTTGTAGGTAACTGACTGTCTTTCTCTTGCTGCTTTTAAGATTCTCTCTTTATCTTTTGCTCTTGGCATTTTAATTATGATGTGTCTTGGTGTGGTCCTCTTTGGATTCCTTTTGTTTGGGGTTCTCTGCGCTTCCTGGACTTGTAAGTCCATTTCTTTCACCAGGTGGGGGAAGTTTTCTGTCATTATTTCTTCAAAAAGGTTTTCAATATCTTGCCCTCTCTCTCCTTCTGGTACCCCTATAATTCTGATGTTGGTACGCTTGAAGTTGTCCCAGAGGTTCCTTACACTATCTTCATATTTTTTGAATCTCTTTTCTTTTTTCTTTTTCGGTTGGGTATTTTTTGTTTCTTTGCATTTCAAATCTTTGACTTGATTCTTGGGATCCTCTTGTCTGCTGTTGGATCTCTGTAAAGTATTCTTTATTTCAGTCAGTGTATGCATAATTTCTAATTGGTCCTTTTTCATGACCTCCATGGTCTCACCATACTCCTTGAGGGATTCATTAAATTTATCGGCGGTTTCCATAAAATTCTTGACAAACCTTATAAACGTGGCCTTGAACTCTAAATCCAGTCGTCTGGCCTCCTCCGTTTCTGCCAATTGTGACCTGTTTCTTTGTCTCCGCATTTTGGCTGCTTCCCTGTGTTGATAGAGTGGCCTGCGCGCCAGGTGTCCTGTAGGGCCCAGTGGCTCAGCCTCCCCAGTTACCTGGGGTGGACACTCTTGGTGCACTCTTGGTGCCTCGCTAGTTGTAGGATCACTGGGAGGAATTGACCTCCAGGTCAATTGGCTGTGGGAAGCAGCTGTGTCTGAAGTGGGAGAATGGTCCCCCTCTGACCACTGGGTACAGTGGCTCCTGGATCTAAGGAGGTGCTAATTCAGCCCCTGCCTGAGGCCACACAGCAGGAACTACGAAGAGGCTCAGCTGTGAAGCAATGCAAGCCGCTGCGGGGCCTTGGGCCTTCTCTTGGAAGTTCCGTGTCTGGCTGGCCCGGCTGCAGTTAGGTAATTATCAGGTTGCAAAGTTCTGGGGCATTCACATGCAAAAGCCTTTGCCGCAGCCCGGGTGGGGCGTGGTCTCAGGTAGTCAAAGGGCGTAGAAAGAAGCAATGGCTGATTCTCCGCGCCCGGAGTCGCGCGTCTCAGTGTCCCGGTAACGGCTGCAAGCACCTCTGAGGGAAAGCGGCCCTCAAGTTCGCCCGCTGCCGCCTGAGAGAGCCGCCTCTCCCCGTATGAGACCTGGGTCCCCAGAGACTTCCCGGAACCGGAGTTCAGAGCAGTCGGGAGCTTGTGATTCAAAAAGACAGCCGCGTCCTCAGGTGCCACCCCCTTTCCGCGCGCGCGAGCCGCCGCCGTACCTCTGCACTCAGCCTCCGCAGCTCCTCTGGCTCTCAGCGTGCTTTTCTTTTCTTCTGGTTGTAGAAATTACACTCAGCCAGCCTTCCTGTTGTTTTGGACGATGTTTGCTCCGTCCTTTGGGCTAATTTTCAATTGTTGTGGGAGGCGACTATTTCCCGGTGTTTATCTATGCCGCCATCTTAGTTTCTCCGTGTTTATTAGACTTGATGTTAGATCTTGTTATTAAATATATATATTAGAGGCTCAGTGCACGAAATTCATGCACTGATGGGGGCGGTGCTCAGCCCAACCTGCACCCTCTCACAGTCCAGGAACCCTTGGGGGATGTCCGCCTGCCGGACATCCTGACATCCTGACAGTCAGACATCCCTCTTGCAGTCTGGGGCTCTCGCAGTCTGGGACCCCTCGCTCCTTATCATCCGCCACTGCACTCACCAGACGTGAGCCCGGCTTATGGCTGAGCTGCGCTCCCCCTGTGGGAGCACACTGACCACAAGGGGGCAGCTCCAATGTTGAACGTCTGCCCCCTGGTGGTCAGTGAGCATCATAGCGACCGGTCATTCCACAGGTCATTCCGCCGTTTGGTCAATTTGCATATTATGCTTTTACTATATAGGATATAAAATGAAGTAATATGCAAATGAGGTTGGGACTCTATAATGGTCATGACCAGTTCAGGAAGAGGTGCCGGGTGTGCCTCTGAGCCTGAGAGAACAACATGCAGGTGCAGCCCAGAGCCTGAGAAATCAACACAGAGGGGCTCCTGTTCCGAGCCTCTGATGCAGCTGGGGGCAGGCCCCCAGTGGACACACACACACACACACACACACACACACACACATACACACACACACAGGGGGCGCTTGCTCCAAGCCTCCACGGCCAGCTGCGGCTATCAGTAGGACATCCTCTGTGGGCTCCTGGACTGTGAGAGGGGCAGGCTGGGCTGAGGAACCCCCACCCTCCAGTGCACAAATTTCGTGCACCGGGCCTCTAGTGTGTTAATAAACACATAACACAAATCTTTTAATATTTTGATAACTGTATTTCAACATCATCTATTTTCTTAGTTATGCATTTAAAACACTATTCTGAGATGGAGACTGTAGGCTTTGCCAGAGGGCAGAAGTTTCCATGGTCCCACATGTGGGGAGAGCCTCTGTACCCCGTCATGGCCCCTGTGACCTGAACAACCTGGCTTTCACAGAAGGGTTTAACCGAGAGACAAACACTGGCAGAATCTTTCCATTTTTTAAAATACAGAATTTACAAGTAAGCCAAGCACAGATATGATAAAACACTATTTGGAAATGCAATACCCGGTTAGAGCAAAATGTAAAAATGAGGTACACATAGGTTCAACAAGGTATCTTAGACACTGAACTTGAATTATTGCCACTCTGTGTTGATTATAAATACCAACCAGGTCACAGTACCAAGGAAAGATTTGTCTAGGTATTAGGATATGTTTTGGAAACTCTCTATGTATGCATAAGGGTGTCTGAATAACTTACCGGAAGACACACACTTCGTTTTGTGTGTGTTCAACTGTATCAACTCTAGTCCCTGTGAACACTGCAAAGTCCCGGGCACACTGGGCTGAACCTTTGAGCCACACGAATGGGCATGGCCACATTTGAGCATGGTCACACAGCGTCTTGGAAGTGGTCACCCCGACTGAAGGTTTCTCGGACGCCTCACCCCAGGAGCACTCTGGCCTTGTGAGAGCACAGGAGCGTTGAAAGGCTGACACAGCCGGCTCTGCCTCCGCAGCCATGGGACTATCCATGCTGCCTCATCCTCTCAGCCTGTTTCCCAGTCTGTGGTAAATGGAGACACTGGTGTGTCCTGACTTTCTCTCGGGGCTGCTGGGAGATTCAGTTGAGAGAACTGATGGAGGAGTACTTTGCAAACTGTAAAAGTGCTATATAAATATAAAACAGAGAATAATTCTTTAATTTCACATGGCAACATCAACCTGGGAATAAATTGGCATCATTCTCTTGTATTGTAAGACGAAAAGCAGCCTGTCCTTCTCATCCTTTCCCTCAAAGACTCTCAAACCCCAGGTCCCCTGTCAGTGCTCAGAAAGGCATTGGCACCCAGCAATGCTGCAGGGAAGTGGCCCTGGGATGCTGCTAGACTTCCATTTGCTGCCCAGTGCCCTCATCTTTCTCCTCTCTGGCCAGGCTCTCCCTCACCCTGTGCGCCTCACCCCAGGCCCATGTCCATTGCTTCCATCAGCCTCACAGCATTCTTCGGGAGTGCTAGCCTCCGTTTCAGTTGAGAAAGCTCAGGCTCCATCCCACTGTGGCTGTGGGGGGTGGAGCAGTGGTCTACGCTGAAGCCAAGCACACTGGCTTCCGCAGGGCATGGCAGAGCCCTTCTGATGAGCAGGCCCCTCCTGCAGAGAAAGGCAGCTGTACCAGCTGCAGCTCACACTGGATGCTCGCCTCCCTCTCTGCATGCTGCTGTATTAGGAAGAGGATTTCTTAGTTCAGGAGAGGAGGAGTGACTTCTGCCCCCTTGACCCCTTCTCACAGGCACTGCTCACCTCCATTGCTCTTCATATTTACAGGGAGGAATGGGTGGAGGAGGGGTTGGGGGATCATACTCCAGGAGGCAGGCACACAGCCCTGCAGCCTGCAGTGATGTACAAAGCCTAGGAGCATGGTCTGCTATCTTTCTCAACCTGGGCCCCTCATCTGGTTTGTTACAGGGGGTCTGGAGTTCTCCTGCTCAGGGCCCAAGTACTTCTCCAAGAGGCTATTGCCCTGTGGTAAGGCTCTGACTTCCTGAGTCGTGGGCAGCTGCCGACATGGTGAAATTTGAAAGGCCTTACAAAAGGACCCGCCTATTGGGCTTCTCTAGTCTTCCCAGGTCCCTGAAGTTAACAGCTAAAAGCCCCTCCTCCAACAAACGATTACACCTCCAAGAGCTCTGTGTTGAAATGTTTATACCCTATGAGGACCTATCCATTATTTATCTATTCCCCTCTAGAGCTGTGACAAAGCATGAATGGATTCAGGTCTGAATGCTGAGTTCTTGGGCAAATCACTTGCCTTCTCATCAATGAAATGAAGACTTTTGTCTTTTCCTCACATATTTCCACAGAACAAATTGCCTCATGTTACAGAAATGAATAGGGCAGCCCAGAGAAGTGATGTGACTTACCTACCGTTACACAGTAGAATCATTGGAGACAGTGGCAAGAAGTGGATTTTTGTACAGCAAAGCCCATATGACAACGTGGAAGATAGCTGCTTCCACGTTTGTCTGCATCCCAGGGTGGCTGTTCAGTGGGAGTGAGAGAGGCAGGTTTGAAGAGGCGAGTTTGGAGAAAAAGGTGCTGTCTGTGGAGGTCCTGGTGCACTCAGGTGCTGCAGTGGGGAGCTCCTGATATTCTGAGCGCAACCTCAGAGTCTTGGGAATCTGGAGAAGACAGCCTAAGTAGGGAAGAGAGAAAACTAAACAGAAAATGCAAGACAAGTTCACATTTTGTCAGGCATTAGCTCAGCCCACCACTGAGGCAGGTGATGAAGAAACAGCAGCCCCTCTATGAGCTTGTGTGCACATGTCAGGCCCAGCAGGAGGATGGGACACTGACAAAGAATAATGCAGACCAGCAGGCACGGGAGGAGACACCCTGAGGGAAACAGGAAACTGTGCAGCTGGGCCCGGCCTCCTGCGGGTACTGGCTGACAAGCACCAGGCGACCTAGGGTAGACCCTGGGTGTGGTGGCTGAGGGGCCATAGAGCATTCTCCAGACCCAGCATCCAGGCCTTGGGAAAGTTGATTTGTACAGTAGGGAAGGACCCTACCCTTGCAGCCAGACTGAGTGAAGGCAAGCAAAATCCAGAACACTTCCTGCTCTGGGGGCTTGTGTCTCTTGTGATTAGAGGCATTTGGGCACCTGTTTTTTCAGGTGCACCTTCTGTGGTTCAGTGGATACAGTAGTGGCATGGCCCAGGCTCTGCCGGCATTCTTTTCCCAATAGACTGTGTGGCTTAGGTACATACAGTACTGCTCTGGGCTGCCCTATTTGTTTCTGTAACATGAGGCAATTTGCTTAGATGACCTCTAGGATCCCTTCCAGTTGGGCCTCAGGTTGCTTTATGATCCAAGACTAGTTTCTAAGGAGCTCAAGAAACAATATTATATATATATATGGCTGCAGCATGTGGGAGGGGTTTACACATTTTCTAAAATTCTAGAATCTTCACGTTAAAAGCAAATACTAGAATATGGCATGCCTTAAAAAATTAAACTAGAAGTTCCAAAAGAATAGACTAGAAAGACTCAAATAATTACATACCAATGTTCATAGCAGTGTTATTTCCAATAGCCAAGAGGTGAAAACAACTCATGTGTCCATTACAGGATAAATGGAAACAAAATGTGATATAGTACAATGAGATATTATTCAGCCTGAAAAAGGAAGGAAATTCTACAACATTAAGAACATTATGCTGAGTGAAATAAGCCCGACAGAAAAAGACAAATACTGTATGATCACATGCATATGAGGTACCTAGAGCAGTCAAATTCATAGAAATTAGAATGCTGGTGCCAGGGCTGGGAGGAAAGGAAATAGGAAGTTAGTGTTTAATGGGAACAGAGCTTCAGTTTGGGAAGATGAAAAAGTTCTGGAGATGGATGGTGATGATGGTTGCACAACAATGTGAATCTACTTAATTCCATTGAACTATACACTTAAAATTGTTAATTTTATGTTATGTGTATCTTATCACAATAAAACAAAAATATTGTTATATTTATGTGCTAATATTTAAATTTGGTATACAAAATAATGGTAATAAAGCATAGTTTGTGCTGGTTTGTAGACCTCTTACTGATATAAATGAAACCAATCACTAAACAATTAATTAAAAAATAAATTAAAGTGGGAATTATTAAAAATAATGTTTCTATATTATATTTTAACTCTATCTAAATGTACATTTATTCATTGATCTTTGGGTCTTTTTCTCTGTGTATAGGTTTTCTGAGTAGAGTTTAGCATGGTGTCCCTTGCACAAACCACATGCAAGGAATATAATTTACAAATTCTAGTTTCAGGGCTTTTAACATGGCATGAGATCTTAGAGACAGTTGTGAATAAAAACAAATGCAGATTTATTTTGGATTTTTATGACTCTTCATTCTCAGTTCTCTTATAATTGCACTAGAGGCCTGGTGCACGAATTTGTGCATAGGTGGGGTCCCTTGACATGGCCTGTGGAAATTGGGCCAAAATCAGCAGTCCAACGCCACCTGCTGCTCCCACTCATCCCGGCCCCACCATGCCTGTTGCGGGCTTGCACCCAGTCAGTCCTGATCAGGAGATGCTTGTGCTGCCACAGCAGTGCTCTCCAGCCATGAGCCCTGAGTCTGGCACGCTGTCCTATGGGGGTTGTAGGGGAGGCCAGGACACGATTGGCCCTCTGTAGGGGCAGAGGGATGCCCTTGCCGGCCTGGAATCCAGATCCGACCTGCTGATGTTTGCGCCAGTTGTTGGGAGCCACCTGGTGGCCAATATTGTGTCTTCGTTGCAGAGCGTCTAGGGAGGGGAAGTGGCCATGGTGCCCAAAGTCGATTTCCAGGAGACCAGCGGCACTGTTGGGATCATGCTGGCGGCACTGGTCCGTCAGTGCCTGGCCCGTCGGTGCCTGGCCCATTCTCCAGAGATTGCACCTGCAGGGCTATTGAGGGAGTGAGTCGTTGCTGCTGGGCTCATAGGCCACTGGGACAGGTCAGTCAGCTGAGTAGCACTCCCACTGTGGGAGTGCACTGACCATCAGGGGGCAGCTGCAGCATTGGGCATCTGCCCCCTGGTGGTCCGTGCACGTCATAGCGACTGGTTGTTCAGTTGTTCTGTCGCTTAGGTTTTTATATATAGAGATTGCCTCACATATTCCATATCTCTGTATCTATATAACTATCAGTCTATGTAAATATTTTTAAATAACTAATATTCATAAAGTCTTCTCAAAAGCATTCAATGCACTTTGTTATGGAAACAAAATAACAATTATAACCAACCTAAACAGGCTTGGGGACAAACACAATTCCCAGTGCATAAACACAGAACTCAATGAACAGGGAGCAGGATGTGCAGTACACGGTAAAATGAGTGAAAAGGTAAGCCATAGCGGGCAGAAGATGTTTGTGAAAATAAACTGACAAAAGACTAGGATGTCAAATATACAAAGAATTTAGCCAAATCAGTGAGAAAAGAAAATAACCCAATTGAAAAGGGGGCTTAAAAACTGGACAGTTGTAAATCCAAATGGCTAATAATAAAAAGAAGTTCAACTTTTTAAAAAAACATATTTTATTGACTTTTTACAGAGAGGAAGGGAGAGGGATAGAGAGTCAGAAACATCGATGAGAGAGAAACATCAATCAGCTGTCTCCTGCACACCCCATACTGGGGATATGCCTGCAACCAAGGTACATGCCCTTGACTGGAATCGAACCTGGGACCCTTCAGTCCGCAGGCCAACACTCTATCCACTGAGCCAAACCAGTTAGGGCAGTGGTTAGCAAACTGCAGCTCGTGAGCCACAAGCGGCTCTTTGGCCCCTTGAGTGTGGCCATGAAATTTCAATTGCACTGTATGTGCACGCCCGCACGTGGTATTTTGTGGAAGAGCCACACTCAAGGGGCCGCAGTTTGTCAACCACTGGGTTAGGGCAAGAAGTTCAACTTTATTAGTAATCAGGGAAATACAAACTAAAATCACAGTGAACACGGTATATTCTTCTACTTGTTTATATCTTCCTCTATCTCTATTTTCAATGTCCTGTAGTTTTCTGAGTACAAGTCTTTTGCTTCTTTGGTTAAGTTTATTCCTAAGTATCTTTATTTTTTTGTTGCAATGGTAAATGGGATTGTTTGTTTAGTTTCTCTTTCTGAGAATTCATTATTGGTATATAAAAATGCCATCAATTTCTGGGTGTTAGTTTTGTACTCTGCTACATTGCCAAATTCATTTATTAAATCTAGTAGTTTTTTGGTGGAGTCTTTAGGCTTTTCTATGTAAAATGTCATGCCACCTGTGAATAACGACAGTTTTACTTTCTCCTTTCCAATTTGGATGCCTTTTGTTTCTTCTCATCTGATCGCTGTGGCTAGGACTTCCAGTACTATGTCTAACAGGAGTGGTGAAATCGGACGTCCCTGTCTTGTTCCTGTTCTAAGGGAAAATGGTTTTAATTTTTGCCCATTGAGTATGATGTTGGCTATAGGTTTGTCATATATGGCCTTTATTATGTTGAGGTATGATCCTTCTATTCCCACTTTGCTGAGAGTTTTAATGAAAAATGGATGTTGGATTTTTTCAAATGCTTTTCAGCATCCATTGATATGATCATGTGATTTTTGTCTTTCAAATTGTTTATATGATGTATCATGTTTATTGGTTTACAAATATTGTACCAGCCTTGCATCCCTGGAATAAATCCCACTTGGTAATGGTGTATATTTAGAGAGATATAAACAAATGGAAAAATATACTGTGGTCATGGATTGGTAAAATTAGCATCATTAAAATGTCCATACTACCCAAAGCAACCTATAGATTCAATGCAATCCCTATTAAAATACCAATAATATATTTCATAGATCTATAACAGATACTCCAAAAATTTAGAGGGAACCAAAAAAAGCCTCAGATAGCTGCAGTATTTTGAGGAAGAAGAGCAAAGTTGGAGGAATCACAACACCAGATATCAAGTTACACTACAAAGCCACTGTAATCAAAACAGCCCGGTACTGGCACAAGAACAAACATATAAATCAATGGAACAGAACAGAGACCCTAGAAATTGACCCAAGCCATTAAGCCCTATTAATATTTAACAAAGAAGGCAAGAGCATACAATGGAGTCAAGAGAGTCTCTTCAATAAATGGTGTTGGGAAATTGGACAGATACATGCAAAGAAATGAAACTAGGCCACCAACTTACACCATACACAAGAATAAACTCAAAATGGATAAAAGACTTAAATGTAAGTCATGAAACCATAAAAATCCTAGAAGGAGAAGATAAACAACTGGGACTACATAAAAATAAAAAGCTTCTGTATAGCGAAAGAAAGCATCAACAAAACGAAAAGGAAGCCCACTGCATGGGAGAACATATTTGGCAATGATTCATCTGATAAAGGGTTAATATCCAAAATATATAGGGAACTCATATAACTTAACAAAAGGAAGACAAACAATTCAATGAAAATTTTGGCAAAGGACTTAAATAGACACTTTCCCAAAGGTGACATACAATTGGGTAAGAGATATAAAAAAAATGCTCAAAGTCACTGATTATCAGAGAGATGCAAATTAAAATGACAATGAGGTATCACCTCACACCTGTCAGAATGGCCACCATCAACAAATCAACAAATGACAAGTGCTGGTGAGGATGTGAAGAAAAGGGAATACACTGCTGGTGGGAATACAGACTGGTGCAGCCACTATGGAAAACAATATGGAGTTTCCTCAAAAAATTAAATATGGAACTGCCATTTGACCCAGTGATCACATTTCTAAGAATATGTCCTAAGAAACCAGAAACATCTATCAGAAAGAAAATATGCACCCCTATGTTCATAGCAGCGCAATTTACAATAGCTAAGATCTGAAACAGCCCACGTGCCCATCAGTAGATGAGTGGATAAAATGACTGTGGCACAGCCTTAGCTGGTTTTGCTTAGTGGATAGATCATCTGCCTGTGGACTGAAGGGTCCTAGGTTCGATTCCAGTTGGGGGCACATGCCCGGGTTATGGGCTCGATCCCCATAGGGGGCATGCAGGAGGCAGCCAATCATGATTCTCTCTCATCATTGATGTTTCTATCTCTCTCTCCCTCTCCCTTTCTCTCTGAAATCAATAAAAATATATTAAAAAATTTGTGGCACATCTATGCCATGGAATACTATGCAACAGTAAAAAGAAGGATCTCTTACCCTTTGAGACAATATGGAGGGACCTGGAGAGTATTATGCCAAGTGAAATAAGCCAGTCAGAGAAAGACAAGTATCACATGATCTCACTCATATGTGGAAACTAATGAACAAAATAAACTAAAGAACAAAATAGATCCAGAGACATAGAAGCATGGAACAGACTGTAGAATCTCAGAGGGAAGGCGGGGGAGGGTGGGTGGCTGGGAAAAGATCAATGAAAGAATTTATATGTATATATGCATAATCCATGGACACAGACAATAGGGTGGTAAAGGCCTGGGGTGGAGGAGTAGTAGTAAGGACAGGATAGAAGAGGTCAAAGGGGGACACAGGTAATACTTTCAACGATAAAAATTAAAAAAAAAAAAACCCCACAATGAAATACCATTATATAAGATAGGTGAAAACTAAGAATTCTGAAAATAGTATTAGGCAGCAAGCATTTGGAGCAGGTGGAAGTTGTATACTGTTATTATCTATCTGGAAAGAGGCTTGCATTACTTAGTATGACTGAAGATACACACACTCTGTGGTCCAAAAATCCAGTCTTAGGTGCATACCCAGAGAAACTTAAGCAAATGTACAGCAAGATACACTACATAGAAGAAGCTCATGGCAGCCTTGTCTACCTCATCTGCATTGGGAAACAATCCAAATAGTCACCACCTCTAGAACAGATACATAAATTGGTCAGACCATGAAATACTATATATAACAATGAACATGCTCAGACTTATATCTGCACAGAACAATATGAATAAATCTTCAGAACATAATATTGAGCAACAGAAGCAAGACAAAGAATACAATGTGATCACACTTATTTCAGGTTAAAATCAGGTAAAACAAAACTCTGATATATTGTTTGGTGATATATATATATATAGGTGGCTACCTTTGGGTGTGTTAGGGTTGAATGTTTGTGTTTCCCCCCAATTTTTTTTAATATATTTTATTGATTTTTTACAGAAAGGAAAGGAGAGGGATAGAGAGTTAGAAACATCGATAAGAGAGAAACATCAATCAGCTGCCTCCTGCACGCCCCCTACTGGGGATGTACCCGCAACCAAGGTACATGCCCTTGACCGGAATCGAACCTGGGACCCTTGAGTCCGCAGGCTGACGCTCTATCCACTGAACCAAACCGGTTAGGGCAAATTTGAATTATTTTCTTTTCCCCCCAAAATTTATGTTGAAGCTCTACCCTTCAATGTGATAGTATTAAGAGGTGGGGTCTTTGAGAGGTGATTAGATTTTGGTGAGGTTATGAGGATAGAGCTCTCATAATCCTACATAATAAAAGCCTAATATGCCAAGTGTCCAGTCGACCTGTTGGTCATTCAACCAATCAAAGTGTAATATGCTAATGATATGCTAAGGCCGCTCAACTGCTTGCTATGACATGCACTGACCACCAGGGGACAGTTGACTGGTCGACCAGTAGCTATGACATGCACTGACCATCAGGGGGCAGACACTCCAACCGGTAGGTTAGCTTGCTGCTGGGGTCCTGCTGATCTGATCTGAGCGAGACAAGCCAGACTTGCCCTGGGGCTCTCCTGTGGTCCCTCCCCAGCTGGCCAAACTCCCGTGTCCCTCCCCGGCCTCGATCATGCACTGATGGGGTCCCTTGGCTTGGCCTGCACCCTCTCACAATCTGGGACCCTTGGGAGAATGTCAGAGAGCCGATTTTAGCCTGATCCCAAAGGCCAGGCCGAGAGTGCACGAATTCGTGCACTGGGCCTCTAGTAGGTTTTATAAGAAGAGACACCAGTGACCTTGCTTTGCCTTGTGAAAAGGCAGCTGTCTGCAAGCCAGGAAAGAGGCTCTCATTAGAACTCAATCATGCTGGTACCCTAATCTCAGACTTTCAGTTTCCAGAACTGTGAGAAATAAATGTGTGCTGTTTAAGCCACCCAATCTATGGTATTTTGTTATAGCAGTCCCTATAGACTAATACAGGGAGGCTAGGGTATGTTTACAATTGAGAGGGACACAAGGAAAGTTACTGGTTACTGGCAATCAGCCCTCAAGGAGGGTTACAGAGTTCACTTTCTGATTATTCATTAAGCAATATGTGTATGTTTTATTCATGTAAATGTATGTACATTTCAATACAATAATTCACACTAAAAATGAAAAAAGAAGAAATATGTGGGTGTGCAAGCAAATAGCTCTCTTGTTGCCCAGACTCCCGAGCATTGTGGCAGGTTTTATGAGGGACGGGGGAGTGGTGGTTAATGTAGCAACACAGTTAAGTGAAGCTGGGGTGGAGGAGATGAGTAGAGTCTCTGAAAAAAACATGGTAAAAATGAAATGCTGGCCCTGGCCGATTTTGCTCAATGGATAGAGCATCGGCCTGCAGACTGAAGGGTCCCAGGTTCGATTCCTGTCAAGGGCATGTACCTTGGTTGAGGGCACATCCCCAATAGGGAATGTGCAGGAGGCAGCTGATTGATGTTTCTCTCTCATCGATGTTTCTGGCTCTCTATCCTTCTCCCTTCCTCTCTGTAAAAAATCAATAAAATATATTTAAAAAATGAAATGCTGATATATTCAGGTTGAGAATAGAGGTTCTGAGAGGTTATAGTAACACTTTCTTTTCATTTTACATTATTTATCACCTAAACCACAATATGACAAATCTAATGCATTTTCCTCTTCTTGGTGACACTTCCATTCAGTTTCTTCTCTGGCCCAGTCTTTGTATTTGGGAGAAAATGAGCATTTTCTGGGTATTTGTAGATATAATTTGGGTAAAGGCAGAGAAAAATTACATTCAGAAATAATCTTTACACAATATTTAAGGCATAATAAAAGGATGTGATTTCACAATATCCACAAAACAAAAATGATCCCCTAGAAAAATGATCCCATAGAACCTGGCAAACTCCTACAGAAACCTGCACTTCTTGCAATAGAGTTTGAAATTATAGGATGGAGGAACCCTGCAGTGGAGTGTGGAGGTGGGGGGAGAAAGGGATGTTGAATAATTCTTGACTTTAATAACACATTTTTAATAACTCTATAGTAGCTTTGTTAAATCTCGGAGATGTTGACTCAGGAATCTGATGACTGAGATTCTGTGAGAACAGAAACTGCTGTCTCCTCCACTCCCTTCCCCCAGCATCCAAGCACAACTCGCTTTCATTTCCTTTGTATTTAATGTGTGCTTGTTAAATTAGATTCTTGAAAGCATCCAAATGGCGGTCAAAGAGCGTTAGGAGTTCAGAAGAATGAAACTATCTAAGGGATTATTTCTAACTGGGAAATGGGAGAAGACTTCATTACAGGGAAGGAAGCTGAGCTAAGTCTTGAATAAACCAGGGTTGTGGATGAGATTGGATTTGAGAGAGAAGGTTGCAAAGGCACAGGTAGCAAGGACAAAGCATATTTGGAGAATGGGGTAATGTTTGTTTGGCTGAGTCTGTAGAAAATTGGCGGGAGAGAATTAAATTGAGGTGGAATTGAGGAGGTTTGTGCTAGAACTAGAGGCAGTGCACTCCGTTTGCTTCACAGGCAATGAGGAAAATGGATATTTTTGAAACAGGTGCTTCTGGGACAAAGGTCGCTGTAATGGCAGGATTGGTAAATGATTGGCTGGAGCCTAGGGAATGATTTAGGGGGCTAGTATACAGTGGCCCTAGGCAGGAGGTGAAAAGGATCAGACAGACAGGGCTGGTAGAGCAAATGAGAAGTAAGGAATAACTGATGCTCAAAGAAAAAAGTTTTAGCTACCAAACATATTGAGGGATACAGGTGGGAACAGAGATGCCAAGGTTTTCGTGACCTAGTGACAAGGAGTATGAAGATATCATTAACGGAAAACGAAGCTGGTGTGTGGGGGCAGATAATGAGCTGTTTTTCACTTGCTAGGTTTGAGGTGCTACTGGGGCATCTATGTGGAAACATCGAACCGGAGCAACAGATTTAGTAGACAAGGGCCTGGAAGTGAGCCCTGGATGTGAGTTACAACAGAGGAAAGAATGTGGAACAAGAAAAGAAGATAGGATTTTTAAACAGAAGGAAAAAGAAGATATCATAATCTAAAATCAAAGGATAATATACATTTTTGTCATTTTGTAGATAAAGAAATTATTTGGCTTTTAGCTCTTTCCACTCAACCCTGAAATTCCAATAGTCAAAGCAAATTATGCTTCCAGATTGGCCCAGTCCTGGGTTCTGTGAGGAAACCCATTATTTTGGTTTTAAGTGGTTCTAAAAAGTTTACTTGCTTAAATAGGCCTCTGATATACCATTTGTCTTTGTTATAGGTTGTAGCTAAAACTTGTAAAAAATGGGGAGAAAAATCATTGTGAACAATGAATGCCTATAACTCTACATGAGAAAAAAAGTCAGTCACTCTGTTAAGCATTTTGTAGGCATTATTTCATTTAATCTTTAATCTGCTTGACCAGATATTAACATCTTTCCATTTAACAGAAAGAACTTATGCTCAGATCAAGTAGGCTCTCAAAGCTAGTAAGGAGCAGTGAGTTGGAGTTTAAACAAGTTAACCTCAAAGCCTTAGATTTTAACTACTACATTATTCTGAGAGACAAATAAAAGAAGCAGGAATGAGAGTATAGATCTAAGAAATATGAAAGTGAGGGAACTTTCAAGAACATTAGTTGAAAATGTTCATAACCAAAGATGCCTCGACCTGGCAGTAGGAGAGGTCTCTCAGTCCATGAAACCAGTAGAAGGTCTTTATATCCTGGACAGTAAAGGAGAGTTTAGGGTCTCCTAGATCTAGTGATGCTTTGATCCAATCTCCCCACTTAAAGATTTGCAGAAGCCATCTCTGATAAGAAGACTTAAGGCATTTGAGAATCATGGTATCTAAAACAAATCCTTAGGAGAGTGATATTAACACAGACAGAATAAAAGTTTTCTACTATCATTCCCTGACCACCCCCCCACATCCCAACCCCGCCAACAGAACATTGGTTTTGAAATCACTTATGGATGAAAGTACCTTTGTGTGAATCCAGGAGTCCAATGGAGAAGTTCCAGCACACTCACATAGGGGGAAAAATCCAAGATTGGATGCAATGAAGAGGTTAAAAGAACAGTTTCACTTTACCTATAGGTGGCACATCTAGATGCTAAGAGAGACCCCTTTGGCATACATTTCTCCCTTGAGGGAAAGTGATAATGTGTGAGTGAGTACTCAATTTCCCCAGCTGTACAGTATGCTGCCCAAGAAGTTCACTTTTTTTCTGGTCCTACCTAGCATACTCAAAGGATTTGCACAGCTGAGGGGTTAAAAGAGGCTGGGATATAGCAACTAGGGCTCAGGACTCATCAAAAAGATTCTATTAACTACTTTACAGTTCATCTTACTAAATGCTTCACAGACTCAATCAGGAAACCCACACACAAGCCACTGGGGACACCTCAACTGTGATCCTGGCCCATGAGCACTTACAGTGAACTTCAACCCCTTCCCCCCACTACCCCCTACACGGCCAGATCCTGGCACATGCTTCTGTGGGTGGTGAAGGCTATGCTTTGCAGATGGCTGCAGAACTGGGAGAAAGCTTACAAATGAGCATTTTAGGGCACTAGTCTAAAAAGAGAAACCCAGGAGGATCTCAACCCCCCACCTGAGCTTGAGGATTGAAAGAAGGCACACGATCTTAAGAATTCCCCTCCAAGAGGGAACACAAAGTGTGAAGTGGATGTATGCATAGAAAAGGTCCAAGAAAGCCTCAAAATTTCTGACTTGATGGACTTGGTGAAGGTGTTTCTCTCCCAAATCAGTAAGTAAAGACTGGAGGAGGTGATAGCTTCTTCAAATGCAAAGACAGCAATACAAGGCTTCAAGGACTATGAAAAACGATACCACCAAAGGAACATAATAGTTTTCTAGTAACCCACCCCAAGAAATGGAGATCTATGAAACTCTCGGAGAAAGAATTCAAAATAATTGTTTAAGGAAACTCAATAAGCTACAAGAGAATACAGACAACTCAGTGAAATCAGAAAAAGCAATACATAAACAAAACAAGAGGTTCAGCCCTAGCTAGTGTGGCTCAATTGGTTGGGCATTATCTTATGCAGCAAAAGGTGCTAGTTTGATTCCTGGTCAGGGCATATGCTCCAGGTTCGGGTTCTATCCCTGGTAGGGGGCATGCAGGAGGTAGCCAATCCATGTTTTGCTCTCGCATCCATGTTTCTTTTTCTCCCTCTCTCTTTAAAAATCAGAAATAAAATTCTTTTTTTTTGTATACCCAAGAGGTTCAAAAGAAAGAGAGAAATTATAAAAATCCAGGAAGAAAATTTGGAACTTAAGAATATAGTGAATAAAATAAAATAAAATAAAATAACACACACACACACACACACACACACACACACACACACACGCGCGCACGCGCACTAATATCAAACTTGACCAAGCAGAGCTTTTTGAATTACTCATAAAAGAAAAAGAATGAAAAAGAGTGAAGAAAGCCTTTGTGATTTATGAAACACCATCAAGTGCAAGAATAGATGTATTATGAGAGTCCCAGAAAGAGGAGAAGGAACAAGAAAGGAAGGAGGAATAGAGGGGCAAGGAAGGAAGGATGGATGGATGAATGGAGAGAGGGATAGAGGGAGGGAGGAAAAGTGGGAGGGACAGTGAGAGGGAGGGAGAACAAGCTTATTTAAAGGAATAATGACTGAAAACTTTCCAAATCTTGTGAGAGAGATAGACATCCAGGTTCATGAAGCTCATAAGTTCCAAACAGATTCAATCACAAAGGATTTCACTGAGACACATTATAATAAGGCAAAAAAATCAAAGACAAAAAAAATTTTGAAATCAACAAGAGAAAAAAAATTCATAGCATACAAGGGGACCCTCATAAGGCTATCCGTGGATTTCTCAGCTGAAAACTTGCAGGCCTGGAGTGAGTGAGATGATATATTCAAAGTGCTAAAAGAAAATTACCAGCAAATAATAAAAATTACCAACAAATAATACTTTACCTGAGAAAGCTGTCCTTCAGAAATGAAGGTGATATAAAGGCTCCCAAACAAACAATAGCTGAGAAAATTCGTCAGCTCCAGACCTGCACTGCAAAAAACACTAAAAGGAGTTTTTCAAGCGGAAATGAAAGGACACTAAAATGTAACATGGAAACATTTAAAAATACATAATGATAAAAGTAAGTGTATAGCCTGGCTGGCATGGCTTGTGGTTGAGCATCAACTTATGAAACATGGTTTGATTTCCAGTCAGGGCACATGTCTGGGTTGCAGGCTTGCTTCCCAGTAGGGGGCATGCAGGGAGGCAGCCAATCAATGATTTTCTCTCATCATTGATGTTTCTATCTCTCTTTCCCTCTCCCTTTCTCTCTGAAATCAATAAAAATATTTTTTTAAAAAGTAAGTGTATAGTCAAATTCAGAACATTCTAATACTATAGTAGTGATGTATGAATCATTTAACTCTAGTATAGTTTAAAAGAAAGTATTAAAAAACCCATAAGTATAGTAATTTGTTAATAGATGTACAACATAAAAATATGTAAATTGTGACATCAAAAACATAAAATGGGAGGTGAGTAAAAGGGTAGAGTTTTTGTATGCAATGAAAATTGCTATATCAGCTTAAAATAGACAGTTACAATTATAAGACCTTCTGTGTCATTCTCATGGTAATTGCAAAGCAAAAACCTACAGTAGATACACAAAAGGTAAAGGGAGAGCTAGCTAAGCATACCATTATGTTAAATAATCAAGTCACAAAGGAAGACAGCAAAGAGAAAATGAAAAGAATGAAGAAACAGCCAGAAAACAATTAACAAGATGGCAATGGTAAGTGTTCACCTATTAATAATTACTTTAAATGTAAATGTATTAAATTCTCCAATCAACATTTGTATAGTGGCTGAATGGATTAAAAACAAGACCCAACTATATGCTGCCTATGAGAGACTCATTTTAGCTTTAAGGAAACACTGAGGCTGAAGGTGAGGATACGGAATAGACATTCCACCATGCAAATGAAAATCAACATTGAGCAGGGGTATAATACTTATATCAGACAAAATAAACTTTAAATAAAAAACTGTAAAAAGAAACAAAACATGTTATTATATAATGAGCATCTAAATATATTAAGTAAATAATACCTCTAAAGGGAGAAATAGACAACAATGTAATAATAGTATGGGACTTCAATATCCCACTTTCAACAATAAATAGATCATCAAAAAAATCAATAAGGAAACATTGGACTTGAACCATACTTCAGACTAAATGTACCTAACAGAACATTCAGTCAAACAGTAGCAGAATACATATTTTTCTCAAGTGTGCATGGAACATTCTCTGGGATAGATAATATGTTAAATCTCAAAACAAGTCTCAACAAATTTAAGAGACTGAAATCATATCAAGTATCCTTTCTGACCACAATGGTATGAAACTAGAAATCAATAATAGAAGGAAAGCAAAAGAAATTCAGAAATTAAACACAGTGCTGACCAACCAGTGGGTCAAAAATGAAATCAAAGGGGAAATAAAAAAATATATTAAAGCAAACAAAAAATGGAAAAACAATATACCAAAATTTAAGGATGCAGATAAAGCAGTTCTGAGAGGATTTATAGAGATAAATCCTTACATTAAGAATAAACAAATATCTTAAATAAATAATGTTACATTATTCCTCAAGGAATGAGAGAAAGAAGAAAACCTAAGCCAAGAATTAGCAGAAGGAAGGAAATAACAAAGACCAGAGCAGAAATACATGAAATAAATGCTGGAAAAATCAATAGAAAAGATCAATGAGACTAAGAGCTGACTTTTTGAAAAGATAAACAAAATTGACAAAACTTTAGCTTGACTAATTAAGGAAAAAGTGGTAAGACACATGAATAAAATTGGAAATGAAAGAGGAGATATTACAAGTGATACAACAGAAATACAAAGAGAAAAATTCCTAGAAACATGCAAACTTCCAAGACTGAACCATGAAGAAGTAGAAAATTGGAACAGACTGAAAATGAGTTAGGAGATTGAATCAGTAATCAAAAATCTCCCAACAAGAAAAGGCCAAGGCCAGATGGTGTCACTGGTGAATTTTATCAAACATTTAAAGAACTAATAACAATTCTCAAAACGTTCCAAAAATTAGAGAAGAGAGAATACTTCCAAACTCATTTTAAGAGGCCAGCATTACCTTGATGCCAAAGCCAGACAAAGAAGTTACAAGAAAATTACAAGCCAATACACATGATGAAAATAGACGCAAAAATCCTTAACAAAATATTAGCATGCTTAATTCAACAGCACATTAAAGTAATCATACACTCTGATCAAGTGGAATTTATCCTTGGGATGCAAGAATGGTTTGACATACACAAGTCAATAAATCTGATTCAATACATCAATAGAATAAAAGATAAAAATCATATGATCATCTCAATAGATGCAGGAAAATCATTTGACAAGATTCAATATCATTTCATGGTAAAAAATGCTCAACAAATTAGGTATAGAGCAGTGGTTCTCAACCTTCCTAATGCCACAACCCTTTAATACAGTTTCTCATGTTGTGGTGACCCCCAATTTCACTGTTACAAATTGAACATATTTAAGCATAGTGATTAATCACAAAAACAATATGTAATTATATATGTGTTTTCCGATGGTCTTAGACAACCCCTGTGAAAGGGTCATTCGACCCCCAAAGGGGTCGAGACCCACAGGTTGAGAACCGCTGGTATAGAGAAAATGTAACTTAACATCGTAAAGGACCCATATGGAAAGTCCAGGCTCTTTTTCCAAGGCACTCTTATTGGCTTCAAAGTCAGTTTTTTTGTTTGTTTTTTTTTTTTTTTTTTAATTCTCACCCGAGGATACTTTTCCATTGATTTTTAGAGAGAATGGCCAGGGAGAAGTGGGTGCATGCTGCTTTGGGTCACCAGCAAAGAAACAGCAATCCTAAATGACTCACTAGATCAGATGGACTTAATTGACATCTTCAGAACATTCATCCCAAAGCTACAAAATATACATTCTTCTCAAGTGCATATGGGACATTTTCAAAGATAGACCACATATTGGGTCACAGGCAAAGTCTTTCCAAATTCAAGAAGATTGAAATCATATCAAGCATCTTCTCAGACCTCAATGGCATAATACTAGAAATCAACTACAATAAAAACAATAAAAACAATTCAAACACTTGGAGGCTGAATAGCATGCTATTAAACAATGATTGGGTTGCCAAAGAGATTAAAGAAGAAATTAAAAACATCCTGGAAATGAATGATAATGAAAACACAACAATCCAAAACTTATGGGACACAGTGAAAGCAGTCCTGAGGGGGAAGTTCATAGCATTACAGGCCTACCTCAAAAAATAAGAAAAAATGGTAATAAATTAGAGAGCAACAAGAAAAGCCCAGAGTAAGCAGAAGGAAGGTGATAATAAAGATCAGAGTGGATATAAATGACACAGAGACCAAAAAGACAAAAAACAAAAACCAAAAACAAAAGATCAATGAAACCAAGAGTTGGTTATTTGAAAGGATAAACAAGATTGATGAACCTTTATCCAGGCTCACCAAGAAATAAAGAGAGAGGACCCAAATAAACAAAATCAGAAATGAAAGAGGTGAAATAACAACAGACCCCACAGAAATATAAAAGATTGTACAAAAATACTATGAACAACTCCACTCCAAAAAACTAAACAACCTAGAGGAAATGGACATATTCCTGGAAAAATACTACCTTCCAAAACTCAATCTAGTAGAATAAAAAAATCTCAATAGGCCAATAACTAAGGAGGAAATTGAAGCAGTCACCAAAAAGCTTCTAGCAAACAAAAGCCAGGGGCCAGAACGGCTTCACAGGGGAGTTTTATCAAACATTCAAAGAAGAACTAAAACCTACCCTTTTCAGACTATTCCAAAAAATTCAAGAGGAAGGCACACTTCCAAGCTCTTTCTATGAAGCCAGCATTACCCTAATCCACAAACTAGATAAAGACACTACAAAGAAAGAGAATTACAGGCCAACATCCCTCATGAACATAAATGCTAAAATCCTCAACAAAATTCTAGCAAAATGGATCCAGCATTACATTAGAGAGATCATACACCATGACCAAGTGGGATTTATTCTGGGGATACAAGGCCAGTACAATATCTGCAAATCAATAGACATGATGTATCACATAAACAAATTGAGAGACAAAAATCACATAATCCTATCAACTGATGCAGAAAAGGCACTTGACAAAATCCAACACTCTTTCTTGATAAAAACTCTCAGCAAAGTGGGAATAGAGGGATCATACCTCAACATAATAAAAGCCTTATATGACAAACCTACAGCCAATATCATACTCAATGGACAAAAACTATAACCATTTCCCCTAAGAATAGGAACAAGACAGGGATGCCTACTTTCACCACTCCTGTTCGACATAGTACTGGAAGAGCTAGCCATAGCAGTTAGACAAGAAGAAGAAATAAAAGGCATCCAAATTGGAAAAGAAGAAGTAAAACTGTCATTATTCACAGATGACATGATATTGTACATAGAAAACCCTAAAGACTCTATCAAAAAACTATTGGACTTAATAAATGAATTTGGCAATGTAGCAGGATACAAAATTAACACCCAGAAATCTATGGCTTTTTTATACACCAATAATGAACTCACAGAAAGAGAAACAAAAAATAATCCCATTTACCATTGAAACAAAAAAATTAAGATACCTAGGAATAAACTTAACTAATGAGGTAAAAGACCTGTACTCAGAAAACAATAGGACATTGGAAAAAGAGATAGAGGAAGACATAAACAAATGGAAGAATATACTGTGTTCATCAATTGGTAAAATAAACATTAAAATGTCCATACTACCCAAAGCAATCCATAGATTTAATGCACTCGCCATTAAAATACCAATGGCATATTTCACAGATCTAGAACAAACTCTCCAAAAATTCATCTATATATAAAAAGTCAAGCGACCAGAACAATGGAACGAGCAGAATGACCAGAATGACTGGGCACTATGACGTGCACTGCGGTGGCCAACGGTGTGATCAGGGCTCCGATCAACTCCCTGCTACCTCCTGTGACCCCTCCCCCAGCCAGTCCTGGCCCCAATCAGCCCCCACTATTCTATTTGGGGGTGGGGCCAGATGACCAATTGCCCTTGGCTCTTCCCCCCCTATTGGCCTCCCCACCCCTGATCAGCCTCCCCACCTATTGGCCTCCCCACCAACTGTGTGCAGCCCCACCCCTGGGCCCTTGATTGCTCCCCCCCATTGGGGGCAGGGCCAGCTGGCCAACCTCCTGCATCCCCTCTCCTCTGCCGGCCTGGTCCCAATGGCCCCAATTAGGGCAGGCTGGCTGGACCCTACCAGTGCATGAATTCGTGCACTGGGCCTCTAGTATGGAAAAAAGAAAGACCCCGAATAGCCACAGCAATCTTGAAAAAGAGGAACAAAGTTGGAGGGATCACAATACCAGATATCAAGCTATATTACAAAGCCTCTGTCCTCAAAACTGCCTGGTATTGGCACAAGAACAGACATACAGATCAATGGAACAGAACAGAGAACCCAGAAATCAACCCAAGCCATTATGCTCAATTAATATTTGACAAAGGAGGTAAGAGCATACAATGGAGTCAAGACAGTCTCTTCAATAAATGATGTTGTAAAAGGACTTGTATGCATGCATGTAAGCATAACCAATTGACACAGACACTAGGGTGGTGAGGGCATTGGACAGATACATGCAAATAAATGAAACTAGACCACCAACTTACACCATACAGAAAAATAAACTCAAAGTGGATAAAGGATTTAAATGTAAGACAGGAAACCATAGAAATCTTAGAAGAATCCATAGGCAGCAAAATATGAGACAGATGCAGCAGTATCTTTACCGATACAGCTCCTAGGGCAGTGATGGCGAACTTATGACACGCGTGTCAGAGGTGACACGTGAACTCATTTTTTTGGTTGATTTTTCTTTGTTAAATGGCATTTAAATATATAAAATAAATGTCAAAAATATAAGTCTTTGTTTTACTATGCTTGCAAATATCAAAAAATTTCTATATGTGACACGGCACCAGAGTTAAGTTAGGGTTTTTCAAAATGCTGGCACGTCGAGCTCAAAAGGTTCGTCATCACTGTCTAGGCTCTAGGCAATGGAAACTAAAGAGAAAATAAACAAATGGGGTTACATCAAAATAAAAAGCTCCTGCACAGCAAAAGAAACCATTGATAAAACAACAATAAAGCCCACTGCATGGGAGTACATACACTGAGTGGCCAGATTATTATGACCACTTGACGTTTGTAGGCAACTTAGCTATAATTTTGTGCTGAAGTTGCTAGAGGGCCAGACCATTATAAATAGGGAAGCAGGTTGTTTACCACGACAGTAGAAGTGATTTTTTTCTGAAGATATGGGTAAACAACGTGATTTAACAGCCTTTGAATGTGGGATATATATATTGAGTGGCCAGATTATTATGACCACCTGACGTTTGTAGGCAAATTAGCCGTACACTGCATTGTATGGGATATGGAAGCCGAAGGCCTGTTCGAACACCTTTGCTGTCTGCAATTACTAAGATAAAACATTTCCAATTCACACAGGAACACAAGGATTGGACAGTCGAGCATTGGAAAAAAGTCATGAGGTCCGATGAATCATGTTACCAGTTGCATCATGCAGATGGCAGAGTGAGAATTTGGCAGAAACAGCATAAAAGCATGCACCCCATATGCATGAGTACAACCTTTCAAGCTGGTGGGGGCAGTATTATGGTTTGGGGCATGTTTTCCTGGCATGATTTGGGCCCTTGAATTTATGTGGAACAACATCTGAATAGCACAACATACCTAAGTCTCATTGCTGATCAAGTTCATCCTATCATGCTGATGGTGTATCCCAATGGAGATGGCTTCTTCCAACAAGACAATGAGTCATGCCACGGTGCTCATATTGTGCAGGAGTGGTTTCAAGAACATGAGGGAGACTTTACCTTGCTTAGGTGGCCCCCGCAATCACCAGATCTCAATCCAATTGAGCATTTGTGGGACGAAGTTAAAAGAGCCATCAGGCAGCTGGTTCCACAACCATCAAATCTCACAGAACTGGACAGTGCTATTCATCAGGCATGGTGTCAGATTCCTTGCATCACCTTTCAACATCTCGTGGAGTCAATGCCAAGAGGAATCGCCGCAGTATTGAAGGCAAAAGGTGGCCCAACGAAGTACTGATGGGGTGGTCATAATAATCTAGCCACTCACATTCAAATATATCCCACGTTCAAAGGCTGTTAAATTGTGTTGTTTACTCATATCTTCAGAAAAAAAATCACTTCTACTGTCATGGTAAACAACCTGCTTCCCTATTTATAATGGTCTAGCCCTCTAGCGCAGTGGTTCTCAACCTGTGGGTCACGACCCCTTTGGTGGTTGAACGACCCTTTCACAGGGGTCGCCTAAAGACCATCCTGCATATCAGATATTTACATTACAATTCATAACAGTAGCAACATTACAATTATGAAGTAGCAACGAAAATAATCTTATGGTTGGGTCACAACATGAGGAACTGTATTTAAAGGGCCAGAAGGTGGAAAACCACTGCTCTAGCAACTTCAGAGCGAAATTATAGCTAATTTGCCTACAAACGTCAGGTGGTCATAATAATCTGGCTACTCAGTGTATTTGCCAATGTTATATCCCGATAAGGGCCTATTCTCCAAAATATATAGGGAATTCATACATCTTAACAAAAGGAAGATAAACAATCAAATAAAAAAATGGGCAAAGAACCTAAATAGACCCTATTCAAAAGGAGACATACAGAAGGTCAAGAGACATATGAAAATATGCTCAAAGTCACTAATCATCCGAGAGATGCAAATCAAAACTATAATGAGATACCATCTCACTCCTGTCAGAATGACTATTAGCAACAATTCAACAGATGGCAAGTGCTGGTGAGGATGTAGAGAAAAGGAACCCTTGTGCACTGCTGGTGGGAATGCGGACTGGTGCAGCCACTGTGGAAAACAGTATGGAGTTGTGGGGAAGCACAGGACTTAGTTGGAATGTCTGTAAGGAGGATTCTCCAAAAGGTTGGGGGCCTCTGAGGGAACCTTGCTGAAGGCGGCAGCCCCTACCTTGACTTTTCCAAACAAGTCTGATGCCCTGGGATGTTTTGCTAGAATCTCAATGTTTAGATTGTAGACATTGCGACCTTGTAGAAGCATATACTTTCTCAAGGATCCCTACCTTGCTAATTGTATCTAGAGGTTAACTTTAGTTCAAGCTGTTATAATAGTAAAAGCCAAGGGAGGCAGGCAAACAAGGCTATTTGGTGGCAATAGCCAAGTAGTTCCTTAGCCCTTTCTTTCACAGAAATGTGTGTTAGAGCAATCTGTTCATCCATCACTCAGGGTCTGCCAGTCAGCCCTGGCATGGAGCTTCCTCAAAAAATTAAAAATGGAACTCCTATTTGACCCAGTAATCCCACTTCTAGAAATATATCCCAAGAAATCAGAAACACCTATCAGAAAGGATATATGCATCTCTATGTTCATATAGCACAATTTACAATAGTTAAGATTTGAAAACAGCCTAAGTGCCCATCAGCAGATGAGTGGATAAAAAATGGTGGTACATCTACACAATGGAAAACTATGCTGCTGTGAAAAAGAAAGTACTCTTACCATTTACAACAGCATGGATGGACATGGAGAGATTATGCTAAGCAAAATAATCCAGTTGATGATAGATAAATATCACATGATCTCACTCATTTGTGGAATGTAATGAGCATAACCAATGGACACAGACACTAGGGGGGTGAGGGGATGTGCTGGGGGGTGGGGGTTGCCAGGGAGAGGTCAATGGGGGAAAAAAGAGACATATGTAATGCTATATGTAATACTTTACACAATAAAGAATGTAAAAGAAAAGAAATTGCAGGATGTCCCTTATTTTCTAAGCCCGATGTGTTTAGGCTCTCATTTGTCCAACAAAAGGGCCTGTTCAGATCTTCATAAAGCAATTCCAATTGAAAAGCCAAAGTTAAAAAAGCACCCATTCATCCCCGCCTCTCCTTCATTATCTCAATTCTTATCTATAGCCTAGGGCAGTGATGGCAAACCTATGACACGCATCTCAGAAGTGACACGCAAACTCATTTTGGTTGCTTTTTCTTTGTTAAATGGCATTTAAATATATAAAATAAATATCAAAAATATAAGTCTTTGTTTTACTATGGTTGCAAATATCAAAACATTTCTATATGTGACACAGCACCAGAGTTAAGTTAGGGTTTTTTAAAATGCTGACACGCCGAGCTCAAAAGTTTCGCCATCACTGGCCTAGGGTCTCTCAACCCTTAACCCTTAGCTCCACTTTGAAGCTTTAAAAAAAGCTCATAGAAAGTCAGCTTGAATTTAACTCCAGACACAAAGGAAGAAAGAGAAAGCTCAACAGAGAAGACAGGACATGATCTGGTCCTTGAAGGACAGGTAGGGTTTGGGAAGGGGAGAGGCAGCAGAAGGGAGAGAGATGGTTGAGGAAATGCTCAGGGAAAGGAATGTGTTGTCTTTTCAGTGGTCAATGAGGAAACCAGCCAAGTGAGGATAGAGGGTTTGCCCACACAAATGTGGGAGAGAATTCTGACGCCATGCTCTTTCCTCTTTGCCATCCTCATTACACTTCATTGAAATGACTTATTGAAGTCTCCATTTTCCCAGCCAGTTGTAAGCCCATGAGAGCAGAAACTGAGTTTAACCTAGCTCACCCCTGACCTATATCTCTAGGGCCTGATTATATATATATTAAAGAAATGAAGAAATGGATCAATGAGAGAGTGGGTGGACTTATTGGGAAAGGTAGGTTATGGGCATATTTTTGAAGTAGGAATGGGATCCATTGAAAGTTTTGAATGGGGATGTTTTAGGGAAGAATAACCTGAGGGGTTAAAGAGAGAGAGTAGGTGTGATGGAGGCCAATGAGGAGGCAATTTGGGGTTATGGAGGCATCAATTCGTGAAGCCCTAGACTCAGCTATTATCAACGGGGATGAGACCAAAAAGAAAGCACAGTCAGGAGATGAATTAAAAAGTGCTCCACAAACATTTTCACCTTGTGAATTCTTCTGGTGGTTTCTGCAATTCTTAAGATTATTCCTAATTTTCCAACCTTCAGAATAATAGTAAAATTCTTAAAAGATTCCAAACAATTAAAAAGAGGAGAGAAAAAGCCTTAACTTCCCACTGTTTGTCCATCTGGCTCAGCTTTGGAAAGATGGGCAGAAGGCAAACCCAAGAGGCGGGTAGGGGCAAGGGTGTGTGTGGGAGGGGGAGCTGCAGGGGTGGGCTCTGGGTCTGGAACAGTGAGAGGGCTAGGCCAGAGGGCAGTGCTGAGGGCCTTGGAACAGGTGCCACAGCATTCACCTCTTTGGAAAAGCTGCAAATTCCTGACTTCACTGGTATGAAGTGAGCGTTATAAGAGGAGAAAAGATTGGTAACTTTTTATTTTCTGTTCAGTTAAAAACCATGACTACATATGCTTTTTGAAATGGTTATACATAATGTTCTATGGATTTTAAATTCCTCTCTAAGGACAAGCCTCAAAGGATATATGCCCCAAGGGAAGATACCTGCTTTGAAGAACAAGGTCAGAGGTTAGAGCTGAATATTTCCTCAGAAATGCAAACAATTCTCTTCAGATTAAAGGTTGTTGCATTGGGTTATATTTTGCCTTGTTGTAACTTCAGGTGTTCCAAAGATCAGTGTTTAGATAAGATCTACTCTCATGGATCTATGTAGACAACAGAAGCCTGACATTTCCAGTTACCACTGCAGAAAGGGATTAGAACTGGGTCCAGATGGGAAGAACACTGCATGATTTTCTAAGCCTGGAATCTACACATTTGTAGTTCATATTATATCTTGTTTGTTTTGGTCATGGTTAGTAGCAAAACCTTGCAGACAAAGTAAGACTGTATGCCTGTCTTTAGCATAGCAAGCTGGGGAAGCTGGACTCTATTCACAGGCCTGAGGGCAAAAGAACCAGAGGGGACCCAGAGGTGTGGAGAGCCACAAAGAAGTGATGTAAGCCAGCTGGTCTTGGGCCTTTGTCAATGAAGGAAAAGGAGAACATCCTAATTAGAGGCTGTAATGGTTAATTTTATGTGTCAACTTGGCTGGGACACAGTGCTCAAATATGTGGTCAAACATTATTCTGGATGTTTCTGTGAGGATGTTTTTGGATGACATTAATATTTAAATTGGTGGACTTTGAGTAAAGCAGATTGCCCTCTGGTTGGTGAGCCTCATCCAATCAGTTGAAGGCCTGAATAGAATGAAAGACTGATGTCCCTCAAGCAAGAAGGAATGTTATCGGCTGATGGCCTTCGGACTTGAACTGCAATATTAACTCTTCCCTAAATCTCCACCCTGATGGCCTACCCTTCAAAATTGAACATGCTTGAGTCCATAATCATATGAGCCAATTCTTCAAAGTGAATATCTTTCTGTATACACATGTACATCCAATGGGTTCTGTTTCCCCAGAGAACCCTGACTAGAGGCCTAGTTATGGCAGCTCCACAGATTTCCAGATCACTATTGCTAGGACTGTGCCCAGATAGGAAGAGAAGCTAGCTAGAACAGGTAGGCTCTTCAGAGGTAGTGTCCCTAACTAACTCTGTTGATTACTTCTACTTGCTTTGGTAATCTGTGCTATTAGCAAAGCCTGGAAGAGTGCAAACCACAGACAATTTCAAGCAAGCTGAAGTTTAGAGAAAAGTCTTTGCATCGTTTATTAGAAGACTAGTAGCCTTGCACACAAATCTGTGTGCTAGTAGTTCTCTGCAGGGCCTGGCTGCTCTGTGCCTGCTACCCAGAGGCTCTCCATGGCCCAGAGGCCAATCCATCGCTGGGCACGGAACGCTTGCCTAGTTGTCAGGGCGATGAGGCAAGCATTCCCCCACCCCAACCCGCTCTGTGCCTGCTGCCCAGAGGCTCTCCATGGCTGGGGTGGAACTCTTGCCTTGTCGCTGTGGCAACTAAGCAAACATTCAGCCAGGCCGTTCATGCTGCCTGCTCTCAGCAGCTGCTCCCCTAACCCCCGGAACTTGGGGACTCCGGCAGGGCTGAGAGGACGGGGCGCTGCCATCTTGTGGCTATGGGCACCGCCATCTTTGTGACAGAGTGATGGTTAATTTGCCCATTACCCTTTTATTAGATAGGATGTTTGCACATTATTTAAATCAAGGATGCCATAATGATTACTTGCCAAATATGATTCCTTTGACTTGACATTAGAAACAGATATGAAACAGTCAGGGAACCCTCGCTCCTTACCACCCGCCTGCTCACTGCTCCTTACTGCTTGGCTTGCAGCTCCTTAGTGCTGCCTGGGAGTTGGGAGAGGCTTCCACCACCACTGTTGCACTCACCAGCCCTGAGCACGGCTCTGGCTGAGCAGTACTCCCCCTGTGGGAGTGCACTGACCACCATGGGGCAGCTCCTGCATTGAGCGTCTGCCCCCTGGTGGTCAGTGTGCATCATAGTGACCAGTTGTTAGACAGCTCAGTGACTTTGCATATTAGCCTTTTATTATATAGGACTAGAGGCCCGGTGATCAAAAATTTGTGCACTCGGGGGGAAGGGGGGTCACTCAGGCAGGCCTGTGCCCTCTCGCAGTCTGGGACCCCTCGGGAGATAACGACCTGCTGGCTTAGGCCAGCTCCCGGCTGGCAGAGGGCTGACCCAATCCCTAGGTGCAGCCCCTGGTCGGGCTCAGAGCAGGTCTGATTGGGGAGTTGGGGTGCCGCCCCCTGTCATGCACAAAGCAGGGCAGATTGGGAGGTTGCGATGCCACCCTCAGTCACCCTCAGGGTAGCGCCGATTGGGGGGTTGGGGCACCGCCCCCTGTCACACTCAAGGCAGGGTCGATGGGGAGGTTGCGGCACCAACCCCTGTCACGCACATAGCAGGGCCAATCAGGGGGTTGGGGCACTGCCCCCTGTCACTCACAGAGCAGGGTCCATCAGGGGGGTTGGGGCTCCATACCCTGTCACGCACAGAGCAGGGCCCATCAGGGGGTTGGGGAGCTCCCCCCTGTCAGGCACAGAGCAGGGCGGATCAGGGGGTTGAGGAGCTCCCCCCTGTCACTCACAGAGTAGGGCCGATAGGGGAGTTGGAGCACCGCCCCCTGTCACACACAGAGCAGGGTGGATCAGGGGGTTGGGGTGCTACACCCTGTCACACTCAGGGCAGGGCCGATGGGGAGGTTATGGCTCTACCCCGTCACACACAGAGCGGGGCCCATGGGGGGGCAGGTTGTGGCCCCGCCCCCTGTCACACACAGAGCTGCAGGGCGATCAGGGGGTTTGGGCACTGCCCCCTCTCATGCTGATCCCAGTGCCGGAAGGCCTCGTGGCTCCGCTGATCCCAGTGTTGGGAGGCATATTACCCTTTTACTATATAGGATAGAGGCCTGGTGCATGGGTGGGGGCTGGCTGGTTTGCCCTGAAGGGTGTCCTGGATCAGGGTGGGGGTCCCCACTGGGGTGCCTGGCCAGCCTGGGTGAGGGGATGATGGCTGTTTGCAGCTGGTCACACACCCTTCAGGGTGGGGGTCCCCACTGGGGTGCCTGGCCAGCCTTGGTGAGGGGCTGATGGCTGTTTGCAACTGGTCACACACACCCTTCAGGGTGGGGGTCCCCACTGGGGTGCCTGGCCAGCCTGGGTGAGGGGATGATGGCTGTTTGCAGCTGGTCACACACCCTTCAGGGTGGGGGTCCCCATTGGGGTGCCTGGCCAGCCTTGGTGAGGGGCTGATGGCTGTTTGCAGCTGGTCACACACACCCTTCAGGGTGGGGTCCCCACTGGGGTGCCTGGCTAGTCTGGGTGAGGGGCTGAGGGCTGTTTTCAGGCTGGCAGGTGACTGAAGCTACCAACCGCTCCTTTTTTTCTTTTATTTTTTTTATTCTGGGCCTGCTTTAGCTCTGAGGCTTGGCTCCAGCTCTTAGGCCTCGGCTGCTGAAAGCAGGTATCTGATTTGTTTGGGTTCTATAATCAAAACACTGTTTCAACTCCAGCTCTGAGATCCTGGCTGGCTGAAAGCTGGTTTCTGGGGTTTTGTTTAGCTTCTAAATTTGTAACAATGTTTCAAACTGCAAGCTCAGAGGCCGGCAGAGGCAGGCGGGGAACGTTGGAGTCTTCCGTCACTGAAGCAAGCAAGCCTCATGTTCGCTTCAAGCTGCTTGGCTGCCAGCCGCCATCTTGGCTGGCAGTTAATTTGCATATCGCCCTGATTAGCCAATGGGACAGGTAGTGGAGGTATGGCTAATTACCATGTTTCTCTTTTATTAGATAGGATTCCTGAGTGCTACCCCAGTTCTTCCATGGAATGGATTTCCTTCTTTGGATCTCAGTTTCCCTGGGCTATATCAGGTACCTGCTACTAGGTTTCCCCAGTTCTGATGCTAATCACATGTCCATTACCTGTTTATAGCACTTGGCTTAGATATGACTCTAGATCCTAGGCTTCATCTAAGCCATCACCAAATAGGAATTTTACCTTGCATTTCCTTCTCAGCCTGTTTTGGACATAATTTAAATAACTGACCCCTGGTGTTGCTGTGTGTATGTTCTAATACCGAGCTTTCCCTTTGCCCCGAAGGACCTCTTGGATTCTAGATCTTGGCTTTTCTGTTCTTCCCAACAGTTCCCAATTGTTGGGAATGAATTGTGGATACAATTCCCTAAGCTTAAGGATGTGTAGTAATGGGTATCAGAAACATGCTCAAAAGCCTAGATTTTCTATATTGGGAGATTAAAGTTCCCCCTCCCCCCTACACACACACACGCACACACACACACACATGTTGCTAATCAAGGACCAGCTGTACTCTACCAAGAAAAAGCCCAAATGTATTCATGCCAGGTGGGGTCCTACTCCTGTGATGTAAATGCAGGCCTCTGTCATAAATAGATCCAATATGGTCCCCCAAAGATATCCACACCCAAATACTGAAACCTGGGCATAACTTACATGGCAAAAGGTGACTTGGCAGTATACTTTAGGCTCTTGACCTTAATATAGATTATCCAGGCGGGCCAATCTAATCATCTGAGCCCTAAAAAGCAGAGAATGTTCTCTGAATGGAGTCAGAGAGACAGCAGAAGGGGAAGTCAGATTGCTTCTAGTTGTGACAGGGTTTCAATGTGCCTTTGCTGGCTCTGAGATGTAGGGGCCATGTGGAAGAACTCAAGAGAGCCATCTAGGAGCTAATGTCCCCAGGTGGCAGCCAGCAAGGACACAGGCACTTCACTTCTACAATCACAAGGAACTGAATTCGGCCAACACTCTGAGTAAGCTTGGAAGCATATTCTTTTTCAGAGTACCGAGCAAGGAACACAGCCCTGCTGTTAGCTTGATCTCACCCTGTGAGATTCTAAAGAGAGGACCCAGCCAAGCCCCACTGTCCCCAGACCTCTGAATTACAGAATTGTGTGATAATGCATGGTGTGGTTTTAAGCTACTAAATTTGTGGTGGTTTATTCTGGCAACAGTAGAAAACTAATACAGGCCTTTGTCAAGGTCAGAGTCTTTGGGAAGATTTGCCATTTCCTCTTATCTTCAAGAGTCCAGGCCTGCAAAGCCCTCTCTGAAGCTCTCCTTGTCTGCATGGTTAGTGAGTAGAACCCCATGAGCAAAGAGGGTGGATTTTCATCTCTGCCTCACAACAGCTTTCTTCCTGGTTAGAAGCTTTCCTGAGAACAACACTTTGGATTTTGGCAGCCTTCCTGCTGAGCCAGAATGTGGTCATTTCATCACCCCTCCAGGGAGGTTGCCCAGCTGAACCAGATTCTAAGGAAGCTGTCATAAAAATGCAGACATTCATTTCATGTATCTGCCACCTCCAGCTGCAAAGTGGAGCGATGCTTATATTGCAGCAAAAACAAAGTATCAAGGCAAACATTTCTGAGAAAGACCTGTTACGCAGGTGAGTCACTGAAGACGGCCTCCTTTTCAGCAAAGTGAAATAGTCTTCTACGGAAAAGGGCTGGAACAAAGGGCTCTGGTGGTTTTGTCCTGCATTCCCAGTGAATGAGTGGTTCGCTTTCTTGGGAAGAACCCAATGCTAATGAGGTCAACCTCAGAGATTGGCTCTGTAGTCAGGCCAGTTAGCTTCAGTCTGTTCCATGGAGAAAGGCTCCATCTAATTAAAAATGCCTTTACTGAGCACCTAATATTTGCCAGGCCCTGTGCTAGGGGCCAGAGGGACAAAGAAAACCAAAGTCAGATCCTGCCCACAAAAATTCACAATGTAGTGAGAAGATGGGCCTGTAAATAACAATCTCTAATACAGAGAAGGATGAACTGATGTTACCTGAAGGTATGGGAAATCTTCTATGCACAGAGGCAGGAGATGTTAATTCAGCCTGCATATTCCAGAGGGGGTTTCACAAGAAAGATGCCATTTGAGCTAGACTTTGATGGAGAGGCAGGGACAAATAATTGATGACATATATTTGGTGCTTTACATTTTGTATCTTTAATTCAGTGGAACTTTGATAGGCAGAGCATGATAAAGGTATTTTAATGTAGGAAACTGTAGGGTTAGGCATAAATTATCATTAAGAAGTAAAAGTTCATGATGTTTCCTTGAATAGGTGTTTCCATTAATCACTAAGGTTTTATTGCTTTTGATGTATCTAGGTCCACTCAGTGGACAGGAAATAGATCCCGATATGTACTTTCATTTATGTCTATACTAGTGGCCTGGTGCACAAAATTTGTGCACTGGGTGGAGGGTGTTCCTAGCCCGGCCTGTCTCCTCTCCAACCTGGGACCCCTCAGGGGATGTCCAACCAGCAGTCAGACATCCCTCTCAAAATCCGGGACCACTGGCTCCTAACCATTCACCTGCCTGCCTGCCTGATTGCCCCTAACTACTCTGCCTGCTGGCCTGATCACCCCTAACTGCCCTCCCCTGCTGGTCTACTTTTCCCCAAGAGCCCCCCCCCCCCCCACTGGCCTGATCGCCCCCAACTTCCCCCCCTCCCCTCCAGCCTGTTCCCCCTAACTGCCTTTGCCTTGGCCCTGCCACCATGGCTTTGTCCAGAAAGATGTCCGGAAGGTCTCCTGGTCTAATTAGCATATTATCCTTTTATTAGTATAGATTTATTCCTATGCCCATCTATACATATTGAAATCTATGAGTTCATACCAATGTGTTTAATTCCAAACAATACCTTAGGGTTCAGTTTAGTTTTTCCCCATTTCCATTCTTTGTAACTCCATTCTTCAGCAGTGGAATATAGCTTGTTTCAATCTGTTCTGGTTGCTATAACAAAAATAATATAATAGACTGGGTGGCTTATAAACAACCAAAATTTATTCCTCACAGTTATGGAGGCAGTGAAGTCCATGTTCAAGGTGCTGACACACTCAGTGTCTAGTGTGAGCCTGCTTCCTGATTCACAGGGAGCTGTCTTCTTGCTGTCCTCACATGGCAGATGGGCTAAGGGAGCCCTCCCTTTATCAGTCCACTAATCTCATTCAATAGGGTTCCACCCTCATTATTCAATCATCTTCCAAATTCCCCACTTCCAAATACCATCATATTGGGGATTAGGTTTCAACATAAGAATTTTGGGAGGACACAAGCATTCAGTCTAAAGCATGGCCCTATGTGAATGGCATAGCTGGAGAATAACGTATGCTGCAACAGAGAAGACAAATGCAAAAGGGGGTTTGGGATCTGCTTAGGAATGACCTTGAGGGTCATGATAAGATAAAAACTTTATCTCTTAGATACTGGTGAGTTATTCAAGGTTTTTGAGCAGAGAATAATAAAATTTAACAAGAAGAGTAATATTAATACAAATTTAAATAGAACTAAATAAGGCTTTTAGTAGAAAAGGAAAGACCGGGGGGAATTTTTTCAGAATTGTAAAAATTCTCTTGAACTATGTTTCACTTAGTTACACGATAACTCCACTCAGTATTCATTTCCGTCCCACTGAGGTGCCTGACAGTGATGAACTAAGCATATTCCTTCACTCTCTGGTTTGCCTTTTACTTGGAATCTGAAGTCTCAGTGAATGGCTGTAGGAGATTCCTAGTGCATACATTTTTTTCACTATCCATGTTGGTAAGCATGATCCATTTTATTTACCCAGGAGCAAGATTTCTATGTATGTATTTTATAAATGGACTGGAGGCCTGGCCATTGAAATTCGTGTGCAGGTATGGTTCCTAGGCTTGGACTGCAATCAGGGCCATCTTCCCTGGCTGCCTGCAACTGTCCCTGCCCCCTGCCACCACCCACCCACAGTTCCCTGTTTGCCATCGGGCGATTGGAGCCTGATGGCTGGGGGAAGGGACTGGGAGGTAAGCCGTTCCTGCTCCCTCACCAGCCTGGTGCCCGCCACCGGTCACCCTCTGTGTGTGGGGTGACTGACGGGGCTGGGGCCTTGGCCTGGCACCACCCACATCCCCCACCACCCACCCCAGTTTCCCGTTCACCATCAAGCGATTGGAGCCTGCTGGCTGGGGAAAGGGACCAAGAGGTGGTCAGTGTGCCTCATGGTCAAGCGATCATTCTGGTCATTCTGCCATTAGGGCCAATTTGCATACTACCTTTTTATTATATAGGATAGAGGCCTGGTGCATGGGTGGGGACTGGCCAGCCTGCCCGGATGGGGGCCCCGGATTGGGGTCTGGGTCTCTGCTGGGGGATGGGGCCAGCTGGGGTGAGGGGCTGCAGGTGGTTTGCAGGCCAGCCACGCCCCAATCAGGGTGGGGGTCCCTGCTGGGGGGTGGGGCCGGCTGGGACCAGGGGCTGTGGTCATTCTGGTCTCTGGTTATTCTGGTTGTTCCGCCATTTTGGTCACTGGGCTTTTATTATATAGGATAGTGTTTGTAATAATGGGTGTGGGATTGTTAGAGGACACTGGCATCCTTTTTAAACAATTATGAATGAGTCATGGAGCTTTTGATGGCACATAATTGAAAACTAACACAACCAGCTTTGAAAAACAAGGAATTATAATAAATCTTGTAACTGGAAGTCCAGAGGAAGCCTGGGTTCTGAACTGACTTAATCCAGTGGCTTTGAACCCATTTGCCTGGATCCTATTGGTTCTGCTTTCCTCCCAGGCTTGTAGTAAAATCATTGCACTGTTCTAGATCACACCTCAATGCCTGACATTATCCAGAAGAGAAAGCTTTCTTCCAGAATCTTTTCAGGAGGAGACTAACTTTCATAAAAATTGCTTGCAGTGGTCTCCTTTTATCTTAAGCAAAAAGCTTTCACTTTTTTCTTTTATTTCTTTTTGTTTCTTGTTTTTGAAGCAATCAAATTTACAGGAAGGCTGCAGAACATTACAAATCTTTTTTCTCTAAACTATTTGAGAGTAATTTGTCAACTTGAAGTTCCATCCACCAGAATAATTTGTTCCAATGAAAAAAAGACATTCTCCTATAAATTTTCACCCACAGACTCCATTCAAGTTTAGCTACTGACCCCAATAATCCAATATAATAAAACTCTAATATGCAAATTGACCAAATGGTGAAACGACCTGTCCCTATGATGCACACTGACCACCAGGAGGCAGATGCTCAATGCAGGGGCTGCCCCCTGGAGGTCAGTGCGCTCCCACAGGGGGAGTGCTGCTCAGGCAGAAGCCGGGCTCATGGCAGATGAGTGCAGCGGTGGTGGCTTGAGCCTCTCCCACCTCTGCTGCAGGCGGGCAATAAGGAGCAAGAGGTCCCTGACTACGAGAACCCTGGACTGTGAGAGGGATGGCTGACTGCCGGCTTAGGCCTGATCCCCAGGGGGAGTGGGCCTAAACCAGCATGTGGACATCCCCCGAGTGATGCCAGACTGTGAGAGGGCACAGGCCGGGCTGAGGGACCAACCACCTCAGTGCATGATTTTCGTGCACTGGGCCTCTAGTGTCCTTTATAGGATCCCTGACTTTCATTATTTCAATGTTTAAAAAGAGTATAGCCCAATTATTTTATGCAATTTGGGTTTATATGATATTTCCTCAAGGTTGTATTTGGGTTTCACATCTTTGGCAGAAATAGCACAAGGGTGATATTATGTTTGCCTCCTTGCATCCTATCATCTGACACATGATTTAAATTTGTTTAATCATTGGAGATGCTTATTTTGATCATTGGGTTAAAGTTGTATCTGCTAGGCTTCTCTACTATAGAGTTATTCTATTTTCTTTTGTAATTAATAAGTATTTTGAAGGGAAGTGTTTTGAGGTAATGTGGATTTATACTTCTGCATCAAAATTTCAATATAATTATCTATGTATGTATTTATATCAGTATGGACTCATGGTTTCCTATTTCAATGGTTTACAATCTGTAATAACTATTATTTATTTTGATGATCAGAGTATTCCTGATTTGGCAGTGGTAGACCATTTAAACTGGTTTCCGTGTTCTTTTGAAATGTCCTCTAATTTGGGGGCATTTCCTTACTTTCTGGTAGAACAAGATGTTTCAAACTCATCTGGTCCTTTCCCTGCTTGAATCTTCAAATCAACCATTTCTGCAAGAAGCCCTGGCCCCATTTAGTGCAGAATAATATTTTGAAGAAAACATTTGGATACTAAGCATTCTTATTGCTACTAGGTGCAATTGCTTCTAGATTCTCTCAGTGGACAGGGCAAGGGAATATATCCTGGTATATTTATATACTTGTATTTATTTACATTTGTATTTACCTCTACATTGATATATATATATATATATATATATATATATATATATATATATATATATATTTCTACATTTGTAACTTCCTACTCCAGCAGTGAGAAACTTGGCTCCGATAATTCTCATTATATTTGTTTATTTGATTAATTTCCCATATGTAATTAACTTTGCATTGCTGTAGTCCCTTGCTGGACTCCAGATAGTTCTTCTGTCTGGAATGCCTTTCCTCAATCCACTCCTGGTTTACCTGGTAGAAACCTATTCTACTTTCAAAACTCCAATTAAAAGTTGCCACCTGTATACATTTTTTTGGCTAATTTTGTTTTGGTTCCACTCTACCCTGTACAGATTTTTATCATATATTTTATGCAATTTATTTGTTTGCATGACTAGACTCTGAGCTCCTGGTGGGCAGGGGCTAAATCTTATTTACCTCTGAGTCTATACTCAGCACCAAAACAGTACCTGGCATATGACAGACTCTCAGTTCATGACAAAGTAATAACCATGGGAGGTCTCCACTGAGTGTCAGCCCTGCTGGAGGAAGTGTTCAGACAATGATAGAAGCCAGACTGCTTGGGCTGGACACTGGAAGGAAAGGGGCAGCAGTTACCAATAACATTCTTTACACAGATTTTAATTCTTTAAATCATCAAAGCCCTAGCCAAACAAAATATGAAATGAATGCATCATAAATTAAAGATTATTGTATTTTACAACATAGAAACAAAAAAATCTAGAAAAAGCTACAAAAAAAGGAAAAGAAAACAAAATGGGAAAAATACTTGCAATTCATATCAAGGAGTTAATTGTATTAATATACAAAGAATCTTACAAAACAGTAAGAAAAAGATCAACCATTCAGTGAGAAAAAGGGGACAGAGGACATAAATAGGCATCCACCAAAGCGGGGGGGTGGGGAGGAGGGAGAATTTTAACCATTAAAAAAGATATTCAATTTTATTTATAATTAAAAAAGGAAATCAAAACAACAAAGCATGCCAATTTTATGTATCATATTGGCAAAAAAATTAAGTTCAATAATACCTGGTGTTGGTCCCAGTGACCCAGGTTTAGAGAAACTTGAATCTATCAACACTTTTCCACCAACACTTTGACAGGAGTGAAAATTTCTCCAACACTGTAATAGAGAACGTTGTTGATATTTTTATCATTTTAAAATCACATACTCTAATTCAAGTAATTATATGGGGAAAGGAAAAAGGAAGAGAGATTGGGGTAGGCTGTGACCTCAGAATATATTTATTCTGCCGTGGCTAAAGCCATGGGCTCTACTCCAAAATCCTGTTCACATTGTTTCCTGTCCATGGTGGCTGTTTACATTATTGGGCTTTTCTCAGAAGTCAGATATTATCTTTTGGCTCAGGAACCAAGGAATTATGCTTCTCATCATTGGAAAGATGATGCAAGGGACCTGCCTTTAGTGTGACGTGTTTGCTTGGTTGAGAGTTGTTTGTTTCCAGTAATGGAAATGTGTCTGTACTGCTCTTTAGTGTGCATTGTTATTGCTAACTCAGCACCCATTCTCCCTTCTTCTTTCCTAAGAAACTTGAAAAGGGCCATACAAAGGTAGTAAGTGGTGGAGAGGATGGAAACCAGACAAGGGGTACAACAGGGGAACACTAGTCAAAGCTTGGCCTTGGTGGAATGGGATGGTTAGCGTGCTGAAGAACAAGGAAGCTGGAGGATCAGGGAAATCAAGTGAAGAGGAGGGAATAGGAAGACTCCGAAGGTTTCTCTTGGTGTAGATGATGATACTGATGACTTGAGAAGAGGGCATGGGAAGAGGGGCAGATTTTCAGGGCAAGATTATTTAGTTTTGGACTTCCTGTGATTGCGGCCTTGGTGGACAAGCACATAGAGACAGCCGATAGGCAGTTGGACATAAACAACTGGGGGTCTGGAGAAAGTCTAGACTGTAGATGCAGATTTCTACCAGTCATTGATCATGGTTGACAGTGAGTGAGGTGACCAGGTAATTAAGGAAAATCCTGCACCTTATGCATGTATTTTAACTTAAGAAATACTTACGTAGCATTTTCTAATAGGCGTTTTGCAACTATTTACTCATTTAATATAAATAGAACTTTGAGGAAGATACTATTATTATCCTCATTTTGCAGATGGTCGAACTGAGGCTAAGAGAAGTTCCCCAACCTGTTCAAGGTCTTGCAGGTCATAGTGACATAGACAGAGTTCAAACCCAGGCTATCTAGCCCCCAAATCACCCACTACATTATGTTACACTGCCATTTATCCTGGACACTGATTGTCAATGTGTACTTCAGAAATTTCTAGGAGCAAGAATTTCTACCACTTATTCTGTCCTAGGGCCCTGAGGCTGTTTGCATACTGACTATTGCTGCCTTACAGGTAAAAGCTGAGATTCCTGGGAGCGGAGGAGCATCACCTGGATTTATGAGTAAAGGTGCCATGTTATCCATGTGTCTTACTTCTTCACGAATATAAGATATAGAAATAACAACAGGAGACCCACAGGGAGGGCCATTGGGCTCACTTGCATTGCTTGTCCACTTTCAGTTAATATCTACTCACATTTTCTATTTCTTCCTCAGTGACTTTTGGTTGTTTGTTTTGCCAGGGTTCACATGATGTAAATTTACCACTCCCACAATAAAATTTTTCCAAAACCATTACATGTCAGTGACAGAAAACATATGAAAAGAAGACATTAACAGATACAGATACATTTGAAAACAAGACAAAATTTACATGGTCCAGACATGTAACAGAAACACAACTCAGAGGGACAAGCTGAAGTCATGAGCCTTCTGGATGGGAGTTTATATTCAGCGAAGTCCTGGGCACTAAAAACACTTCTCTTGTTGGGGGAGGGGATCTGGGCCTGGTCCATTGCATAAAACTAGGTGCTGGAATGGGGCTCCCCTGCAGTGATAGAAGCTGAAAGAATTTAAGGGCTGACTGTTTATTTTAGGTGGGGGTCTCTGCCTTATACAAATACCAGGGAGGAGAGAGGAAGCAGACCCAACTTTGTAACCAGGACCTGGGCCAAGCTGCCTGCTGCCTGGATGATGACTAAATCTGAGATACCCCATTCACTGTAATATGGAAATCCTGAGTCACCAATATAACATTTGGTTCAAGATTGGAAGAGCTGAGAGAGGGGTACATAGAGGTGACCACCAAACTGCTAGGCAGTGAGTGTAAGTGGTAGATGAGGGAAGAGGAGACACTGAGTAAATTTAACTTTGTGGTTAATTATGATTGTTAAAAATTGAAGCGTAAAACTAAAAGAACAGAACAGTGTATTCTTTCAAAGCAGCCAAGGAAAGACGGAGAATTAAAGAAAGCATTATTAAAATTTAAGAGAAGTTAAGAAAGGAGAAAAGAAGAAACAAAAGAAAAAAACATGGCAAGCCCAAACCACAGGAATATGACAGTAGAAATAAAGATCAGGCATCACAATAAATGTAAATGGTTGAAGCCTTTGAAAGACATATACTTATGGATTTTATTTTTAAAATTAAATTCAGCTTTGTGCTATTTACAAGAGACACACTTAAAAAAATGACATAGAATACTCAAAATTAAATAGGAAAGTTTAATTGAAAAAATTAAATTTACAGACAAATTTTAGGGCTAAGATTCATTAATTGGGATAAAAGGGAACACTCATAAAAAGAAAAGAACAATCTTGTAAGAAGAAGCAACAATAATAAATTTGTATATTATTAAAATACAGTGGGGCCTTGGCTTACCAGTGTCCCGACTAACGAGTTTTTAGAGATACCAGCTGTCTCTCGGCAGATTTTTTGCATTGAGTTGATAGAGTAATTTGAGTTAAAGTGCTCCTTAACGAGCTACTTAATGAGCTCGGTCTCGGAACGAATTAAACCCATAAGTCAAGGCCCCACTGTATACACTTAAAATATATAGCAAAAACTAATAACATTACAAATTTATAATGAAATTGGAAGATAAAACTGATAAATATCTACATGTATAAAACTCTAAGATGCAAATAGACTGAATGGCGGAACAACCGAACAACTGGTCACTATGATGTGCTGACCACCAGGGGGCGCATGCGAAACATGGCGGGCATTGGCTGTGGAGGGATGGTGGAGCAGGTGAGTGGGGGTGCCAGACCAAGGCGGGGTGCTGGTTGCTGTCATCGGGGCAAGCCCCTTGTGGTTACTGAAAATTCTTTGCTTCCATGTGCTGCAGTCCCACCTGGCGCTTGCACCCACTACTGGTGCCAGGTGCTGGCCCTGATCGCTTGGTGCTGTCAGCGGGTGCAAGCGGTGGTTGCCAGCCCTGATCGTCCCTGAGGGCTTCTCCACCTCCCCCTGCTCTTGGGGGTGATCGGGGCCAGCAGCTGCCTCTTGCACCCACAGCTGGTGATGGCCCCACTCGCACTCAATACCAGCGCCACCTCCACTTGCACCTGCTGCTGGCACCAGAGCCACCACTCACACCCACTGCTGGCACTGGCCCCGCTCACATCCCCTACTGGCTCCAGCCCCATTGGCACCCACTGCCAGTGCCTGGTGCTGGTCCAGACTGCTCAACACCCTCAGTGGGTGCAAGCGGGGCCGGTGCCATCAGCACGTGGAAGTGGCGGCTGTAGGAGCGGGGCTGCCAGCAGACAAGGGACTGGTGGTCACAGCGGGAGGGCCTGGTGGGGGCATGGAGGATGGGCCAAGACCCACCCCTGTGCCCACTGCAGCCTCACAGTCCACCGTTTCTTTCAAGGTGCACAAATTGGTGCACTGGGCCCCTAGTAAGATATAAAGGATTTCAATAGCACAACTAAAAATTGGTTTAATTGGATAAAATTTGTTTAATTAGGATTCCTGCACCTAAGAGAGATTATACATTATTTTAAGTATATTTTAAATATTTAAATATTCACTCTAATTGACATCAATGAATAGATCTTCCACACAGCAAATCAACAAGGAAACAGTAGACTTTTAAAAAAAATATATATATATATATTTTTATTGGTTTCAGAGAGGAAGGAAGAGGGAGAGAGATAGAAACATCAATGATGAGAGAGAGTCATTGATTGGCTGTCTCCTGTATGTCCTACATTGGGACCAAGCCTGAAACCCAGGCATGTGCCCTGACTGGGAATTGAAACTGTGACCTCCTGGTTTATAGGTTGATGCTCAGGTGCTGAGCCATGCAGGCCAAGTAAAACAGCAGTCTTAAATGACACACTAGATGACATGGGCTTAATTGATACCTTCAGAGCATTTCACCTCAAAGCAGCAGAATATACATTCTTTTCAAGTGCACATGGAACATTTTGCAAAGTAGACAACATGTGATGACACAAAACAAGTCTCAATAAATTTAAGATTGAATTCATATCAAGCATCTTCTCTGACCATAACGGTATGAAACTAGAAACAATCATAATAAAAATACTGAAAAACACACAAAGATATGGAAGCTAAATAACATGTTACTAAAGAATGATTGGGTTAACAATGAAGTCAGGGAAGAAATCAAAAGATACCTTGAAACAAATGAAAATGATAACATAATGACACAAATTCTATGGGACACAGTGAAAGCAGTCCCAAGAGGGAAACTCATAGCATTACAAGCCTACCTCAAGAAACAAAAAATATCTCAAACAATCTAAATTTATACTTAAAGGAACTAGAAAAAGAACAACAAACAAAGCCCAAAGTGAGTTGAAGAAAAGAAATAATAAAGTCAGAGCAGAAATAAATGAACTGGAGTCTAAAAAAACAACAAAAAACCCAACACTAATGACCATAAAAACAAGAACTGGTTCTTTGAAAAGATAAACAAGATTGACAAAACTTTAACCAGATTTATCAAGGGAAAACCAGATAGGACCCAAATAAACAAAATCAGAAATGAAAGAAAAGTAACAATTGACTCCACAGAAGTACAAGAGATTGGGAAAAAATATGAACAACTATATGCCAACAATTTGGATTATCTGGATGAAATGGATAAATTCATAGAAACATACAACCTTCCAAAAATGAATCAGGAAGAATCAGAAAACCTGAATAGACAGATTACAACTAATAAAATTGAAGCAATAAAAACAAACAAACTACAAACATACAAAAGTCCCAGTGGATGGCTTCACAGGTGAATTTTACCAAGCATTCAAAGAAGAACTAATACCTATCCTTTCCAAACTGTTCCAAAAAATTTAAGAGGAAGGAAGACTCCCAAGCTCATTTTATAGAGCCAGCATTATCCTAATTCCAAAACCAGATATAAGACATTACAAAGAAAGAAAATTACAGGTCAGTATACTTGATGAACTAGATGCTAAAATCCTCAACAAAATAATAGTAAACCAGATCCAGCAATATATTAAAAAGATCATATAGCATTATAAGTGGGATTTATTCTGGGAATGCAAGGTTGGCACAATATCTGCAAATCAATAAACATGATCATCAAAATGAAGAATGAAAACCACATGATCATATCAACAGATGCACAAAAAGCATTCGATAAAATCCACCATCCATTTTGATAAAAACTGTCAGCAAAGTGAAACTAGAGGGAATATACCTCAACAAAATAAAGGTCACATATGACAAACCCACAGCCAACATCATACTCCATGGGCAAAAACTAAAAGCATTTTCCTTCAGATCAGGAAAAATTCAGGAATGTCTATTTTTACCACCCTTATTCAACTGGAAGTCCTAGTCACAGCAATCATACAAGAAGAAGAAATAAAAGGCATCCAAATTGGAAAGGAAGAAGTAAAACTGTCATTATTTGCAGATGATATGATATTATACATAGAAAATCTTAAACCTTAAAGATTCCACTAAAAAAACTACCAGATGTAATAAATGAATTCAGTAAAGTAGCAGAATACAAAAGAAATATCTTGAAATTAGTTGCATATCTATCTATCTATCTATCTATCTATCTATCTATCTATCTATCTATCTATCTATCATCTATCTATCTATCTATCTATCATCTATGATCTTTCTTTGTATTTATTTATTTATTTAGTTATTATCTTTAATTCTTACCCAAGAATATATTTATTGGAGAGAGAGAGAGAGAGAGAGAGAGAGAGAGAGAGAGAGAGAGAGAGAGAGAGAGAGAGAGAGAGATAGTTTCCTTTAAAAAATTAAAAATGAAACTGACTCATGACCCAGGGATTTCACTTCTGGGAATATATCAGAAGAATCCTGAAACACTGACTCGAAAGAATATATGCATTCCTATGTTTATTACAGCATTATTTACAATAGCCAAGTGCCCATCAGTAGATGAGTAGATAAAAAATTGTAGTAAATTTACACAATGGAATATTACTCAGCCATGAAAAAGAAGGAAATCTCTCCTGTCCAGCATGGCTCAGTGGTTGAGTGTTGACATATGAACCAGGAGGTCACAGGTTCGATTCCTTGTCAGGGTGTATGCCTGGATTGTGGACTCAAACCCCAGTGTGGGGCATGAAGAGGGTAGTCAATCAATGATTCTCTCTCATCATTGATGCTTTTTTTTCCCCTCTCTCTCCCTCTTCTTTCCTCTCTGAAATCAATAAAAATATATTTGAAAAAGAAAGAAATCTTACCTTTTGTGACAGCATGGTAACTCTGGTGAGTATTATGGTAACTCAAATAAGCTAGTCAGAGAAAGACAAGTACAAACAAACAAAATAGAAGCAGACTCATAGATACAGAAAACAAATTGACAGCTGTTAGAGGTGAGTGGGTTTGGGGGAGTGGGTGAAAAAGATGAAGGGATTAGGCAAATAATAAAATAACTCATAGCCCAGCTGATGTAGCTCAGTGGTGAGCATTGACTCATGAACCAAGAGGTCACTGGGTTATCCCAGTCACGGCACATGACCGAGTTGCAGGCTCCATTCCCAGTAGAGAGTGTGCAGGAAGCAGCCAATTGATGTTTCTCTCTCATCAATGTTTCTATCTCTCCATCTCTCTCCCTTCCTCTCTCCTAAAAAATAAACAAAAACATATTTAAAGAAATGAAAACAATTCATAGACACAGATGTTCAACAGTATAGTGATTGCCAGAGGGAAGGGATGGTGGTGGGAAGTAGAAGGGGATAAATGGTGATGGAAGGAGATAAAAAGAAAGATTATAGATGATAGATAGATAGATAGATAGATAGATAGATAGATAGATAGGCAACTAATTTCTGGACATTTCTTTTGTATCCTGCTACTTTACTGAATTAATTTATTACATCTGGTAGTTTTTTTAGTGGAATCTTTAAGGTTTTCTATGTATAATATCTTATTTATTTATTTATTTATTTATTTATTTATTATCTTTAATCCTTACCCAAGGATATATTTATTGATTTGAGAGAGAGAGAGAGAAGGAGAGAAAGAGAGAGAGAGAAACATTGGGTGGTGTTCACTTGGGATATTCACTTTGGGTGGTGAATATACAATGCAAAGTACAGATGATGTATTATAGAATTGTACACTTGAAACCTTTATGATTTATTAACCAATATCATCCCAATAAATTCAATAACTTAAAAAATTGACTCTATTAATATCACAATCATATCCTCTGACTGTAATGAAATTAAATTAGAAATACACAGTAAAAAAGAGATAAACATATATTTGTAAACTACAAAACAACTCCTCAAATAGTTTTTAGGTTAAAGTGGAAATCACAATAGAAATGTCCAAGGAAACATTTGGCTTTCTACTTACTCCAATTAGCTTGTTACCTTGCTAAAGTAGCAACTTGTTTTATTACCTTGGTTTATGGGTAAAGAGTTTCTTTTATATTTTTCCTTTTCCCCTTCTACCCCTTCTCGTATATTCAAGACTTTTGCTTTGAAAATATTTCCCAAAAAATCTTCTTTACTTTTATAGCTTTTGTGTTTTTATTCTTGTTCATTATCCTTTAAATTTACCATCTCAATGGTTTTTTGCTTCCAGTGCCCACTCTTGTAAGTTTTTGTAATGTTTTTAACATTAACACTAAATTTCATTGACTTTTAATCTTCCCTCTGCAATATCTATTTTGCCTCATTATTCTAAATGATATCTTTTTCTAAAAATTTCTACTTTAAAAATGTTAGTCCTGCCCTAGCCTGTTTGTTCAGAGGATAGAGCATTGGCCCTCAGACTGAAGGGTCCCAGGTTCCATTCCATTCAAGGGCACTTACCGTGGTTGCAGCCTCCATCCCCAGACCAGCCCTGGTCAGGGCACATTCAGGAGGCAACCAATCAGTGTATCTCTCTCACATTGATGTTTCTCTCCCTCTCTCTCTCCCCCTCCCTTCCACTCTCTCTAAAAATCAATAGAAAAATATCCTCGGGCGAGGATTAACCAAAAAGATAAAATAAAATAAAAATAATAAAAATTTTTAAAAAGTTAGTTCTTTCAGAAGTTTTTTCTTTTACCTTTAAAAAATCTTCTCTACCTCGTATTTATTATTTTACCTAAGTATTTTTCTTCTGTTAGTGTTTTTTTTTTCTTTCTTTCTTTCTTAATTTCTAGAATAAAACCCATCCTTGGAAGCTTGGAGTCAAAATGGTGGCATGGAGGAAACTCCTGTGTATTTACAGAAGGGAGCTCGTGTCCGCGATGTCTCTTCTCCACGTAGCCCACAAGCTAAACTTTGGCACCTGCCAATGGTTCTTGGGGTCCATTAGGGTTGAGTTTTGACTTTGAGTTACCTACTCTCAAGGTGGTGGTTTTCTCCGTGTAGACAAAATTTTTGATTTACTGAAACAATTTTTCTTCCTCAGGACAAGGTTTCCAATATGAGACATTTGTAGTTTGGGCCATCTATACCAACAGCTTGCCATGAGGCTGGAGGGAATGGGAGGAAAGCAAGAGGTCCTGGCTGGAGAACTTGGCCTGACCCAGTAAGGAGCTGGGTGGTTTTGTCATGAGGATCGCAGTGCTCTTTCTCCATGTCACTGGCTCTAATACTTTGTTTATAAATTGACCTGCCTCCCTTCTCAGTGGGAATGTAGAAACTTTGTCTTGATATGTGGTTGTCCTTAGCTTCCTCTCCTCTTGTGGAATAAGTTCAAGGTTCTTCTGGATTAGGGTTAAATATCAGGATTGCTGCAATCCTGCTGCTAGAATGGCTTTCTCCACTTGGCAAGACCCAAGTAGGGCAGCCCAGAGCTACCTTGACATTAGAACTTACAGGACTGGCAGGTTAATTAGACTCACCTCTCCACTGAGCTCCCTGGGAGAATTCTCAAAGCACACAAAAATGTCTTTGCTTCTTGTCGATCCCCCTAAAAGGGAAGAGGACATTCTTCTGAAGAGGACAAAGTCCCTGAAAGAAAATGTGGCCAACTTCTGGAGCCTTGTCCATAATGACCACACCCTCATCTTTATTCACCTTTATCCCACCATCACTTTTTTTTTCTATACTCCCACTGGGGAGATTCTTTTTTTTTTTTTATTGATTAAGATATTACATATGTGTCCTTATCCCCACGTTACCCCCTTCCCCTGCCTCCACTCATGCCCTCACCCCCCCGTTGTCCGTGTCCATTGGTTAGGCCTATATGCTTGCATATAAGTCCTTTGGTTGATCTTTCCCCCTTACCCCCACCCTCCCCTACCTTCCCTCCAAGGCCCGACAGTCCAATCAATGCCTCTCCGTCTCTGGATCAGTCCTTGTTCATCAGTTTATGTTGTTCATTATATTCCACAAATGAGTGAGATCATGTGGTATTTATCCTTCTCTGACTGGCTTATTTCACTTAGCATAGTGCTCTCCAGTTCCATCCATGCTGTGGCAAATGGTAAGAGTTCCTTTTTCTTCTTCCTCTTCTTAAAGAATACCTTTCAGCATTTCATATAATCCTGGTTTGGTGGTGATAAACTCCTTTAGCTTTTTCTTATCTGTGAAGCTCTTTATCTGACCTTCAATTCTGAATGATAGCTTTGCTGGATAAAGTAATCTTGGTTGTAGGTTCTTGGTATTCATCACTTTGAATATTTCTTGCCACTCCCTCTGGCCTGCATGGTTTCTGTTGAGAAATCAGCTGACAGTCATATGGGTACTCCCTTGTAGGTAACTGACTGTCTTTCTCTTGCTGCTTTTAAGATTCTCTCCTTGTCTTTTGCTCTTGGCATTTTAATTATGATGTGTCTTCCTGTGGTCCTCTTTGGATTCCTCTTGTTTGGGGTTCTCTGCGCTTCCTGGACTTGTAAGTCTATTTCTTTGACCAGGTAGGGGAAGTTTTCTGTCATTATTTCTTCAAATAGGTTTTCAATATCTTGCCCTCTCTCTCTTCTTCTGGTACCCCTATAATTCTGATGTTGGTACACTTGAAGTTGTCCCAGAGGCTCCTTACACTATCTTCATATTTTTGGATTCTTTTTTCTTTTTCGGTTGAGTATTTTTTGTTTCTTCATATTTCAAATCTTTGACTTGATTCTTGGGATCCTCTTGTCTGCTGTTGGATCTCTGTATATTATTCTTTATTTCAGTCAGTGTATGCTTAATTTCTACTTGGCCCTTTTTCATATCCTCCAGGGTCTCACTAAATTTATCCGCGGTTTCCATAAAAACCTTATAAACGTGAAAAACCTTATAAACGTGGTTTTGAACTCTATATCCAGTCATTTGCTTTCCTCCATCTCTGTCATTTGTGACCTGTTTCTTTGTCTCTGCATTTTTTATGCTTCCCTGTGTTGGTAGAGTGGTTTTGTGTGCTAGGTGTCCTGTAGGGCCCAGTGGCTCAGCCTCCCCAGTTACCTGAGGTGGACACTCTTGGTGCACCCCTTTGTGGGCTTTGTGCACAGTCTTGTTGTAGTTATGCCTTGATTGTTGTAGGATCACTGGGAGGAATTGACCTCCAGGCCAATTGGCTGTGAGAATTAGCTGTATCTATGGTGGAAGAACTTTTGTGCTGAAGACACCCTTCTGGGGCAAGACTTGCTTCAGCGAGGCTTTGGTGCTCACTGAGTCTGCCCCCTGAATGTGTCCCTTATGGATCTGAGGAGTTGTAATCTGGATGGTCCCACTCTGGCCACTGGCTCTTGGATCTAAGGAGGTGCTAATTTAGCCTCTGCCTGAGGTTACCCAGCAGGAGCTACGAAGAGATCTGCAGATTCTCCTTCCTTGTTTGGGGTTTGGAGGTGCCCAGATGAGGCCCAGCTGTGAAGCAATGCATGCTGCTGTGGGGCCTTGGCCTTCTCTTGGAAGTTCTGGGTCTGTCTGGCCCAGCTGCAATTTGTTAGGTAATTTTCAGGTTGCAAAGGGCCAGGGCATTCATATGCAAAAGCCTCTGCCGCAGCCTGGGTCGGGCGGGGTCTCAGGGAGTCAAAGGGCGGAGCAAGCAGCTATGGCTGATCCTCAGCCCTGCCCTAAGGGGCCCCGGGTCTCAGTGTCCTGGTAATCGCTGCAAGCACCTCTGAGGGAAAGCCACCCTCGAGTTCCGAGTTCTGCCTGCTGCCAGACAGTCCAGTTTCTCCCTGTATGAGTCCTGTGTCCCCAGAGACTTCCCGGAACCGGAGTTCAGAGAAGCCAGGAGCTTGTGACTCCCTCCTGATTAAAAAAGACAGCCGCGTCCTCAGGTGCCAGCCCCTTTCCGCGCACACTCGAGCCTCCGTACCTCTGCACTTTACTTCCGCAGCTCCTCTGGGTCTCAGTGTGCTTTTTTCTTTCTTTCTAGTTGTAGAATTTCCACTCAGCCAGCCTTCCTGTAGTTCTGGATGATGTCCGTTTTTTCTTTTCATTGTATTTTTGAAGTTGTTGTGGGAGGCAGCAATTTTCGGTGTTTACCTATGCCGCCATCTTTGTTTCTCCCTACCATCACTTTTTTTTTTGGTTTTCTAGAGATCGATGCTCAATAATAAAAGAGTTGTTTATTGGATGTTTGGGGTTCCAAAAACAAGGACCCTGATGTTTATTAAATATTTGAATGAATGTCATTGTGGGAAGCCTTAATTTTACAACGTGCATCTTCTTATTTTCAAGAAGATTTAGATCCCTTATCTTTCATGTTATTAGGGTAAAATACTTTGAAACAGAGTAAGTCCACTTCTATTCCTGTCACCTTTAAGCGACCCAGATGAACTGACAGGACACCTTCTTTTCAGATTTGCTTTAATTCTCTGGCAAGCTTCCTGTCTTAACATATGCATTCTCTCAGTCAACATGCATACTCAGACATATGGTCGCTTTCCAGCTATCTTTTAAGTTTGTATTTATTTTATGCATTCTAAGACAGAATTAAACATCTCTGGTTATCTGAGAGCCAAGATTGGCTCATTTACTAGTACTCATTTAACAAGTATCTATAGGGAGATAAAGGGCGGGGGGGGGGGGCGAGATATCTGTAATACAATGAACAATAAAAATATATTAAAAAACAACAACACAAGTATCTATAATGTTTTCACTTTGAGCCATATCTGAACACCATTAGAAAATGGGTGAATTACTTCCCTATGACCCATTCTTTTTGAGGCAAATGTACTGGTCTAATGGGAAGTTTTTCTCCATACTTTGTTAAATATGTAAATATATTTTGCCCCATTGTTAGTGATCAGAGTAACTTGTTTTCTCTGCCCCTGGATCCAGCCAGTTAGGTCCCTTTACATGGTAGCTCTCATAACCCTTCACAGAATATGACAGTTCACAAAATGCCTTGTGGTAGACACTGACTATATATTTGCTCAATGAATGTATACTTCTCACTAAAAAGTTTTTTAAAGGACTTGACCTTCTCTCTAAAGGTTGTATTCAGCATTTTCCACAGCTCTCCTTTTGGATTATAGTCAGCAACATTTCAGAAACAAGATGCCAAGTTGGAGCACATACTTTCTAAGGCACAGAGGAGGCCTTGGAGGGGCCCAGATGATGACTCCAAACTGTTGGGGGTTGGAAAATGGGGAAGGAGATGGTGTGCTCACCTTATAGCAGGACAGGCAGTTTAGTATGATGGTGGGTGCCTTGCATGCCACTAAGGAAATACCCCACAAACTACATTTGGAGTCTGTGCTGAAGTCTTCAGTCCCCTGAGTTAATGAGCAGTCTTGCCCAGCTGCTCTCATGATGCCAGGACCCTGAGCTGATCTCTTCTAGGTGATGAGGAATGCCAGGATGGGGGTTTTATGTGCTGCTCCTGCTGCCAGCGCAGCTCTCTCCCCAAAAAGAACAGGGCACCCAAGAATCTCCCTCAGAATAACATCTGCTCTTGAATAATTTATCTGCAACTTTATTTTGTATTTCCTCTAATATTCCTTCCTCTCCCCTGACTTCTGCTCTCTGCATGATATGCTATCGAACAAGGTGGGACTCTATGAACAGTCTAGTCCAGTGATGGCAAACCTTTTGAGCTCAGCGTGTCAGCATTTTGAAAAACCCTAACTTAACTCTGGTGCCGTGTCACATACAGAAATTTTTTGATATTTGCAACCATAGTAAAACAAAGATGTATATTTTTGATATTTATTTTATATATTTAAATGTCATTTAACAAAGAAAAATCAACCAAAAAAATGAGTTCACGTGTCACCTCTGAACACACGTGTCATAGGTTCGCCATCACTGCTCTAGAGTCACCCTCCCCCACTCCCCCTATCCTATGAGGTTAGGCCAAACCCACTCATTTTCCTCAAACTGGTTTGGGCAGGTGGGGTTGCCCAGCCTCTGCACCGAGCAGGCCCTGCTTCCTGCCCTGGTGCCCTGAAGGAAGGAAAGGCATTGTGAATCTCACCATTTTATAGGGCTTGCTTTCACCAGGGCCTAGATATATAGCTGATGGAAACTGCACTTAAAAACAAAGCTTTTCTTTTTTTTAAATTAAATATTTTACCAATAGTTTAAAATGTAAATCACTGACATTTTAATCCATAGTTTAAACTTTTTTGCTGACCTGTGTTTTTCTTTAAATTTAAATTTATTGGGGTGACAGTGGTTAATAAAATTATATAGGTTTCAAGTGTACAATTCTATGATACATGATCTATATATTGTATTGTGTGTCCACCACCCAAAGTCAAATCTTCTTCCATCACCATATATTTGACCCCTTTTACCCTTTATGATTTATTTACCTAATTTCCCCCTTGGTGACGAGCAAGAGGCCTAGGCTGTATGGTGAGTCGGGTGGGGCTGTCTGGGCCCCAACCCTCTTTCTTTCAGGTAACCACCACACCGTTGTCTGTGTATATGAGTCTTTGTTTATTGGGGTTTATTTTGTTTGTTCATTTGTTGGGTTATATGGCACATATGAGTGAAATCACATGGGTCTTTGGAGAATGGCAGACAATGTTATGGAAGGTTCTCTGTGGTGGCTTTTAAAAATCCCGATTCAAAGAAGCACAGACAGAGGAAAGGATCGTGTGTCCCAGCCAGACTAGGGCAGAGGCATTGACCCAGCCAGGGCTGATGGCCTGGTGAGGAGAATGACTGGTAACGTAACTCCACTGTGAAGGAGTTGTGGCTTCATATGGGAGAATGATGCTTCAGTTCACTCTGCCGTCAATGGCAAGTTTTTCTCATTCTTTCATGTGTAGTTCAATCATACTTAGTGATTTCTTTTGTGAAAGAACCTGTTTAGTTCGGTAGGGCTGCCATAATGACTACCACAGGCTGGGTGGCTTAACACAAAAAATTAATTTTCTCACAATTCTGGAGGCTGAAAGTTTGAGATCCAGGTTGGTTTCTTCTGAAGCCTTTCCCTGAGCTTGTAGACAACAGTCTTCTCCCTGTGCCCTCACATGGTCTCTCTCTGTGTGTCTGTGCCCCAATCTCCTCTTCTTATAAGGACACCAGTCCTATTGGATTAAGACCCACCCACATGACCTCACTTTAACTTAGTTACCTCTTTGAAGGACCTGTTTCCAAATATAGTCATGAGGTCCTGGAGGTTAAGACTTCAACACATGAATTTGGCGAGGGGGGGTGGGGTGGGGAGAGGGCATATTCAACTCACAACAGAACACTTCTGGATATTGTTAAAGATGCATATCTGGCCAGGCTACACCCCAGTGACAGTTTCTGCCAGGACTCTGGAGTCTAGGCTGTGCAGAGCAGATAAACAATATTCCCTTAAAGAATACTGCCTTATGGGGCTTATTCCTTTCATCATCTAAATCCATGAAGCTGGATACACCCATGAACAAAAAGGCCCAGACTCCTCATGGTTGGGTCATGGATCTGTCCTTGTGAAGGTAACGCACAAACGGTGGTTCTAACATTTTCCATTAGCTGATCCCTCAGTGAGGAAATGCATGACGTAAAACACATTGTCTCCACTCTCTGACATCCAATCCATATTCTATATAAATATGTGTCAGATTTAAGCATGAAATTTCCTGCTCCGAGGCTGAAGTTTCAGGCTGGCCCTGTGAGTGAACTGGCAGTTAGCAGGAGAGCACTCAGGTGTAATTATCCAGGTGTAATGAGGTCATGGAAGTGAGATAGCAACTCTTGGTAGATTACTTTCCCATGTCCATTCTCTCCTTCTCACTCCTAACAAAACCCCAGTTTCTTTGGGGTTAGTAAGTAATATGCTCAGTTAAAAATGCTACACATCTGATCCTCCCATCCCAGGTAAGAAGGATGGTTTAATATACTTATGGCCAATGAGGTATAAATGGAGGGGACCAGGTGGGCTTCCAGACTTCAGAAAAGTAGTTTGAAGGGATCTACCTCATACAAGTCTGTTCCTTTTGCTCTTTGCCCTTCCTGCTTCTCCCTGTCTGGGACGTGGATGTGATAGCTGGAGTCCCAGCAGCCATTTTGTAACCATGAGCATGAAGATGGTAGAGTGGAAACCCAGACAGAGCCTGGGTTCCTTATGCTGTGGGGTACTGCCACACCAGCTCTGGCCTCTCATTTCTTCTTACAAGATAGTAAAACAAGCCCCTAGGGGTGCTGGCATCCACAATGGCTCCTCCAGGAGCACAATGTAAACTGATCTCCCTGGCATTGGCCACCTACTGTTCCTTAATCCTTATCTTATTTAGGACACTGTTTGGGAGTTTCTATTACCTACCACCACATTTTGCTAACTGATGAAGGTGGGTTGCAATCATTAGAATCATTCCCTTATTCTCCCTGGATGCACATACAGCATCTTCTGAAAACCTCTGTGAAGCCTCATGTAGGTACAAGTCTCTCTGGAAAAAATGCCGAGGAAACCCAGGCAAACTCGGATTTACATATGCCTCTATTATTATGGTTTTAGCTGTGTGACCTTGGGCAAACTACTTAACCTGTCTGAGCTCTACTTACATGAGGGCTATCATACAGGGTTGTTGTGAGGATTAACAAGATAATGTATGCAAAGTGCCTGGCTCTATCCTTGCCACACAGGTGCTAAGCAGATGGTTCTCACACTCAGCCACTTTCTCCTTGAGACTTAACTGGAGCATTTCTCTATGCAAGATCGCCCACTCAGCGCTGCTAACAAGGTGCTCCATTAATTAAACTCATGAAACTGTGTGTGTGTGTGTGTGTGTGTGTGTGTACTCTTACCTGCTGAGAGGTCCGCTCCGCTTTGTAAATTTTTGCTGACTCTCTTGGGCTCTTCCTTCTTTCTGTGTGATACTATCATCTGTGGGCTTCCCTCTGCCTCTGGTGACATAGTCCCTCTGTTTACACCTACAGGTCAGTTTGGGGCTGGAAGCCTTTCCCCATCTACCCCAGCATTACTAACACACGCAGAAGTTCTGAGCAGAAGTAATCGTCAGTCTCCAGGTCTGCTACTACGGCCACCCCCTGGAATTGGCCATCCCAAGTCTGTCTTCCATGGGTCACTGTGGCCGCCTGGTTTCCACCTCTGCTGCAGCTCCCCTTTGTTGGTAATCGCTTCGTCATCTTATCCCCTTGAATGAAGACGTTTCCAAAGGATTCGCCCTTGCTCCTCTGTTCTCCTTCTTTCTCTCCTCTCCTCTCTATACTAGTGCTTCTGAAACATTTCAACCCGTGCTTCTAAGAGATATAAGGTAAGGTAAACATTGGCTTAAAGCAAATCAGAGCAATGGCTTTGGTACAGACTGTTTACACTCCCACCCCCACCTTGGCCTCAAAAGCAGGCTCTAACAAGTCCTTTGAAAGGGTGTGCACTTTCTGATCCCAGCTCAGAACGCTCTGACAGGAAGTCTTACTTGGAATGAGGTGAATCTGGGTTCACATAAGCTTCCACCATTTCCTAGCTGTGCGACCTTGGGCAGGCCACTTCTCTGAGCCTCACTTTCTTGCGTGCTATCATCCAGGGTTGTTGTGAGGATTAGTGAGATAATCATGCAAACCACTTGCACTCGTCTCTATCCCTGTAAACAAGTGCTCAGCAGTCTGGCCTCCTGTTATTATGCCAGCACGTGTCCCCTCCAGAGGAAGACTCAAATCCACACGCCCAGGTCTTACTCTTCCATTGGGTGCTCAGTTAGCTCTTCCTGTGTTCCTTGTAATCTAGTCCCCAAACTCCCTCTCTCTGATGATATCACTGTCCATCCTATATCTGGTTCTCCTGCCCGTTGGTTCAACTTGGCATCCCATGCCATGACATGAACCATGCCACACCATGCCCTACCACACTAGACCATACCATGCTATACCATGGAAGCCACACTATGCCCTACCACACCAGACTATAATATACCGTACTGTACCATGACACACCAGTTGTACCACACTATGCCATGCCTCCTGGACTATGCCACACCATACCAGACCAGACCATGCCATGCTATGCCAGACCAAATCACATCATACCACACTTCACTGTATCACATTACACAATTCCAGATTGTACCACACCATACCACGCATGCCATCCCAAACTGCACTACACCATGCCACTGTATGCCATGCCACACCAGGCCATACTACGCCATGCCCTGTCATGTGCTTATTAACAAGCTCCAGAGGTTGCCCCAGACTTATCCCTGTTAATTTGGGGGCCCTGTCTGTGTTCCCCAGTGTTCATCCTCACTTTGCCCCCTTTGGTTGAGTTAACCTACGTGCATTCCAGTTTTGACTTCTAAGATGGCTCCCAGCTCTGCTCCCTTGGATTTGGAGTCCCCTCCAGCCTCGGGGAGACACTCCCTTATTTTCTCCAGGCTTATAGTCCTTCTCTCCTCCACCCCTACCAGGGCTCCAGAACCACTACTTATAGGAAACAAAAATTTGCTTTAATATTAACATAAGCTATATGTTAACATAAAAGTTTAATTTTTAAATTTAATTTGTTAGAGTACAATGTTCAATTTTAAAAATTTACTGTTATCTTAAGATTGACTAATAAGGGTTTTATCTGTATCTATACACCTATATCTGTTTATAGATATACATATATACATGTAAATATTTTTAAGAATTAAGGTTATTACATATAATCAAAATGAAAAACAATTTATTTGTATAGGTCATGCTTGGATCCTCTACAAATTTATTTCCCCCAAAATAGCCTGGCCAGTGTGGCTCAGTGGTTGAGTGTCAACCCATGAACCAGGAGATCATGATTTGAATCCCAGTCAGGGCACATGCCTGGGTTGCACGCTTAGTCCCCAGAGGGGGACATGCAGAAGGCAGCCGATCAGTGATTCTCTGTATCATTGATGTTTCTATCCCTCTCCCCCTCTCCCTTCCTCTCGCTGAAGTCAATAAAAATATATTTAAAAAATTAAAAAATAATAGAAAGATATGATCTACAAGAAAATCCACTTCATTGGTCGTGATTTCTTATGATTTATGCTTCTAATGCTTTTCTTTCTCTTCGTATGTACAGTGTCCTGACCAAGACATTCTCCATTCCTTCTAGACTGCTTCCGACCACGGAAGAGTTGAAAGAGAAACTATTTAGCTACTGAACTTGTCAATCATTTTTCTACTAGTTTTTCTCCAGTGATGAAATGGGTTAGTGTCACAATAGACTGAGAACAATAAATTATTTTTGCATAGATAGAGGTGTGTGAATATAGGTACGTATTTTTATTATTTTATTTGAACCTAACATTTAATGTGTGCTTTATTACTCTGGCAGCTAGCATCACTAAGCACATAGGGCGAGGAGACTGTTTCAGTGATGTGATTCCGAAAGAGAGGTTCTGATAGGACTCTTGCCCAGCACATGACCATTTGCTCAGTTAGCGTTCCTTAAAACCTTCAGAGTCACCTGTGACTCCTCTGCCTTTCATTCACTCATTTTTCCAGTGAGAAGTTCAAAGTTGGGTGGTAAGAAGTGTGCTGGAGGTACAGAAGGGAAAGTAAATAAACTCTCTTGGGGAAGGGCTAGCAGAGGCGGTGACATTTGAGCTGAGTCTTGAAGGATGTTGGAAAGTTTGGCAAATTGGGAGGAGTGTGGAAGAATGTATTCCTTATTTGTGATTGCACATAGTAATTAAAAACGCCCCCTTTTTCTTGGAGTCACAGCTTGGATTTATTCCATTCCTCCCTTATTAGTGACTGTCCTAGTTCAAGCTTGAGTCCTACCTTTACCTTGGGCTACAGCTGAACTCCTCTCCCTGCCGCCAGTGCCTGCATCTTACTCAGCATCTAGCACAGTCCCTTGGACATGAAGTGCTTATTGAATCATTTATGGACTAAATAAGTCATATGAAATGCTGCTCCTATTACTTTCTGGTTATCTGTTGTCTATAAGTGTCCAAGATGAAGCCTAAGCTCTGTATCTAGCATTTGATGTCTCCTGCACTCTGGCCCTAACCCAGTGGTCGGCAAACTCATTAGTCAACAGAGCCAAATATCAACAGTACTTCTTCAAAATACACTCGCCCAGGCTGAAAACCGACTTCTGCGCATGGGCCACGAATTTTCTATCGTACTGTATGCACGCCCGCACTTGGTATTTTGTGGAAGAGCCACACTCAAGGGGCCAAAGAGCCGCATGTGGCTCGCAAAGCCGCAGTTTGCCGACTATGGCCCTAACCAGGGGTGGGCAAACTTTTTGACTCGAGGGCCACAATGGGTTCTTAAACTGGACCAGAGGGCCGGAACAAAAGCATGGATGGAGTGTTTTTGTGAACTAATATAAGTTCAAAGTAAACATCATTACATAAAAGGGTACGGTCTTTTTTTTCAATAGTTTTATTCATTTCAAATGGGCCGGATCCGGCTCGCGGGCCGTAGTTTGCCCACGGCTTCAACCTGTTCTCTCAGCTTGCTTTCCCGTACATGTCTGCACCAGCTCTCCTTTCCTGCCCAGCACATCTGCTGACTGACCCTTAAACTTACCTGGAAGGTTTGGACCGCCATGCCTTTGGTCATATTCTTCTTCCTGATTTCTCTACAACTATCTTGATCTTAAGCAGCCCTCAGGACCCCATTGTAGAAGTTTTCCCTTCACAAATTTCTCTTCTCCTCCATCCCACAGCCTACTTTTCTCTCTTTCCCAATTATTGGTTTCCACAAACTGCTTCTTTTTTGTTGTTGTTGTTGCAGGGTCTTGGATCTGGATCCTAGGATCCTGGGTCCCAATGGGCTGGTGAGGAGGCCTATCAAATTGCTTCTTTAAAAAAACTCATAATTTGAATTATATATTAACCCATTTTGAAATTAAGCATTCCCATTACTGTTTTGTAAGTATTGCGATTGCCTTGTCTTACACTGAACACATTTCCATGTGCTTTAGTTTAATGGAAAGTTTGTAAGCTTCCTGAGAGCAGGAATTTTGTATTTACGTGTATGCCTGAGCCATGCTATTCAAATTGTGGAGTGCAAACCAGTATCCATTAGCAAACTCTTAGGCCCTGGAATGAGGTAAGTGTGGGAATTGAGAGTAAGAGTTTAGAAACTTTCAAGCAGTGTGCCATTGCCATGGCATTCCTATCTAAGCACATGCCAGGAGCTCTTTTTATTGAACGGGGAACAGACCAGCCTGGGTGTTGTTAAGTTCTGTGTTGAGTCTCGTTGCGAAAACTGCATACAAGCCACATTCAGGAATGCCTCACATCAGTCTGCACAAACTGGGAGCAGCAGTGGCTGGCCCTTCACTAGAGAGTTGGTGAAGCATCCCCTGGGAGCAGCTAGGGTGGAACCTCGCACTACACAACTGCTTATATGGTGCTAGTCGGTGATAAACACCACAGAATTGAAGACTTTAATAGCCCTTCGATGTCTGCAAAACAATCAGAAGCATCAACAAATGCAATGAAATTCAATTCATATCACATATGTAACCCAGATGTTTCCTGGGTTACCCTGATCCTTAAGAACTAAATGAAATTGCCTTATTCTTCTACAAATTATGGAAAGATTAATGCCTTCCTCAAGATTTGTACAAGTTTTGGAGCCTTGTCTGTCCTCAGTTACCGTATTTTTCAGTGTATAAGACATCCCCATGTATAAATGCGCCCCACTTTTCCAACCCCAAATTAAGAAATCAGTATTTTGAACATTTTGCTGGGTTTCCTCTTAAGGCCCTCTTCTTTTTTGGCATCTTAAGGAGTTGTTCCTCCTGTTTTTTCCACTGTCTGATCATACACTCAGTGGGAGGAGGTCCAAATTGTCTCTCTGCAGCTCTATTTCCATGCTCTTCTGCATAGGTGATTACATTCAGTTTGAATTTTGCAGAGTAAAACAGTCACTTACCAGTATTTATCTGACATCTTTATGGGCTCAGAACACTCTGGTCCCTGTTGCATCTGCGCACTCTCCACCTCCACCTTCAATTGCAGTGGTTCTCAACCTTCTGGCCCTTTAAATACAGTTCCTCATGTTGTGACCCAACCATAAAATTATTTTTGTTGCTACTTCATAACTGTAATGTTGCTACTGTTATGAATCGTAATGTAAATATCTGATATGTAGGATGGTCTTATGCGACCCCTGTGAAAGGGTCATTCGACCGCCAAAGGGGTCGCGACCCACAGGTTGAGAACCGCTGAATTAGGGCATCAGCTAACGTCAGTAACAATAAGGCTCATGATTGGAGGAAGCCTGTTTGACAAGGTATGGGCAGCTACACATCCGCGCAGCTCCCTCCTTGGCTAACTTCTGTGTATAAGACGCCTCTCGATTTTCAGTCTAATAATTTTAGAAAAAAATAGCGTCTTATACATGGAAAAATATGGTACCTCTGGCTCTTAGCACTTACTTGCACATCTTACCACACTGTGCTCCCCATGGCCTTGACCTCGATGGGGATGGTAGCCTTTGTTTATATTTTTATAACTCCCTCTGCTCTCAGGTAGAAAAAACCCCCACCAGGGCCTTTGTGTGGGTAGCATACTTTAGCGAAGATTTGGGGACACAGACAAGTTTTGTTTCAGAGGTATTAAAAGATGAGTTGCTCAAGTGTCTCACTACTTGTAATGCTCTGGAAGCTTCTCAGGAGTCTGACTCTCTGGTCCTTCCCTTTCATCCTTACCTTCGTCCTTTGCAGATACCATCAGCTCCTCCAATGTTCCCTAAGTAGGAGTTTTTTGTTGGTCCCGGATGGATGTTTAATCCCCTGGGATGCTGGTGCAGCCATCATCATCTCTTACCTAATGGAAGTTGTGGCTTTAGTCAACCTGAAACTCTTAAAACTATTCAAACATTTTTTCCCACCATTTCCCAAATGTATATGATATGGACCGTACATGGGGGCTGAAAGAGGCGATCCACACCTCATATCCCTCTCTGCCCACTCGGGGGCTTATGCTCATGCAGTGGATTCATGGGCATTAAATGCAAACACAGTGGACTCTATTTATCACCTCAGAGCCTTCTATTCTATCCCCTTAAATTTTCGTATAAGAATGAGATGGAGCCTGGCCAGTGTGGCTCAGTGGTTGAGTGAAGACCTAGGAACCAAGAGGTGACTGGTTTGATTCTCAGTCAGGGCACATGCTTGGGTTGCAGGCTTGATCCCCAGTAGGGGGCATGCAGGAGGCAGCCTATTGATGATGTTTTGTTCTCATCTATATTTCTGTTTCTCTATCCCTCTCCTTTCCTCTCTCTCTAAAAATTAATGAAAACATAAATAAAAAAGAATGAGGTAGACTGTTTTTCCCCATTTTGTATATGAAACCACTTATCATAAGTGACTGGCAGACTCAATTGCTACTTCCTAAGGTGGGAAATTCTTCCTGTCACCCACTCCTTTGTAGTTAACATCGTGAATTGCTGGTAGAGACAGGGACCGCAGAGCAGTAGGAAGCTTTTGTGCGTGTGAGCTCACTCTCCCTGTCTCTATGTACTGCATTTTCAGCAATGAAACCAAGTGGATGAAATTTAAACCAACCACGGCTTCTCCTAATTCTGTGGGGCTACCTATTTTCTATTATATTGATTTTTTGCTACAAGACACTTCCCTGTTATATTTTCAAGAGCCTGAGGATGCATCCCAATTGTGGCATTGTGAGAGAAGGGAGAGGGCATTGTAGTCTAACAATAGGAGAAAACCCCTCGGGACACGTGGTGATGTCATCCAGAGGCAGATAAAGGCTATTGTGTCTGGGACAGGCCCAGAACTGAGAAGGAAAAAACTGTAGGTTCATGGAGTGCTGAGATGGGCCATTATCTGCCCAGAGCCAGAAGTGACAGAATCTGGGGTGTGACAACCAATTTCCCTGCAGACTGGTCAGGGAAATGGCTCCTGCCAATCCCAAGGGAGGAGGGACTGAGGGCAGGGGGTGGGGAGCACGGAGAGGGGAGTAAGTGGAGTTAGGGGCAGCTGTCTACAGGAGGTGGGTGTCAGAGGGCTGCAGAGAAGTAACAGTTTGCCTCACTGGGTGATCAGGGGAGGCTGAGCCTAGAAGAAAGAAAGGAGGGAGGGGCCACAGGGACCTGACTGTGTGGCCAGCACTACCTGTTTCCAGGGGTTGGGCTTCAGTGGCTCCCTTTGCCTTCGCCCAGTGTCCCCTAAACCCTGCCTCTGTACAACATTGAGAGAGTCAGTTGACAGCTGGCACTGTGTCCCCGAAGTCTGACAAGGGAGGAGTGTGCTGGCCAATTTCTGTGGTTTCCCTCCTGCGTGTGGCTGAACGAGTCAATTGACTCCTCTCTCCCTACAGCCCAAGAGCAGGTGAGTGAGAACATTGCTGGGATTTCTACAGAAGGAGGCAGAGATCTGGCGGCTGAGACAAAATGAGCCAGGGATGAATCTCCAAGTGCCACTTCTGGTGGCTTTGGCTTCTGTCTTCCAGCTTGGGGGGCGCCAAGCCGACTTTTCAGGAACCTGTGGGGGCCTGAGCTGACGGGCCTGTGACACGTGGCTGTTTGCCTACATGTAATAGTCAGCAAGGCATTGCCTGCAAAGTGTCCCTGGCTGCACTGTTTTGCCCATTGATTTTGTGGGAATACACTCAGATGGTTGCCAAAATCCATGACTGGCAGTGTGCATCTGCTTTTTTTTTTTGTTTTCTTTTTGTTTTGACATCTTCATCCTCCAGTCCCTGTAACTGGGGCAGGTCATGTGTCCCTTTGAGCCACTGTGCTTGTGTCAAACTTCATTCATGCCTCCTCCCATTATTTTTGCCTCCTGCCTGTCCCAGGAAGCTGGGGTGAGGCAGGGGTGTCTGAACCAGACCCTCTGCGCCTTGAACTCCCTGGGGGGCTATCAACAAAGCTCACCCCCATGTGCTCCTCCCCCAGAAGTGGAATCTTTGCCAGGGGGAGCGGCAGTATTTTAAAAACCTCCCCAGGGCATCATTATGTGGATCCACGTGGAGAAGCACCACGCGAAACCCACTGCACAGGTGCCAGAACTCTCGGCCGCCCAGTAAATTCCACCAATGGGCTTTCTCATTCCTACACAAGGCAGTTTGGGGCCCCTCCAGCGGTAAAGGGAGTACAGATGAATAAGGTACATCAGAGGGTTGCACCGTTTGGGGGAGGGGTGAAGGCAGCACCCCTATTCCCAAAGAGCTCTAGTCACTAGAGTCTAGTGGATTTCACTCCCCATATTTGACACCAGAGAAACATGATGCTTTGCAAAGTTAAGGCACCCAAGACTACACAGCTGGTAGGTATTCGAGTCAGAATTCAATCTCAGATCTTTTTGATTCATAGGTTCATACTCTGTCTACCCTCTTTGTCTCCCAGGACAAAGGAGTAGGCTGGGGGATTTGGAGGAGGTGATTTTTGAGCTGGTCTCTAAGCTGGCGTAGCCCGGGAGGAGTCTCCCAGGCAGAGGGGAGAGTGTGCACAAAGGCAGGGAAACTGGATGGCCCCAAGGCTTGCGGGGGGTATCGGCTAGATCAGGAAAGGGCTCGGCACACATTCTGAGAATAGCTGTTATCCTGAAGGCAGCGGGAGTCATAGGAACATGCAATCAGAGATGGCCAGGATTGTGCCTCAGAAAGATTCCCTGCAGATGGGTCCTTGGCCAGGACCCACGGAGACCCTGGGGATCCTCAAGAAGCAGCGCTGCCCAGGAGGGTGGAGTCCAGCCAGGCCGAGCCAGGCTGAAGCTACCACGGTGCCTCCTGCACTTTATGAGGATCCAGAAACAAAGCTGACTGTCCTTTAAAAAACACTGCAGTCAGTCTTCCTGGCTTAGGCAGCAGGGCTTTCCTCTGAGAATAGCTGTTCCTCCTCCCTCACTGAACGCTTTACACGTTTCTAGGCCTTGTATATGGGTCACACGGGGTTCATTTTTGAAGTGACTAAGATTTCACCTGGCTCTAGCATCTCCATGCCCCAGAAGCAGCCTGCTGCCCATGTGGACTTCCAAGAGAGGCTCTCTGCATTGCACAAAGCCCAGCTATCGCCTGCAGCTGTTTGTCTCCTCATAATCAGGCCTTCCTGAATTCCCTGCATTGATTGGTGTCAGAGGTTTTATCCCAGCTTTCTTTAGAGATGAGGAAAGAGTGGTGTGTGCTGTGGCATTTCAGCCTGTGCTCCCAGGACCTCATGAGCCATAGTGTGCCACTGTGAACCACCGGCAGGGTGAACACAGCCCAGCGTCCGTCCATACAGCCCTTACTTTGTCCCTGTAGTAGGGAATCACATTTCAGATATTTTCTGACAAGGTGTTCCAGAATATAACTCCTGAATAAGATCTGACCAATGTTATGACAAATTGAAAATATAAAGTTGCAGCTGAAGTCCAAGTGGGGAACTAATACAGATACATTTAGAGGATACAGGTATAGCATGAGCATGGTTGGATGACGAAATAGAGAAATGAAAATCTGAATTTGAAGTCACAATAGCTTGGAGGGACCTGGAGAGTATTATGCTAAGTGAAATAAGCCAGTCAGAGAAAGACAAATACTATATTATCTCATTTATATGTGGAATCTAGAGAACAAAATAAACTGATGAACAAAATAGAAACAGAGGCACGGATACATGGAACAGACTGATAACTGTCAGGGGTAGTGGGGTTGGGGGGCTGGATGAAAGAAAGTGAAAGGGATTGAGCAAATAAAAAAATGTATATAACACATAGATGTTTTATGTGTTATATACATAACAGTGTGGTGATAGCAGAGGAAAAGGAGGTCCTCACATACATACAATATTATGTTTTTATTGATTTTAGAAAAAGAGGGAAGGAGAGAGAGAGCGAGACCAAAGGAGAAACATTGATATGAGAGAGAAGCATGGATCAGTTGCCTCTTATATGCACTCTGACCAAATAGGGATCAAACCTTCATCTTAGGTATGTGCCCTGACTAGGAATCGAACCCAAAACCTTTTGGTGTATGGGCCAACACTCCAACCAACTGAGTCATTTGACAAGAGCATCTCTTAAATTCTTTAAAATTTCTCTTACATGGTCTAATGGGTAGACCTAACTTAGGACAATAAAAAAAAGTGGCACCTGGAGGCATGGCTCAGTGGTTAAGCATTGACCTATGAACTAGGAGGTCACAGTTTGATTCCTGATCAGGGCACATGCCTGGGTTGCGGGCTTGATCCCCAGTGTGGGGGGTGCAGGAGGCAGCTGATCAATGATTCTCTTCCTCTCTGAAATCAATAACAAAATATATATTTTTAAAAATGGTATATTTTTTTGTACTCCTTTTGCATTTGACCAGGGAATATTCAATCTGGGTCCAGTGTTCTCCAACTAGAAATTCAGGCAACTCAGATTTAACTTAAAAATATTCACACAAATATTTTTATTTTTGAAGTAATAAATAATACATATACAATATGGAAAATCTGGAAAATAAAAGAATGATGAAGATAAAATCACCCTTATTATAACTCACCCTTTCTGTAAAAGTTTTTAGGAAAATGTATGCATAATAAATTTATCGTCCTGTAATTAAAAACAACAACATTTAGTGATACACTGAAAACGTTTTCCCATGTGACAAACTATTCTTTGACAATATGAGCATTGACTGTGTAGTGGCAGTGCAACACTTTGTTTCACCATGCCTCACTTTTGTGCATTTGCTTTAAATTGTTGTAGGTACATCTGGTGAACATCTGTGATTATTGCTTAAGATGAAATGCCTAGAAGTGGAATTGCTGTGCTAGAGGACATGCACATGTAAAAGGCTTTCATACATACATATCTCCCTCAGAAAGTCATATGGAGGGACACCCCTGGCAGTCTTCTGTTTCGTTACATCTTTGATGACACTGTAGACCAAATTTTGAAAATATCTTTTTCTCATTGAAACTTGGTCAAATTGGGATGCACTCACCTATCTTTTTTTCTTAGGTCACAGATGCCTTGTGCTTTAAGTTCACAGGGTCCCTATTACCGCCCCCCCTTTTTTTTACTGTGATAAAATACACATATAAATTTACCACTTTAACAATTTTTAAGTGGACAGCTCCGTAGTGCTACATATATTCATAATGTTGTACAAACATCACCACCGTCCATTTCCAGAACTTTTTTATCTTCCCAAACTGAAACTCTGTACCCATTAAACACTAACTTCTCATTTTCCCATCAGCCCCTGGCAAATACCATTACTTTCTATCCTCTGAACTTGACTACTCTAGAAACCTTGTATCAGTGGAAATATCTAGTATCATCTATCTTGTGACTGGCTTATTTCACTGAGCACAATGTCCCCAGTATTCACTCATGTTGTAGCATATGTCAGAAATTCCTTCCTTTTTCATGGCTGAATAATGTTTCATTGTATGTATATATCATGTTTTGTTTATTGATCCCTCCACTGGTAGACATTTTGGTTGCTTCCACCTTTTGGCTATTGTGAATACTGCTGCTCTGAACATGAGTGTACAAATATTTCTTTGAGGCCTTATCTTCAATTCTTTGGTGTATATAATAATTGTATTTATTTTTTTCCTAGATAAACACCTTTCTTACATGAGCTAAGCTAGGGAAAAGGATTTATTTGCTCCTCCGGGCCTTGATTTTCCTCAGATAGAACTCCAGCTCTTGCCCTTAAGCACATAGCCATCTACTCGGCCACACTGGCCTGATCTTGAAGTGATGCATGCAAGAAGACTGCTGATTTCGGCATTCTTTTTACTTTCATCATATTTCTTCTGAAATTTCTTTGATCATTTTTTGTTTAAAATCTCTTCTTCCTCAGGAGTCAGCTTGGCCCCCTTCTTGCAGCCCGGGGACAGTGCATAGTGGGACTCTTAGTGTTGTTGGTACGGTGTGCTGTCAATGAGAACGATGCAGTTTTTTACCAGGGTCTTGGTTTGGACCAGTTTGTTGTTAGAAGCATTGTAGACAATGTCAATAATACTTGTTTTGTGCGTACAGCACTCTGAGCCCCAGGATAAGTTGCCCACGTCCAGCCTCAAGGCTCAGTACTTCTTGTTCCGTCCCCACACACAGACTGTGTATGCTGCGGGGTCCAATCTTAGTGTTGGCAGCAGGGCATCCCAGCTCATAGTTTTGCTTCTTGTGAGAGGGCTTTCTCTTGCCCTCAGTCTTGTGGCATTTTGTGCCATTTGTCCTGAGAGATACCCATTGCTTGACCTTAAATTTTTTTAAAAAATTATTTTTATTGATTTAAGAAAGGAAGAGAGAGAGAGAGAGAGAGAGAGAGAGAGAGAGAGAGAGAGAGAGAGAGAGAAACATCAATGATGAGAGAGAATCATCAATTGGTTGCCTCCTGCGCGTCCGACACAGGGGATCAAACCTGCAACCTGGGCATGTGCCCCGATTGGGAATTGAACCGTGCCCTCCTGATTTCATAGATTGATGCTCACCCACTGAGCCATGCCAGCAAGGTTCTATTTTAAAATTTTTGAAGACCTACTATATTCCACAGCAGCTATAGGATTTTACATCCCCACCAACAGTGCATAAGGATTTCACATCCTTGCTAACACTTGTTATTTTTGTATTTTCAGTGTTTGTGGGTTTTTTTTTTTTTTATAGTAGTCATCCTAATGGATAGATGTAATATCTCATTGTGGTTTTAATTTGAATTTCCCTAAATACTAGTGATGAGCAACTTTTCTTGTGCTTGTTGGCCATTTGTATATCTCCTTTGGAGGAATGTCTATTCAAGTCCTTTGCCTATTTTTAAATCATGTTGTTTATTTTTTGTTGTTGAGTCAGAGCATTATTTTTAGAGGCTCCTACAATTCCCATTTTCTGCTTCCCTGCCCCCTCTCTTCCTCAGGGTCTGGCAGGCTGGCCATCCTGCCCCCAGGGAGCAAAGCAGACAAGTAGGAACATGACTCATCACAAGGCACTTTTACCATTTGCATTTTGGGTCCACATAAGTATAGGCTCCATCAAACATATCAACATGGGAACTTGCAGAACAAGTAAATTAGGAACTGAATGCTTAGATTACAAGAAGTTCTGGCCTTCGTATATAATTACTTTCAGAGAGAACAGCTACAGATCAAGCATTTAAAAATTTGCAAAAGATATGTCTTAAGTTTAATCCTGTTTTTATTTATTTTATTATTATTTTTTAATTTAAATTCTTTATTGTTTAAAGTATTACATATGTCTCCTTTTTCCACCATTGACCTCTCCCCGACTGTTCCCGCCCCCAGGACATGCCCTCACCCCTCTACTGTCTGTGTCCATGGGTTACGCTCATACACATGCATACAAGTCCTTTGGTTGATCTCTAACCCTCTTGCCCCTGCCTTCTCTCTGAGGTTGGACAGTCTGTTCAATGTTGTTATGTCTCTGGATCCATTTTTGTTCATCAGTTTATGTTGATCATTATATTCCACAAATGAGTGAGATCATGTGATATTTATCTTTTTCCAACTTATTTCATTTAGCATAATGCTTTCCAGGTCCATCTATGCTGCTATGGGAAGAGTTCCTTCTTTTTTATAGCAGTGTAGTATTCCATTGTGTAAAGCTTCTGCACAGCAAAAGAAACCATCAACAAAACAATAAGAAAGCCCACTACATGGGAGAAGATATTTTTCAATGCTACATCCAATAAGGGTTTGATCTCCAAAATTTATGGGGAACTCATACAACTTAACAAAAGGAAGATAAACCATCTAATAAAAAAATGGGCAAAGGACTTAAATAGACACTTTTTGAAAGAGGACCTACAGAAGGCCAGAGACATGTGAAAACATGCTCAAAGTCACTAATCATCCAAGAGATGCAAATCAAAACAACAATGAAGTAGCATCTCACACCTGTCAGAATGGTTATCATCAACAAATCAACAAATGACAAGTGCGGGCAAGGATGTGGTGAAAAAGGAACCCTCATGCACTGCTGGTGGGAATGCAGACTGGTGCAGCCACTGTGGAAAACAGTATGGCGTTTCCTCAAAAAATTACAAATGGAACTCCCATTGACCAGTAATCCCCCTTGTAAGAATATATCCCAAGAAATCAGAAACACCAATCAGAAAGGATATATGCACCCCTATGTTCATACAGCACAATTTACCTTAGCTAAGATTTGGAAACAGCGTAAGTGCCCATCAGCAGGTGAGTGGATTAAAAACTTTGGTACATCTACACAATGGAATAATATTGTTTTTAATACTAGATAGCAAGTATTAACTATAGCAAGATAGACACCAAGGCTTGCATATTATAGCTTTGTAATCCTGAAGGGCACACCTACTAGCTCCAGCTTTCGAAGCCAGACATTCTATAGGTGCTCTATAAAATTCTTTCATGTGGGAGATAACTATGACTTAGGGTTTTTTCCAAGTTAAAATGACTGTTTCCATCTTAATGGCATAGACTATCCATATTCTAATGTTTAAACATAAAACTTTTTCTTCAGGCAAAATCATGCTTGAAAGCTATGAATACTGTCAGTAGAGGTGAATAGTTGAAGCAGTGTTGGGAGACCTATGTCCAGGCCTTGGGTCTCCCTTCCCCCTTCCTCCACTTAAGTTGGGGGCTCTAATTTGTGGAAAGATTTCTCATTATAATTATATATTTTTAAGCTATAAAATATAATTATACTTTTTATAGCTCTACTTAGAGTTTCTATTTCTTAAGTTTTAGTCATCTAAGCCTTTCTAGGAACTTTTTCATTTCACTGAATCATCTAACTTGTTGGCATACAGTTATACTTAGTATTTCTTTATTAGCATTTAAATTTTTGTAGAGTTGGGAGTGCTGTTCCTTCTTTCATTTCTAATATTAGTTATTTATGTCTTCTCTCTTCCTTTCTTGCCCAGTCTAATACACACACAAATACACACACACTCTCACAGGTGTCCAAAAAACATGAATAATTATTGATTCCAATGGGTTAAATCTGAAAAGAAAGAGACATCAATTGAGCTATCAGTTATTAAGTTTATATACATATTTGGGGGATAGCGTATATATTTTAATCCTCACCTGAGGATATGGTTTTATTGATTTTTAGAGAAGGAGGAAGGGAGAGAGAGAGAAACATTGATATGAGAAACATCAATCGGTTGACATTTAATATTATTTTATATTAGTTTCAGGTGTATAGTGCAGTCGTTAAACCTTTATATAATTTACAAAATGATCGCCTGGGTAAGTCTAGCACCCACCTGGCGCCATAGTTATTTCTATATTATTAACTATATGTCCTATGCTGTACTTTACATCCCCATGACTATTTTCTAACAACCAATTTGTACTTTTTTTTTCAATCCTCACCAGAGGATATTTTTTTCATTAATCTTTTAGAGATGATCTTTTCGAGAGAGTGGAAGGGAGGGGCAGGCACAGAGGGAGAAACATTGATGTGAGAAAACACGTACATTGGTTGCTTCCTGCATGGACCATGACTGGGCCAGGTTTTGAATGCAACCGAGGCACAAGCCCTTGACAGGAATCAAACCCTCGATCCTTCAGTCCAAGGGTCAATGCTTTAACCACTGAGCAACCTGCTAGGCCCCAATTTGTACTTCTTAATCCCTTCACCTTTTTCACTCTCTCTATTGTTTTTCTGTTCTCTACTTACTTATTGCTGTGTTAATTAATGTTCTGATCTATTCTTGTCTTCCATATGCTGGATTTGACTTTAGTTTGTTCTTTTTCTAGTTTCTTAAAGTGGAAGGTCAGGTTGTTGATTTTAAATCTGTCTTCATTTTTCAGTGTAAGTTTTTTACAGCTATAAATTTCCCTCTGAGCACTAGTTTCACTGCATCCCATGTTTTAGTATGTTGTGTTTTTGTTTTCTTCACCTTCAAGTATTTTCTAATTTCCCTTGTGATTTTTTTTTTCTCTGACTCATTGGGAGTTTAAGAATATATTTTTTAAATTTCCAAGTATTTGTGATTTTTCCAGAGTTTCTTCGATTATTAATTCTATTCCTTGTGTTCAGAAAACATACTTCAAATGATTTCAGCTTTTTAAAATTTACTGAGTCTTGCTTTGTGGCCTAACATATTGTCTAACCTGGAGAATGTTCCGCATGCTCATGAGAATAATGCATATTGTGCTGTTGTGTGTTTTCTATGTGAGGAGGGAGGGTCCCGCAGCCTGGCCTGTGCCCTCTCGCAGTCCAGGACCCCTCACTCCTTACCACCCGCCTGCTCACTGCTCCTTACCTCTTGGCTCACTGCTCCTTAGCGCTGCTTCAGAGGCAGGAGAGGCTCCTGCCACCACCGCTGAGCTAGCCAGATGTGAGCCCGGCTCCTGTCTGAGCAGCACTCCCCCTGGGAGAGCACACTGACCACCAGGGGATAGCTCCTGCATTGAGCATCTGCCCCCTGGTGGTCAATGTGTGTCATAGCGACCAGTCGTTCTGCCAGTTGTTCTGGAGTTTGGTCAATTTGCATGTTAGGCTTTTTTATATAGGATTTGTGTGAGCTCTTTTTTTTAAAAAATATATTTTTATTGATTTTAGGGAGAAAAGGAGAGGGAGAGCTAGAAACATCAATGATGAGAGAGAATCATTGATTGGCTGCCTCCTGCATGCCCCCTACTGGGGATCGAGCCCGCAACTCAGGCATGTGCCCTTGACCCAGGGAGCACATTCTGGGACCCAGCTGGGCTCCTGACCCTCAGGGGTTTCATATTGCAGAGCCTTCTTGCCCGGGAATCTGGGATCTGGAATCCAAGTTCTCCCAGGGGCCCCCAGGACACGGAGCAGGCAATTTCCACACCTGCCTACATTGCCAGTTTAGCACTGGGGTTGGTAAGCCCAGTTAGGGCAGGGGGCAGATAATCACAGTGACAACAGTGAGGCTTAGTACCTGTCAAGCACCTGGCTGTGAGCCTTACGTGCATAATCTTATGCACACCCAGTAACATTCCAATGAGGCTGGCACTATTATCATACCCATTTTATAGATGAAGAAACAGAGACTCAGAGGTTACACAGGTCTAACTGGCAGAGTCTGTGTGACTCCAAAGTCTGTATATCATCACCAAGTCCCTCTGCTACCCCCAAACCTCAGGTGGGTGGCATTGTTAAGTTCAGCTTTTCTGTCCCTCCTGCTCTGGGACACCTGATGAGCAGCAGGGCTGAGCAGAGGAGGAGAGACCGGGCTCTGAGGGACCTAACAGGGGGCCTGGCCATTGTTTCTCTAGAGCCCAGAGATAAAGAATCAATAAGGAAAAAGACTTGCCGTTTCCAGGCTGTTCTAATGTATCTTCTTCCCACTAATGGAAACTAGTATGCCATGGGCTATCAGACCCTGCAGGCCAGGGGGAGGGACCGAGAGGTCGGCTGTTCTGCCCACTTGCCGGCCTGCCCTTACCTCGAGTTGCCCTTTGTGTGGGGGGTGATGGGTGAAGCGGGGCCTTGGCCTTGTGCCGCCTGCCTCCCCACGCCACCCATCCCTGTTCCCATTCACCATCGGAGGATGGGAGCTGGCCTGCTGGGGAAGGGACTGAAAGGTAGTCAATGAGTGGCCATTCTGATAGTACCGCCATTAGGGTCAATTTGCATATTACCCTTTTATTGTATAGGATGATGTATTTCTCCTTTCAATTTTCTTAGTTTTTACATCACGTATGTTGAGGCTCTGTTGTAATATACACATAAATTTATAACTGTTATATCTTTTTGTTAAATCAACCCATTTTTCCTATTAATATGTCCTTGGTTGTTGTCTCTAGTAATTTTTTTTAAAGCCCATTTGCGCGACACTAGTATAGCCACTCTTTTGGTTACTGATTATATGACATATCTTTCTATTTTTTTCTTACTTTCAATCTATCTGTGTTTTTGAGTCTTGTGTGTCTCTTGTAGACAATAAATATATGGTTGGAATATGTTGTTGTTTTTTGAGGTTGAAGAACAGGCATAGTTGGAGTAAAAGAAAGAAGTAGAAAGATAGTTGATTGCAGTCAGAGACTAGAACAGTAGTTCCATCTCTGGTTGCCTATTGGAACCCCCTGGGAAGCCTGAAAAACAGTCAGATGCTTGTGTCCTAAGCTGGATCAATGAAATTAGAAACTCAGAAGGTGGAGCTAAGGTGCTGGTGTTTGGCGACCAGGTGGTTCTAGTGTGAAACCAGGGTTGGAAACTGTGCATTGGAAGATCTGATGTTGCAATTTCAGAAATGCAGTATAAAGAGTACAGGGTGGCCCAGTCAGTGTGGCTCAATCACTGAGTGTCGACCTATGAACCAGTAGGTCACAGTTCAGTTCCAGTCAGGGCACATGCCAGGGTTGCCATCTCGATCCCTAGTAGGGGGCATGCAAGAGGCAGCCAATCAATGATTCTCTCTCATCATTGATGTTTCTATCTCTCTCTCCTCTCCCTTCTGCTCTAAAATCAATAAAAATATATTTTTTAAAAAAGAGTACAGGGTGTACAGAGACCACAGCACACCACTGAGCCAGAATGAAGCAGTACACTGAAAGTGATGAGGACAGGGCCGAGTGGCGAGATGTTGGGTGGGCATGCATTTTGATTCACCCAGGAAACACACAAGTATCTGGTGAGCAATGAGAGCTAGAAGCCAAAGTCTTTCAGGGATGAAGGGAGGTGACTGGAGGTTTGAAATGATAAGAGGAGTAGAAGCTTTTTTTTTTTTTTTTTTTAAAGTAGATTAAGAATGGTGTGGAAACAACAGTGAATGTGTAGGGTGGAACTGCTCTGGTGCACCCTGAGGTACATGGTGTGGAAGAAAGAGCATCTGCCAGAAGTGGGTGCAGGAGAAACAGGTTTCTTGAGCAGATCCAGGTCTCTTTATGGTCAGGAAGGAAAATAACAACTAGTTTTGCAAAACCATATGGCAGCGGTTCTCAACCTGTGGGTTGCGACCACTTTGGGGGTCGAACGACCCTTTCACAGGAGTCGCCTCAGACCATCGGAAAACACATATATAATTACATATTGTTTTTGTGATTAATCACTATGCTTTAATTATGTTCAGTTTGTAACAATGAAATTGGGGTCACCACAACATGAGGAACTGTATGAAAGGGCCGCGGCATTAGGAAGGCTGAGAGCCACTGCCGTATGGTTTCCTACAGTTGTGTAACTGATCATATATCGCTGAGATGTTGGTTACCAGACAGCTTAGAGCTACATTTGGGGACCACCTCTGTGAAGTGCAGACTTTCACTGATTTGTGTACTTATTTTACTCCCGGCTACCATTATGTTCTGTTTGCCTTTAATCCATTATTGTTTTCAAATCGTACTTATCTGGAACTATACATATGAATCTTCCTAAGCTGCCTGAAACATGAGTTTGGTAAGGGGTGGATTATGAATAAATTCATATAAGAGATTTTTTCAATACAAAATGATTCACTATAGCTTTTCAAATAATAAGTTTCCCTCATGTATTTAACACATTATTCTGTTTATAAGTTGCTTTCCACGGCACATTTATTATCTGAGAAACATTTTAATTTGATTTAACTTTTCTTGCATAAGTAACAGAACATTTTAAGGCAAGAAAGAGAAATAAAATTTTATATGACTTCCTAATGTTAAAACAATTGCCTATATGTTATATACCAGAACAACTGTTTCTTCTTTATTTCTAGCCAATAAGTCTGCTGTTCTTATGTCCACTTTGTCAAAATTGACAAAGATGGACTGTTTATAAAGATAACCCCAAACAACTGAGATGACATTTTTAGCACCTGGCTTTGGCACAGTTGCATCTGAGCTGTCTGACAGAGTAAAGACAATCTTAGTAAATTTAGGGAGTGTGTTTTTGATGTTGATTGAGGACTGGATGCAGACCCAATGCCTGAAAATGTGTGGCTTGTCTTGCTGCTTGTATCTGATTAAATGCTCAGAGGAACTATAACTTGGTGTGTAAGGACCTGGGCTCTGAACATGGTAACTACCAAACTTTCTGTCTCTGTTTTATCATTTGTGAAATGGAGACAGCAACAGCATCTGCCTCAGTGAGATGAGATGGAAATTAAATGAGACAATGCATTTGAAATATTAAGCATAGTGTCTGGCACATATTGTGAACTGTTTATAGATGTTAATTTGAATAAAAATAAAAGATTTCACTTTGATCTTGCTCACTATACTGTATAATTCTAATTGTTGCAGTGCCTTTAGATATGTCTCTAAAAAAAAGATTAATTCCTTAAGGATAGAGAATCTCCCTGTTATGTCCCACAGTGCCAAATGCAGTAGATTCCCTGACGGATTAATTTGGTTCTCTGGATCTGTATCTTAACAAATGTCACTGGTATGTTTGAGTCAACATGCTTAAAAAAATTCACCAGGAATCCCCGTGTAATGTGAAAACTACTGTCTGATCTCATTGATCCATTTGCCTTCAAATCTTTGTCATTTGCCTTTTTAGTTCACAAATGTATTTACATGGTGCTTAGATGATATGAGCATTTTTTTTAAATTAAATCTTTATTGTTCAGATTATTACATTTGTTCCTCTTCCCCCCCCCCATAACTCCCCTCCTCCCAATTCCCACCCCACCCTCCTTCCTCACTCCCCACCCACTGTCCTCATCCATAGGTGCACGATTTTTGTCCAGTCTCTTCCCGCATCCCCCACACTCCTTTCCCCCACGAGAATAGTCAGTCCATTCCCTTTCTATGTCCCTGATTCTATTATAATCACCAGTTCATTCTGTTCATCAGATTATTTATTCACTTGATTCTTAGATTCACTTGTTGATAGATGCGTATTTGTTGTTCATAATTTGTATCTTTACCTTTTTCTTCTTCTTCCTCTTCTTAAAGGATATCTTTCAGCATTTCATATAATACTGGTTTGATGGTGATGAACTCCTTTAGCTTTTCCTTATCTGTGAAGCTCTTTATCTGACCTTCAATTCTGAGTGATAGCTTTGCTGGATAAAGTAATCTTGGTTGTAGGTTCTTGGTATTCATTGCCTTGAATATTTCTTGCCACTCCCTTCTGGCCTGCAAAGTTTCTGTTGAGAAATCAGCTGACAGTCGTATGGGTATTCTCTTATAGGTAACTGAGTTTCTTTCTCTTGCTGCTTTTAAGATTCTCTCTTTGTCTTTTGCTCTTGGCATTTTAATTATGATGTGTCTTGGTGTGGTCCTCTTTGGATTCCTTTTGTTTGGGGTTCTCTGCACTTCCTGGACTTGTAAGTCTATTTCTTTGACCAGGTAGGGGAAGTTTTCTGTCATTATTTCTTCTAATAGGTTTTCAATATCTTGCTCTCTCTCATCCTCTGGCACCCCTATAATTCAGATGTTGGTACTCTTGAAGCTGTCCCAGAGGCTCCTTACACTATCTTTGTATTTTTGGGTTCTTTTTTCATTTTGCTTTTCCGGTTGGGTGTTTTTTGCTTCTTCGCATTTCAAATCTTTAACTTGATTCTTGCGCTCCTCTAGTCTGCTGTTGGGAGTCTGTATAATATTCTATATTTCAGTCAGTGTATGCTTATTTCTAGTTGGTTCTTTATCACAACATCAAGGGTCTCATTAGATTTCTTGAGGATCTCACTATATTTATCGGCGGTCTCACCAGTCTTTTCGAGGGCCTTACTAAGTTTATCAGCGGCTTCTAGAGAGTTCTTGAGAGACCTTAAAAGTGTGGTTTTGAACTCTATATCCTGCATTCTGCTTTCCTCCATTTCTGTCATTTGTGTCCTGTTTCTTTGTCTCCTCATTTTTTATGCTTTCTTGGTGCACCCCCTTGTGGTCTTTGTGCACAGTCTTGTTGTAGCTAAGCCTTGATTGTTGTAGGTAACACTGGGAGGTATTTGACCTCCAGGCCAACTGGCTGTGAGAATCAGCTGTGTCTGCAGTGGGTGAACTTCTGTCCTCTAGGGAGGTGCTAATCTAGCCTTTGCCTGAGGCTATCCCGCAAATACCTCTGTGCAAGGCTTGGGCGGGGCGGGTCCCAGGGGATCAACAGGGCAGGCAGGCGGAGCGAGCAGTTATGGCAGCTCTCAGTCCCGTCCCCAGAGGCTCTGCCTCTCAGTGTCCCAGCAACCGCTGCAAACCTCGGAGAGAAAGCTGCTCTCAAGTTCCGACCGATGCCAGACAGTCCCGCTTCTCCCGTTTGAGTCTGGGTTCCCAGAGACTCACCTCGAACTGGAGCTCAGAGCCTGAGACTTCCTCCCGATTGAAAACAACAACCGCACCCTCAGCCGCCAGCCCGCTCCGCACGCAACTCTGCACCTTTGTATTTTACTTCCGCACTGCACCTCTTCTGAGTCTCGGTATGCTTTTCTCTTTCCTTCTAGTTGTAGAATTTCCCCTCAGCCAGCCTTCCTGTGGTTCTGGGTGATGTCCGTTCCGTCTTTTAGTTGTATATTTGAAGTGGTTGTGCGAGGCAGCAATCTCCGGTGTTTACCTATGCCGCCATCTTGATTTCTCTCGATATGAGCATTATTGAAAAAATATATTTTATTGATTTTTTACAGAGAGGAAAGGAGAGGGATAGAGAGTTAGAAACATTGATGAGAGGAACATCGATTCAGCTGCCACCTTCACACTCCCTACTTGGGATGTGCCTGCAACCAAAGTACATGCCCTTGACCGGAATTGAACCTGGGCCCTTCAGTCCACAGGCTGATGCTCTATTCACTGAGCCAAACCAGTTAGGGCAAGAATATGAGTATTTTTGATGTAATAGTGTCTTTTCAAAGCCAACTTAAAAAAATGGTTTCATTTTAGTTGTGTGGTATTTGGTGAAACAGAATATTTCTAAGTAATTTCTCCAGGAGCGCTTTCTCTTGCTGTTCACAACACCTTTGGGAATTGATGGTGGTGTCTGGCTGGTGGAGAGGTGAGGTTTTCCCCCTCCTTCTTAATAGGATGTTCCACCGAGAAATTTCTAATTTTTAGTTTTTGTGAGGTTTTTGTTTTGTTGTTCTTCATCAACAAATGTAATTACCGAGTCCCCAAAGCAGAAACATGAGAAAGTGGGCAAGCATTCCCAGAGAAGTCCCTGAAATAATGAGCCTGGTGATCCATCAGGCCTGTGACGGCACCCACTTCCACACCTCACACCACACGGTCTGTGGCTTTTGATTCTGACTGACATGAATGCTGTGACTCCCAGTGGCTGGGAGACTTCTGGCTGTAAGGAACAAGGCGCTGGTGTGTGCAGTGCTCCTTCTGGGGCTCAGGACCAAAGGCAGGCTCAGCCGGGAGAAGGACAGTGTGACCAATGAGAAAACAACTTCCTGAAACCCTTTCTCTCCCATCAAGAACAAGTGAGGGAATGTAGCGGATAAAATCTACATTGTTGAGAAAGCAGTTCAAGCATTGGGGATTTTTCCTTTCCATTTTCCTGGTACTTCAGTTGCCTTAATGACTACAACACAGGATCTAAGCCGCATTCTGCATCCTAGCAAAGGTTTTGACTGTGGGTCTGACTCATAGCACTTGTTTTGTTGTTAACAGTGGTCTCTCAGCAGCCTTCAACATATATTTCATGCTGTTGGTTTTATCAAAAGATTTCATAGTTCACTGAGTTCATCATGCTATCTTTTCAAAATTGAAAAAGTGATACAAAAAAGTGATATGATAAAAAACAAACAATAGTTTAAAAGAATATAAGTGAAAAAGCAAAAACAAGTCTTTCTTCCACCCCAGATTTCCAGTTCTCTACGGCTCCCTCCCCAGAGGTAGCCATTTTTAGCAATTCACTTTGTATCTTTCTGGAATTTTCCATGTATACAAGTATTGATTTTATGCATACAGATCTGTCTTGTTTTTTCCACTTAATGTGTCTTTCCACCTCAGCTCATATATACCCACCTCATTCTCTGTTAAGGCTATTAGACTTGTCCTTTACATTTTAATTTCATTTCTAGCACACTAAGGCATTCATTTTCATCTTCACCTCCTGTTCTGGTCATTCACAGACTGTCACAGCAGGGCAGGCCTTGTGTGGTCTCATTACAGTGACCTGAGAACATCTCCTGGTAGCAACATTTTGTCCTCCCTGGCATTCTCCAAGTCTGTGATTCCTTAATTAGATCATCCTTTCGATTTGAGAATCTTGTGTTCTTTTTCATCTTGGTCTCAGTGCCAATAAATTTCTCAGATTCTTTGCTGGGAATAAGTTTAGCTGGGATAGGGACCTGACCAATTGGGGGTCCTAGAAACTGGGGTTGAGGGTGTGAGGAGAGAGGAAAGTTTGGGGTCCCTGCTTAGCTCACTTTCCAATTTTTTTCCATAGTCATGTCTATCTTTCCCCCCGGTGGGTGGTACCATAAATGGAAGACAAGGTCTGCGGAGGCTTTCTCTTCTGTTTCATTCATTCCAAAGAGCTTATCCACTTAGGAGAGTGGTGCAGAGGAGTTGAGGACGTCCATTCCAGTCTGAGCAAGAGTGCCTTTCTGCCTGGGAAAATGCCAGGCAGGACTGAGGATCTCGCTGATAATTTGATAAAAGCTGCGACTCTCTTTCTAGAAAAACAAACACATGCATAACAATGTACATACCACTGTAAGATTATTATGTTGGTGGTTTTTTTTTGAGACTTTATTTATTTTTATTTTTATTTTTTTAAATAAATCTTTATTGTTCAGATTATTACAGTTGTTCTTCTTCCCCCCACCCCCCCCATAGCTCCCTTCCACCCAGTTCCCACCCCTCCCCCTGCCCTTAACACCCCACCCCCACTGTCCTCATCCACAGGTGTATGATTTTTGTCCAGGCTCTTCCAGCACCTCCCACACCCCCTTCCCTCCAAGAATTGTCGGTCCACTTACTTTCTATGCCCCTGATTCTATTCTATTCACCAGTTTATTCTGTTCATCCGATTTTTTATTCACTTGATTTTTAGATTCACTGATTGATAGATATGTATTTGTTGTCACTTTGTTGTCCATAATTTTTATCTTTCCCTTTCTCTCCTTCTTCCTCTTCTTAAAGAATACCCTTCAGCATTTCATATAATACTGGTTTGGTGGCGATGAACTCCTTTAGCTTTTTCTTATCTGTGAAGCTCTTTATCTGACCTTCAATTCTAAATGATAGCTTTTCTGGGTAGAGTAATCTTGGTTGTAGGTTCTTGCTTTTCATTGCTTTGAATATTTCTTGCCACTCCCTTCTGGCCTGCATTGTTTCTGTTGAGAAATCAGCTGACAGTCATATGGGTACTCCCTTGTAGGTAACTGACTGTTTTTCTCTTGCTGCTTTTAATATTCTCTCTTTGTCTTTTGCCCTTGGCATTTTAATTATGATGTATCTTGGTGTGGTCCTCTTTGGATTCCTTTTGTTTGGGGTTCTCTGCACTTCCTGGACTTGTAAGTCTATTTCTTTGACCAGGTAGGGGAAGTTTTCTGTCATGATTTCTTCAAATAGGTTTTCAATACCTTGCTCTCTCTCATCCTCTGGCACCCCTATAATTCGGATGTTGGTACGCTTGAAGTTGTCCCAGAGGCTCCTTGCACTATCTTCATATTTTTGTATCCTTTTTTCCTTTTGCTTTTCTGGCTGGGTGTTTTTTGCTTCTTCGTATTTCAAATCTTTGACTTGATTCTTGGGATCCTCTAGTCTGCTGTTGGATCTCTGTATATTATTCTTTATTTCAGTCAGTGTTTGCTTAATTTCTAATTGGTCCTTTTTCATATCCTTGAGGGTCTTACTATATTTCTCCGAGGTTTCTAGAAGATTCTTGAGTAACCTTATAACTGTGGTTTTGAACTCTATATTCAGTATTTTGCTTTCCTCCATTTCTGTCATTTGTGACCTGTTTCTTTGTCTCCACATTTTGGCTGCTTCCCTGTGTTGATAGAGTGGCTTTGTGGGCTAGGTGTCCTATAGGGCCCAGTGGCTCAGCCTCCCTAATTACCTGAGCTGGACACTCTTGGTGCACCCCTTTGTGGGCTGTGTGCACAGTCTTGTTGTAGTTAAGCCTTGCTTGCTGTTGGTATCACTGGGAGGAATTGACCTCCAAGTCAGTTGGCTGTGAGCACCAGTTGTGTCTACAATGGGAGAACTTCTGTGCTGGAGACACCCTTATGGGGCAGGACTTGCTTCAGTGGGGCTTTGGCACTCACTGAGTCTGCCCCTGAGTGTGTATCTTATGGATCTGAGGAGTTGTAATCTGATGGTTTCACTCTGACCATTGGGTAGACTGTCTCTTGGATCTCCAAGGAGGTGCAAAGTCAGCCATTGCCTGAGGCCACCCAGCAGGAGTTACAGAGAGATCTGCAGATTCCTCCTCTTTGTTTGGGGTTTGGAGGTGCCCAGATGAGGGGCAGCTGTGACGTAATGCAGGCTGTTGGCTAGCCTTAGGCCTTCTTTTGGAAACTCTGGGGTTCTCTGACCCAGCTACATTTTGACAGGTTTTTAGGTGGAGAAAGTCCAGGCCATTAGTATGCAAAGGCCTCTGCTCACAGCTTGGGTGGGGTTGTAAAATGGGTGGGGCGGGGCCTCAGGGAATCACCAGGATGGAGCAAACCGCAAATGCTGCCAGTCTGCTCTGCCTCAGAGTGGTCCTGGGGTCTGTGTCCCGTGGTGGCCCTGTGCAGGAACAATGAATGCTGCAAGCTCCTCTGCGAGAAAGCCGCTCTCACCTTCCGGCCCAATGCCAGACCATACAGTTTCTCTCAGTATGAGTCTGGATCCCCAAATTCTCGCCTGGAATTGGAGTTCAGAGCAGTCGGGAGCATGTATCTCCCTCCTGATTGAAAAAGACAACAGTGTACACAGCTGCCAGCCCCTTCCGTGTGCTCCTCTGTACCTCCGCACGTCCACACCTCTGCACCTCCTACCGGACTCAATGCGCTTTTCTCCTTCCTTCTAGTTGTAGAATTTCCACTCAGCCAGCCTTCCCATGGCTCTGGATGATATTCATTTTGTCTTTTAGTTGTAGTTTTAATGCGGTTGTGCACCGCAGCAAGTTCAGGTGTTTACCTATGCCACCATCTTCGTGGTTCTCTCCAGATTATTGTGGGGTTTTTTTGTATGTTAATGCTAATATGTATTGAACAGGTGTTTTGTGTTGGGTGCTGAGTCAAATAGGCCTGCATACTTATTTATTTTTGCTTAAACTTACAAAAATAGCATTGTGAGGTTAGTGCTGTCACCATCATTTTATAGATAAAAAGACTGTTTCAGAGTTTAACATGCACAAGGTAGCAGAGGATAGATTGGCTTTGAATTTGTCACAAGATCAGAAGGTCCTGCTGAGGTTCCGCTTTGACCAGCTGAGGCTGACTTGGGCCTGGCTTGGGAAGTGTCTGATGTAGGAGAAGCACGCTGCAGTGTTTGGAAAGAGGGCACTCCGAGCATGCCCGGCCAGAACAGCAGGGCAGCACACAGAGAATGGAGTGTCCTCAATATTACTAAAAGCAGAAGGAAGGAGGGAGAGTTGGTGCTGTCGTATTAGCATGTGGTGTGGACATGGTGGTGATAGAAGCTAATATTATTGAGCGCTACCCATTTCACAGATGAGAATACTGCGGGACAGCGAGGTTAATTAGCTTGCTTCACATCATACAGCTAGCAAGTGGTAAGATCAGAATTTGAAGCAGGCAACTGAGCTCACGTCTTTCCTCTTACCACCCAGATTAAGGTGCCCCTGTATCATTTGTTTGCAATTATCTTGGTAAAATCCCTTATGGTGATTTTCAAGGCCGACTGGAAGGACCCATTTTCTGTGGAGTCTTTCCCAATCTCATTTCCTCCTTTCTCTGGCCTCTGAGGCATTAATCATTCCTTTTTAGGTGCCCTCATAGCACTTGGCTTTTGTAAATTCTGTTTAATGGCTAGATTACAAGTGTCTTGAGGTTGAATAAGGCATCTTTTTTTTTTTTTTTTTTTTTTGCTGTTGTTGCTTAAAACAACACTGGTGACATGGTAGATGCTCCCTATGTTTCCTGCATGGCTTATAGCTAGATTCCACTTTGTTACGATACTGTAGGGGACCCTGTGAAACTCCTGGCTATGGAGAGAAGTGGAACATACAGGAAATCACTGTAGGCGTTCTGACAGAATCATAGATGGTTTCTTATTAATGTTTAGGGTCCAGCAGCAGCTGGGAACCTAACAACACTTATGATGACCAGACCCCTTGCTGCTCACCTGGAAGCAGGCTTTATCTTTACTGTAGTGACTTCACTCGTCTTGCACACAACCATCTTTCTGCTCCTTTATGTCTGTCTGCTTTTTTACACATGGACAGTTGACTCTGTTTATCCTAGAGCAGCGGTTCTCAACCTGTGGGTCGCGACCCCTTTGGCGGTCGAACAACCCTTTCACAGGGGTTGCCTAAGACCATCCTGCATATCAGATATTTACATTATGATTCATAACAGTAGCAACATTACAGGTATGAAGTAGCAACGAAAATAATTTTATGGTTGGGTCACAACATGAGGAACTGTATTTAAAGGGCCAGAAGGTTGAGAACCACTGTCTTAGTGTCAAACTCGAGGAAAGGGATCTGGCTGCTGTGGCTGGTCACCATCCAGTGTAAAGTGTCCCTCTTGGGCAGAGTCCCTCTTGGCCAGGCTCCCTTCTAGACCACTGGCCCTTTGTATATGACCCACGTGTCAATTCCTGGATGTGCTGAATCTTGGAATTTCCCTGGGTTTTTTTGTGCATGGTGAGAAATAGTCAATACAATTTCTACTTTGTTAATAGTTCAATTTATTAATCTTCAAACCATCGACATTCATCTAAATATTAGCCACTAGTTACACAATGATTAAATGAGAAAACCTTATGAATTTCCACAAATATAATTCCTCCAAATTTAAATATTGACTGCAAATTTAATTTGGGTCCTCCCAAACCTAATATTATTGAGTACTCTTGGTTGTTTTAAATGACTTAAGAAGGAGACAAAATGTGCAAGCAGTATTTCAAAGATTACAAAGCTAATTGGTACTTGATTTAAAAATACCTACCATTGTGCTAATAATGCAGATTTAAATTTGTTACTCCATTGTCTGTATTTTTATTCCTTTATTTTATTCTTGTCATTATCCTTACCATTATTGTTTCTACTTTTAAAATTTTATTTTATTGTTGACGCTATTACAGATGTCTCCCATTTTCTCCCTTTTACCCCCCTCCACCCAACCTTTGCCCTACCTCAGGCCTTCCCCATGCTATTGTCTGTGTACATAGGTAATGAATATATGCATATATGCTTTTTGGTTAATCTCTGCCTGTTCTCCCCTGCCCATACTAAGATCTGTTATTTTGTTCCATGCATCCATACCTCTGGACCTATTTTGTTCTTTAGATTCCACATATAAGTGAGAGCTTGTGATATTTGTATTTCTCTGACTGTCTTATTTTGCTTAGCATAATAATCTCCAGGTCTGTCCATACTGTGGCAAAGGGTAAGAGATCTTTTTTCTTTTTTAACAGCCCACAGAGTATTCCATTGTGTAAATGTACCACATCTTTTTTATCCATTCATCTACTGATGGGCACTTGGGCTGTTTCCAGTTCTTAGCTATTGTAAATTGTGCTGCTATGAGCATAGGGGTGCATACATTCTTTCTGGTTGATGTTTAGGGATTCTTAGTATTTATTCCCAGAAGTGGGATCGCTGGGTCAAACAACCATTATTGTTTCTTTATTCATATAACCTAACCAGGACTGATAATAATCCAGAGCTTTTGTGTGAATGAGAGAACAGTAGTCCTTCCTTGAAAAAAAAGGAGTATATTATTTATTTCTCACTAATAATATTACAAAGAATAATTACAATGAAGTCATTCTAAGAGAATTATACAAATCAAATTATTAAACATAAAATGATAGTTCAAGTTTTAAATCATAATTAAACATTTTTGAGTTAATTTTTTTGTTGTAAAATAGTTACATGTCTTGCTGTCATGGAAACCACTTTTTGAGGGACATTTTCAGTGTTTACTAGTTTCAATATTTTGCTTTCTGTAGAAACGATTACCATATTCTATAGTCTTTCTTATGACTTTATAGACCTTAAGTAGTTTTAAAATAAATTTTAATGTTGAGTAGTTTCATTCTCTACTGATGAGGTATATTGGCAAAATTAAATAGATTCTACCCTGGCTGGTGTGGATCAGTGTCATCTTGTTCACCGAAGGGTCACTGGTTCAATTCATGGTCAGGGAACATGCCAAGACTGTGGGCTTAACCCACGGTCAGTCTGCATGGGGGAGGCAGGTGACATTTCTCTCTCACATCTCTCTCTCTCTCTCTCTCTTTTTCTTCTTTCTCTCTCAAATAAAAAAAAATTAAATAGATCCTGATAGCTTCAAAGTTTTATAAATGTATTCAGCTGACTGTTGTTGGAAATAAATTTCAGCAACTCAATGGGTGAAATACTAGATTTTATAAAAACAATTTAAGGATTTAATTCCAAACCATACATCAAAGTCCCATCAATATTTTACTCCTTATTACATTCATCAGTCAATTTCAATGGTAAAATTTTGTGTAGTTGTTGTATTTATTTTCATTCTTATTTATCAAATATGTAAGTTATTTAAAACATTGAAAAGGCCATAATATTCTTTTGTATAGTATTTCTTTTGTATCATACCTAAGAGAAATGATTTGTAAATATTTCTTTTAGGTATGATACAGAAAAAACTGATTTCTAAAATCTTTTCATTTTGAAAATTTAAACATATAGAAAAGTTGAAAGCAAGTAATAAACATCAATAATATTTTTACCTAGATGTGTCAGTTGTTAACATCTTGCCACATTTGCTCCACCCCGCCCCATTTTTGTTGTTGAAATATTTGAAAATTACAGATGTCAGATGTTCCCTCTTCATACTTCCACATGTCTACACTAAGAACAGCAACATTCTCCTACATGTCCTTAATGCCATGTTCACACCTAAGAGATCCATTAATTCAATGTAATGTAATGCATAGTTCATATTCACATTTTTCTAATTGTCTATCAATGATCCTTTGTAGATCCCCCCCCCCCCTGCCAGGGTCTCATCAATATTGATTCAGCATATTTAGTTATTATGTTTCTTTATTTTCTTTGATCTAAAACAGTCTCCTCCTCTTTTGTTGTTATTATACTGACAATTTTGATGAGTTCAGACCAGTTGTTTTGTAAAACACGTCACAATCTGGATTTATATGTGTCCTCATTATTAGATTCAAGTAAAATATTTTGGGCAAGAACACTTCCCAGGTGAAGTGTGAACTTCTACTGTGTAATGCTAGGAGGCTCATGATATCAGCTTCTCTCTTGTTGGTAATGCTAAGTTTGACCAAGAAATCAATTTTGAATATTTGTTTGGGTCATGACATTTTTTCAACTGAAATAAATCTTCTTCTACTTTCTAGAACTTTCTTTCTTTCTTTCTTTCTTTCTTTCTTTCTTTTCCTTTCTAGAATTTTCTACATTGCAAAAGTTGCCATCAGGGTTAAGAGACTGTGCGGTTCATTGAGTGTCTTCATAAATGGGAGAATTGAGTGTCTTCATGAATTGTGGGATACAAAGGCATTCCAGGCAGGGAACAGAAGCTGCAAAGGCCTTGAAGCAGAACTGTGATGGGCATGCCCAGAGAAGAGCAAGGAGGCCAGGGCTGAAGGACCATCAGCAGGAGAGAGGGCCAGGGACGAGAGCCAAGAGGAGGCAGAGAAGGCCTTAAAGGTCCTGTAAGAATTTTGACTTCAGGCTAAGTGTGATGGGAAACCAGTAAGAAGTCCTGAGGCAGAGAATGTGATCTGACTTACATATCTTTCTTATTACTTTTCTGAGATTTTTGTTGGATAGTCTGCTTGTGCATACATAAAAAAGGAAAGCATAAGTGACAGAAATTGTTCAAGGCATTTCTAAGGTGACACAAGTATATCACAGCTGCCACCTGGCTGGCAGCAATTTAAAAACCACCCTGACTTCAGGGATGATAAACTGTGAAAAGGCCTGATAGGAAGCACCTGTGTACCAGCACGTCACTCTAGAAATGCAACCCCCAGCTCCGTTGAAGCCCCTGTGTGCCTCCCAATCACATGCCCCTCCTCCCCACCTTGCGGACATCCTCACCCACGACTTCTGTGTTTTTCATGCCCGCCTTTCTCTACTGTTATGCCAAACATGTGCCCTTAGCACACACGCGTCTTGTCTTTGAACTGCCCTGGAACATTTATTGTCACTTGCTAGTGCGCTCAACAGCGTGGGAGGTGCAGCTTGCTCCCTTGTGCGTGCTCCCCTTTCACGCTGGTTCAGTCCCACTGTGGCCTCCACACCTTCTCTGTTCTCCTGTTCAGGGGCGCTTGGACGCCCTGTGTTTGCTGCTACAAAGTACTTTCCTAGAACATTCCCACCGTGTCCTGGGCCGCGCGTGAGTGTTTCTCCAGAGCTCGGACCTCCGGAATCTCAGTCACAGGACAGACTTTCCGATTGTGTCTGCCAACAATCAGAGCATCCCTCCTGCGCCCCTGAGCGCCCCAGGGGACAGGAATGCTGCCCTGCTTAGCCCACGTCCTGGACAGAACGTCTGCGTTCAGGGCTGGGGGAGGGGAGCAGGGAGACTGGAGGAGGTGAGGGGCAGCCGGGAAACCGAGGCCAGGGCTGCGGAGGGAAGGCTGCGCCTCGCACTGGCTCCCAGGTGAAGGTGTGAGGTGGGGGCACCCCTGGAGGGTGGGAACTTGCGCTGGGCTGTGGGGCGCGGACTCCAGTAGAGGACGGGCGTCCCTCGGAGCTGCTTTCATCTCGGTCCCTTCTCTGAACCCGCGGTGAGGAGAGCCGGGGCCCAGGGAGCGCCGTTCTGAGCCCCCCTGCAGCTTCCTGCTCTGGCTCCTGTTTCGCAGGCCCATGGTCACCGCCTCCGGGCCGGATGAGGCAGACCCGGCCCGGCCCCTGCTGCTCCAGCACTCCGGATGCTCCCGCGGCGGCCGTGACCGCTGCGCAGGGCTGGGCTGGCGGTGCCCTCTGCAAGGTAGAGCCGCCAGCTGTCTGTCACCGCAACCTGGGCGGTGTCCGCTCCGCTGATGGGGAAGGCCAGCCTCCTTCAGGGCTGCGGGTCTGTGCGGGCAGGAGCCCCGTGGGCTGTCACTCCGCTGCTCGGCCGTTGTCTTTCAGTCCCCTCTGGTGGGGGCAGCCCTGTGGTGAGGGAGCCCCCATGGTGGGTTCCGCCTCTCCCACTTCTTCCCTGCACCCTGTCTTCCACCTGTTTGCTCCTGTCGCCGTCCCTCTGAAGGATGCGAGGAGGCTCCAGCTTCCGGGCCTCCAACTGTCCCCACCTTAGACCTGGTGTCTGCTCCAGCAATCCCGCATCCAGGCTGCCCTCTGCGGAGGGGCTGGGCACAGCCCGCCACCACCATGGTGGGACCCTGAGGCCCTGCTGGCCCCTCCTCTGCTGCCGTGCTAGCCCCTTTTCTCAGGAGGAGGGCTGCTCCTATCTTGGCCTTCCGGATTTGGGGCTGGCTGTGTCCAAAGCACCGGCTGCTGCTCATATGGTGGCCCCTTTGACCACAACTGCAAACTTGGTGACTGCGGAAGGAATGAACTTGGGGCGGATGGAATGGGCATCCCATGAGCAGGCCTGTGTGTGGGTGTCATGCTGCATTCTCCTCCCTCCTTGCCCAAAATGCACCATCACCCCCACGGGGACAGGCCCACCTTACTGGGGGAAGAGGAGGGAGCCCTGCTTATATTTTACTAGTGTTGCTCTGGCTGTTGTGTGGGGAATAGACTTGAGGGAGCAGAGTGTAAGAAAGATTACTTAGGAGGCTACTGCAATAGTCTAGGCAAGAGATGATGGCAGCTTGGGCAAACGGTGTGTGGAGGGCTGACGGCGATTGGGTTAAAATACATTTTGAAGAGAGATCAGACTGAATTTGATGGTGGTATGGATGGGGTTGGTGTGCAGAGTTAAAGATGTCTCCAAGATTTTGGCTTCAGCAAGTGAGTGAACAGTGCTGCTCTTTACGCTGGGATCTGGCAAATAAAGGAGGTACAAGTTAGGAATGAGGGGGCATCACGAGCTCAGCTTTGGACAACTTAAGTTTGAGGTGCTTATTACACATCCAAGGGAAGATTTACCAGCCTCGGCAGCCTGGAGTTCGGGGAAGAGTGTGGGATGGAGATATAAGTACATGCTATGGGAAAGCATAAAGGAAAAACCCCACTTAAGTGATTGTCCCAGGACAATCCCAGGAGCACCTCTAGTACTCAGAGGTCAGGCGATGAGAAGATTCAGCAGCAGAGGCTGAGATGAGGCAGCCACTGAGGTTGAGGAGTATCAGGAGTGGGTGGTGGCCTGAAAGCCAAGGGACAGAAGTGCTTCAGGAACGATGAACTTATCCACTGTGTGAAAACTGCCCATGAGATCTGGCTATGTGAAGGTCCTTGTGGTTTAATGAGAAGGCCTGGGTGGAGTGGACTAGGGAAAATAGAGAGTGAGAATGTGGGATAATGGGTTTCAACAACACTCTGGAGGGATTTGCAAATGGGAGCTGAGAAATGGGCTGGTAGTTGGAGAGGCAAAGGGATCAGAAAAGATTTTAAATATTAAAAAAAAAACAACAACTTTTAAACTTAACTTTATTTTAAACACATTTATTAAGGTGTACTTTATCCTATATAATAAAAGCCTAATATGCTAAGTGTCTGGTTGTCTTGTTGGCCATTCAACCAAACAAAGTGTAATATGCTAATGATATGCTAAGGCCACTCAACCACTAGCTATGATGTGCGCTGACCACCAGGGGGCAGATGCTTGCTGCTGGGGTCCAGCCGATCGGACTGAGCAAGACAAAATAGACATTCCCTGGAGCTCTCCCACAGTCCCTCCCAAGCTGGCCAACCTCTTGCGTCCCTCCCTGGCCCCGATTGTGCACCTGTGGGGTTCCCCAGCCTGGCCTGTGCCCTCTTGCAATCCGGGACCCCTCAGGGGATGTCAGAGAGCCAGTTTTGGCCCAATAGCAGAATGACTGGTCACTATGAGGCACACTGACCACCAGGGGGGCAGACGCTCAACACAGGAGCTTCCCCCTGGTGGTCAGTTTACTCCCAAAGGGGGAGTGCCACTCAGCCAGAAGCCAGGCTCATGGCTGGAGAGTACAGCAGCGGTGGTGGGAGCCTCTCCTGCCTCCACAGCAGCACTAAGGATGTCTGACTGCCAGCTTAGGCCCTGCAGGTAATGGGCCTAAGCCGGCAGTAGGCTGGGCTGAGGGGACCCCCCCCCCCAAGTGCACTAATTTCGTGCACCGGGCCTCTAGTATACTGTAATATTCAACCATTTTATGTGTGCAATTGAGTAATTTTTAGTAAGTTTCTCAATTATGCAATCATAACCAAAAGCCATCTTAGAATATTTCCATCACTGAAATGAAGTCATTCTGCCCACTTACAGTTAATCCAGGTCCTACTACTTTTCATCTCTAAAGATTTACCTTTCCTGGGAAATTTATGTAAATGAAGTCATACTTCATATTGTCCTTTGTGTCTGGCTTCTTTCACTTAGCAAAATATCCATTCATGTTATAGCATGTATCAGTATTTTGTTCATTTTTACTGCTGAATAGTATTCCATCAGAAGGATATACCACTTTTTTTTCCCCCATTCATCATTTGGTAGGCATTTGGATTGTGGAAGATTATTAAGATGGGTTTGTATTAGTGTGCTGAGGATGCCATAATAAAATACCATAGATCGGGCAACCTAAACAACAAAAATTTGTTTTCTCAGAGTTCCAGAGGCTAGAAATCCAAGCTCAAGGCACCAGCAAAGTTGGTATCTGGTGAGACTTTTCTTCCTGGCTTGCAAATGCTGCCTTCGTGCTGTGTCCTCATGTGGACTTCCCTCTGTGCCCATGGAAAGAGAGAGATTGGTGGAGTCTTTTCCTCCTCTTACAAGGACACCAGCCCTATCAAGTTAGGCCCCCACCCTTATGACTACATTTAACCTTAATTAAGGGTGCTCTTTCAATATGCAGTCACATTAGGGTTTAGGGCTTCAACATATGGATTTGGGGGCACACGATTCAGTCCATAATAGGGTATTATATCACATTTGTGTGCTGAATGAGAAGGATCTAGTATAAGGTTTCCCAACCATGCTCTATACCCCACCAGGTCCTAGTTGTAGTCCCTTATCACGACAACAAAAATATTTCCAGACATTGTCAAATGTTTCTTGGAGGGTGCAAAATCATTCTTGGTTGATAAACTGATAGACTAGAAAGGAATTTGAGGATGCAGGGGAAAGAGAAAATAATTTCAGGAACAAAACCCTTGAGTAGGCAAGAGGAGATGGGATTCAGTAATGAGTGCCCCTGGGTGGGAACTGTCAGAATTTATGCAGAGACCTTACCCTAGACAGAAATTGGGAGGGCCTGTGGGAGGAGCTCTCACACACTATGTCCATCGCAGAAGCAGAAGCTTTATAGGAAGAACCCTGTGTTCACAACAGAGCTCGATGGTTATAACAGCCCCTCCCCTTAATTTCCTTTTCCCCTCTGTGGAAAAGCTTCTTGCTTCTTCTTACTCTCTCTCTGTGCATGTCTGCATGTAACAAATTGAAATTCTTTATTTTTCCTGAATAAATACTTGTTGGTGATGAAATAAGTAGTTGACTTTTGTTTACAGTTGGCAGAGCAGGGAGAATTCATCCATTGGGACAGGACAGAGGTCACAGAGGCAGGACGGTGGTAGACTTGCTGATGGGAGGATGTGTCAGTTTTCTTCTCACACTCATCATTTCCAGTGAAATCAGCCATCTGAGGAGGGGGAAGGACTGTGTAGCACATGCATGGCTACTGGAGGACCCTCTAAGAGAACAGGGAATTGTTATTTCCTTAGGAGTGAATATCTACCCCATTCTTCTTCCTTTGAATGCATAGCACATTGTGTTGTGTGTTTTTTAAAATACTCATCTGAGGATATGCTTAGAAAGAGGAAGGGGAAAAGGTAGATGAGATAGATAGATAGATAGATAGATAGATAGATAGATAGATAGATAGACAGACACTATATGTGCCCCAACTGGGGATCAAACACATAACCCAGGTATGTGCCCTGACCAGGAATTGAACTGGCAACCTTTCTGTGTGCAGGACGATGCTCAACCAACTGAGTCACTCTGGCCAGGCACATAGTGCATTGCTTAAACTACTTACTATATAATTCTCAATAGTTCTTGGTATGTGCACTACCAGATTGTAAGTTATTTGAAGATGGGAACTATCTTGTGCATATTTACATAGCTTATAACAAATAGCTGAGTTCACAGTAGGTGCTCAGTAAATGTTTAATTGAAATAAATTTTCATAAAAACTATATAATCTTTACTTTCTAAATCATTTTCCCTATACAACTAGCAACTCTCTTAGAACTCACTGGTGGGACTAATAGGTAGATAAAGAAATACATGCATTACTAACTATAATTTGGAAAATGTTTTCAATTAGAAAATGATCTTTTCTATAAGATGGTAATATAAACTAGTATTTCTCACTCTTTATTCTCCATATGAATTAGCTAATGGTGTTATTAAAATGCATATTCTGACTCAGTAGATCTGGGGTGAGGCCTGAGATTCTGCATTTCTTACAAGCTTCCAGGTAATGTTGATGTTCTTGGTCCATGGACCACAATTTGACTAATGAGGATATAAGTCCACAGAAGATTGGTTTGCATAAAGGACTGAAGAGCTTAGGCAAAAAACTCTCAAAGCTATTGCTGAAGATGGGAAGGAGTTCTCAGGGGGCAGTAAAAAAAGAGAGAACATACTTTTAAGTATCTCATGGATTCATCAGGCTGGAATGGGGACATTAGGAATCAGCTTCTTGTGATGGTTCAGAATTCAAAATGGCCTTGTAGCTTAGAGACATGGAGAAAAACCAGCAAAAGTGAGGTTTAGAAGAGACAACAGGCATTGTGCTTTCAGAGGAAAAACGCAAATCTATGCTGAGCATTGGCAGGGGCAGTGCACGTGCCGCTGGAAAATATCCTAAATAATCATATGAGCCCTGGCTGATCATGAGTCAACAATAAAGTACTCTCGTATGGAAATCAGGTATAAAAGTAAACCACAATTAGAAACCACAAAGTAACTCTTATTATATTTAGCACTGCTCAGAACCTTGCTAGAATTTTGCATCTAGCTTTGAGTTAAATGAATCTAGAAATATGCAAAGAACTCAAAGTTCAGGTGAGAGTTTCAAGAATGATTAAGAGTTTGAGAAATAAGATTTAATGGTTAAAGGAGAAGGCTGCCTGGTGATTTAACAATAGTATTTCATTCACAAAAGGATGTGTTATGCAGGGAGTGGTGAGCAGTACTTCCGTGTTTCTTTTGACTAAGGTGAGATGCCTTTAAATTACTCAAAGACTGACTTTGGTTGTACATGAAAATAGTCCCTTATGCAAAGGGTGGATAGTAAGGCATTGGAATGTGCTACCATGGGAAGTTCTTGAATACTTTTCCTATTTGTTAGGGACTGTGAAATGGAACCCAACTTGAAGACAGAGAAATGGCATAGCTAAAATTGTAACTGCATCCAGTGGCGGCACTCTGAGCCCCTGAGGACCAAAATGCTCGATAGAGTTAAGGTCAGTTACATCCTGAGAACAGGATGTCCTAGGGCTCTCTAAAGGTACCAAGGTAAGGGATCACTCACTAGTGTCATTGCTGAGAGCTGCTAAGCTGACTGGATGCACTAACTGAGACAAGGACTAGGGAGTGTGTAGTGAAATTCAGGCATGGTCCAAAGGCTTTACATCTTTTCTCTTTGGTCTAGTTCTTCAGAGCTGGCCAACACCACCACCCAGTGAAGTGGAGTCCCACATAGTGCCCAGTGGGCTTGAAAAACAGGTCAAATCAAGATTCCACGGCAGGATTCATATAGAGCAGGGGCAGCGATTCATATTCATACTAGGACCTAGTACATGGGTGAAATAGTGAGATGGGTGTAAAACAGGGCCTGGTAGGAACTGGAGAGCTCATTCTATAGGAGGCAGCAGCTGCTCTGAGCCTGACACCCCTCATAAACCAAGAACTGATATGTGACTCGTGAGAGAGAACCAAGGGGAGCTCAAGCCTAGAAGTGCCAGTGCCAGCCATGGTGTCTGGTTTTTGCCCTGCTCTCACTGCCAGGGTCAACATTACAGAAGGCTCCACAGCATGGCCTTTATGCATTGGGTGACGTACTTAAAACAGATGTTTCACTCTGAATTAACTGATAGCTAAAGTTGTGTAGACATTTCTCATAGTTCACCCCTAAGATGCTATTCAGCTGTCCCTTCCCACATAAATGTTACAAAACAATGTTCAACGAGCAGAGAAACCCAAGCTTCTGAATGTATCATCAGCTTCCTTATAAGCTGAGTTATTTTCATGGCAATACATTACCAGGCTGATTTCTGAAGGCTGTGGACGTACTTTGAGAATGTCCACTTTGTGAAGAGCAGGCATTCTGAACAAAAGCAGGTGGTAGGTGGAAACCACTAGTCATTATAAACAGAGCATCTTACAGGAAAAATGCTGCCCAGTTCTTGTAGGACATATTGAAGCAGTTGCTGTTGGCTGGCCCACTCTGGGTGTAGAGTGCTTTGGGGAAGAGTGGTTGTCTTCTCAGGGCTTTTGCACACAGTGGTGATGCATTTTTTAAAAAAGAGTGACCATCTGTATATATAAAAGGCTAATATGCTGTGTCCAACCATCTGACCAGTCTCTATGATGCACACTGACTACTGCACACACTACCAGGGGGCAGACGCTCAATGCAGGAGCTGCTGTGACATGCACTGGCCATTTACAAAGAAATGGCACCATGGACCTGACACCCACAAAGCAACACTCAGCTTCCCTCAAGTGGGACATAGACCCCACCACCACTCTGGAGCGACAGCCTACCCAATTGCAGCCAATGCTGCCAAGACGCCATGGAAAAAAATGTGGCCCACAGCCCAGTTCAGCCTGGAAATGGTTGCTGTGGGTGCCAGGTAATGATGTCACATAGCAATGCCCAGCTTCCTCTCCCTAGTGACTAGCCTTCTTGGAGTTTCTTCAGCCTAGGTACACGACTTGCTTTATAGCCAGGTGCAAACATCTCACACTTTAACCAAATGTCTGTGAAGCATTTTCCCATACCTCATTTCATTTGATCCTCACAGAAGTCCTGCAGTAGGTAAATAAGAGACTCAGTGGAATCCTATTTTCATTAGCCAGAAAAACAGATTTAGGAAGTTTAGAAACTTGACCCAACTGAAAAGAAGTAAGAAATGGTGGACCTTGAAAATGACTTCAGGCCGAAACAGGTTTGGCTCAGTGGATAGAGCGTCGGCTTGCGGACTGAAAGTCCCAGGTTCGATTCCGGTCAAGGGCATGTACCTGGGTTGCGGGCATATCCCCAGTAGGAGATGTGCAGGAGGCAGCTGATCGATGTTTCTCTCTCATCGATGTTTCTAACTCTCCATCTCTCTCCCTTCCTCTCTGTAAAAAATCAATAAAATATATAAAAAAGAAAAAAAAAAAGAAAATGACTTCAGGTTTTCTCACTGAACAGAATATATTCAAACACTGCTACAGTTAAATATTTTACTCTTTATTCTCCCTGCATGATCTACAATAATAATCTCCTTCGGGTTGATATTTACTGCTGTGTGGCTGACAATTACCTGAAAGAGAAGTTGGGGTGCTTCACTGGGCTGGAAAAAGTTTAGCTAAATCTGAAAGCAGGTCTAATTAAGCAAGTTTATTCTATACTATAGGCCCAGTGCATGAAATTTGTGCACTTGTGGGGATGGGGTCCCTCAGCCCGGCCTGCACCCTCTCGCAATCCGGGAGCTCCCCGTGAGTAGTGGGCCTAAGCCAGCAGTCAGACATCCTTAGTGCTCTCCAGCTCAGGGCTTCTGGCTGGGCGGTGCTCCCCCTTTGGGAGTGTACTGATCACTGGGGGCAGCTCTTGCATTAAGTGTCTGCCCCCCTGGTGGTCAGTGTGCATCATAGTGATTGGTCGTTCTGCTGTTCACTTGATTTGCATATTAGCTTTTTATTATATAGGATATAATAAAAGGTTAAGTTAACTCGCATATGTGAGATACATATAGAGCTCTTATTGGCACCAATTGCACACATGTGTTTCCATCTGTCATTGTTGATCGTGAATTTGGTTGACATTTCTATTATAGAGAAAGGGCGAATAGCAATATTAAAATATTTCTTCTAATTAATTTCCTTTCAATGTGCATGAATTTGTGCACCAGGCCTCTAGTTAAATAATAAGATTTATCAAGGATCACTTATTGGGGCCTACAACAAGACTAAGGTATTCTGGGTGCCAGGAATCCAAAGTCACAGGAGTGCCAGAATTCCTGCTTCCACCTTATTTGCTCTGGGAAGAGCTGGACAAATGAGACAATAATTTCTATTCTGCTTGATTCTTTAACAGTCAGAATTTACCACAATGGAACATTTGAAGGGTTTGTTTTTGTTTACTTTCTTTCCTATGTATTTTATGAGATCAAAATAAGACAAAGAAGCTAGCAAGCTGACTGAGAAGCCGTTTGCCTTTCTGACTAAATTGCTTTATTCAATTGGGGAAGAAATTCTCAACTCTTTGGAGATGCCTATTGTGAAGGAATACATGAAGATGCATACATGATTCTGGCCAGGATTGAGTCTCCCATTTTACACAGCTTCTTTGCATCTCTGCCCTGAAGGAATGAATGAGCTCCCCATGTACTGTGCACAGCATCATTGTTCAGTAAGCAGTGGACTGGTGGATTGGTTGCATGGTGGCACACCATTATCTCCTACAAGTCAGAGTTTCTGCTTCCCTCTCTCCATTTTAGCCTTTGAGCATGATGCTGAGCTCTGGCTTGAGATTCAGAACTTGCGGGTGGTTCTCACAGAGCATCTCCTCCAGCTCCCTCCTACTCACTTTGGCTGGGGACCTGGGCCTCCTTTAGACTTCTCAGACTGCTCTAGGGTCATGGCAAAAGGACAGTACCAATTGCAGTCTTTCTTAGCTTTGCATCTCAACAGAGAGAAATAACTAATCCAGTGCAAGCCAGATGTTGGCCTTTTGCTTCAAGAACCTTCTTCACAAGTATGCCTCACAAGGGATTTGGAAGCATTTAATTTTGTCCTGTCTTTTTATCAAGAGCTCTTAATCTGTGGTCAACATGGTCTGGGGCAAGTTACTTAACCACCCAAGACCTCTGTTTCTATTTCTGTAAAAGGGTGGTGGTGACAGAGGTGGGGCAATGATGATTACCTACTTCATCCAGTTGTTATTTGAAAGAGCACAGATTTGGCTGGCTTGACTTGAATTCATCTTCTAACTTGGGCCAGTAACTTCTTTGAGCCTCGATTTCATTAAGTACACAAATGAAACAATGCTTCCTAGGCCTTAGTTTTGTTGCAAGGATTAAAAGAAAGAATATATGTACAGAGTGAACTCAGATCCTAAGATACAGAAAATGTTCAATATTAATTATTGTACTCTTACTGTGTTGTCCTGGAAGTCCATGGATGGCTTTGGAGAGATGCAGTCCATGAATCTTCTGAAACTACATGCAGATATTTGAGTGTGTACCATGGGCACCTTTTCTGGGTCAGGGTTCCATAACACTCACCTGATTCTCAAAGAGTCCAACCCTCTTCCCTCCTGCCACCAAAGTTGAGAACTACTTCTCTAGATACTTAGAGGTGTGAAGAACTCATTAACACCCTAGATACAACGTCCAGAATAAGATTTAAAATTGGACCTGTCTATGCTTTATCTCCTGTGTTTGAATTTAAAATTTTGAGATTGATTTTGTTTTCAGCCTATAGTTAGCTTTCTAGCCCACATCTTTTCTTCACGGCCACTTGTTCTTCATGTGCATGTTGTACATTGTGGCCTTTTGAATTTCTGACTAAACTGTAATCTAATTGAAGGCAAGGGTTTAATTATTCTTGTGTCTCCAATGATGGAAGGCTAAACACAGATCTTTAAATCGGTCTGAAAACACTTGTGAAATAACCAATGGTTTGGATCCATCGGAGCAGTGTTCTGAGGAAGCTCCAGGAGCCATCTACTCTGCAACCCAAGCTGGGCGAAGAATTGAGGGAAGACTTGAAACATTCAGACCCAGATCCCAATTTGAAGCTGAACTAATTTCCATCCCTCACTGGGACAAGTTTCCTCTTCCCAGTGCAATTCCTGGGACAGGTTGGGACAGGTTAGTAAAATGTGGAAATAACAACTTGGCTTGCCAATGCATTGGCTAGATTTGCTTAGGCAATTTTGGTGTAAAGTGAAAAAGATAGAACGGGTAATATCTGTTTTGCATTGAAAAATTAAACTAGTTGGAGCAAAGGAGAATCTTTTGCTTGGTTTGGTCAAACAATTCCAGGGGAAAACAGTGGTGGCTGGCAAATTTGGACCATTGTCATAATCTCCTCGACTCAAGAAAAATGGGTTTTGAAATTTAAGTAGAAGGAAAAGAGCTACCTTAAATTCTGTTCACCTACTAAGAGGAAGTTTAAAAAAAGTGAGTTCTACCAAGTTTGGTAAAATTCAGAACAAGCATTACCTTTCTGTCTCTTATTTCTTCCTAACATCTTTCTTTTATACTACACTTGATTGTTATTTTCCCCTAGAATTTACATATCAGTCTATAGAAGGTAAAGCCCTTGATTTCCCTGCACTTTTTCAAATTATGAATTTATTTTCTCATTAAAAAGTCATGTGAATAACATTAAAATCTGAAGACTAAGAGAAATAAGTCACTTAAAATTTGACCAACCAGCCAGGCCAGTGTGGCTCAGTGGTTGAGCATTGAACCTATGAACCAGGAGGTCATGGTTCAATTCCTGGTCAGGGCACATGCCCGGGTTGCAGGCTCGATCCCCAGCAAGGGGCATGCAGTAGGCAGCCAATCAATGATTCTCTCTCATCATTGATGTTTCTTTCTTTCCCTCTCTCTTCCTCTCTGAAATCAATAAAACTATGTTAAAAAGAAAAATTTGACCAACCATAATCACCATAATTCCTTACCCATTATTAGAACTATTTCTTCTTTGTATATATATAGTAATGATAATTTACATGTAAGTTTGTATCTTGCAACTTTCATTTAAACATTCACATAAGCACTTTTCTAGATGAGATATGATCTTTTAAACTGATCTTTTAATAGTTAGTGGTTGTATAACATCTTATTGAGTGTACGTACCATATTCTCCTATTGATGAATATTTAGATTGTTTCCCTGATATGCTGTTACACCAAATGCCACAGTGAACATCTTGTGCACAAAGGTTTTCTACAGTTTGAATAATTTTCCTAGGCTTGGTTCCCAGAAATAAAATCAGAGCCCTGGATCAGCGAGTGTTAAGGCTTGGCTATTCTTGATGTGACTTCCCCACTGCTTTCCAAAAGGCTTGCACCAACTTATACTGGCAGCAATAGTAGGTGAAGGTTCCAGGATTCTCAGATGAGTTTTTATTTAAACGGTGATATGGAAACAGACGGCCTGGAATAGTCTCCTGGTAACCTCTTTCTCCTAGGAGACAGGTAGGAGGGGGCAGGTCTGCCTCCTGGGTCACTAAGAATCTGAAGTCATGATCTCATCTTCTTTCTTCCATGAGGGATTCCCTTTGTTCATGGACCAGCGCAGAGTTGGGCATTTTATAGCACTAAACTAGAGAAACTAAAAGGTAGAAGCTATAATTCATGCTGCAATTAGCCCCTTGGGACAACCCTTCCTCATTGCTTCCTCATGCTTGGTCCATTGAATGAGGAAGGGAAACCCCTCTTTTTGTATCAGTGTTCAGTATGTTGGGCTAGTGGTGTAAGACAATCAATATTTATTGTTCTACCAATCATGTCCATAGATATGTTATGCTGGATATGCTGGATCCCAGAATCTAGAAGACGTCTAAAGAGGATAGGCATTTGATATATATTTGTTGAGTGCAAGAATAAACGCATGGTAGAATGGGAGTAGTAGAGGCCTTATTTCATATGAGGCATGTGGCAGACTTTGCTGTTTGCAACCAAATGTGTAATTCCTTCTTCTTCTTTACCAACTGAACTTTCTTTTTATTTTCACTCTCTCAGTGAAATTTCCTCAAGCCCCTTGCACTAGGGAAAATGAGCCATGTGACACAGTTTGAATCTACGAGGTGTAATTGAAGAATTTCTGGGGAAGTTGATTTTCTTCTTTTCTGCTTTCTCTTCTTTCTTCTTGTGAGGCTGAAGTTGGAAGAGCCATCTTGCCATCAAAAGATGATAAATGTGAGGATGAAAGTCACAGGCTGAAAATGGCAGACTGAATAATGGGAAGCTGGGCGCTGATTCCATCTTCAGGCTGCTGCAAGAGCCCAGGGCACATTATGCTTTTGAAAAATGTTCCACTTGTTTTAGATAAGTCACTGTGGTTGGGTTTTCAGTTCTGTGAAGCTGAGTGCCATCCTTACTGATAGGAGGAACTTGAGGCCCAGGAAGTTTCATCTTGACTAAGATCACAGTGATAGTGTGAGCCAGAAATAAGACAGAACCCAGGTCTATTAATTAAACCAGCCCTCTGATTAACACCTCTTTCCACTGTTACCAATGTTAAATTGAAAGCACCCTCAAAAGTACAATAAAATTAAAGCGTTTTAAAGTATTTTTGAAAGAGGTTTGATAAATATTGTTTTCTGACTGATTTGGTGAAAAAAGGGGACCTGAGGACACTTATGAGCACAACAGTTTTACTTTGGAGTATATGCTCTAGTCCAGGGGTGGGCAACCCCTGGCACGTGTGCCAAACATGGCACGCCAGTAACTTTTTCTGGCATGCAAAACCCTCTCTTATAATCTTCCATTTACAATTTTTTTCTTAATATCTACTTTTTTATTTTTCAGATAAATTCAGTGTAGGTGCATCTTAGATAAATAAATAATTTTACATAACAAGTTATCTTAAAGACCATAGACATGGATTGATGAGAGAGGGGAAGAGTAATTTCTATGCCTCTGCCTTAACTCTTCCCTGCCTTCCTAGATGCGACCAGTGTTTTGGTTTCATCCACATATGCTTGTGAATCTTTGTTCTCAGTGATGAATTTTGTTAAGTCTCGTAATAGGAGTAGCCTGACGGATGAAAGTAGTAGCTCATGCATATCTCTGAAGGTCACAAAATATAAACCTGATGTAAAATCTCTGTCATCAGTGATGCAGCACCAAAAGTCCCACTGATAATATCAAACGGAGTCATAAAGTTTTCTGTCGGACTATCAGTGTGCATGTATACACTAAAAAATAAATGTATTTTTCATCATCATATACTGTGTTTTTGTCGCTCGAATGAATTTTATTATTTCTTCAAGGTTCTTCACGTACATACACCTTAAGAGATATCAAGTAGGCGTAACATGTTCTCAAAAAATTAGGGTTGGCACGCAGAAGAATTTTGAGTCAGAGATTTTGCTGGATTTGGCACACATTCACAAAAAGGTTGCCCACCCCTGCTCTAGTCTAAATGGGAGCTCCTTAAAGGAATATTTATTTAGTTGAAGAGAAAATAGAATACCAGGAGAGTTTTCTTTCAGAGCTTTATTACTACTGTTTACTCTGCCCTTGTATTTTATAGAAAATTGAAAATTAAATCTGGTAAATTTGATTTGGGTTTTGATATTTCAGAACTTTGACATAGCCTTCCACGTGCTTTTTATTTTTTTATTTTTAAAGAAGTCAAGAAAGGCTGGAGGTACAACTGACAATGTAGATATTCTTGATGTTCTCTTATTGTGTTAGAGTATGGAACCTTTGGCAATACTTCTCAAAAAACTGTTTTTAAATGACATTTGGAAAACATCTTCACTGTTCACTTAGTTTGTTCCTGGGTAAATAGTCCTCTACATTTGGAAGTGACTTATATAGAAGAGAGCAGTCAAGGAGAGAAGAGGATCCAGTTCATATGGTAGTTCTTGTGCTGAGATGACTCAGCAGGGAAGCATTTCCATAAATCAACCAGAGAGTTTTCCTTTGTAAGCCACAGAGAAACTGCTCTAGAATTTTGCGCTTGGTGCATTTGTCAGCATCAGGTAATTTCCCACAGGTAGGATGAAGCAAAGCAAATGCTTCAGTCCTTTCTTTAGGAGTCATGCTACCTTTTAGAAAACAAGGTAAAGATGTAGTTCAGACAGTGCCATCAATAACCTACTCCTCACTATACTCATTAGTCAATTTCTATCATTTTACCCAGATGCTGCACTCACTTTCATTGTTGTTCTTCATACATTAATACATTAACACATGTCAGATAATTTCCTCCAACTAACGTGTTCACTCTGACTCAGTTATGCCCTTCTTTTCATGTTTTTCACTGGCCACAAGTCCAAAGACATATGGATGTCATGGGACCCTGACTAGTTCTTCACTTTGTCCTGTTTTTCCACTGCAACTCAAAAGTCATGCCAACAACAGGCCAGTCTGGGGCTGATGCCATGTTAATGCTGCCATCTTGCTCTCAGCCCTCAGGTAGAGTCAACATGGAGGATGACAAAGTGGACAAATGGAAAGTCCTTGATGACATATACCGCTGATCACACTGCCTCTGGAGCACAGCTCATTTGAGTCTTAGTTTCAAGGCACAGTAAATGTTCTGGTTTATGAATAATTTTTATAGCATAAACACATCTCAGATGGACATAGACATGCATGGGACATATTAGTACTAAAAACTTATTCCTTGTGTATCTGAAATCCAAATTTACCTGGGCATCCTGTATTTTAGCTGGCAGCCCAACTGTAGGCTCCTGAAAAGACTTCTGAGGTGCTTGTGGGGTGCAAGGATCCTTATCTTCCTGGGGTTCTGAATCATTTTTGTCTGGGACTCATTTTTAATTAAAGACCATCCTCTGGGTGAGCTTTTTCCCAATTTAATGAAGAAGAACAGCAGGGTTTCGCAATGAACACTGGGTCCTTCCCTTGCTGGGCAAGGTGAGCCCTCTGCTCCTTTGTCCTTCCTTCTTTGCACCATTCTTTGTCTCTTGGCACTAGCTCTTCCCCACTTTCCAGGAAACTAGTGCTTCTTCTGCTGCTCTTTGGCCATCGGAAACCTTCTTCGGGCTGTGGTTCAAGCAAGCTCAGTATTGCTTCTTTCTTTCTCCCTTTCTCCACAACCCACCCTTACCTCAGCAACACCCAGGGAGCACTAGGCTGTGATTGGCTGGCTGACAGACCTGGCTCTTCTGGGAGCATCTGCTCTTTGACTCCACCACCCCAGTCCTAGGGACCCTCTGGTTCCTGACTGGAGAGACTTCCTCTTCTGTCTTGAAGAACACCTCTCCCTGGTCATCTTGCCCACCTGGACCCTCTAGCCCAGGGATGGTGAACCTTTTGAGCTCGGCATGTCAGCATTTTGAAAAACCCTAACTTAACTCTGGTGCCGTGTCACATATAGAAATTTTTTGATATTTGCAACCATAGTAAAACAAAGACTTATATTTTTGATATTTATTTTATACATTTAAATGCCATTTAACAAAGAAAAATCAACCAAAAAAATGAGTTCTCGTGTCACCTCTGACACACGTGTCATAGGTTTGCCACTGCTCTAGCCCAGCCCAGGAGTCTCAGAGCTCTGTCTCTATTTTTCTGTCTGGCTTAGTTTCTTCGGTGAAGATCTTGTTCTCCCCAGAGGCTCTGGAGGTCGTGCAGCTTTGTGGGCAGCCTCCGCCTTTCCCTGCGATATGCCCACATCTCACCAGCTTCCTGTGATGGCCAGAAACAGACTTGTCTCTTCCTGTTTCTCTCATCAGCCCCCCTCTCCTCAGGCCCACCCACTAGGTTCCTGCTTTCAATTGGTGAGAAGTCTTGGGCCCTCAGTTCATTTGCTGCAAACATAAAGATCTCAATTATAGATGCCACAATCTTCAAAGAGAAGGAGTGAAGTATTACATTATTCGGTTACTAAACATGTCTGGCTCCCTTACCTGGGGTCATAATGGTAGGAAGAGGGCAGCAAGAAAAACCAGTTTCTCAGCAAGTTGAAAGATTCTCCAGAGTTCTAATTCCCATTAAGCAACCATATATTGAGCATAATTTTTACATATGTGACCTAATTTATTCCTTCTAAGAGTTTTTTTTTTTTTTAAAGACAAGGAAAGTGAAATATTTATGTCTCTCTTACCTCCAACCCAACACTGTCTCCATTATGGGACTGTCACCCTTAAGAATGTGCTTGTGTTGGGTTGAAATGTACTTCCACCCCAAATTCATAGGTCGAAGCACTAATCCTCAGCACCTGAGAATGTGTCTGTATTTGGAGGTGATAAAGTTAAAATGAGGTCATGAAAATGGATAAACAATAGGACAGTTTATAAGAAGACTAGAGGCTCAATGCACAAAATTCTCACAAGAGTAGGCCTTCCTTGCCCCAGCTGCCAGCACCAGCTTCCCTCTAGCACCTGGGACCTGGGCTTTCCTCACAGCTTCGGCTTCATCCAGAAGGTTGTCTGGAAGGACGTCTGGTCTAATTAGCATATTATGCTTTTATTATTATAGATGATATTAGGACACAGGCACACATGGAGGGAAGACCATGTGAGGGCACAGGGAGAAGACAGCCATCTGCAAGCCAGGGAGGGAAGCCTCAGAGAAAATCAACCCTGCTAGCACCTTGGTCTCGGACTTCAGCCTTCAGAAAGGTGAGGGAGTAAATTCTGCTGTGTAAGCCCCACAAGTCTGGGCTACTCTGTTCTGACAGCCTTAGCAGGCTGACAGCCTTTCATCACATATCAAGGTTACATTTCCCTGGGCTGGTATGAGGCCTCAGGTGGCAGGTTGTGAGGGAAATGCACAGGGGCCAGGGATAATCCCGGGCAGCATTCCAGGTGCGATTACTCTCTGCTTGTCCTGGACCCTTGCCCTCTGTTCAAAGCCCCTTGTCCCCGTAGTTGCTGCCAAGTCTCAATCATAAAAAGGACTGGTGAGAAGGAAGGAATAGAGGATCGAGAAGACACCTAAGGGATATTCTGTGAGCTACATCCCAGTGATGTGGGGTCTTGCTTCCAAACTTTATAAAGGCTATGCTTATGACTGAAAGAATCCTCATAGAGAATGGCAGAAGCAAAGTAAAATGAAGGAAAGAGTGGAAAACTCTAATTTAATGGTAGAAATATCACCTTCTATTTGCAAAATACATTTAGGTTACCAAACAACACTGTATGGTGGACGGAAGAAGTATGATACATGTAAGGTGAGTGAAGGTGAACATCTTGCCCAAAGGCATTTGAAGAGTGAGACATGGGGACAGACACAGCTTCTGTACCTGGAGCTGCACAATGTTCAGTGTATGCTCCCAGTGTCCATTGCTTCGGTGGCCCCTCATTTGTTGAAAATGTTGAGATTTCCCCACCATCACCCTGTGGTGGGGGCTTGCCTGAGTGGTGCCTGCCAGTGGGAGCCCATCACCTATTCCCTGAGTTCTTTCACTTTCCCCTCTTCTCAACAGAAGAGGACCCTGTGACTTTGCCAGGTTTGACAGCCGTAATACCCATGTTGACAGCCCTCCAGGCTTCCCAGCCAGAGGACAAACAAAGTCAAAGTTGGCTGTGTTTCCGCCATCCCCAGAGTGGCTCCTTTTAAAATTTAAGCTCAGCATGTTACCTTTCTAAAATTTTTATTTTATTTTATTTTATTTTATTTTATTTTAATTTAATTTTATTGTTGACAGCATTACAGATGTCTCCCATTTTCTCCCATTTTGCCTCCCTCCACTCACTCCCCTCCCCACCAGGCCTTCCCCATGCTATTCTGTGTCCACAGGTTATGCATATATGCATATATATTCTTTGTTTAATCTCCTATCTCTCCCCTCCCCATGCTACTGAGATCTGTTATTCTGTTCCATGCATCCATACCTCTGGATCGATCTATTTTGTTCATCAGTTTATTTTGTTCTTCAGATTCCACATATAAGTGAGGTCATGTGATGTTTGTCTTTTTCTGTTTCCTTTTCTTAAATTCACAATGTATTGTAAAGTAAAAAGAAAGGCGATCGCCCTAGTGATTAAGTTTCAGAAGGATCACCTTTAAGCACTGCTGTAAATGCTGCTGCTGGAAGGCCAGGGTATTCAAAGAATGTGAACAGGAATTCTTGTTTCCAAGCCCTTTATTTCATTTGCACAGTGCTAGGGCATTTGTCACGAGAAGGGCATTTCACAGCTATCAGGTCAAGTGCAATAAACTGGTGAGCAGCAGCCTGCCATGGAAGTGAGTTTGTTTTCAATTCTGAATAGTTAATAGTAGGGAAGACTGCCAGTCACCACCCATGCTTCTTGTTGCTCTGGGCTTTTCACTTTGGGAGAAAATAGCTGGGTTAGGGTTTGAAAGGTGCTTCTGGGAGCAACAGGAATTATTTGGTTGCTAAAGTTGCTTCTTGGTTAAGTGCTAGCTCTAATTCTTCCAGGCCGTGTTTCCTTTAGGGAAATACATGAAACCCCATGGCCATGTTCTCCCCTCTGCCCACAGTATCTTTGCAAATCAGGACCTTCTAATATTTGTGGGAAAATCTGGAAGGTTCAAGCTCTGGCTCAAAATATCAAAGAGGGCAAATTCTCAGTGCTTGGAGTCCTCTCCCTCTCCTTGAATTTGGAATTCCTGGTCATTTAGGCTGGGGAGTTAGATGCAAAAAGTGTATGGCAGACAGACGATAAGGTGTCCTTATGAGTCTGGCCCCAGTGTTTATGCCTTTGTTTCATCCTGACCCCTTGAGTGTGGGCGGGTCCTGTGACTTGCCATCAACTGATAGACCATAGTGAATGTGATGATCCCACGACTCTATTCCTTTAAATAGACTCTGTCTTCCTAGCAGACTCACTCTTACTCTCCTGCTGGCTTTAGAAGAAGTCAGCTACCATGCTGTAACTGCCTATGGAGGAGGCCATGAGACAAGGAACTGTGGTAGCTGGTAGGAATGGAGGGCAGCCTCCTGGTGGCAGCCAGAAAGAAATCTGAAGCTCTCAGTCCTACACCCACAAGAAAGAAAATTTTCCAACAACCTGAATGATCTTGGAGGCAGAGTCTTCCCGTCAGGCTTGCAGATGAGAACACAGCCTGACCATCAGCCTTGATTGCAGCCTGTGAGAATCTGAGCAAGGCACCCAATTATACTATTCCCAGACCCCTATGCCCAGTCACTGGGAGATAACAAATTCATGTTGTTTAAAGCTGTTAACTTTGTGGTAATTTGTTATGTAGCAATAGATAACTCCTACCAGGGATCTGTGAAATGAACAAATAAAGAAAGCAATGTCACAGGGCTGGTGTGTAGCTACTAGAGAAGACAAGCTACACAAGCCCTTTTGGAAATACCCCT